>NC_073267.2:21495000-22137500 GCF_029289425.2 Pan paniscus
AAGACAACAGTCTGTGGGAAAGTGAAACTACACACACAGGAGGGCTGGAGAGTTGTTGTTCATCCTATCTTGATGGCTTGGAAAAATTCTGGAACCAACAAGGCCAGACAGCTCTCCAATTTTTCTCTTACCTGAGTCAATGAATTCTCCTTCTGTAAAAGCCATGTCAATTTGAACTGGAGCTTTTACTTAATTACTATGAAGAGTCTAACAGATAGGGCAGAACAGAGGAGAGCATTTAAATAGCACAGTTGAGCTTTTCAAAGTAATTTCTTGCCTACTTCTTCATGTGGTCCTTGCAGCAAAGAGTCAGTGTGGCAGAGCACTGGACAGTATGCTTCCTGAGGACAGGACATGAGGATGCTTTGGTCGATGTCTTCCTCACCTGGCAGGCACTCAGTTCATAACTGTTGAGAGGATGAGTGAACTCATTTTTATGATATGAATTCAGCCTTTCTCAGGACCTCCCCACCCCTTTATCTTAAATGATTCACAAGCCATTCCTTGAATCAATCTGCCGTTTCCTGCTTTTTCTGAGCTTTTGCCTGAGTTATTCCTTCCACCTAGAATGCTTTCTCTGCTTCCTCTCTCTCCCATATTCTCATCCATCCTTAAAACCCAGGATAAATGCATCTCCTTTATGAAGCTTACTTTGATTTCCACCGGTCTGATAGAATGGCTTTTCTCCCTCTCTAAACTCCTGTGGGGAAGGAGATAAAGACTCAGACAGACCTGGGTTGGAATCTCTCCATTGTGTCACTTCCAGGCTGTGTGACCTTGGGCAAGTCATTTAACTACTCTAAGCCCAACTATATAATGTTGGGATAAAAAATACTCCCAACTTCTTACGCACATTGTGGAGAACAGATGAAATACAGAGTACAAATTTTCTGTGGGTTGTAGCACAAAGAAGACAGCAATTCTTAGAGGTACTACTGTTACCCCTGTTTCACAGGCGAGGCATTCTGTGATTAAATAACCCATGCCTAAGGTCAAAGGACTCTTCATTCACTTGTTCCTTTACAAGTCAATATTTATTGAGCCCTTACTATGTGCCAAGCACTGTGGGTGCTAGGAGACAGTGGTGAACAAGACAGATGAAATTCCTGCACTCATATTCATGAAGGAAAGTGGTTCTGACAAAAACAGATAAGAGATAATGTGTGATGAATGTTACACGCGGGAAGTTTAGGGTATTATGAGGAGGTAATATCAAGATGTTGGAACTTGGCCATAAGACTTCCCTGAGTTACGATAATTAAATTGATATGAGAAGAACATAAGCCTTCTTCGCCCTGTCACGTAGAAGTCAGGTTTGGCCAGGTGTGGTGGCTCATGCCTGTAATCCCAGAATTTTGGGAGGCTGAGGCAGAAGGATTGCTTGTGCCCAGGCGTTTGAGACCAGCCTGGGCAACATAGCGAGACCCCTGTCTCTACAAAAATAAAAATAAAAATGTCAGCCTAGAGGGGTGGTACACATGTGTTGTCTTAGCTACTTGGGATGCCAAGGTGGGAGGTACACTTGAGCCCAGAAATTTGAGGCTGCAGTGAGCTAGAATCACCCCACTGCACTCTAGCATGGAGACATCTGGGGCTTCTGGCTTGGGCAGCCTGGCACCCTCTTTGCAGATCTCCAGGGGCATGTAGCCCCCTTCCTATCAAGCTGGGGACTGGAGGAAGAGGATGATTTTCTTCATGACTCTGGCTGGTCTATCCTAGCCCTCCTTATTAGCACCGCCAGTCATTCTATCATTCTCCTTCACGTGTCTCTCCTCTCCAGCCAGACTTCTGATGATATTTCATTGTTCTCTGAAATTACCTCCATGAAATTTTAAATAAAAATGAGAAATGGGCTCTTACAGCTTCTACAATGGCTCCATGCAATTTTTCCTTCCCCCCGCCCCGGCCCACAATCAACAAAGTAAACACAGCCCCTGCTCACGGACCAGTTTTCCCTAGAGGCTTTTGATAGAGGATGCGAGATGGAGGCTTGCACACAGGCAGCACACAGACTGTCGGCAGACAGCAGTTAAAACTCTGGGAATTTCACATTAAAATCCATATTTCTGACTTCTGAAAAAAGATCAGAAATGGCAGCACCATCCCCTCATCTTCTCACAGCAATATTTGGCTTTAGCTGAGGGGCAGCTGTCTCCTGTAGATGAGGAATGCAACCTGCCATTCACCACAGACCCCACTTCTCCCTATTGATCCCCAGCCCAGTCTGCTTAAGTCATTTTCCAAGTTTGCTTGGTCTCTGAAGGCACTCAAGCTTGCACTGAATTTTAATTTGGATTTAAAGTGGATCTGGCACATTGTAAGTGGTGGATTGAGTAGCTATTATTAATAGTAGTAATGGTAATAATATTCAAAGAGTACAGTTCCAAGGCTGGATAAACAGGATATAGGACTTTCTTGCATAGCAGTCACATAAGAATACTGATAACCAAGCATTCATAACAACACCCTCCCTCCTTTCTAATCAGCACTCCTACATTAGAACGTTTCTTAGTAAATTGCACAAAATTCCTATCCATAATAGAAACAGTGCATGTTGCAGCTAGGTGATTATTATTATTTACTATCACCCGTAATTATACATAATTTCAATAATTGCCCAAACACAGACTACATGAATAAATATTCCTTAGGAAAACACAAATTAATGAAAAGAGAATCCAAGCTGGCAGTGAGATCTGTAGGATCCTGAGGGCACTTTCTCTTTTAAGTGAGGCCAAAGTGACAAGCACAGAGGGGATCACCGGGAACACGGGCTTGCCAGGCATTTGGATCTTCTTGGGAATGGATTCAGGACAGTGAGTATCTCTGGCTCAGTCTGTAACAATTTCTTTCTCCATCAATGACAAAGAATAATAGTTTAGCTGACCTGAATTTGCATTCTACTAAACTGGTGAGTGTCCTTCTGTTCCAGTGATCTTTCTTTCTTTCCTTTCTTCATTCAACAGTGATTGAGTAGCTGTCATGTACTGTGGACATTGTCCTGGGTGCTAGTGATACTGCAGGGTGCAAGACAGCCATGGAAACTGACTCGTTGGAGTTTACAGCATAGCATCCTTCTCCTCTTGGCTCTTGGAGTATGCGATCCAGTCTGTTATTCCACAAGTACTTGCTGATCACCTACCCTATGCCAGTCAGGGATCCAGATGTTGAGTAGTCTGCAGTAATCAAGCCAGATAAAGTCTTCCTCTCTTGGAGTTCACATATTGGAGGGAGAAGACTCATAGATACACAATTAAAGCAAGAGAATTACAGCCAGTAACAAGTGCTATGATGAAAACCTGGATTTGGGGCTGGGTGCTGTGGTTCACGCCTGTAATCCCAGCACTTTGGGAGGCCAAGGCAGGCGGATTACCTGATGTCAGGAGTTCGAGACTAGCCTGGCCAACATGGTGAAACCTTGTCTGTACTAAAAATACAAAAGTTAGCTGGGCATGGTGCTGTGTGTGCCTGTAATCCCAGCTACTCAGGAGACTGAGGCAGGAGAATCACTTGAAACTGGGAGGTGGAGGTTGCAGTGAGCCAAGATTGTGCCACTGCACTCCAGACTTGGTGACAGAGTGAGTGAGACTCCGTCTCCAAAAAAAAAAAAAAAAGAAACAAAAAGAAAAAAACCCTGGGTTTGAATCCAAGCTTTGCCAGTGTCATATGTTCTTGAACATTTGACTGCTTTACATCTCAGAGTCTTAGTTTTCTCATCTGTAACGTGGGGGCAAAGACAGCATCTGCCTCTCAGGATCGAAGAAAGGAGTAAATGAAATATCGCATATAAAATACTTAGACAATGCCCAGCACATATTAGGCACTCAATAAATATGTATTTTTAAAAGAGCGAGAGATCTGCATCCTACTGGTGCTTCCAAGGTCAACTCAAGGCTTACCTCCTCCTTGAAGCATTCAGTTGCCTCCCCCACCTCATTCATGTCCTCCACCACACACAGTGCCTTTGCTCTTCTAGAACCAAGCTGAGTACTGCTGATTTATTTTACCTGCTAATTATCTGTCTCGCCAAACCTGACTAAGCCCTTTAACTCTTTTGCAACCCCACTCCCATGCACCTAACACCCTTCTGAGCCCTTGGTAGGTGCTCAGTACAGGTTTATTGATTGACAACATGTACCTGAGTTGACTTCCTTTGTCTTGATGCCTAGTCATCTTCTGTAGATAAGGTAAAGGGGAGATGTGTGCGTTGTGGTGTTGGGATCAAATTAGGAACCCTCTCACTCCTACAGGGAGGTTGGCACTCATGTGAGTAAGGCTATTAGGACTATAGTCCCCAGATTTACAAAGGCTGAATGCAGTAGATAACCCCATCCTTTCTTGCATGAAGGAGAAATAAAGGATAATCGCAGGGCTTTCTTCAGCTCCATTTGTGTGTGTGAGGAGCGTTACACTGGCAGTAATTACAGAAAGGAAAGGAAATGGAATAAGTACCAAAGGAAGAATTAGTTGTACTTGACCTAATTAAAATCCTGTAGAAAGAATTCTTCTCTTATTTGCAAAGGTGATCTAACATAACCTTGAAGCCATTGTATTAACCACTGTACTTTTCATTTTAACGGGAACAAATGGCAGAAAGATCACTTGGGAAAGGCAACCTTTCACTCGCCTTTCAGAAATTAAATGACCCTGATTTCTGAACCACTTCTTCTCAATGAAATTAAATTGCGTTGAACCCGGTCAGTTAACAAGGGGAAGTTAATCAAGCCAGAGGAGGAGTTCACCCAACTGATTCTCTGGCAGGAGGACTTTGGGAAGCTTTTGGAAAAGGAAAAACAAACAAACAGAGAAAAGAGGCTTGGACCTTTGGTCAAAGTGGGCTGAATTTGATTTTTTGCTTTGTTTGAACACACACACATACACACAGAGGGGGAGAGAGAGAGAGAGAGAGAGAGAGAGAGAAACATAGTTGCTCCAGCGGTCTGGATATAACAACCACCACCATGATAATGATCAATTGTGTATTTCTGATTGTACTAAGCCCTTCGTACAGGTTATCTCATTCATTCTTACAACTATTCATACAAGCTGCTATTATTCTCCCCATTTTGCATATAAGAAAATTGAGGCTCAGAGATTTCAAGTACTGGCTGACATCACATATCTTAACCAAATGACAGAGCTGGAGCCAGAATCCAGGTTGGCCAGATTCTGAAACCACTGTGGTATATTTTCAACCAAATTAGATGGGTGCTTGCCCACAGTCTCATTCATCACAATTCTGTGGATCTTTTGTTCCAACTAGGCTATGTCACTGATAGGAATGTTTTTCTCAAAATGCCAGTGGCCCTTTAATCAATGTGGGAGGTACCTTTGTGGCATATAGGGTTATGGTTTCATAATGGTGAAACTTCTGTAACTTGCACATAGTGGCTGTTCATTATGACTATTGTTCAGTATAAATTGGTAGGTGCATGAGAAATGCCATAGGTAAAGTCTTAACAGATAATGTGACTCTAGTCCTCATGGACTGATAATAGATTTTCCATCCAAATACGGGGAATGGAGCTACCAGTTGAGGTAGCTAAGGAGGGAAAAAGTATAGTGTAGTCATTATGAGTGCACACCTCGGGTTCTGATTGCCTCAGCAATCCTGGGATGTACCACTTTGTAGTTTTGCAACTTTGAGTAAATTATGTGAGATCTCTGTGACTCTATTTCTTCATCTTCAGAATGGAGAGGATTACAGTACCTACCGTGTAAGTGTGTTGTGAAGATTAAATGACAGAATTATACAATTAGCATACAGTAAGTGCCTAGTGAATGTTCGTTCTTAAGATTCAAAATTTGGTCCCTGGTCATCGAAAAACCTGAGCTTCTGGAAGAAGACAGAAGTGGTCAGTTCTCTGGAAGCTGGTTACCAAGAGAGACCTGTTCAGAGATGAACTGAGTTTGAACAGATGGAGGAAAAGGAAACTAAGAGCTAGGAAATGGAAGGGTCCATAGGATTTGCTGTGTTCTCAGCAAATGTCTCAGGTAGGTGTCCAGGGACAGAACCCTTGCTAGGTAAACTTAGGTAAGACAGAGGGAGTGAATGCAACTCAGGAGAATCCCTCCATATTTTCATCCTTCAGTCCATTTATTCTTCTATCTTTCTATTCTTCTATCCTTCCACCCTTCCATTCATCCATCCACCCATCCTTTCCTTCTAGAGTCTGCCATCCTTCTAGACTTCCACTCATGCTTCTATCCTTCTGTGTTTCTGTCCCTTTTGTAATTTCATCTGTTCACTCATCCATACCTTGTAATCACCTATTCTTTTATCCTTGGTATATCTTAGTGGTGAAAAAGGTAGAATGTGGACATGGAAAGTCTGGGTTGAAATCCTATGTCATTTACTACCTGTGTGGCTTTGGGCAAATGTTTTAACCTCTTCAAACTCCAGTTTCCCCATTTATAAATTGAGACTGTCTCCTGAAGGCAAAGGAGAATCACTGGAGAGTTCTGAGCAAGGGAGTAACACAAGTGTATTTGTGCTTTTTTCCCCCCCCAACTTTCATTTTTTTAATACAAACAATCCCATAGCATTTATTCCCTTCTTGTAATAACATAAGGGTAATCAAAACAATATGAATAAATGTTTATATTGGACAAAGGACATCTCAAAACAAACTGTATCCTTCTCAACAGTTTCTCACTTCATTGATCATTTCTAGTTGGAGACACTTTGTAGCAGAGGAATATTATCTCCTTTTAGTATGATCCGACCCAGTTGTTTTCTTGACTTTGTTTTAGAATGAATCTCTTCTGCGTCATCTAATACAAGATTCATATACTTATCAAAACCAATGATACAGCCTTCTATCCACATATTCACTTGCTCATAGAGCCACACCTGAATCCATGATCTATTTTGTAAGTATCTGAAGATGAGGTTGATGGGCAGTACCATAACCCTCTGCACTCTCTGGTCCTGGCCATGGTACGCCATGGTGGAATTTTACAAAGAGCACAGCTACACGCTCCCTCTGAGAGCAACTTCTGGAATTATTTTTCCCCATTTTCTCTGTCTGCTGTGGAGAGGATAGAGTGAAAGGGGCAAGACCAACAAGAGGAAGGTCCGTTGGAAGGTGTTGCAAATAATTGAGGCAAAAGATGATGTGACACAACCAAGTCATGAGAGCTGTCACCTATCGTGTGCTTAGGAGGTGTCAGGCTCAGTGCTACATGCTTTGCCTAAGTCATTTCACTGAATCCTCCTAATGACCCTAAGAGTTAGATACTGTTTTTTATTTCCATTTCACAGATGGGGAGAAGGAGGCTTACAGAGTTTAACGAACTTGCTAGGATCATGTAACTGCTAAGTAGCTGAGCTTGGAATCAGCCATAAATCATTTGACTCTGACATGCACCCTGCAGCTCTAGGCTGCTCCCTGTGCAAGAATGGTGAGGATGTCCTTGTGAGGTTGTGGAATAGGGACCACTTGCAAGAGGTGCTGCTGATATCAAAGGAGTAAGAGGACTTGACCCCAGCTGATTGTGGGAAGCATGAATGCTGGTAAGCTGACTCTCTGGGAGGGGATGGGAAATGGGGAAGCCTTGGTTTGTAGTGTTTTCCAATTTAGGTGGTATAAGTACTTCCCCCATGGCTGATTTCAAGTTTCTAGCATGATACAACCAAATGGGAGTTGGGAAGAGACAGCGGGAAGTACAGAAGAGCTAAGGATGACTTTGGAGTCTTCAGCTTGTGGCTGAGTACAGGTAGGCGTGGTTAACAGTTACAGGGACTTTCTAATTTCCCTTAGGTCAGACGCAGCTTTAAGAATTCCCTGAAAACTGGAAAACTGTTTCCCCAGAAAATTTCTTATTGTCACAAAATTCTGAAAACACTTCAAGGTTTTCATGGTTATACCAGAGCCCTTATGCTTCATAAAAAAAATCCTAGTGATATTTTAAAAATAAGTCAACAATAAGGATACATTTAGCTCACACGTCTGTGGCTTGGCTGGGGATTGGCTGATCAGGCTAGGCTAGTTGCAGGGGCACCACTCCAGGTGTGGGTCATTCTCTGCCTGGGATCAGCAGGCTAGCTCAAGCTTGGGCACACAGCAATGGCAGAAACACAAGATGGTAAATGGAAACATTCAAGGCCTCTTAAACCCAGCCATTGACTTTGGGTTTGGATGTGTGACTTCCTTTGGCTAATGGAATTAGGTGAAAGCAGCGTGGTACAGAAACACAAGATAGTAAGTGGAAGCATTCAAGGCTTGTAGCTGGTACCATGCTGCTTCCACCTAATTCCACTAGATAAAGGAAGTCACATGTTCAAATCTGATTGGAAGTCACATGTTCAAATCTGATTGGAAGTCACATGTTCAAATCTGAAGTCAAAAGGTGGGGAAATCCATTCTGTCCTTTTAGTGAAAAGGACTGAAAGTCACATGGCAAAGAACATGGATGCAAGGAAGTGTGGGGGAAATTGAGGCCAGTGAAACAATCTTTCCCAGGGATGTCTGTCCAGGTGAGCAGAACATACCCTTTCCCTGAGGGAAATAGGCCTCAGGATTTTCAGCCCAAGCTTTGCCTTTAACCTTTACCCAACCTCTTTTGATCCTTTACCTTGGTGAGGACCTACAGGCTTGGGCCTCCTTCCTTTCCTCCTCTGCAATTGGGAAGACTGGCTTTGTCCCACCATTTAGAGACACAAGCATTACATCATCTCTCCTTTGCCACTTTGATAAGCCAAGCGACTTTCTCCCTACCAGTTTTTTGAGAAAGCAAGCAAACCCTTCAAAAAGGTGCTGCAAATGCAACTTTCCCTGATACATCTTAAAATTAGTGCCTTTTTTATTTTTACAAGTAGGTCTTGTTTATACCACACACACGACAACAACAAAAAAGAAAGATAATTAGACATATACACTGCAATCAAGCATATTGGGTTTGTTGGAATCATTAAACTTAATTACTTTCACTTGTTATTCCTGGGGCCATAATATCAGTATTAAATGCCAATGGAATCTGCAGTATGTTTGATTTAGCTAAAACAAGGACTTGGTAATTTACTGCCTCTTTGAGAGATTTTTATCAAAGTGAGGAATATGCTGAGTACCTCCACTTGCTTCTCATGGGGACTGCTGCAAAACTCCTTTGCTGAGAGACTGGAGCGTTGTCTTTATGCAACCTGTCTCAGTGCTCTGAGAGAGGCTCTTCTTAAGATTCCTGCCTGTCTCCGGGCAGAATTAACCACAAGTGCTAACCACAGGCACTAAGCCCTTACATTGGGCATATCTTCCTTAATCCTCACAATTACCTCAGTTTTGCAGAAAAGGAAACTGAGGTCCCCAGAGGTTAAGTAACTTGCCTGAGGTCACACAGCATGTAAGAGGCAGGTCCAGGATCTTTGCCAAAGGAGAAGTTTTCTGAGTCCAGCATGGATGCTATCCCTCTGTTTGCAGTTCCCCAAATCTTGGTGCTAGCTTCTCCTTTCAACCTTTCTTTCATTTCTTTTTGATTAGTCTTATGAATGAACTCTCTCTACCTCAAATTCTGATAAAAGCCAAGATTTGTTAATGTTTTCATTGTGCCTGCCATTATACTGGGGTTCTAAATAATTCATCTCACATAATCCTCCCAATAACCCTATGCTATAGCACATGTTCATTATATGTGGTTGTTATTATTACTATGATTACATATCGACATATCTATGTGTCATCCAGCCTGGGCAACAGAGCGAGACTCCAAGTCAAAAAAAAAATATATATATATACATATATATGTGTGTGTGTGTGTGTGTGTGTGTGTGTGTGACTGATGTTAGCACCTGTGTTAGGCAGTTAGGAGTGTGTTCCTCTGCAGGTAAAAGCTGATCACAGCAGTCTCACCCAATCTTTATTTGCTTATTTATTTATTTATTTATTTTCTTACATCATGTCAAATATAGAGTGGCAGCATGAGCTGTTATGGCTGTTCATGATGACATTATAAATGCAGGCTCCTTCCATTTTCAGCTCATTCATCTTTAGAGGTTGGCTTTTTTTTTTTTTTTTATGGTTGCAAAAAGGCTGCTTTACCTCCAGGCATTGCATGTGTCTTCAAGACAGGAAAAAGGAGAAAGGTGGAGGGCAGGAGGCAAACTCCTCTTCTGTACTATTATTTGTGCAAGATCTCCCTCCCTGAAGTCTATTACCAACATCTGACTGCGTAGAAGTGCCTTGTGGCCACTCATTGCTCAAGGGAGTCTGGGAAGGACATTTTATTTCAGCTGCATACGTGAGTGCCATGAACAAAAAGAAGGCTCTTACGGTAAAGAAAGAGGAGAATGAATATGGCAGAAAGAACTAGCCTTGTCTGGGAGAGCATCTGCGGAGGACCACATCAACAAGCCTTGCTAATTGAAGGCAGGTCAAAGGATTTGAGGTATTTCCCCTTGAAAAGCTTCATTTCACTTTGTATTATTTCCTTTAACACCCACACAACCTTTTGAGGAAATTGGTCCACTTTCATTCTTAGGTGCTCTCAAAGAACATTTCCCCAGCCAGTTTTAGCCAGAATGAGGAACAGGAAGAGGTAGGGGCTGTCTCTGCCCAGGAAAGACCTGAACAGGGCTCATGTCTTCCCCAGCTAACAGGGATGGCAGTCTGGGGAGAGCCATTTGGACTGGGAATTGGGATGGAGGATGGGTGGAGATTTAATTATGCAATTATCTAGGCTTGGAGTCAAACCTCTCATCGTGCTCCTAATTAATTGATCAGATGCACCACCTGCTGACCCTCTCTCCTCTACAGGCTCCCAGAATGCACCAGGATGGAGGAGGTAGCACAGAGTCTGCTCATGCTTGGGGAATTGGGGAGTTCCCCATTAAATGAGTGTGCAGTCAATTAACATATGAGCCCCGGGACCCTCTGAGCATGCCTAGTAATGATCAATTAGAGCTAGTAGATGAGGGCTGTGAGGAAGAGGGAGCTGTCTTAGCTTGTTGATTATGTGTGTTAGAAGGGCAGTGGGTAGACAGTGGTAATTTCCAATAGCCATTTCCAGCACAGATAAATTCTATGTTCCAGGGAGGAATGGAGTAGGAAAACAGCAGTAGCAAGTGTCCTGTCGTGCCAACTCAATAATGATAACTGACATGTGACTGTGAGGATTTTTTTTTAATTTTTAAAGAATGTTTAATTATAAGAATTATGTACAATAATAATGTGTCATCACATTTCATGAGTGATTGCTGTGCATGGGAGGGACACTGTGCTCAGTGCTCTGCTTACATATCTCACCAAGTGCTTACGATAGCTTATAAGAAAGTTAACACCCTGTAGTTCAGATAAGGCTTGGAAAGGTGATGGGATTTGCTCAAGTCACACAACTAGGAAGTAGAAGAGCAAGAATTTGAACTTAGTTTTGTCTGGATCCAGAGCCTGTCCCTTTAAACACTAATCATTCTATCCCTAACTCATGTCATTTTAGGAAAATTGGATAATGCTAAAACGTATAAAGAAAGTAATCATCCATAATCCCAGTGCTGAGGGACAGTGCGTACAAGATATACTAATCTTTACCTCCCACAATCTTCTTAGCTTCTAGACCCATTTTCATTTCCTTTCATCCACCTCACTGCCTTTCACTTTTACCAGAGCTGTTCAAACCAAGGGTAAATAGCTGACTCATGGTGGGCCAGTTACATCTGTCTCTCTCCAATTTAAAATAGGGTCACAGAGACTGAGTCAGTTAGGTGGGGGAAGGTAGGGTTGCTGAACTGCAAAGGAGTGCGACCCATTGAGAGGAGTCCCAATGTGGAGTTGCCAGTGGAGTTTCCGTGATGGATATTGTGTAAGTGGATGTGTAAGCAAGGAAGCTGGTCTGCAATGAGAGGAAGAGGAAGCAGTTAGGATGAGAGGCAGATTTAACAGAACATGTGGTTCTGAAAAAGAGTGAGGTGAGAGAACACCCAAAAGATTATAGGTCTTTGAGATCAGCTTGTGCTCTCTACAATTGTGTCCATAGAACCAATCCTCTTTTAATTTAAGCTTCCTTGAGTGAGTTTCTCTTCTTGATAACCAAATGATCCCTGATCAAAGTACAACTACTGTTAACATACTGGAATGTTTTATTCTAGGCTTTTTTCCTTCTCCCCTCTTTCCTTCCTTTCATTCTTGTTTATAACCTTGGATGCAGAGAGCTGAATCTCTCATGCTTCTCATCACAGCACACCATTGCCACTGGTCTACGCAATGCCTTCTCATTTTATTTATCTCTACCCCATTCACTCCCAGTCCCTATTCCTAAACCCCTTCCCCATAGGCATCCACTCAAATGCTTTTGACATATATCCCTCATGCATGTTTACTTCTAAAATATGCAGTGCTGTTTTTCTCCATGTATGTGATTTTGATATACTTACTTGGTGGTGTGTGATCAGTATCATTCGTTTCCTTCCTTTTTTTGTAATTAACACAATATTTTAAAGTTCTATTTCACTTTTTTTTAACTTAATACTATCGAGACAGGTAGGATTGCCGGTTTCCTGTTTTGATGTGGTTTAGCAAAAAAGAACAAAAGCCCCTTACTCAAGCTGTAGCTTACCTAACTTTCATCAGCAACAAAAGACCCAAGAAAGGAGATCAAGACCATCCTGGCTAACATGGTGAAACCTCGTCTCTACTGAAAATACAAAAAAAAAAAAAAAAAAAAAAAAATTAGCCGGGCTTGGTGGCGAGCACCTGTAGTCCCAGCTACTTGGGAGTCTGAGGCAGAGAATGGCAGGAACCCGGGAGACGGAGCTTGCAGTGAGATGAGATTGTGCCACTGCACTCCAGCCTGGGTGACAGAGCAAGACTCCATCGCAAAAAAAAAAGACCCAACAAGCTATGAACCACAAGATCCTGCTTTCGGGGCCTATGGACTTCCCTGGGGCCCGCATGTGCGGTTAGACTTAAACTTCAACTTGTAATTACCCCACTCTCATTTTAATGATAAAACTCACATGAAGGGGTGGAGATGTAAAATGCTAATGTCACATGTGATGTATGAAGAAGCATGTAAAGCCACTGTGCAGGTGCTAGAGAAAGCCTCCTACGCATGCCCTGACAAAACCTTCCCTATAGAAAGGCCCTATAAAACTCACCCACATACTACCCTCGGGGAAAAACTCACCCTTTCCCTTTTGCAGTACTGACTCCCCTTGTGCACAAGCTAAAATAAAGCTTTCTCTTTCTCTTTGCTGCTCTGTCTGGTGACCTCCCTTAATTTCTATCCTGGAAGACTGCAAGGAGCCCTGCAGGATGCTGATGACACTATATAATGAGAGGAAATTTTGTTTATTTCAAGTCCAGATACCTAGCTTTCCAACACACACCTTTCTTTTAGAAACTCATATTGGAGAATAGCTTTAAAAATACCCAACGTTGTGAGGTGGTCTTTTCCTTGAGCCATAAAAGAGACTTCTCTTAACTTTTTCTTCCCAGTTTTACTGAAGAAGATGACGGATTGAATTGACAGGATTCTGAGTCTGAGATTGACTGAATTCTCCTTTGCTCTGCTGCCCAGATGGAGAGCTGGCTATTTGGTGGGGATTTTAGGAGCTAAGTGACATGGCAGACTTTACCCAAGTATAGGAGTTCAGAGACAAAACTGGTGGATATGTTAATTATGACTCTTTTGATTGAAACAATAGAAACCTAAATGAAGTTAGCTTAAGCAAAAAAAAAAAAAAAAAAAGAAAAAAGAAAAAAAGACATTTACTGACTCATGTACCTTGATAGTCCATGGTGGAACAAGTGTCAAGAGTGGTGATATCCAAGGCTGAAAATGAACTGAAAGGGAATTGGGTACCTGTTTCTCTCCATCTCTTGGCTCTACTTTCCCTGTGTTGATTGCATTCTATAGTAAATTCTCCCCAAAGAGATGCAGGAAAGACCATGGGAAGCTTCAGGCTTGCACTCTGTCTCCTTAGCAACCCCAGCAAACAGACGGCACTTCTTTCCCAATTCCAGCCACAGCCCCAAATTTGTTTCGATTAAGTTGGAATGGATCCCATGCCTTTCACTGAACCAGTCAGTATCATGGGCTTGCCTATGCCTGGGTCATGTGAATAGGCCTGGCTCCATCTGAGCATGTGGATGGAGAGCAAAAATGATACAAGGGTTCTATTACAAGGTAAAAAGGAAATGGATGATGGGCAGGCAATAACCAATAGATCTACACCAGCAGGGGCCAGGGACAATGCAAGAAAGTCCTTCAAGTGTCTATCTAGGGAGTTGGGAGAATAGAGACAAGACGTAACAGGTTCAAGCAGGTAAGCAGGGGGACCTCAATGTATATTAGTTACCATCCAGTACTGAGCCTGCCTGGGGAGTCCAAAGCCATCTTAAAGGTCAGGGTAAAAAGGAACCAGAAACTAGAGAATAAAGTGCAGTCTTTAGGATCAAACAATGCTGGATTCAAATCCAATACCACTGCTTCCTCACTGTTGGACTCAGGAAATCTCCTTTATCTTGTAAGCTACATTTTCCCCAATTGTAAAGTGGAGATTTCTATGTAAATACAAAACAGAGGTATAAAAACATGCAGTGCCTGGCCCACATGGACCCTCAGCTATTATGGTGATTTGCCTTTCCAATCACACCATTTATCACAATGTGTCTAAACTGTATATTTATACATGTATGCCCCTCATTCTATTGTGAGTACTTTAAAAGCTGTAGATAATTCATCTCTCTCTTGTTCATACTTAAAACATAGTACATGTTCAAGAAATATGAATTAGATCAACAAATTTTGTTCATTGGAGGTCTGGCTCAGCATGAATTCAGTGAGTGGCTAATGATAGAAATGACACAGAGAACACAATTCCTTGAGAAATTCCATCTTAATCTTGACCAGAGTGTCATATCTTCACGGTAATCCAAATCTAAATCCTACCCTGAACACACCTAAATGCCAAGTCCCTGAGGGCATTAACCAGTCCTTGAGGTGTACATACAGAAAGGTCAGCTAATAGTGAAACCAGGGAGGGTATAGATGTGAGTAACAGCATAAGCGGTATTTTATGAGCACACATATAGAGAGGAGGACTCTGTAAATTTAGCATGGCAAGATTTTAATAAATGAGGCCACTGGGATGTGTGGGCTTTATATATCATGCCCCGTATTTATATTCCTGTCAACTTTCTTCACTGAAGCACTATATTTATTACAGTCCATTTCACCATTTCTCACGAGATAGATGCTGTATCATGTCAAACAAAAATAAGTGAGGTGGGGGTGGGTCTGAAATAATGAAAAGGCTAGCAGAATATTTGGAGCAGAGGGCATGGAGGTGATTTGTGCTTGGCAAAACCATTCTCCTATTTCGCTCGAGCAAGTAAAAAAAATGTGAGGCTGGGAGTCCTGCTCTGTGTTGCTAGAAAAGTCACTCCAACCCCCACCTTCCAGTGTGGACCCAGAAAATGAGGGTGTAGTTTAATGTGTCAACTTGACCACTTTAAGGAATATCCAGATAACTAGTAGAACATTATTTCTGGGTGTGTCTGTGAGGTTACATTTGAATCAGTAGACAGAGTGAAGGAGATCACCCTTATTAATGTGGATAGGCCTTATCCCATCTGTGGAGGGCCCAATAAAACAAACAGGTAGAAGAAAGGCAAATTCATTCTCTCTTTTGGAGCTGGGGGATCCATCTTCTTTTGCTTTTGGACATCAGAGCTTTTGGTCCACAGGTTTTCAGACTCCAAGAATTACACCAGTGGGCTCCCAGGTTCTCAGGCCTTTGAACTTAGACTGAATTATACCACCAGCTTGCCTGGTTCTCCAGTTTGCAGATGGCAGATCGTGGAACTTCTTGGACTCCATAATTGTGTGAACCAATCCCATAATAAATTCTTGCTTATGTATCTGTCTATAAGATACATATTTATTATATATCCATTGGTTCTGTTTCTCTGGAGAGCCCTGACTAATGCGCCCTCTGATAAGCTGAGAAAATTAAGGGTGCTCTCACTCCCCAACATGCTTACAACATTTTGCACCCAATTTCAGGACATTCCTGAAGCCCGGCTGGTCCAGCTTGAATCAGGTTATTGTCCTCCATACCATCAACTGTGGCCAACAGGCAAAGTCAAATTATAACTTGGTTTCTCTGATTACGGCCATATTAAGACAGTGGAGATTGGAGTGATGGTGGAAAAGTTTTTAGGATTAAAAGAAAGGGCTTTTGCTGGGAGGATAATACCCTAGGCATCAAATGTAAAGTGGTTTTGGTCAACGTCATTCTTCACCTATTACTCTCTCTCTTTTCCTGGCTCTTAAAAACGTCTTCTTATCATGGCTTCCAAGGTGTGTTGTGATTTGACCTCCCCATCAACTTCTGCACCAATACAGATATGCCTGTCCCACTGCTCAATTTGTTCTCTTAAGTTCTAAACGACCTGCAGGTCCCTAGACTTGTCATTGTCTCTCAAGCCTCTGGGCCTTCGTACATTATTGTCTCCCAGCCAGAAACACCTTTCTTTCTATCTTAACCTGCTGATTCTCAAAATAGCTAATGGATTGTCTCATTCAGAAAGCTTTCCCTGATCTTCCTCCCCCATCTCGACTTTCTCTACCAAGATGAGAAGTTGTTAGCTTTTCCTAAAGCATCTTGCATCTTGCTCATATTCTGTCTCTCCTCTCTCCTCTCTCTCTCTCTCATACACACACACAAACACACACACACACACACACACACACACACACACACACCCCATACCTCCTTTGCATTGTAATTGCCTGTCTACTTGTCTGTCCTTCCTATTAGACTGTGAGCTTTTCGAGGTCAAAGACTGTCTTATATCTCTGTATCTTCGACACCTAACCCAGTACTCAACACATAAGAGCTCAATAATTGTTAGATGAAGGAAAGGTCTCCAGAGCTGAGCCCTTCACAGATCACAGGGGAAGGTTTGAAATGAGAATTCAGAAGTAGGCACCTAATGATGCAGGAATTATAGCCTTGTAATATTTAGTGGAAAATTTTCAACAAGAGCTTCTTTGGTTTCTAATTAGGGGAATTATGTTAATGAACCACCTTGCAAAATCCCTGATAATCATGTTCCAAATTTACCCCACTGGGTCTCATTTAGATGTAAAGGATAACAGAAACACTCTGGTAATGAAGATAATTTCTGGCCTCAATTAGCACGTGCTGCCCTTATTGCACCCTGAGGATCTCCTCTCAGCTGGACACAAAGAGCCAAGTCAGCAAACCGCAGCCTTGGGGCTTTTCCAAGTTCACTGTTACCTTCCATTGCACATTGGCTAAGTCTTCCCACTCAGCCTCACTATGTATTTAGCAATCATCTTTATGGTACTGACATTAAAGTCAAATATTGATTCTTTGACTCCATCTCAACAAATGTTCACTGAGTGATCCTATTGTCTGGGAAGATAGGAATAGAGTCATATAGAGGTGTCAGACATGGGCTTTGGCCTGCAAGGAGTTGGCACATGAAATATTAGCCAGAAATGAATGATGATAGGTACTGATGTTCAAATTTATTTATTCATTCTGTCTGTCTGTCATATAGGAGGCATCTATGTTAATCTGTTTAGTTTTAGTAAAATGTTCCTATTGTCTCCCAACCACGGTTGCTTAATTCAAAGTGGTCATTGTACTTTCTCAGGAAATGATGAAGAGGGCCAGTCTCTCTCTCCAAGTGTGGCATTGTAAGATGTATAACTCAGGAACTGTCACATTGAGAAAGAAGTGACAGATAAAAAGAAGCTAAGATGAAGATGGAGGGAGAGTCTGTCCTAGTTCTCCTTGTTCTTGAGGCCAGAGTGTCTCTGCCCCTTATGAGGTCTGATTGTTAACCACGTTTTAGGGACTACGTGAAGCAATAAATTGCCTAACTTTGTTCAAGGTGGTGATAATTTTTTCCTACTATTCTTTCTTCTTTGCTTTAATATACACCCGAGTTTTAGCTGTCTACATGGCTGCCCAATATAAAGTTTATATTTCTTTTCTTTTTTGTTGTTTTTTTTTTTCAGATGAAGTCTCACTCTGTCACCCAGGCTGGAGTGCAGTGGCGTGATCTTGGCTCACTGCAACCTCTGCTTCCCAGGTTCAAGCAAGAGACAGAGAGAGAGACAGAGAGACAGAGAGAGACAGAGAGGGTTTTTTGTTTTTGTTTTCTTTTGAGACGAAGTCTTGTTCTGTCGCCCAGGCTGGAGTGCAGTGGCACAATCTCAGCTCACTGCAACCTCCGCCTCTTGGGTTCAAGCGAATGTCCTGCCCAGCCTCCCAAGTAGCTGAGACTACAGGCGCACAGGCCACGCCCGGCTAATTTTTGTACTTTTAATACAGCCAGGGTTTCACCATGTTGGCCAGGTGGGTCTCAAACTCCTGACCTCAGGTGATCCGCCCACCTCAGCCTCTCAAAGTGCTGGGATTGTAGGCATGAGCCACCGAGCCCAGCAGAATATATGTATATTAATTAATTACAAAAAGCTTTGTAATTACAATTGTGATAAATGTGATGAAGGAGTGAGTGCTCTGAGAACAAATATCCAAAGAAGCTGACTAACTCTGGACATAAAGTTTCCTTCAGTGAGAAGGCATTTGTTAAGCAAAGACAGTGGGCTAGGAGAGGAAACAGCCTATTGCAAAAGGCCTCAGGAAGAGAAAGAGCTTCTTCAACTTCAAGGCAGTTGAAGGAACAAAATCAAGGCATAAATATAAGGCTGGTGAGGGAGGGAAGAAAGTGGCCCAAGGTGATGTTGGAGGAGTTGGCAGAGTCCAGATGATGCGGGGCCACTTAAGTCAATGTTAGGTTTGGGCTTTATCATAAGAGCAGTGGGAAGCCATGGGAGGATACTGGGCATGATCATCTGTACATTTTAAAAATGCGACTCCAAATGTAGGGAAAAAAATAAATCGGGGCGGGGGGTGGTCAAGAGAGGATGTGGGGAAAACGGGAGATGCTGTGGCAGTGCGTCTGTCAAGAGATGGTCATGCCTTAGATTACGGTGGAAGTGGGGTACCTTAGCCTGAAGGGCTCAGGATTTTCTTCAGAGGTGTCAGATCCAAAGCTGTGCCTTTAATCCTTCTATGTTTGTCGTTGTCTGCCCCAACCCCCACCCCAGCATCCACTCGCTCCTCCCTTGCCCACCCCTGGTTTCAACAGCTTCCGCTCCCTGACCCGGCCAAGAGTCTCCAGGAAGCTAGACCCACCCCCAGTACAAGGAGCAAATTTGATTGGTCTGTGTCTGTTCTCACTCCCCAATCAAAAAACGGTTCCCAAGGAGCATGTGACCCCAATATAGCCAATAGGAAGTTACGGGAAATCTGCAAGGGACTTGTGGGAAAAGCTTAGGGCTCCCGAAGGAGAGTGAGAGGAAGTGATTTTTCTTATCCCCACACGTCTGTCATCTGAAAGTAAAGTAACACAAAACTGAGGATGACACCAGCCATAAGGATGACTGAGGGGAGAATCAAAAAGAACTTGGGTCCTTCATAGCATTGCTGAGTAGATAAACCACCCACTCCCGCAGCCCGCTTTCACTGGGACAAACTAGATGAGATGACACGTTTCCCAGTTGTTGAAGACAGTTTAAGTTCTGAATTATGTTAGCCACAGCTGAAGTAGTCATAACTGACACGTTCCCAAACACACACCAAGAAAAGCAACTGGGCACCCCCGGGGCTTTTCTTGGCCAAAGACCTGGATTCTTGCACTCAGGGCATTCGTTTTGCCTGCTCAGCTTGTCTGGAGGAGAGATGAAATAGAGAAAAGAGCTAAGAAAGATACAGATTTGATAAATATTTGGTCTCTTTCTTCTTCCCCTACGGAAGCCTTGGATTTTCTCAAGGTCTCAGAATGCTCGGAGCTGAGCTGTGTTCAGAGACTTCTGGAGACTTAGGCAATCTCAGTGCTCCAGCCTCATGGGCATCCCCTTGTGGATCATTTGTTTATTATTAATTTAGCAACTGTTTTTGAGCATCCTTATGGGAAGTACAAATACATAGTCTTCCTGCTGATGTGTTTTGTTTCCTTACCTACAGCAGGCATCGCTAATCAATCGTTCTCTAAGTCCTGAGGATCCAGACTCAGTACTTTCAACCCCATCCTCCAGGCATTACCAATTGATCTGAGTTGAGTTTGGTGAAATCAACATGGCCCTCTTGACTACTACATGCCTAACCTTGTGCAAAGCACTTGCTTTAGTTTCCTGTGATTTCTGTAACAAATTGCCACAAACTGGGTGACTTAAAACAACGGAAATTTATTTTCTCACAGTGCTGGAGGCTAGAAGTCTGAAATGAAGGTGTCAGCAGGGCTTCATTCCCTCTGGAGGCTCCAGGGGTGAGACCATTCTTTGTTTCTTTCTGGTTATAGTATTTGCTGGCATTCCTTGACTTGTGACTACATCACATGATGTCCTCTTCTGTGTCTCTCTCCTCTGTGTGTCTACCTTATAAGGATACATGTGATTGTATTTAGAGCCCACCCAGATAATCCAGGATTAACTTCTCCTCTAAAGATCCTTAACTTCATCACATATTTTGCACATAAGAAAAATTACCTCATTACATATGAGGTAATGTCCACAGATTCTGGGAATTAGGACATGAACATATCTTTTGGGGAGCCACTGTTCAGCCATTATAGCACTAGAGATACAAAGGTGAATAAGAAATGACCTGTTTGTAAAGAGTTTGTGGACTGATGGGCAACTGGCAACCACAAGACTGTGCTAAGAAAGAGGAAGATAAAAGTAATGTGGAAGCACCAAGGTACAACACTTATCCTATCCTTGGTGGGTGGCAGGTGGTCATGAAAGGCTTCCTGAAAGAGTCGGCAGCTTTGTTATAGTAGTTTACCCTTCATATTGTTTGCGTATTTATAAAGCTTAGTATTCTCTCTCTCTCTTTTTGAGACAGAGTTTCGCTTCTGTTGCCCAGGCTGGAGTACAGTGGCATAATCTCAGCTCACTGCAACCTCCAACTCCTGGGTTCAAGTGATTCTCCTGCCTCAGCCTCCCAAGTAGCTGGGATTACAGGCGCCCACCACCATACCTGGCTAATTTTTGTATTTTTAGTAGAGATGGGGTTTCACCACATTGGCCAGGCTGGTCTTGAACTCCTGACCTTAGGAGATCCACCCACCTTAGCCTCCCAAAGTGCTGATTACAGGTGTGAGCCACCGAGCCTGGCCTATAAAGCTTAATATCCTCTAAGCAACCAATGAACATTTGACTTCCACTGTTGTGATTTGAAGATAATGTCTTAGTCCTTGGGGGCTATGATAATAATACCCTAGAATTGGTGGCTTATAAACAAATGAAATTTATTTCTCACAGTTCTCTGGAGGCTGGGAATTCCAAGATCAGGGCACCAGCTGATTTGGTGTCTGTTAAGGGCCTACTTTCTGGTTCATAGATGAAGATCCTCTCATTGTAACCTCACATGACAGAAGAGGCAAGGGAGTACTCTAAGGGGTCTTTTAGAAGGGCACTAATCTTATTCAGTCATAATTTTAAAAAATGTGATTCCAGATGTCAATAAAGATTGGATTGGGGGAGAAGGGTCAAGAGAGTTTGTGGGGAAAACAGAAGAGACTATGGCTCTGCCCTTAGGACTTAATCTCTTCCCAGAGGCCCTACATACTAATACCATCTCCTTGGGGGTTAGGATTTCAACATACGAATTTTGGGGGGACATAAACATTCATACTATACAAGATATTATAGCAGCACTTAATGAGCAAATATAAATGTACTCCCCTCCCACAATTAAAGGAGTAGGCTAGTTAGTGAGGCCAAGAGAATATGCTTGCTGTTCAGAAATGCTGAGCTTTGCAGAAGGCAGCTAAAGTCCTTGTTACAAACCCTTTCTGACATGAGTTTCATGTGCCTGGCTGTGTTTCTGCATAGCTATCTAAGCATCATTCCCTGCACAGAGGCTTGCTGATGCCTGCCTTGGTCCAAGTGCCATGGACTTGACGTCAGCTCCCTCATCACCTACAGAACATGTGGAGCAAGCAAAGGCAGAGGTGAGGTCTACACACCCCCAAAGATGTAGGAAAAAGATGAATTGGAAGAGAGCAAGAGAAAGTGACTCAAAACAGAAGAGGCGGTCAAAGGTGATGAAGCAATGAAAAGGAAGAAAGAAAAGAGAATTGGCATTCAATGGAAAGTTGCAAAGAGAAGTCTTGAATACTGTGGCCTCATTTGTCTTTTAGAGATGCTTACTTGAGGAGATATATCAGTCAGGACTCTTTGGGAAATAAAACAATCGCTTTTCAAACAGGGTGAAGCAGAAAGGGAGAATTTATTGGCCCCTGTAAATGAAAGGTCCAAGTTTTCCCTTCAGGCCTGCCTAGATTCAGGGATCTAAATAATGTCATTTAGATGTAAATCTAATCCTTCCCTTCCTCTCTGGGATATGATTTTCTTCTGTGTTGCTTTATTCTGGTGGGCCTCTGCAGATCCAAATTTATAATCTCTCAGTTTAGCAACCTCAATCAGAAGAAAAGCATTTCTTGCCCAGTATTTCAATCAAAAGCCTCAAGTCTGAAACTTATTGGTCCAATATGGGTTACGTGCCCAGATCTGAAACTTTAGGATGTCATGGAGATGTAGTATTGTCCTTGGCCATATCTGGGGAAAGTGGATGTCAGTTAAAAGTGAACCTCTCCTCTTTATACCTCCCTCCACCCCCAAACCATCTAAAAGTGGGAGAACCATGGTTCTTCAAGGAAAAAAAATAGAGAACTATTTACTACCAGGAAGGGAAAGAGGTACCAGTAATGCAAACAAGCAAACAAACCAACAAAAACAAACAAAAAACTGGTATCTAAACAAAAAGCAATAATAATTGCTAGTATTACTCTAAATCCAATTGCAATGATTATATTAGACTTCACAGGTGTTATTTCACTAAATACTCAGAATAGGTGAATGAAATAGACATAAATTGTGCCCATTTTATAGATGGGGAAATTGAGGCTAAGTGAAATGAAATTTTTTTCAAGGTCACATGGATTTATATCCGTATCAGTCTGACCTCAGGGCTTGTGTTCCTCCAGAGCACACCTCCTCTCTTGCCAATGACTTACATCTTCTATCTTTCTGTGCCTCAGTGTCCTCACTTGTAAAATGGACATCATAGTACCTTTCTCATTGGGTTATTGTGAGTGTTAGATGGTAAGTGCTAAATAAACATTAGCTATTCCTATTGGTGGTGGCTGGGCTCCTAAATGTGCCCCCTGGGAAGCTATTCAGGGAAGCCAGTCTGATAAAGCACCCACAATTGTGTCTCACCCTGGTGGTTCCCAAGAGGAATGGGGGATGACTCTTGCAGGCAGATTCCAGGTCTTCTTGTCCTATGCAGGGCTTCCATTATTAAAGGATTCTGTGGAAGCGATCAGCTTATGGAATTCTGAGAACTCCACCTCTCTGTTCTAAAAGACCCATTGTCCAACTCAGAGGTGGGGCCACTTGGACACTAAGGAATGCCAAAGAGGCAAGCAGGCCCCCAGTTATCCAGGGAAGTACTGGATTCCATTCCTATTCTCCCAGTCTTCCTTTTCCTTCTCCTCCTCCTTGCCCACCAGGGAGGCAGCTGGCTGTGCTAGAGATTGGCATATTCTCTTTGCATCTGGCAAGCTGAAACAGCATACTGATGATGGCCTGCAAATGTGAAATAGATGGGAATTGTTTTGCACTTCAATGGAATAACAGGTGTTATTTCTCCTTGGACGGTGGAGGATGGAGCTGACATTTCTCTTCTTTTGGGATGCAGGCGAGGTGCCTGTGACATTGGTGATTTCTGGGCACTGTTGTGTCCCTACTGTTTGCTTTGCACTTTATTTATGACATCTCATCTAATCCTCTCTACACACAACTCGCTGGGAAAGATATGGTTACCCCTAAGTTTATAGATGAAGAACTCAAGGTGCTGCAGAGAGGTGATATATCAGAGCAGGGACTTCAGCACAGATGTATCTGAGGCCAAGAACTTAGTGTTTTCCATCTCTCCACCTGGGCTTTGAGAAGCCATCCTGAAAGAGAGGACATTTGGCTTTCTCAGAGCCTCAGCTCTGGAACTAGACCAGAGGTTGGCAAACTCTATCTGTAATTGGCCAGATAGTAAATATTTTAGGTTTTGTGGGCCATAGGGTCTCTATTCCAACTACTCAACTCTGCTGTTGCAGCATGAAAGTAGCCATAGATGTTAAGTCAACAAATGGTCATGGCAGTGTTTCAATAAACTTCATTTACAAAAACAGTCAGCCAGCTGATATGCAATAATTAGTTGATCCTTGAAATAAATCAGGGATCCCTGAGTTTGACTCCTGCCTTCTCCCATTACCAGCTGTGTGACCTTATTTAACTCCCCTGGTGCTCAGTTTTCTTATCTGTAAAATGGGAATCATAATACCTCATAATACTCATCATAATTGTAATATCCCATGATATGATTGTGAGAATTAAATGATTTAATGCTTGAAGAGTCAGTGCTTATAACAGTGTCTGCGACAGTGCCAATTGGCATGATGATGAGCATAATCAGCATCATTTCCAGCATCATTGAAAGGGCCTGGAGCTGTAAGATGGGGATAATGGTAAAACCTACTTCACGGAGTTGTTGTGAGAAAGAAGTGAGAAAATGTATGCAAAATGCCAACCTGCCAACCCCCACAGGTGACTCCCCACTCTTATCAGCTTGCCTCTGCTAAGTACTTCTACAAGCCTCCTCCTGGTAAAAAGACGAGGAGAAAAGACCCAGTCATACGCCCTTAGGTGGCCCAAGTTTTCAGTTGGACAGTCACTGAGCAGAAATTCAGGACTGCATGGAAGAGATGCCTTAAGCCTCAAGTTCAGGGAAGGCAGTCTCCTGGTGGTTTGGAGGGGCTTCCTATAGGAGTTGGGCTTAGGGGCCTCGGAGGGTACTGCAGTGACCATTTCCTATGGAGACAGTCACCACTAACTGAGTCTGATTACAACAGACAGGAAGGAAGCTTTGCCAGCCCGCACTGCCCTACCCCAGAAGGAACCATCCCTACTCCTTATTACAAATCCTCTCCTGGTTTTCCGGCAGATGACATATCCCCTGTGTGACATACCCCCACCCCAGCATCCACTCGCTCCTCCCTTGCCCAACCCTGCTTTCAGCAGCTTCCGCTCCCTGACCCAGCGAAGAGTCTCCAGGAAGCTGGACCCACCCCCAGTACAAGGAGCAAATCTGATTGGTCTGTGCCTGTTCTCACTCCCCAATCAAAAAATGGTTCACAAGGGGCATGTGACCCCAATGTAGCCAATAGGTTGTTAAGGGAAATAATATTTTGAGGAGTTAGTTAACATCATTGTAGGTTAGAAATATTCTAGGTACACCCAGGTGTATGGCTTCCTACCAGCCAGCCTCCTCGGAGTTTGATGGAAGAAGGCACGTAGGAAGTGAATTTAGTGTTCTCTGCGACTGGCAGATGTCTGCACACGAGTCTAAACCACAATGGAGGAGGAAGATTCCAGGCAGAGCCTGAGCTTGGGCTCTAGAACCAGAGATTGGAGTTCAAGTCCTGGCTCAGCTGCTGGCCCTCTCTCTGGCTGACTTTGGGCAGCTCACTCCATTAGCACATCAGTTTCCTCACCTGTAATATATGCAGTCAAACAGGACTCTGGGAGACAGTACATGGAAGACTCCAGCAAGGTGCCTGCCACATAGGATGCTGTTATCATGATGAAGAAGATTGCTGGACCTAAAGGTGTGGGTCAGATGGACCTGTGTTTGGATTTCTTTTGAGCTTGGCCATGCCACTTAACCCACCTGAACCTCATAACCCTCATCTGTAAAATAGGTACAATATTGAAGATAGTAAGATATCTAAGGTGCTTACTTCAAAATCTGGCACACTGTAAGTAAAATTTATAAATGACAGTCATTGCTATTTTTATTATTATTATGGCTGGGACTGAGGCAGGCCTCAGATGTAACCAGAGTGAATGGTCAGACGTGAGTCATCTAAGAAGACGGAAACGTCCCTACCTTAGATCTGACTGACAGGTGTAGGTGGACCATTGACCCAGGAGCAGGAGATTGGAGCTGTGCTCCACGTGCCTGATTTTTAGCCCAGGCTGTGAGTGTGACCATGTGGTTTGAGTCTGACCCTTGGCTTTTGGAACCTCCCTTCTTAGAAGGGCTTGTGAGGATATGGCAGAGGCCAGCCCATCAGGCTGCTTCTGCTGGAATTAGGAGTCTCTCTTGTCTTGAGCTCAGACAAGAGAAACAGTGTTGTGTCATGTTGGCATTAGGGCTGGGGTTGGGGTTTAGCTTTTGTGTTGCACAGGCTTCCCTGTGACTCTGTTTCTTCCTCTATTTAAAAGCAATGGTGCTTTCTGAGTGTGGTGGCTCATGTCTGTAATCCCAGCACTTTAGGAGGCCAATTGTTCGAGTCCAGGAGTTCAAGACCAGCCTGGGCAACAGGGCGAAACCCCATCTCTACAAAAAGTAAAATAAAAGTTAGCTAGGCATGGCATTGTGCACCTGTGGTCCCAGCTACTTGGGAGGCTGAGGTGGCAGAATCACCTGAGCCCTGGAGATTGAGGCTGCAGTGAGCCGAGATTTTGCCACTGCATTCCAGCCAGGATGACAAAGTGAGACCCTGTCTCAAAAACCAAAACAAAACAATGGTGCCAGTACCTATTTGGTAGAGACTTTTTCTAGCACTTACCATATGCCAGGCACTGTTGCAAAAGCTTTAAACATATTGAATCATTTAATTCTTCAAACAGTCCTAGGAGATACGAAATATTATAACTTCCACATATTAGTTTCCTGTGAGAGGTAAAACAAATTACCACAAACTTGGTCGCTTAAAACTACAGCGACCAGAGGTCTGAACTCCAGCACTGTGCTCCCTCCAGAGGCTCCAGGCCTGAATCCCTTCTATGCCTCTTCCGTCTTCTGGTTGGCCGCTGGCATCCCTTGGCTTGTGGCTGCATCACCCTAGTCTCTGCTTCAATGATCACAATGCTTCCTCCTCTTCTCTCTGTGTCTGTGTCAAATATTTCTCTGCCTCTCTCTTGGAAGGACACTGATGATGGCCTTTAGGGCTCATTAAGATAATCCAGGATAATCTCCTCATCTCAAGATCCTTAATTTAACCACATCTGCAGAAACTTTACTATAGGAGATATAAACCATGAAGTGATTGAGGCAGGTCTTTATCAAGGTGTTTTTTTGTTTGTTTGTTTGTTTGCCAGGGTTGAGGATGTACCCGGGAAAATAATACAAATCACAAGAGCATCTGTGACCTGTGTTTTTTCCAAAGGGGGCTTTGGGAACTTCAGCCTTTCAAAGGGAAAGAGCAAGCCAGAGGGTAAAAAGGGAGGGAGGCAGTGAGGCAGAGAGTTACATTCTGGAGAGGCTCTGATTAGCCTCAGTGAATCTACATTTTACATGTGCAACAGAGTGGAGGAAAAAGTCAATTGTGCATTGTCTCACACTCAGTAAATCTACATCTTACATAAGACAAGGTAAACATGTGAAAAGAGAGAGGAGAGGAAGTCAGGCTATGATACAGAGTTGTGAAATCACAGCTGTTTGGGAACAAAAGGAAGGCAGTTTTTGTGTGACTCAATTCCCAGACTTAACTTTCCCTTTGGCATAGTGAGTTTGGGGTCCTGGGGGTTGTATTTTGTTTCACAGAGGCAATATTCAAAGGTTCTAGGGATGAGATCCTGCTGCCTTTGGGAGCCACCACTCAAGCCCCACCTCCCTGTTTTACAGATCATGTGGAAAGTAGGTGGCAGAGGGACCCCGTTCGGAGTCTGCGCCCTTAACCACCGTGCTATGTTGCTTCCTCTGGATTGCCACTGATGGGTGGTTTTAAGGATTTAATGAGGCAATGCAGGGAAAGCACAAAGAATGATGAGAAGGGAGAGCCGGGGTTGGATAAGGGTCTGGGATAAAGCTCAGAGACGCTTGTTGTGCACAGTGACCTGGTAACGAAGAAAGGAGTGCTTTTGAGGCTTTGCCAGGAAATCCCCATGGTCAAGCCCAAGCCGCATCTACATGATATGCACTGCTGATGTGCACTTCCTTGCTCTCTGGCACTGTCAGAGCAAATAGATTTTTACTCATCAGAACGCCAAACCAGCAAAGTCGCAAGACGTAACTCACCCCTTCTGACATCTTGCCCTGGTTGGTCCCTGCTCTGGTCTCTGGGTCTCCTCAGCCTTTGACTAAGAGGAAATGACTTCAGTCGTAGGTGCTAATGTATGTAAATGAGCCTGGTGTCTTGGCACAGGAAATCCCTTTTGCCCTCTTAATCCATTTCACCATATGCTCTGCAGCCTCTGTGACCTGGTGTCCTTAGCAGACAGCAGTGTCCTTTTTGATGTGATTTTGTGGCAATATCTGTGATGAGTAAAGATGCATCCTGGGCAGCCTCGGGCTTCCTGAGGTCACACGCAAACCAAAGGCTTTGGGGTCCTCGGCCTCCAGGCCAGATGCTTTTCTCCCATTAATGCCTAATATTTCAGAAGAGGGATTTTCTGTTCCTGCTCACTCCGAAGTGCTGTCCCTCAGCCTCCCAGGGAAGATCATGTGCTCCACACCAGTAGGGGCAGCAAATCCACACCTGGGATGTGGAGCTCCAAGAGACTGGCATTTGGGAATGTCTGGAACCATAATGACTCTCATGGCCTCATTGACTCCTACAAACAATGCGTATGAGCGGACAGACTGAAGTGGCACTGAGCTAGACGGGGAATACAGATGTTCGAGTAAAAGGGCCCAGCTCAGCCCCAGTGAACATCCGCTGGCCTAAATAAGAACATAGAACACTCAGTTATAGATTGTATGCCAACATGTTTCTGCACAAGTATGGATCCCCCCTCCACTGGTCAATGCGAATGTGTGTCGTCTCTCAGTTATTTTATAGGGAATGTATGGATGGGAACATTTTATTTACAGAATTGATTGTGTTGAACATTGTTGGATACATCCTTAAAACCAACGTACACTCTTTTTTTTGAGATGGAGTCTCGCTCTGTCGCCCAGGCTGGAGTGCAGTGGTGCGATCTCGGCTCACTGCAACCTCCGCCTCCCAGGTTCAAGTGATTCTCCTGCCTCAGCCTCCCGAGTAGCTGGGATTACAGGCCTCCACCACCATGCCCGGCTAATTTTTATGTTTTTAGTAGGGACAGAGTTTCACTATGTTGGCCAGGCTGGTCTCGAACTCCTGCCTGCCTTGGCCTCTCAAAGTGCTGGGATTACAGGCGTGAGCCACTGCGCCCGGCCAGGTATTTTTTAAAATAAATTTTATTATGTATATTTAAAGTTTGGTGGAAAGTAAACTCTCAATTAGTGATAGGTGTGTATAAAGGAGAAGAGCCAGCCAGGTGCAGTGGCTCACTCCCTGTAATCCCAGCACTTTGGGAGGCCAAGGCAGGCGGATCACAAGGTGAAGAGATGGAGACCATTCTGGCCAACATGGTGAAACCCCGTCTCTACTAAAAGTACAAAAATTAGCTGGGCATGGTGGTGCTAATTTGTAGTCCCAGCTACTTGGGAGGCTGAGGCAGGAGAATTGCTTGAACCCGGGAGGCGGAGGTTACAGTGAGCCGAGATCGCTCCACTGCACTCCAGCCTGGTGACAGAGCGAGACTCCGTCTCAAAAAGAAAAAAAGGAGAAGAGCCTACATAGGCGCTCCCTTCTGTGTGCATATCACAAGAGCTGAGGGGAGGCTGTGGGTTCTTGGAGCTGCTTGTGAATCACAGAGTGGGCATTTTCATCCAAGCAGCTACTTGCTGTGCTCTCTTGCTTGTTGAAGATGACTGCTGGTGTGTCCTGTGAGGCACTGGGTATGCAAAGCACGTCCTGGCTTCAGAATAGCCCCACCTCAATTAATAAGAAGACAGCTTACTGGGACTCTAGATGAATAGTAATGGCAGGCTTCAGCTAGGAAGCCTTTGTACCTTTGCACCTTTTTGTCTACGTCTTAGCTTCTAGACTTAGACCTGGGTGATGGTAACAGGGACTCAGAATGGTGGCTGGGGACCTGCAGGACCCTTATACATCACAGTGAGGTGAAAGGCAATGTGGTACAGTGTCAAGGACACAGGCCTTGGGTTCAGACTCAGGTGGGTTTAAATCCTAGTTCAGCCACCTACCATCTGGGTGCATTTCAGCAAGTCATTCCGTTTCTCTGAACCTCTGCCTCGCAGAAGAAAAGAGAGCATCAGAGAAGTTAAGATATTTTTCTAAAGTCACACAGCTAGCAAGCCAAGCAGTTTAATTTATCCTCAGGACTGTCTGACTCCAAAGCTCAGCCCCTTGCTCCTATATCAGGCTGTCTGTTCGTGATGTTCTATTAAAACTATGGTTTTAAGAGCCAGGCCTGCATGCAGTGATCTCAGCGACTCAGGCGGCTGAGGTGAGAGTATGGCTTGAGGCCAGAAGTTTGAGACCAGCCTGGGTAATATGACAAGATCCGTCTCAAGAACCTTTTTTTTTTTTTTAAATTAGCCAGGTGTGGTGCCCCATGCCTGTAGTCCCAGCATTCAGGAGGCTGAGGCCAGAGGATCACTTGAGCCCAGGAATTTGAGGCTGCAATGAGCTGTGGTCACACCACTGTACTCCAGCCTAAACCACAGAGTAAGACATGGTTCTAAAAAATAAAAAATATCTGGCCTGGCACAGTAGCTCATGCCTGTAATCCCAGCACTTAGGAAGGCCGAGGAGGGCAGATAACCTGAGGTCAGGAGTTTGAGACCAGCCTGGCCAACATGGTGAAACTCCGTCTCTACTAAAAATACAAAAATTAGCCAGGAGTCATGGGCATGCCCATAGTCACGGCTACTCAGGAGGCTGAGGCAGGAGAATTGCTTGAACCTGGGAGGCAGAGGTTGCAGTGAGTGGAGATCGCCCTTCTACAGTCCAGCCTGGGCGACAGAGTGAGGCTATATATATATATATATATATTTTATTTTATATATATATATATTTAAACTGTCGTTTCAAAATGTAAGCTTTTTTGTTATTATTCAGGTATGGTGAGGCCAACAGAACAGTAGTGACTGTCATTGAAAAGATGGTTTGTTACCCACAGTTCCCAAGAGGAGGGGGTGCTTCATTCTATGTGAGGAAGCTCCGCGGTTGTCAGGAGACAGCAGGAGCGGGAGGAAAAGAGGAGCAGGAGCGGGAGGAAAAGAGGGGCAGGAGGCTTTATTGTGGTTTCTGCAGAAAGGAATGTGTGAGGCAGGGTAAGTGGATTTCTAGTAGACTCTAGGGTGTAGAGGCTGTCCCAGGTTGTCTGGTACCTGGCTCTAGGGGTGTTAGGACAGAGAAAAATTGGCCCGGGGTGTAAGAGCCTGGGAAAGAAGGCATCTGAGGGGTATTGGCTCTGGGTTGGTTGGTTTGCATAGGAAAGGCATGACTGCAGGGGAATAGTTTATCTCTAGGAATTAGCTAGCCCTGGGAGGGGGAGTCTCTCTCATGTCAGCAAGGCCACAAGATGTCAAAACATCATAGAATACAGAAAATAAAACACATAATTAATACAACTATCCTTGGTGAACTTTCCGAGCCATGCAGCCATTCATAAGGAACCCATGGGATTTCCAGATAAGCTTGCATAATTTATGCCTATTTGTAATATAACCAAATAACTATGATGTACAGTGAGATAGCTTTAGCTGCCAAATAATCATCTTGAAAAATTATTACAAGTACAAAATAAACAAACACACACAAAAAACCCCAATAGCTTACCTACAGATCAATAAAAATACATATTAAAATAAAACAAGAATGAAATTCTGATCACAATAAAAATGTAAGCTATCTAGAAATAAACAATAAGAAATCTACATATGCTATGCTACTGTATGAAATTCTAAACCTTTATTAAAGTATATAAGAGATCCATATTGGGTACATGCCAATTTATCCCAAATTAAATTAATATTATGCAATATTAATTAAAATATTAGCAATTTTTAAAATTACTGAATGAGATACTATAATTTATCTGGAAGAATTGACATCAGAAAATATTCAAGGATTTTTCTGAAAAAGAGCATACCTTACAAAGACGTGTTTACCTAACACAAATATAAAAGTAATTTTTGTAAGTGACATTTCAAATCAATGAGAAGAGTGAATTGTACATTAAAAGATATTGGATAAATGAACAACCCAGAAAAAATTAAGTGAGAGCCCTACTTCATATTGTTTCAATACTTACATAAAAAGTAAATAAATAAGGCCGGGCGCGGTGGCTCACGCCTGTAATCCCAGCACTTTGGGAGGCCGAGGCGGGCGGATCACGAGGTCAGGAGATCGAGACCATCCTGGCTAACACGGTGAAACCCCGTCTCTACTAAAAATACAAAAAATTAGCCGGGCGTGGTAGCGGGCGCCTGTAGTCCCAGCTACTCGGGAGGCTGAGGCAGGAGAATGGCGTGAACCCGGGAGGCGGAGCTTGCAGTGAGCCGAGATCGCGCCACTGCACTCCACTCCAGCCTGGGCGACAGAGCGAGACTCCGTCTCAAAAAAAAAAAAAAAAAAAAAAAAAAAGTAAATAAATAAATACAAAATTACTATAAAAATATATAAGTGAGTTTCATTCTCTTGGAATGAAGGGAAGGCCTTGGGAAGTTTGAAATCAAAGTCAGAAATCACCAAGGGAAAACACTGATAGATTTTATTATACAAAAATTAAAAATCTTCACACAATGGAAAACAAAGTTAAGGGACAAAAGGCGATTGAGAAGAATATTTGCAGCATATATTTCTTTATTTAAAATAACAACATAAGGCCGGGTGCAGTGGCTCATGCCTGTAATCCCAACACTTTTGGACGCTGAGGCGTGCGGATCATCTGAGGGTGTGAGTTCGAGACCAGCCTGACCAACATGGAGAAACCCTGTCTCTAACTAAAAATACAAAATTAGACAGGTGTGGTGGTGCATGCCTGTAATCCCAGCTACTCAGGAGGCTGAGGCAGGAGAATCACTTGAACCCGGGAGGTGGAGGTTGTGGTGAGCCGAGATCGTGCCATTGCACTCCAGCCTGGGCAACAAGTGTGAAACTCCATCTCCCTAAAAAAAAATAAAAAATAAAAATAAAAAACCCCAGCATATTGGAGTACTCCAGTGGAAAAATATGAGCATGATATCTAAATATGCGAATTCACAAAAGAGAAATATAAATGGGCAGATTATTTTGTCACCTAGGTTTTAAGTTTTAAGCCTCGTACCCATTAGTTTTCTTTCCTGATCCTCCCCCTCCTCCCCGTCTCCACCCTCCAATAGGCCCCAATGTGTGTTGTTTCTCTCTATGTGTCCATGTGTTCTCAGCATTTAGTTCCCACTTATAATGGAGAACATGCAATATTTGGTTTTCTGTTCCTGCATTAGTTTGCAAACCCCTATGGCACAAGTTTACCTATGAAACAAACATGCACCTGCACCCCTGAACTTAAAAGTTAAAAACATCTAACCAGATTAATAAAAGAGAGAGAAAGCAAAAAAATGTAATCTAATATTAGTGAGATATATTGAATTGAGATAGCAATATAATAACCTTATTTTGCTATCAGATTGTCAAAAATTTAAAGATTACTAATATTCAGAACCGGTGAAGTTTTAAGGAAATAGACACTGTCACACACTGCTTGTGAAATCAAACTGGTGATTTGTTTTTGGTAATATGAGTCAGAAGCCTTTAAAAGGCTCATATCCTTTGACCCAGCAATTTGCCATTAAGAAATTTAAATAAAAGAAGCTGGGTGCGGTGGCTGATGCCTGTAATCCCAGCACTTTGGGAGGCTGAAGTGGGTGGATCACTTGAGGTCAGGAGTTCAAGACCTGCCTGGCCAACATGGCGAAACCCTGTCTATACTAAAAATACAAAAATTAGCTGGGCATGGTGGTAGGCACCTGTAATCCCAGCTACTCAGGGGGCTGAGGCAGGAGAATCACTTGAACCTGGGAGGTGAAGTTTGCAGTGAGCTGAGACTGCTCCATTGCACTCTACCCTGGGCAATAGAGCAAGACTCCTTCTCAAAAAAAAAAAAAAAAAAAAGAAAAGAAAAGAAAAAAAAAAGAAAATGAAAGAAATACAAAAAGAAGAGCACCTGTGTGTAGAGTGCTAGTCACCACATCTTTAAATTATTATTTAAAATAATAATGAACAAGTAGAAATAACCTAAATGTCCAGTGATAGGGAACTGATTATCTGTTGTACTTACATACAACAAAATTTTATGCAACTGTTAAAAGTTGTCATGTGAGTTACACACATGCATTCACATACTCACACATAAGAAAGCCCTCCACAATATAATTAAAATTAGAAAAAAAGGTTGCAAAAGAGGATGCATAATATGATCCCGTTTTAGTAAGAAATAATGTAATCCTTTTTTAGAAGAAAGATCTAAAAGATTAGACACCGAATTGTTAATGATCATTACTTCTGGATGGTAGATGAATGGTGATTATCTTCTTCTGTATACTTTTATATATATTCTGAACTTATTGCAGAAGACATGTATTTTTTATAAGCAGAAAAATACTATAAATCTGTTAGAAAGTAATTTCTCAGCTGTTTTTCCCCTTAATAGGGGACGTTCAGATGATTAGCAGCGGGAGGCATGGGGGATGAAGCTGAGTAAAAGAATTGTCAGTTTCCTGTCCTCAATTCTGGCTATCATAGGCTGAAAATCAGTAGAGAGATGTTTCTGCAGAACATCCACGGCTCTGACCTTCACTGTAAAATGAAATTAGAATGCCTCTTGAAAAGAGAATGTTTTCTCTCCAAGTTTGCTATCAATATTTACAGTGGAAAATATGGATTATGTCAAATGTGGTTGAAGAAACCAACACAGAAAGTCCAGTTTCTGTGCAGACACAAGCATGGCAAGGAGGTAACTGATGGAGGAGGTGGTTATCAGAAGGCTCAGTTGATTTGAGGTTACTTTGACAGATGGATGGTGCTGATGTTTTTGGATAAATGACAGAACTTATTGGATAGCCTGTACCTTATTATGCTCCCACCATCGGGATTCAAGCTTTGGGCTAAGGAGGGTATGTAGGATTTGTTACGTTTGAAATGCAACCAGAAAAAGAGGACATCCCGCTGGCATAATTATGTTCTGGGGCCCTCTAAGAGGGTAATTCCCACTCATTAAGTGGCATTTGCTCACCTCAGCAAGCCACTCTTGGTGACCGTCTATCATGCAGGCATACTAGCACATCCATGGGGTCTCTGCTTCTCCTGTGGCACGCAGGCACAGAGATAAATAGCTCTCTATTTGTGCCAACCCACCCCAGGTATGTTTGTAGATTAAACACTACCCAAACATCTGGCTCATCCAGGTTTCTGGGACTGTGCTGGGAAATAGGTTAAGAAAATTGAAGCATAGAGTGTTGGTGGGAGAGGGTATGAAATTTGGAGAATTGCATCTGAAAAGCAAGCTTAGGGTCAAGTTTGAAAGGGATTTGAATACTTTCCTAATGAATTTGACTTATCCTTGTTTCATAGCTTTGTCAACTCTTTTTAAAAATTATTTTTAAGAGACAGGGTCTCACTCTGTCTCCCAAGCTGGAATGCAGTGGTACAATCATAGCTCACTGTAGCCTCGAACTCCTGAGCTCAAGCTGTCAACTCTTGATCTAAGCAAAACTATAGATGGGAAATCTGTGATGTTAAAGCAACCACATTTTTCAGATTATCTCCTTAACCAAACATTCCAGATCAGCTAACCAAAGTAATGGAAAGCTTTTCAAATCATCTTAACTGGGAGGCTCTGGAATTGGAGGTTGTATGGATTAGGATGAGCTAGGCTATGTGTGGTAACAAACAACCCCGACTCAGTACCTAAAATGATGGACTTATTTCTTGCTCACATTCCATGTCACTTTTGGGTCACTGTCCTCATTTAGAGATGCAGGTAAATGGAGCCTTCACCATCTGGAGGTGGGAAGAACATGATGAGTTGTGCACCAGCTATTAGAGACTTCCATGTGGGAGAGGCACAGCTCCCTTCCACCCATAATTCGCTGGCTGTGGAACATCACTTGGCTTTATGGAGGCAGAGAAGGGTGATCCTAGTTTGTGCCCAGGAATAAGAGAACCAAAGTGTTGGTGAACAACACCAATGACCACTCCAGAAGCAGAGGAGTGTTTCTCCCTTATTGGCTGTGTTATTTTAGGCAAGTCACTAAACCTTTCTGAGCTTTTTTAAAAAATATATATTTTCAGTAAAAAAAAAAAAAAGTAGAAAAGCCTAGAGCCTAGAATTCTATTTTTGTATCCCTTGCCCTCTTCCTCCCTCCCTAAATATAAAGGTAGGGTGTGACATGACTGAGTACAAAAGGGTCAGGTTCTTTCTTAGAGCACAGGCAGATATCCAGTGAGCTTGGGAGCAAGGGAGATGAAATTTAACCTCAGAGTCCATAAAAAATTTACAGAATTGCAAAGTGCCAAGCAAAAATACAAAAGAGTTCTCTGCACTCCGGGAAATTATTGAAGCCATAAAGATTCCTGCTCTTGCAGATGAGGCAGTTGGTGAGTGGAGCAGAGCAAATCAATAATGTCATACTTCTCGCCCGGATCAAAATACTCAAGGAAATAGCTGCAAAGTAAGAGGGGACAAGGTCCGTCTCGGTCAATCACTGCACTGGGTAATGCCATAGCAGAGCACAGTCTAATAGTCTGGCCTGGAATTTTAAAAGCCAGGAAAGTGTTTAATCAAAATTTGGAGCCATTGTAGATTCTAAAGGATAATTACTCAGCACTTTGGCAGAGGAGAGTCCTAGAGAAAGGATCTGATGGAGGTCGCGCATATTTAAATGAATGCTGGTTTTGTGAGAATTCTCAGGTAAGACCGGGCAAGAATAATTCCCTTTTAGAGGACGGAGAAGCTGGGTACCACACGGTGATGCTCATAAAAGACTGTACGTGCCTTGCTTACTGATGCATCCTCTGCTTTAGCACAGTGCCAGGTATATCGTTTGTCTGTCTGTCCATCCGTCCATCCATTCTTCTGACAAAAATTTCTTAAACACACACTATATGACAAGCACAGTTTTAAGCACTGAAGTACAGCAATAAACTAGACAGTCTAGGTCCCTGCTGTCATGGAGCTTGCATTGTAACAGGGAAGATATAATAAGCAAGAAAATAAATTTCATCATATCAGATAGTAGTAGATGTTAAGAAGACAATAAAGTGAGCAGTGAAGAGGAGACTTAGGATGCCCTCGGATGCTCAGGGCCTCTATGAGAGGACATATTCAGGCTGAGATCTCAAAGACAGATCCAGTCATGGCATCCAGAAGGAAGAGCACTACAGGCCGAAAAAACAAGAGCAAAGGCCCTGAGATGGGAACAAACTTGGCATGTTTGAGGGGCTTCAAGAAGACCAGTGTTGGGAGGGAGACAGTAGGAGCAGAGGGTAGGGAGTTAGGGAGGGACTAGAAGGTATAGAGCTTTATAGGCTATGATAAGTCACATAGTAGGTGCTCATCATCATTTATGGAATGACTTACTAACCAACTGACCGAAGCGACTGCATGTGGTGACTTACGCTGGGTTGCACAGATATTTAATGGCTGTATTGAGACTAGAACTTCAATGCTGCATCCTCCAGTAAGATCATAATACTCCCTGGTAGTTTGGGAGTAGTAGAAATGGTAGATTTTGGTGTGACAAATATAATATCTTACATTTGTTAAGCCCTTATATTTATGCAACTTCACGCATATGGCTGACCTGCCTACATCTCTGTTTACTGCTATTATCTTTTTTTGAAAAAATTGTTTTTTAGTTGACAAGGAAAAATTTTATATATTCATGGTATACAACATAATGTTTTGATATATGTATACATTGTGAAATGGCTAAATCAAGCTATTTAATATATGCATTATATCACGTACTGATCAATTTTTGTGGTGCGAATACTTGAAATCCACACTCTGAGCAATTTTCTAGTATACAATATATTAACTGTAGTCACCATGATGTACTTTTTTTTCTTTTCTCTTTTTCTTTTTTTTTTTTTTGAGATGGAGTGTCGCTCTGTCACCCAAGCTGGAGTGCAATGAGGCGATCTTAGCTCACTGCAACCTCTGCTTCCCAGGTTCAAGTGATTATCCCGCCTCAGCCTCCCAAGTAGCTAGGACTACAGGGTGTGCCACCACACCCAGCTAATTTTTGTATTTTTTTTTTTCAGTAGAGACAGGATTTCACCGTGTTGGCCAGGCTGGTCTCAAAATCCTGACCTTAGGCGATTCACCCGCCTCGGCCTGCCAAAGTACTGGGATTACAGGCATGAGTCACTGCACCCAGCCGTTTTTCTTTAATAGATGAGGAAACCAAAGCTCAGAGAGTTTGAGCCACTGACCTAAGTGATCACTAACAGAAAATGGTCAATGGATTGGTAATCCCCTGATACTTTGTTCATTGCTATATTCCCAGCTCTTAACATGGCCCCTGATAAATAACAACCGTTTAATATATTTTGTCAAATGAACAAATAAATCTGCATTTCAACAGAAATGAAATCATAATATACAATTTGCTTCTGAACCTACTTTTTCTGACTGTGAACATTTTTTATCATCAGTAAAAGCCTACATTGTTATCTTTAGGAATGGCATTGTATATCATCACATAGATATATCTCCATTTATTTTACCAGTTTCCCGTTATTGGGTATTTGGTTGTTTTCATTTTTTTTTCACTATTACAAACATTTCTTCCAATAGAAAATTCTTTTTTGTTTTGTTTTGTTTTGAGACAGGGTCTCACTCTGTTGCCCAGGCTGAAGTGTAATGGCGTGATCACGGCTCACTGCAACTTCCACCTCCTGGGCTCAAGCAATCCTCCCACGTCAGTCTCTAGAGTAGCTGGGACCACAAGCGCATGCCACCATGCCCAGCTAATTTTTTTTTTGGTATATTTTGTAGAAACGGGGTCTCATCTTACTGCCCAGGCTGGTCTCCAACTCCTTGGCTGAAGTGACTCACCCGTTTCGGCCTCCCAAAGTGTCGGGATTACAGGAGTGAGCTGCCGTGCCCAGCCTTGGCAGTTCTTGATCTGACATCTCTGCACGTCTGTCTAATGATGTTCTTGAGCTAACCTCTCCTCTCCATAGAAATACTAAATGAAATAGGTATACATTTTAGAAACTTGGGAGACGTAAACCGAAACTGTTTTTTGGAAAGACTGGGTCTTTCTCAGCATGTTCCATTTGGATGCCACCCTTGAGGAACATAAATAAACTGCTGTGTGTTCACAGAACAGGATCAGGAGAGCATGGTTGTTACATGAGTAAGAAGAGAGGGAAAAGATCCCACTGAGCCTGAGAGAGAGACAGGTAAGAGGAGCCCCAACAGCAGTCTTCACAGATGTAGAAAACTGAGTCTGATTGCAGAAGTCAAAGGACATAGCTGAAAACAAACTTTGTGAAAAGTAGTCAGTGTCAAGTTTAAATAGTAGAGGCTTTCAGAAAATGGGCTGGGAGAACTCAGCCAAAGAGGCATTCATGCAGAAGGAAAGTGCTCATGGAGCAGTCACCAGCTGGAAACATGTGTTGTCCAAGTCATTTCAGTGAATTTGACCTTTGTGGGGTTTTCACCATTTCTTTTTGTTTCTCTGGGAGGCAAACTGGGTATATAGAATAAGAGTAGTTTTTAGAGATCTATAGAGCTGGCTTTGAATCTAGACTCCATTGACTTGCTGTGTGACCTTGAGTGATTTTCAGATATTTTTGAACCTCAGTTTTCACATCTGTTAATTGGGAATAAAAACACCTGCCCCACTGGGTGGATAGAAAATTAGATGAGATCATTTTCATGTGTATAATCTAGATGAAAACAGGTCAGCCCATCAGGTTGAGTTCTTTATCCCCGAATATCTCTCCTCAATGTTTCTGGGAGGCTCTTAGGTGACCCTTTTAAACTGGCAGGTTTTCCATTCCTGACTCATTATGTCTCTGCAGTGCTGTCTCCCTGCCAAGGCCCCTCCACTCTAATGGCTGGAGCTGTCCTCTGTTGATGACCCCCATGCTGCTATGGCCTCAGCAGGGGCCGCTATTTGCATTCATTTATTCTACAAATATTGACTGAGCACCTACTCATGTGCCAGGTACTGTCCAAGGTGCTGGACATTCAAGAGTGAGAAAAATTGGATATGGCTCTTGCCCTTGTGGTACTTATAGTCTAATAGGGGAGAAGGATACTGATTAGACAGTCTCACAAATATATATGTAATGGCAAAGCATAAATATAATAATTAAGGAGTTATGAAAGAGTTTCAGGAAAAATTGAATGACTTTGGGAGGTGAGGGTTATGGAAATCTGGAAGGGTTTTCTTGAGGAAGTGACATTCTAGATGACAGCTCAGAGTAAGCAGGAGTAAGCAGACAAAGGTGGTGGGGGAAGGCATTCCAGGCAGAGAAACGGTGTGTGCAAAGACCCCAAGGCACAGGGAATGGAACATATTTGAGGAACTAAAGGAAGATGAAAGTGGCATGTCTACTTCATTCTAAGTGCAGGGCGGGCACTTTGCCTTAATGCCCCACATGAGAACAGAGAGCAAGATGCAGCTTTTAGCAAGTTTTTACTGGTAATTTGGGACCAGTTTAAAAGGAAGCCAAACAAAACCATTTACAATGCTTGGATAGGCCCAGATGTATCGTCAGATTCCCTTAACTGCCTGGCTTCATGTCTCTCAGTTTCTCCATGGCTGGGCCTCAGTTTCCCCCTCCTCTCACCAGAAACACTTCAAGCATCTCTACTCTATTCTATGGAGTCCAGGCCAAACTGGCTCCCAGTCAAGAGGGAGGAGACAGTTTCTCATGGCCTCCATTTAAGGTCAATTTTTAGAATCCTTATCTCCTGCTTCAAGACTGAGCACTCTCCAGAAGGTTTGACTATGAGAACATCTCTCCTCTTCAAGGGAAACCCCATACCCACCCACAGAGGTATTGTTGCTCCCTCCCACACAGATAGAACAAGTGACATCCAATATTTTGTGTCACTTCATGTTAAGTAAAGCCACAAATGAGGCAATGACATCCCAGTCCAGGTAAGGCTGAGCTGCCCTCAGAGCATTTTATTTTCAATCTGTTCTTATCATAGGTTGAAAAATCTTAGGGTCTGGTCTCAGGATCAACTTGCATGACCCATATTGTTGGTGGTGCCCCAATATTCATTATCCTCTTCTTCTTTGTAATAGAAACCCTGATTTCTAACTGGATCCATGCCACCTGGATCAAAGACTACATTTCCCAGCCTTCTTTGCAGCTGGGAAAAGTCATATGACTAAGTTCTGGCTCATGGGAAATGTATAATTATGCAGTCTGTACTTGCACATACTTAAAGGAAAGAAGCATTTCTTTTCCCAGCTGGCTGGAAGGTAGAAATGCACCGTCTTGGACAGGGTGAATGAATGCAATGCCTAAGACAGCAGAACAACAATATAGGAAAAGCCTGAGATTTCTGAAATCATGGAACCTTCATTCCAGCCCTGGACAACTTACTTCTAGACTACTAAATGAGAGCAAAATAAAATTCAGTATTATTTAACCATTATTACTTGGGGGTTTCTGTTTTAGCAACCAAACTTGTATTCTAAATCATATAGTTTATCATTGTGTAAGATACATGGAATATAGTAGGTGCTCACTAAATTGTAGCTGTTGTTCATTTCTAGAGTTCTCCACCTAACAGTGGGAATGAAATTGTAGGCACTTATGGAGTGTTCTTGCAGGGATAACCTTTACAAGAGGTGCCTTAATGGAGATGAAGCAATATTGGATTAAGATAGATCTTTATGGAAAAAAATAAATGAAAATGACAGTAATACATTTGGCAAATCTGTGCAGATTCACAAGACATATTTTATGATGTAATGGGGATTTAAATGTGAATTTCAGCTCCAGAAAAAGGAAAGCATTGATTCTTTTGAAGGGGACTGGGGCTAGAAGAGAGGAAACTGTGACTCTCTGGAGACTTTCTAACCTGACGATAGCCAGCATCTTTTCTGCTGTATCTGATGTCATAGCCAAGGGCATGCCCTATTGTTCTCCAGTGATTATAAGCTATAAAGCTATGTTTTTGTCTCACCTTTGTTTATCAGCCTGGGCAATGGGCATGGTGAGAGCCTAGGTTTATCTTACAGGCCTATTGCTCTTTAGAGAAGAAAAGAGGAAGAGAAGTAAGGAGGAGTTTCAGATTCTTATTGGTTTAGCCAAGCACACAAAGATGGTATCAAGCCTCCAGAACAGCTGAGCCATCACCCCAGACCACAGCCATTGAGAGCACAATTGGCACCCTCAACTTCCAATAGAACTCTTGTATTCTAGGCAAAGCTTCTTAAGTACTACCCAGAATCCACTTCAATAGAGAATGTGAAGTTCAGCTACCGAGCAACATCCATCATTGATCTGCCCTGTGAGAAATCAGGTGGAAACCGTACACTGGACTTAGCAGAAAAAATAGATGCATGCACAGGTTTTGGATTCAGGAAGACCTGAGTTCGGATCTGAACTCTGAAACTTTCTTGCCAGGTGTGTGAACTCTGACAACTAAATTTAGCTGTTTGGAGGCCCAGTTCCTTCATTTATGATACAGGATTAACATATATTTTTATATCATAGTTGTAAGTTTTTATTATTAACCACCACCCTGGTTTGAAAGAGTCAAGACTTGAGATGAATTGGCCAGCTCATTGAAAATAAATTTGCAAGCTTGATAGAGGATGTGAAGTTCAACTATCCAGCAAGATTCATCATTGATCTGCCCTGTGAGAAATCAGATGGGAATGGTGCACTGGACCGAGCAGGAAAAAAAAAAATGGTTTTGAGCCCTGACCCTACTGCTAACTTAATGTTTGATGTTAACTGTGTCCTTCCCATCCTCTGGACCTCTATTTCCTCATCTCTAAAATCCCTTCTGTGATCTCTGTTGTTCCAGCAAAATCTGGGCACCAATGGCATGACTCAGCCAAGGTCCCAGAGTGAATCAGCAAAGGCCAAGGAAGGACCAGTATCCCAATCTGGAGCTTTTTCCAGACCTTTAAACAATGCCCTGCAAAAACCAGCTTAGCACTCATTTAATGCTGGGCATGATGGAATGTGCTGTGGTGCAGAGATGATGGTACGGAGATAAAATAAACAAACAACAACAACAACAAAACAAGGTCACTGAGTATGGTGGCTCACGTCTGTAATCCCAGCACTTTGGGAGGCTGAGGTAGGCAGATCACGAGGTCAGGAGTTCGAGACTAGCCTGACCAACGTGGTGAAATCCTGTCTCTACTAAAAATACAAAAATTAGCCAGGCATGGTGGCGCACACCTGTAATCCCAGCTACTCAGGAGGCCAAGGCAGAAGAATTGCTTGAACTCGGGAGGTGGAGGTTGCAGTGAGCCAAGATCACGCCACTGCACTCCAGTCTGGGCAACAGAGTGAGACTCTGTCTCAAAAACAAACAAACAAACAAACAAAAAATGAAACAACGTCCCTGCCCATGAAGGGCTTACAATTGAGCTGATGAAACACAAACAGAAACCACATCATTTACCAGTTTCCCCAAAATCCTCTTCCTGCACATCTCATCACTCCATTTGTAGAAAGAAGCCCTATGAGCTCAGAACAGGCCTGTGGTTGAGCAGCTTCCACTCTGCCTTTCTGCTGATTCCTGCAGCTCTGCTCTTTCTCCTACTCTGGGCCTTGCACGTGCTGTTCCTACCACCCTCTTCTAATCTGCTTGCTTGGCTCATTCCTTTCAGAACTTAGTTCAGATCTCCTCACCTCCAGGAAGTCTTCCTTGATTCCCCAGAGTTGGGGGAGGTACTGCTTTTCAGTGCTCCCAGGGCCCCAGGATGCTCCTAGTGTAGCCCTTACTGGGAAGTGTTGTAGTTACTTGGTTTCTAATCCGTCTTCCACTCTGCACTGAAATTCCGTGAGAAGAAAGAAGTTCAGTACCTGGGACATAGTTGGAGCTTCTTAAAATTGTTTATTCGCTACATTGAAGGGTTGAGCTTTGAAGAATGGGTAGGAATCAAATGGGAAGGGGGAAATGAACAGCATCCTTTAGGCACTGGGATGGAAACACATGCTTAAGTGTATGTGTGGGGTGGGGGTAACAAGTGACAGGGAATGTACAGTGTGGGGGCCGGAGCCATCTTTGGCTGAGCAGACCTTCTAGCCCACTGGCTTGATCTTAGTCCCCAGGGGTCTTCAGATTCTCCATGAGATGCACAATGGAGAAGCCTCCATCCCTGCCACATTTCCCTCAAGCATTTCCCAAGATTTGTTCTGGGTACTCACCTGTCCAGCAGCTGCTATTAGTGTTCAGACATTCTTGGGGCTCCATCCTCTAGGACAGGAGTCAGCGAACTTTTCTGCAATAGGACAGAGAGTAAATATTTTCAGGTTTGTATGCCATGCAATTTCTGTAGTGAGTATGCCAATCTTATTAAAGCATGAAAGCAACTATAGACAATGTACAGACAAACGAGTGTGGCTGTATTTCACTATAACTTTATTTACACAAACAGGCAGTGGGCCCTTTTCCACTATGCCTGAGTTTATACTAATGAGATGATTCAGAGTGGAGCCCCTAGATAGCTTCAGAATGGGGGCTGGGCACCAGAAAGACTACATGTGATTGTGTTGGGGGAGACTTTCATCCCTACTCACTGATGTCTGGGGGTGGGGAGGGGGACTGAAGATTGAGTTATAAAAACTCTTAATCAGTGAGATTCAGGGAACCTCTGGGTTGGTGGACACATTGATGTGCTGAGAGGGTGGTGCAGTTAGGGAAGGCAGGCAAGCTCTATGCCACCCCATCACTCCCATACCTTGCCCTGTGCAATCTTTCATTTGCTTATTCCTGAGACGTACCCTTTATAATAAACCAGCAAATGTAAGTAAAGTGCCCTTCTGAGTTCTGTGTCATTCTAATGATTATTGAACCTGATGGAAGGTTGTGGGAACCCCTGAATTTGTAGTTGTCTGGGCAGCAGTGTAGGTAACTTGGACACCCCATTTGTGCCTGGTGTCTGCACTGGGGGCAGTCTTGAGGAACTAAGCTCTTGAGCTGTGGGGTCTGCACTAATTCTGAATAGTTAATAGTTAGTCAAAATAGAATTGAATTGTTGGACACCGAGTTGGTGTCAGAGAATTGGTTGGGTTGGGAAAAAAAACAAAAACAAAAAACATTTGATGCCTTTGTAGGCCAGAATTTACCAACCTCTGCTTTATGGAAATAGTAGCATCATCTGAGAACAGGCGGCCCCTTCCCAAAGCCTCCAAATGTGCAGGAGTGGTTGCGGGCTTCTAGCTCATTCATGTTTGACAATTATTGAGCATCTACTATGTGGCAGGCACTGTGCAACCTGCTGGGCGTGTCATGGTAATCAAGACAGAAGAGATTCCTGTCCAGATGAAAGGCAAATTCTAGCAAACAAGGCCCACAATAAGAAAATAAGAAAACTAAAGAACATTTCAGATCATGATGGATTCCAGGAAGGGCATTTGTAGGGGATGTGATAGCACATAGTGTGTGCATGTGGGTGGGTTTGGGGGTGCTGCTATAGATACCTGTATTAATCTGTTTTCACACTGCTGATAAAGACATACCTAAGACTGGGCAATTTACAAAAGAAAGAGGTTTAATTGACTTACAGTTTCACATGTCTGGGGAGGCCTCACGATCATGGTGGAAGGCAAGGAGGAGCAAGTCACATCTTATATGGATGATGACAGGCAAAGAGAGCTTGTGCAGGGAAACTCCTATTTTTAAAACCATCAGATCTCATGAGACTTATTTACTATCACAAGATCAGCATGGGAAAAACCTGCCCCCATGATTCAATTACCTCCCACTGGGGCCCTCCCACAACACGTAGGAATTCAGGATGAGATTTGGATGGGGACACAGCCAAACCATATCAACACCTATGAGCAGGGAAGATGGTCTGTGAAGTTGACATTGAACGGAGCCTCGAATAATGAGAAGGAGCGGGCCATAGGAGGAGCAGGAGGAAGAGAATTCTTGGAAGATGGAACAGCATATGTAAGATCACCCAAACTGGTAATAACCTGGCAGGTTCTAGGTGCTGAAAAGAGACCAGTGTGGGTGGAGTAAGTTTGTGAAATTTGTCTTTGGTTGAATGAGAGGACTCTCTACTCCATTGGCAGGACACTGCTATTTCCTTTAACAAGAAGGCATTGTGGGTGTATCTGTCATTTTCCCCTTTGGATTACATGAGAAAAATTATGATTGCTAATATTCGTTGGCTACTGTGCCATGTTAAGTGCTTTATTTTAATGATGTCTTTAAAGCCCAACAACAACTTTATGAAATATTGGCTATTATTTTTATTTCCATTTTGTAGTAGGGGAAACTAAGGCACAGAAGAATTTAATTAACTTGCCCCAAACACAGTTAGGCAGATCTGGGATTTGAACTGGCAGATTTGGGATTTGAACCCAGGAGTACAGATGACTATGCTCTCAGCTGCTAAACTATTCAACTATTTTCTTTGATTATGTTTCCCTCAGCCTCTTTGGGGGTAATGTATTTTCTCAAGTTCCCTGAAGCTGAGAGTCTGAGGAGGTTATACTAATAGTGGTAATACCTATTTCACTGACTGGCATCTCATCTGTGTAATGAAGTTCTTTGGGCTCTCCCTGCACTAGGCAAATTCTCACCCATAGAGTTTCACATAAACTCCCAGATAGTCCTCTCAGAGTGTGTATACTCCAAGTCCCTTTTCAGTGGCTATGTCTCACCAGCTCCTGCTGGAGCCATCTTGACAATTGCGTGAAGTCAAGGGTGGTGTCAATGGGTACTCCTCAAAGCTGGCAATCTGCAACACAGCAACAACATCAAAACGAGCCAGCACTTAGCAGATCCTTTCTCTATACCCATAAAAGCACCCTCCATGTAATAATTCATTTATCCCTCATAGTAAGCTTAGGAGGTAATCACTATTAATATACCCATTTTACAGATGAGAAAACCAAGGGGCAGACACATGAAGTAACTTGCCCCAAGTTGATTAGAAGAAGCAGAGCCAGGATTTGAATCCAGGTCATCTAGCCCAGAGCCTGCAGTCTGGTCCTACTGGATAATGCTGCATTCCCACTGTCATTCCTGAGCAGAAGCCACACTGCAGGCTGTGCCAAAATGACTCAAATGCTGCTCTCTGCCTGCATGTGCCCCACTTTGTCCCAGAGCCCCCAGAGCTGTATTGTCAGAGCCCCTCAAGTCTCACAGACACTCCTCAGCATCCCTCTCCTCAGGGCTCAGACACTAGCCATGAAGCCTTTTTCTCAGATAGAACCCTTGTTACCTCAAACAAACAAACAATAAAAACTCCTGCAAAATCTGCCCACTTGACCGATCATTTTCTCGGGTGTCCTTTTTCTTTGCAGAGAGGCTGGAGCCTATCAGAGAGAATATTTATTTACCCAAATCTCTGAGAAGCCCTGCATTCAGTCTGCCTTTTTTTTTTTTCCTCCTTCAAATGGGCATTGTTCAATTGCAAACATCAGAGACTGGCTTTTGAAGCCAAAATTACATCCTAAGACCAATACTGATTTTATGCTACAAAAGATTTCTAGGAGAGCTGCAGTAAGCATTTCATTTTCTCATGGGTTAGGATAGGAAAAGGACCAAGAGAGTCCATCCCCTGAGGTTTTGACCTGAAGGTCAGATCTCTCATTGGGTGAAGGCTTTGAAATCAAAGCAAAGTGGAGTGTGGGTGGCAAGGCAGGAGGTGAAAGCCTGGAAGCTTTCTGCAAATACTACCTGTAGCCCAAGCAAGCACCAACTCCTGATAATCTTCATCACTGTAATGAAGTGTAAAACCTGAAGGAAGGATTTGTTAGGATGCACCCGGCAGGATCTGAGATCTTGGGTGCTGAAGGCCAGGTTTCAAGGCCTCTGCTGTTGGGAAGGTGACAGGAGGCAGAGAACACTTAAAGAGGCCCAAAACTCCCAGGGGCCAGCAAATTTCCTCATGATTCTGTTCACTTCCTGATGGGATACTCACCTTTTATGTGCATCTTTCAGTAGTAAAGAATGTGTTCCTATTCTCACATCATCTTGCCACAATCAATTTCATCAACTGTGCCTTGCTCAAGCCTCTGCCAAGAAGAAACTTCTTTAGAATCCTTGGGTGAAAAATTAGGCTCAGTTGTTTGTCTGAAGGCTGGCAAATTTCACTGTCTCCCTGCAGACAATACATCAAACACAGCTACAAATGGACTTCAAACACAAGCATAATGAATTGTCCACACACTTAGGACTTGGAGCTGAGCTTGCAGCTCAAACTGAGTTTCACAGGCATTTTCCGCTACAGCATTTGGAGCATTGCAGGCCTCAGTGGAGACACCAAAAGAAAGCTGTGCCTTAGGGCGTCAAAATCCTCATGCACATCTGGTATGACTCAGCAATTCCGCTCCTAGGTGTCTACCCTAGAAATTTGAGAACATATGTCCACACCAAAACTTGTACATAAAATAATGGCAAAATTCTTCATAATAGCCAAAAAAAAAAAAAAAAAAAAAAAAACTGGAAACAGTAGAAACACCCATCAAATGGCAAATGGATAAACAAAATGTGGTATATCCACACAATGGAATTCTACTCAGCAATTCAAAGGAACAAGCTACTGATACGTGCAATGACATGAATGAACCTTGAAATAAAACAAAACAAACAACAAACCATATGAAACATCATGGGAAAAGCAAGTTAGAAAAGACACAACGTATGGTTCTATTTATGTGAAATTTCTAGAAAAGGCAAAATTAAGAGTCAGGAAGCTGATCAGAGGACATTGGGATTGGAGCTATGAATTAACAACAGTTAGGCAAGAAGAAATTTGGCAGGTGATAGAAGAGTTCTAAAACTGGATTGTGATGGTTGCACAACTGTAGAAATTTGCTAAAACTCACTAACCCATACAATTACAATAGGTACATTTTATAGTGTGTAAGTTATACCTTAATAAAAAGACATGACAACTAAAAAGCCTCTCAATTTCCTTCTCTCCTCCTTTCCCTTCCTTCCTTCCTTCGTTCTTCTCTCCCTCCCTCTTTCCATTCTTCTCCAAACATTTACTAAACCTCACAAATGTACCCAGGCCTGTGCTTGGCATTGCAGTCATTGATTTCTCCATGCAGCAAATATTTATTGAGTACCTACTAAGTCCTAGGCACAGGCTTGGGGACTGGGGATACAGTCATGAATAAAGTCCCTGTCCTGATGGAGCATACGTTTTAATGGAGCATACATTTTAATGGAGCAGAGAGACAGATATAAATATCATATTAGGAAGCCATGTGTGTTTTGAATAGAGAAGGACTAGAGAGTGATAGTGATGGTCATTTGGGATGCAGTGGGGAGGGCCTAAGGAGGTGGCACTTGTGAAGCAGCCTGAAGGAACTGAGAAAGCTGTGTAAGTATTTGGGAGAAGAGCAGACAGAGGGAATGGCCAGTGCAAAGCTCTGAGATGGGGACTTGCTCCGTGTGTCTGAGGAATGGCAGGGAGGCCAGTGTGGCTGGAGGAGAGGAAGCCTGTGGGCAGAGAGGGAGGCAGGGGCCACGTCGCAAGAGCCTTATATGTCATTGTAAGGACTTTGGGCTTTATTGTAAGAATGATGAGAAAACACTGGAAGTTCACAGCAAGATGAGACCTAAGCTGACTTCTGTTTGAAAAGATCACTCTGAATGCAGAAAACACAGATCAAAGGGGATTGAGATGGTGCATGCAGGCTGTTAGAAGGCTGATGTCTGGGTGGGACAAGATGGTGGCTCGCACTAGACTGGTACTAATGGATGAAGGGAGATATGCTCAGAAATGACATCTATTTTGGAGATAAGACCGACAGGATTTGGAAATAAAGAGCTGAGAAGCTCACAAGAATTAATAGCCTAGTGGAGGAAACAGAGATGTCAGGATAGTGGCTATAATGAACATTTATTAATTATTTGCTCCATGCCAGGCATTCTGCTAAACACAAGTTTTGATTCTTACGGTAACTATAAGGTAGACGTTATCAATTTTTCCATCATTTTACAGATGGGAGAATTGAGGCCCCAAGAGATTAAACAATTTGGCCAGTGTCAGGCAGCTGGTAAGTAGTAGAGTTGGGATTTGAACCCAGGCAACCCAATTCCAGATGCTGCTCTCTTAACCACTCTGCCACACTAGCTATATGTATGCAATTAGCTATACTAATTGATATGGTAAAAGCATGCCCTCGTGTGTGGATGTGGGGTCTCGATGAAGAAGGCAGAGAGGGCTTCCTGGAGAGAGAGAACTTGAACTGTGACTTGCAGAGAGAACAAGGGTTCTACAGGAGACAGGCAGGGGAACAGCATGTGCAAAGACATTGGGCATTAACAAGTTTGGCATGAAGCTAACACTGCATATTATCAACAAGGCCGGAGTATAGAAAATCTGAGAAATAAGTTTGGAGAGGGAGGTCAGGGGAAGACCCTGAAGGGCCTTGTGTGCCTGGCCAAGGAGTTTGGAACACATCCAAGAGGCCAGTGTTTCTCTAAATAGTAGATGCATGACCCAGGGGCTAAGCAAACTGATTATAGGCGATACACAGGCAGGCACTATTATTTGGATAGTTATGGGTTACTTATCTATTTATCTTGACATGAATTTAAAAAATATATAATTAGTCCACCTAACCTGTGATTTCATAGATACTGCCTAGGATGAGAGAATTTTTTTTTTCAAAACAGTTGAAAGAAAGATGTTACAACATTCATGTTACAATTGGGAGATTATTCATGCTACATTGTTTGTGACATTCAAAAGATTGGTAACCACCTCAATGCCCATCAGTTGGGGACTGGTTGAAGAATGGGACAAGTGAATTCAAAGCAGCTTTAAAAAAAATGAAGAAGCTTTTTATATTCTAATATAGAACAAGCTCTAAGATATAATGTTAAGTTATAAAAGCAATTGGCAAACATTATATCTGTTATGTTCCCATTTGTGTTTGAAAAGAATGTGTGTCAGCCAGGCACTGGCTCACATCTATAATTTCAGCACTTTGGGAGGCAAAGGTGGGAGAGTTGCTTGAGGCCAGGAATTTAAGACCAACCTGGGCAACATATCAAGAGTCTATTTCTACATTTTTTTTTAAATTAGTCGGGCATGGTGGTATGCACCTGTAGTCCTAGCTACTCAGGAGGCTGAGGTGGGAGGATTGCCTGAGCCCAGGAAGCCAGGGTGCAGTGAGCTATGATCGCGACTGCACTCCAGCCTGGGTAACAGAGAGAGACTCTGTCTCAAAAAAAAAAAAAAAAAAAAAAAAAAAAGTGTGTGTGTGAGTTTATGTTTGCTTACATATAAATAGACTTTCTCTGAATTGACAAGCAAGACATGGACATTGGTGGCTGTCTCTGGAAAGGGGACCTGGTGGACAGGGTGGATGGGAGAGGTTTTGCTATGTATTCCTTTTGCATTTGGAATCATATAAATGCATCAAAATAAAGTCCAATTGCTTAATATTAACAAGAGTACAGGTAATATAGGTGGTGACAATCATCGTGGTGGTGCATGCAAGTTGAGCATCTTAGACCCATGTAGCAGGCAGTGGGGTGTTGCAAAAGACCTCCACAGCGGAGGCATGCTTACTAATGGACTTGATTGAGGTTGTCTGGGTGCTTGGCATTATCTCTTTCTTTCCCCCACTTTTCATATCTATGCTCTCATTTCATTTTCATTAGAATCCTATAGGATGAAACCCTTCTGTAAAAGTGGGCACTGTTGATTAGAATAAAGCCTATGATTATTTAAAAAATCAAATCAAAGTGGATTAAAGACTTAAATCTAAGACCTCAAACTATGAAACTCCTACAAGAAAACATTGGGGAAACTCTCCAGGACATTGCTCTGGGCAAAAATTTCTTCAGCAATACCCCATAAGCATACCCAACCAAAGCAAAAAAATGGACAAATGGGATCACATCAAGGTGAAATGTTCTGCACAGTGAAGGAAACAATTAACAAAGTGAAGAGATGACCCACATTGAGAGAAAATATTTGCAAACTATCCATCTAAAAAGGGATTAATAACCAGACTATATCAGGAGCTCAAAGAACTCTATAGGAAAAAAATCTAATAATCTGATTTTTAAAAGTGCCAAAAGATTTGAATAGACATTTCTCAGAAGAAGACATACAAATGTCAAACAGGCATATGCAAATCTGTTCAACATCACTGATCACCATAGAAATGCAAATCAAACCTGCAATAAGATGTGATCTCACTCCAGTTAAAATGGCTTATAACCAAAAGACAAGCAATAGCAAATGCTGGCGAGGATGTGGAGAAAAGGGAACCCTTGTACACTGATGGTGAGAATGTAAATTAGTACAACCACTATGGAGAACACTTTGGAGGTTCCTCAAAAAACTAAAAATAGAGCTACCATACGATCCAGCAACCCCACTGCTGGGTATATACCCAGAAGAAAGAAAATCAGTATGTCAAAGAGATATCTGCACTCCCATGTTTATTGCAGCACTATTCACAATAGCCAACATTTGGAAGCAACCCAAGTGTCCATCAACAGATGAACGGATAAAGAAAATGTGCTACATATACACAATGGAATACTATTCAGCCATAAAAAAGAATAAGATCCTGTCATTTGCAACAACATGGATGGAACCGGAGATCATTATGTGAAGTGAAATAAGCCAAGGACTGAAAGACAAACTTCGTATGTTCTCACTTATTTGTGGTATCTAAAAATCAAAACAATTGAACTCATGGACATAGAGAGTAGAAGGATGTAACCGGGGGGGAAGAATAGTGAACAGGGCAGGTGAGAGGGAAGGGAGAGGGTTAATGGGTACAAAAATAGAATGAATAAGACCTATTATTTGATAGCAAAACAGCGTGGCTATAGTCAATAATAACTTAATTGTACATTTAAAAATACCTACAAGAGTGTAATTGGATTGTTTGTAACTCAAAGGATAAATGCTTGAGGAGATGAATACCCCATTCTCCATGATGTGCTTACTACGCATTGCATGCATGCCTGTGTCAAAACATCTCATGTACCCCATAAATACACATACTATGTACCTGCAAAAATTAAAAATTTTTTAAAAGTCTATGATTCAAGCCTGAATAAGCTCCTCTGTGTCCACGTGATCAGATTAGCTGGCTGCAGCGACCATGAGCATTTCAGGGCAGGATCTGGATTCCAGGCTCAGCCCCGCCTCTACTTCCGGCACAACCTTAACAAAATCTTTTTCCCTGTCTTTCTTGAACCTCAGTTTCTTCTTCTGCAGAATTGAAATGATAATACCATGTCTGACTCCAGTGTTATTGTGCTGAGAATGGAATGAAGAAACACGTGTAAGGCATTTAGCACAGTTCACGGAAGAGATTAAGGACTCAACAAATCTCAGCACTTGTGGGTCATGGCCAGTCAAAACAATTTCCTCTTAAACAAGAAACATTTGGGCACTTGCTGTAGGTGCTGTGGGGTATGTGAGGGAGCATTTGTCCTTGAGGATTTTACACTTTGGTTAGAGAGCCCAGACATTCTCTTAAAAACAAAATAAAACATGAAACATACACGCAACAACAAAAAATACAATGCTATGTACCATTAGTGGAACAGGAAGTTATTTTGGGAGCTGCGTGGAAAATCACAGCAAATCACAGAGTGACAACACTTTCCCCTCTCATATTTTCTTCAGTCTTTGTGATGTGTCAAGGAGAAAGTCTCAGTAAGTGCTGATGTACCTTTAAAACCCTTGGAACTCTTGCCCATCTTCCTTTATAAAAAAAAAGGAGAGTCACTTATTTTAATAGTTACCTTTTATCTATGGCATATTTATGGCATTACTTATTGATGGCTTCCTATAATGTTGAATAAAAGTTTCCTTTAAAATGCATTTCTATAAATAAAAATGGAAGAACACGATTAAGTCAACTTTAGTGTTGCTGTTATCTAGATATGAAACATCATGGAGGTGGAACTCAAATGCCAGGAGTTAAGTAGGTGCTGGAAGAACGAACCATGGAAATTCAGAGGATGGAGAGGTGAAAGTGGGCAGTGCAGGTCAGGAAGTGTTTCCTGGACGGGGCTAGGGTTGATGTGGGCCCTTGGGAGGGGTTAAATAGATACAGGAGAAAGAGAATTCCAGGCATTCCAGGCAGAGAAGACAGAGTGAGCCAAGACTTGGCAGGCAGCTTCATATGCCCACCCTGGAACAGCGCTTCTGTTTTGTGTCTTCACGGAAGTGAAGTGTGCATGTGTCTTCAGGTCAGAGTTCAAATGTCACTTCCTGGAGAAGCCTGTCCTGACCTCACTCTAGGTGTAGTCTCCAATCACATGTTCTTAGACCTCCCTTTGTGTTTAGTTCAGAATACTTATCACAGTTTGTAATTAGGTAGCTATTTGTGGGATAATCGGATTAATGTTTGGGCTCTATTACACTCTAAGCTTGTCCGGTGCAGAAACTCTGCCTATTTTTGTTAGTAGTAAATCCTTGGTGTCTAGTATAGCATTTGGCACAAGGTGGAGACTCAACCATTTGTCTAACCAATCAATCGATGAATCAGTCAATCCATTAATTCATTCATTAATGGTTGTGTTTTCCACTGAGGTTGTCCAAAGGGCAAGGAAGAGGGAACTGGCCCGCCCTGGGATGTGAGGCTTCCATCCACAACTCCCAACTACAAATATCAAATGTCTTTGAGGCTTTCCTTTTATTTTATCAGTGTATATGCAGGTGGTATTCTGTGTCATAATATATCTGTTTGCTTTAGTCTAACAGTTGTGTTTTCTATTACTCATTGATGAAATAATTTAACTTTTTTCCCCCTAAAACATTTTCCAGTAAATTGACTTTGCAGGAAGATGTACCATCCTTTTTCTGTGGCTTCAATCACTCCCACTGCATGCCTCACTTTGAGAAGCATGTCCTTGGGGACCTTTGAAATTTTTCAGCTGATTTCATAGCCTGCAGTGCCAATCTACCCAGGGACAAGGCTGAGGTCATCTCTTGATTTTGGAGTATCTTCTGCCATCCCACTTTTTTTCTAAATTTTATCCACATTTTCTCCTGCTCTTACCTGGTTCTTTCATCTTGCTCCTCTGATGCACTTTAAAAGTATAGGATCTTGGCCTGGCGCAGAGGCTCATGCCTGTAATCCCAGCACTTTGCCGAGGCAGATGGATCACCTGAGGTCAGGAGTTCAAGACCAGCCTGACCAACATGAAGAAACCCCGTCTCTACTAAAAATACAAAATTACTGGGCGTGGTGGCGCATGCCTGTAATCCCAGCTACTCGGGAGGCTGAGGCAGGAGAATCACTTGAACCCAGGAGGCGGAGGCTGTGGTGAGCCGAGATCACGCCATTGTACTCCAACCTGGGCCACAAGAGCGAAACTCCATCTCATAAAAAAAAAAAAAAAAAAAGAGAGAAAGAAAAAAGTATAGGATCTTATGGCTGAATGCTACAGCCCAGGGGCCCTCAAACTTGAAGGCACATCAGAATCACTTGGGGACCTGGCATGGTGGCTCGCGCCTGTAATCTCAGCACTTTGGGAGGCTGAGAGAGGTGGATCATCCGAGGTCAGCAGTTTGAGACCAGTCTGGCCAACATGGCAAAACCCCGTCTCTACTAAAAATACAAAAATTAGCTGGGTATGATGGCATACATCTGTAGCTACTCGGGAGGCTGAGGCAAGAGAATCGCTTCAATCCTGGAGGTGGAGGTTGTAGTGAGCCGAGATCGCACCACTGCACTCCAGCCTGGGCAACAGAGCAAGACTGTCTGGAAAAAAAGAAGAATCGCGAGGGGAGCTTGTAAAAACAGATTACTGGGTCCATCTACCCTCTAAATCTCTAATTCTGTAGGTCCATGCAGAAGACTGGGTGGGGGCTAAGATGCTGAATTTCTCCCAAGTGTCTAGGTGATGCCATGTTGCTGGTTCAGGGATCACTCAGCATCACTGTTGCCATCTCAGTTGGTGGCATAATCAAAGCACCTGGAGGACTTAAAAGAATCCAATGTATAGGCGTAGTCCCAGACCAATTAAATCAGAATCTCCAGAACACACATTTGTGTGTTGCATTTCCCTGAGAATTCTAATGGTCTAAATCCCAGAGAAGCTGTGACTTGTCTAGGGTCACACAGCAACGTAAGGCAGAGGCAAGACTGGAGCCAGCATTCCAGGTTCTCAGAACAGCGTCTTCCCAAAACACCCTTGTGCACCTGAAATTACTAGGCTATCTTCTGTGTATAAGCTTATAGAATCCTCACTTTACAGATGAGGAAACTGAGGCTCAGGGAAATGAAATCCCTTGCCTAATGTGGCGAAGGCGGAACTGGCAACCAGGGCCACCTGCCTTCAAGTGCTGCTATCTCTGAGGACAGGGTGGAAAAGGCCTGGGCTTGGGAAGCAGAAACACTTGGACTTACATTCTGGTTCTAAAACTTGGTGGAACTTGGTGACCAGGTAAACTTGGCTAAGTATACACTTTATGGACTTCTCTCTAAGTGTTAGTCCCCTCATCTATAAAATGGGGCTAATGGTATGCCACCCTGTGGAAAGGAAATGCTCTGTTCTGTTCTTGCAGGACATCATGTCTACCCCCATCACCTTGCACAGTCTCTTCGCCACAACCTCAGCGATGTCCTTCTTCTTTTTTTGAGACAGGATCTCGCTCTGTCACCCAGGCTGGAGTGCAGTGGTGCGATCGTAGGTCACTGCAACCTCAAACTCCTGGGCTCAAGGCTCAAGGGATCCTCCTGCCTTGGCCTCCTAAGCAGCTGGGTCTACAGGTATGCACCGCCATGCCCAGCTAATTTTTTTATTTTTAGAGATGGGGTCTTGCTATGTTGCCCAGGCTGGTTTTAAACTCCTTGGCTCAAGCAGTCCTGATGTGTCCGGCTGCTTAGGCTCCTCAGAAACAACAACTTCTTCTTCTTCTTCTTCTTCTTCTTCTTCTTCTTCTTCTTCTTATTATTATTATTATTTTGAGATGGAGTCATGCTTTATAGCCCAGACTGGAGTGCAGTAGCACGATCTTGGCTCACTGCAACCTCTGCCTTCTGGGTTCCAGGTTCAAGTGATTCTCATGCCTCTGCTTCCCAAGTAGTTGAGATTACAGGAACACGACACCAGAACCAGCTAATTCTTGTAATTTTTTTAGAGACGGGGTTTTGCCATGTTGGCCAGGCTGGTCTCAAACTCCTAACCTCTGGTGATCTGCCCGCCTCTGTCTCTGAAAGTGCTGGTTTCATAGGTGTGAGCCACCATGCCCGGCTGGACCCAGGGATTTTAAGAGAAATCCTATGTAGCCCCTTTGCACATCAGAGTTGTAAAACAGACTTCGCTTTAAGCTATTGTTCACCTATCATCTCATTTAATCCGTGCAACCATCCTTTAACGTAGATGTCCCCACGCCCAGTTTTCCGATGGAGACACTAATACTTGGGGGGGTTGAACAGCTAACAAGGGGCTGGACCCAAGGAAGAGCCCAAGATTTCTCTTAACAGGCAAGTTTGACACCATGTGCAGGCAAATTTCATTTTCAAAATAAGACCAAAATGTACTCTTTTTTGAAAAACTTATTCAATTTCAAACTAAAGCAGACAGCAGAAGGCTGGCATCCACAGCGCTGTTAGCAGAGCTCGTTGCCTTCTCCTTTGTGCCAGCCCTCTCCCCAAAGCCCCCTTCTTCCTCTCTGCAGGGCCAGCTTGCACCCACAGCCTCCCACACACTGTGCTGGCTCCAGGCTGGAAGCTCAGGAGCTGCTGCCAGGCATTTAGCAGCTTTGAGTTTCTTGGAATCTCTGGGGTGCTTGGGGCACCTGTGTGGTTCATTCTGGTCTCTCCCTCCTTTTTTCAGAGTGAGGATGCTTTCTTTCTCCTCTCTAGAAAAGCCCCACTCTCTGTTTCAACTTCTTGCTTTGATCTGAAATGCATGCGCCTTCCACCCTGCACTCCCCAAGGAGGCCGGACTTTAAGGGAAGTTGGGGTTGACTGCGTGGGGCATCTCTAGATTGTCAAGGTAGGACCTTTGGGTGAAATCCTGTGGCCCTTGCACTAGAGAAAGGAGAGGTTCATTACAGTGGAGCCAGGATTTCTTACTTTTTCTTTTTTTTTTTTTTTGAGACGGAGTCTCGCTCTGTCGCCAGGCTGCAGTGCAGCAGCAGGGTCTCGGCACACTGTAAGCTCTGCCTTCCAGGTTCATGCCATTCTCCTGCCTCAGCCTCCCGAGTAGTTGGGACTACAGGCTCATCCCACCACGCCCAGCTAATTTTTGAATTTTTAGTAGAGACAGGGTTTCACCATGTTGGCCAGGATGGTCTCTATCTTTTGACCTCGTGATCCGCCCGCCTCGGCCTCCCAAAGTGCTGGGATTACAGGCGTGAGCCACCGCACCTGGCCTCACGACTTCTTGCTCACTGTTTTCCCTTCCTTCCTTCTTCCCTTCTTTCCTTTCTTCCCTCCTCAGCTGAAATCAATGGCTCACGGCTCACATCTATTTACCCTTGACGTGTCTGCTTGAACTTGGACTCATTGAGAAATTCTCCTTCTGGGACTCCCACAGTGGAGGTGGACAAAATTGATTTTCCATTTCTCACCAGTCTGCTCCCCACTGCTCCCTCACCCAGACCTCTCACATCTCATGCCAAGATGGTCCCACACCTGGCCGTCCTTGGACAGGAGACTGCTCTACAACTCTACTTGCAATGAAGATTTTGGAGTCAGAGAAACCTGAGTTAGAATACTAGCCTGGTTCCCAACATTTTCTGTGACCTTGGCAATGTATTTAACCTGTCTGAGACTTTGTTTCTTTATCTGGAAATTGGGGATACTATACCTACCAGCATTATTGAGGATATCAGATGGGATATATTAGTAAATTGTCTGGCACCCAGTAGGTGCTCAGGGCTTGTTCCCATCTCTTCGTGATCAGGAAAACCCCTTCCCTATCAGAGCTCATGGTCAGATTCACTCAGGTATGACTAATGATAATTTATAATATTTACATAATGATTTCTGCTTTTAAATATATATATATATTTGTTATCTCATTTAATACCCACAATGTCCCCTTGTAATAATATTCTTCCAAACCCTACCTTTTAAAGGAGGAAACTAAGGCCCAGAGAAGTTGCATAGCTTGCTAGGATCAAAGAGTGAGTCAGTAGAGGGCTCAGCATTTCAACCCTGGTCTCAGAAGTCTAGAGCCTCTGGCCCGTCACCTGGGTACTACGTTAACGCATTGACCTGCCCCTAGGGTATTTGCGTTTTTATGCAAAGCTCAAAGAAATGACTCTCAATAGAATTCTGGGCTTTTCGACTGGCCAGAGGGGACAGCTGTATTGAGGCAGGAAGAGATTCCATGGGGTCATGGCCCTGCAGTCATTCCAGAAGAGTGGCCCCCATCATAAGGCTAACAGGAAAAAAAAAAATCATTGCTTTCAGAGCTGGAAGGAATCTCAGAGAAAATCTATTCCCTGCTGCAGTTTTTCACATCATGAAGAGGGGACATAGAAAGGAATGAACTCACGCCTTGCACCCCCTTTGCAGATCTCTGCATGACGGAGGGGAGGGAGGTGACACTTGGCTCCTGTATCCTTGAGCCCTAGTGACAACAGCTGGGAGGTTTCCTGGGGTCTCCTGGGATCCCTGTTCTCCCTCCTTGTCCCATTTCTTCCAAGTCAAAGGGTCTGGAGGTGGCAGAAGGCTCCCATCTTACCCCCCGCCAAGGCCCATGATCTGGGAGGATGGGGAGACCCCTGTCATCACTCCAGGAGGCTCTAGGGAGAGAGGAATGACCCCTCCCCAGCCTCCCCCACCCTTACACACTCCTCACTTCAGGGGAGAGAGGAGGGGGAGGGAGCTGGCAGTGACTGAGAGCTTCATCCAGCGCCAAGCATCGATCTGGCTCTCCGTGTCACCATGGTAACAGCTCTTCCGCATGGAACTCAGCACCACGAGGCCTCATTCAGCCCCCTAGCTCCCTGCCCCCTACTGTCCCAGACACCTTTCCATCTGCTCTTGACAATTGTCCTATGCTGTCACTGCCGGTTCCCCTCTATCCTGCTCCCCGCTTTTCCCCTCCAAGTGTCCCTGCCTCCCTCCTCTCCCTGCACTTGACCCCAACCCCCCTTGCCCACTTCTTCCTGCCCCTGGCCAGCCATCAGGTCATCACCCCTCCAAGGCTTGGGGTCTCAAGCCAGCTCTGTCTTGGAATCCCACAGAGAAGCAGCAAATGGAAGAGGATAGGATTTCCTTCTGAGCCAAGAGGCTGGAGGCAGCTTCTTCCTTCCAGCAAGCCATTCTCTCCCCTGCTCCCCAGTCTGAACCCTCCCCTGCGGGAGGGATAAAAGTCACTGAACTGTTTTGTCTGCCTGAGAGAACCTGGAGAGAAAGGAGCTCAGACCCTAAGGTCAGATGGACCTGGGGGGGTTCTAGTTCCTGCCTTGCCACTGATGAGCCTTGCGACTTCCAGTAAATGGCAACTTCTGAGAATCAGTTTCCTCCAGTAAAAAAGAAAATACAAGCCTGAGCAACGTGGTGAAAACCCATCTCCACTAAAAATACAAAAATTAGCTGGGCATGGCGTTGGGTGCCTGTAGTCCCAGCTACTTGGGAGGCTGAGGCAGGAGAATCACTTGAACCCGGGAGGCAGAGGCTGCAGTGAACTGAGATTGGGTGACAGAGTGAGACCCTGTTTAAAAATAAATAAAAACTAAAATTAAAATTAAAAAACTAAAAAAGGCTGGGCATGGGGCTCATGCCTGTAATTCCAGCACTTTGGGGGGCCAAGGGAGGTGGATCACCTGAGGTCATGAGTTCGAGACCAGCCTGATCAACATGGTGAAACCCCATCTCTACTAAAAATACAAAATTTAACTGGGCATAGGGGCAGGTGCCTGTAATCTCAACTACTCGGGAAGCTGAGGCAGGACAATCTCTTGAACCCAGGAGGCAGAGGTTGTGGTGAGCAGAGATCGTGCCATTGAACTCCAGCCTGGGTGACAGAGTGTGACTCCATCTCAAAAACAAAACAAAACAAAACAAAACAAAACAAAACAAAAACCCAACAAATACAAGTATGGTAATAGCATCCACCTCACTGAGTAACTGTGAGGATAAAATGAGATGACAATAGTGGGTCCTATTTATTGAGCCCTCGTTGTGTTCCAGACACTGTGCTGAGTGTCTTGGTGCACAGCTCAGTCCTGTGAAGTCACCGCATGCATTGTGCCATTTGCAGCTGAGGAGCTGACTCTGAGAGAGGCTGCATGCTTGGTGAGGCCGCCGGTACTGGAGCCATTCGGATGGTCTTTAATCCTAGGGAGACTGCTTCCAGGGTTCTTGGGTCCAAACTACATTTTCTTGTCTCCAGCATTGGGAAAGTGGTAAGTCAATTGCCTGGCACACAGTAGGTGGTGAATATAGATCACACCTACCCTGACAAGTAATTAATTAAATCATTATTGTGTGCCTAATATGTCCCAGGTGTTAGGAATAGAATGATAAATTATACACAATCCTTGTCCTTGAAAATTGTAATGTACTTTAGCAGGAGACAGATCTGCTGACAGGTAAGAGTAGTGTGGTTTAGGGGGTAGATTCTGGAGCAGCTAGGGCTGAGTGCAAATATCACTTCCCCAACTTACCAGCTGGGAGATCTTAGGCATGTTACTGTGCCTTCACGAACCCTCATCTCCTCCTCTTCTGTATACAACGGAGCATTCAATGCTATCTGCCTTATGAAGTGGTTCTGTGGAGTACAAAAGAAAATGGGCTGGGAGCAGCTGTTCATGCCTGTAGTCGCAGCACTTTGGGAGGTTGAAGCAGGAGGATCTCTTGAGGCCAATAGTTTGAGACCAGCCTGGGCAACACAGCAAGACTCTATCTCTAAAAAAAATAAAAATAAAAAACTTAGCTGGGTGTGGCAGTGGAGTGCCTGTAGTCCTAGTTATTAATACTTGGGAGACTGAAGCAGGAGGATTTCTTAAACCCTGGAGTTTGAGGCTGCAGTGAGCTCTCATCACATCACTGCACTCCAGCCTCGGCAACAGACCCTGTCTCTAGAAAAAAAAAGAAAGAAAGAAAGAAAATGTACAGCATTATGCCCAGAAAAGATTAATACTTTGCAAAAAGGTAAAGTCAGTATTTTTTATTATCAGTTCAGTTACACTGGAACCTGGAGGAGAAAGTGGTCAGTTCTGTTTGGAGGAATCAGGGAAGGCTTCATGAGGGTGGTAAGTTTCATACAGAATCGAGGAAAAATGGCTGTTTGCCAGGCTGTCTGGGAGAGCCAGGTCATTTAAGGCAATCTCTAGGGCTGGAACAAAGGCCTGAGACAGTCTGGTGTGTGCGTGAGGAAGGGCACACAGTGTGCATAGCAATAGCTAGCATTTATGGAGCATTTACTATGTGCCTGGCATTACTTTAGGTCAGTGGCTCTCTGTCCTGGCTGCATGTTAGAAAAACCTACAGAGGTTTGTGCTTGATCTGTTTGAATATGAATGCTAGGCTCCATCCCTAGAGAGTCTTATGTAATTGGTTTGGGGTAGCCCAGTCATCAGTACTTTTTAAAAGCCCCTCAGGTGATGCTAATACAGATCCAGAATTCAGTAGCTCCAGGCTGGGTGTTTTAGAAGTATTAACTCATTTAATCTCCATGACAACTCTATGAAGTCAGTGCCAAGGCTCAGACTCAAAGATCACACAGCAAGAAGTTATAAGGTTGAATCAAGGCAAATCAAACTCCAGAATGCTCTCTTTTAACCACTAGGCTGCAGATGGAGAGGAGGGTGTTTGGGGGCAAAAAAAAGACAGCAAAATGGAGAAGGTGCAAGTAATAGGTGTCAGATGGCAGCTGCTCTGATAGTCGGTTTTGTGTCCGCATCTTCTTTGTCTGGCACCAGGTGTGGGTGCAATAGTCTCACAAGCACCTCATGCATGTCCTTGTAGGCATCAGGACTTAAACCATCTTGTTCCTATCCCCAGCTTCACTGAGTTGGGCACTCAAATTTAAATGTATGTATGAGTCATCTGGGGATTGTATCAAAATGCAGATTCTGATTCAGTAGGTCCAGAATGGGGCCTGAGACTATGCATTTCCAAGAAACTCCTAGGTGAAGTCAGTGCTGCTAATCTGCAGACCACACTCAGTAGAAGTGAATAAAAATGCAAGTATAATGCACCTATTCTGTCTGTGGGAGCCCGTGCATTCTTTTTTTTTTTTTTTTTGAGACAGAGTCTCGCTCTGTCGCCCAGGCTGGAGTGTGGTGGTGCCATCTCAGCTCACTGCAAGCTCCGCCTCCTGGGTTCATGCCATTCTCCTGCCTCAGCCTCCCGAGTAGCTGGGACTACAGACACCTGCCACCACGCCCGGCTAATTTTTTTTGTATTTTTAGTAGAGACGGGGTTTCACCATGTTAGCCAGGATGGTCTCTATCTCCTGACCTCTTGATCCTCCTGCCTCAGCCTCCCAAAATGCTGGGATTACAGTTGTGAGCCACCGTGCCCGGCCGTCTGTGCATTCTTGAACCTGGAGAGAGCTCCCTTCTTTCTGACCCAGGAGTGACTTCTGCACCTTCTGCATTTCGGAGAAGCCTCACCAGGCTGCAGAAATAACCTGCTTTATTTGTGCTTCCCTTAGGGGATACTACAGTATTATCTCAGTAGTGGTTTGCAAATTTTAGCTTGCATGGGAATCATCTGGAAAGCTTCTGAAAAATGGAGATTGCTGGACCCCATCCCAGAGTTTCTGATTCAGTAGGTCTGCATGAGGCTTGCAAATTTGCATGTCTACCGAGTTCCCAGGTAATGCTGATGCTGCTGTTCTGGGGACCACAATTTAAGAACACTTGTATCGGCTGGGCACGGTGGCTCACGCCTGTAATCCCAGCACTTTGGGAGGCCAAGGCACGTGGATCATGAGGTCAGGAGATCGAGACCATCCTGGCTAACACAGTGAAACCCTGTCTCTACTAAAAATACAAAAAATTAGCCGGTCATGGTGGTGGGCGCCTGTAGTCCCAGCTACTCGGGAGGCTGAGGCAGGAGAATGGCGTGAACCCGGGAGGCGGAGCTTGCAGTGAGCGGAGATTGCGCCACTGCACTCCAGCATGGGCAATAGAGTGAGATTCCATCTCAAAAAAAAAAAAAACAAAAGAACACTTGCATTACAGGAATGTCTCCAGGACAGCATTTCCTTAACCATGTCCATTGTGGTTAGACACACTAGCTTTCTTGCCGTCCCAGTGAAAGGTATGGAGTCCCTAGCTTCAAGTCCTGGCTGTGCCACTAATTCCATTAGTGACCATAACAGCTATGGATTGAGTTGGCTGCATATAAGCGGAAAACCCAAATAACAATGACTTATTCAAGAGATTTATTTTTGTTTCACATGACATAAAATGCAGAGGTAGGTGATCCAGGGTAATTGTGGTAGGTCCAAGATGTCAGCAATATTCCAGATTTTTAACTTTCTGGTCTACTGCCTTTAATTTGTGGCTTTCATCATCAAGACTGCCTCATAGGCATAGAATGGACAACTCTGGCCTTTGTGCTTGAATTCTAGAAAAAGAAAGGGGGAAAAAGCAAAGGTTTAGACCAAGCTTGTCTAACCCATGGGCTGCATGCAGCCTGACAGCTTTGAATGTGGCCCATCACAAATTCATAAACTTTCTTAAAACATTATGAGATTTTTTTAGGATTGTTTTCTCTTAGCTCATCAGTTATTGTTAGTGTTAATGTATTTTACGTGTGGCCCAAGACAATTCTTCTTCCACTATGGCCCAGGGAAGCCAAAAGATTGGACACTCTGGTTTAGACCTTCTTTTAAGGGGATTTTTCTGGAAGCCACACTTATATCTCCACTCTTACTTACATGTCATTAGCCAGAACTTAGTCCATGACCACCTTTCTCTCACAGGGAGGCTGGGAAATGTAGTTTTTCTAATTGAGCATATGACCACCACCAACAAAATTTGGGTTCTGATTATAAGTATCTATTCTTTACTACTAGTTAGAATGAAGAAGAGAATGGCTGTTGCTAATTCTAACTAGTAGTAACAAGTAGTTCCTATCACAATGACCCTGGGCAAATGTCTTCCACTTTTGGGCTCTATCTCTCCCAATGTAAAATAAAGTTGGTCTTAATGATCAAAGAGATCCTATCCAACTATAAGGCAGTTAGATTCCATGGTTCTGTCCCTAAATATGTTTATCAGTGATGCTCAGTGGAAAGGAAAACGACCTGGGTATTGTCCTCATGCAGTACCCCTAGTGTGCTCAGCCTGATGAGATGTCAGAACATATCCTGTACTTGTCTGTCTATTCATCCATCTACCTGTTAAAAATACATTTTTTTTGAGATGGAGTTTCACTTTTGTTGCCCAAGCTGGAGGGCAATGGCATGATCTCGGCTCACTGCAACTTCTGCCTCCTGGGTTCAAGCGATTCTCTTGTCTCAGCTCCTGGGTAGCTGGGATTACAGGCGCCCACTACCACACCTGGCTATTTTTTTTGTATTTTTAGTAGAGACAGGGTTTCACCATGTTGGCCAGGCTGGTCTCAAACTCCTGACCTCAGGTGATCCACCTGCCTCCACCTCCCAAAGTGCTGGGAATATAGGCATGAGCCACCACACCCGGCCCCTGTTAAAAATATTTCTGAGTACTACTACCTGATAAGTACTAAGGATACAGCTGTGAGTTTAAGCAGACATGGTCCCTGCTCTCCCTGTCCTCTTAGCAGTTTAGTAGGTAAGACAGATATAAACAAATAATGATGCAAATGTTCAACAAAGTGCTATGATGAATGTTGATGTACTACACAAGTGTTATAAAGAAAATGTGTGTTGGGGGGTGTAATTTAGGTGGGGTGGACAAGAAGATTTTCCCAAGAATTTATTTTGAAGCTGACACCTGAAGGAGGGGTCAGACATGCAAAGAGTCAGAGAAAGTGCACTCTAGGCAGAGAGAACAGCAAGTTCAGACACAGGCCCTGAGGCAGGAAAGAGCTGGGCTCATTCTAGGAAATGAAGGATGGCCAGGGTGTCCAGACATCATCAGAGAGGGGGAGGCTGATGTGTAATGAGGCTGGAGTAGTCACTGGATACCACAGCTTGCAGGGCCATGTAAGCTCTGGGAGGGAAATTGGATTTTATTCTAAGGGTAGTGGGAAGGCATTGGCGTGTTTCAGGCAGAGGTGGGGGCAAGGGTGACATGATGAGATGTGCATCTTCACAAAGATTTCTCTAGATGCTGAATAGGACCTGAACAGGTTTGGATGGGGGTGGTAGTGAGCAGTGGTCACATTGAGAGTTGTATGGGTTTCACCCATCCATTCACTCATCCATCAACCTATTCATCCACCCATCCATCTTTTCATCCAGTTATCTTTTCACCCATCCACACATCCATCCATCCACCCACTCGTCCATCCATTGAACCATCCACCTATCCATCCATCCATCCATCCATCCATCCATCCATCCATCCATCTATCCATCCATCCATCTGTCCGTCCATCTGCCCATCCATCCATCCATCCATCCGTCTGTCCGTCCATCTGTCCATCTGTCCATCCATCCATCCATCCATCCATCCATCCATCCATCTATTCATCCATCAATCTACCCATTCATTCATTCAACCATTCACCTATCCATCTATCCATCTACCCATTCATCCTTTCATCCATCCATCCAACCATCATCCACCTACCCATTCAACAAACATTCATAAAGCATCTTTAACTGCCAGCTTCTCTACTACATGTGTTGGGTGAATAAGATGGTTCATTTTCTCAAGGAGTTTACCAGTTAGAAAGGTAGAGAGACACACATAAACAAACCATCATGGTTGAGTGCAGGTCCTAACAGCAGTAAGCTCTAAGAAGGGTGGGAAGAGATTCTTAGCAGTGGTGAACTGTTTGCCTAGTGCCAATGGCAGGTGAAAAGCCACCATGTGATTTGCCACTCTGGCTGCCAAGAGTGAGGACTTTTCTGGGTCACAGGGAAATAAACACATTTTAAAGCAACAGCAAGACAAGGGGAAGTAACAGCCTTGGAATTTAGCTTAGGGTTAAACAAAAAATCTTGGGAGATGCTAGGATGTAGACACATCCAGAATGGATGGAATTATCCCATGAATCTATTCTATGGTGTCCTCAGCATGAGTTTGAAGATTCCTTGTTGGCATCTCATTGATTTATTGGCTGGATTCTGGCAGCTGTTGGTGAGAGCAAGATTGGCTGCTCCAGGCATGAAACAAACCATAGAGGAACAAGTTCAAACTCTTTTCAGCTGTATGCAAACAACTTAACCTCTCTGAGTCTTAGCTGCTTCAACTCTAAAATGGTAAATAGCATTGAGCTTGAGAAACCCTGGAATAAGATGGCTGAAGCCTAAGTTCAGTAACTGGTTCATTGTTAGTGGACCTGAGAAACTGACAGGATAGATGCAACTAGGGTTGAAAAGGCACATAATATAATGGTTAACGGTGTGGACAGTGGAACTTTGCCTCCTAGATTCAAATCTTCCAATTTTCTCTTCTTTCTGTTCCACTTGTATCTGTAAACCATGTGCCCAGTCATGGCCCCACAGCTGGGCAACGCCATTATGTACTCCTTTGACCACAGCTCCAAGACCTTCAGAGCATCTTGTGAGGCTCTTCTCTCCAGCAGATGAAGGGTTATTATCCTCCCTTAGATTTGGTAACTGAGGCCCAAAGGAATCAAGAACTTTGGCCAAGCACGAGTCCCCATTTTACAAAGGGAGAAACAGCCTCAGAGAGTTTCAGTAATGAATGCAAGTCCACAATGCTAGTAAGTGAATGAGCTGGGATTTGAACCCAGACCTATCTAGCTCCAGAATCCTTCTTTCATGGAGTTCAAGTCTACCAGAAGGAGGGGAGGAATTGAAACAGATGATAGATAAGTAGATGAGTAAGTAAGTCTAACGATTATAAAAATAATTATAAGATCTGCAAAGAAAGTAAACTGGCTGGTGTGATAGAGAGGAAATGGGAGAAGAGCAATCTTTTTCAATCGGGAGATCAGGGAAAGACTCCCAGAAGGGAGGTAATAAACCCTAAAACCATTCTTGGTAATGCATGTAGTGCATGCAGTATGATATTTGGCACCTAGAAAGTTCCAATAATTGGTAGTCATTATTAAGGAAAGTGAAATGCTTTCTCAAAGATAATTGTAAAATCAAAGGGATAGTGTGTGTTTTGTCCTACTTCCAACATCTAGAGCCTTTCTCTCACGGAATAGGAGGGAGGGAGGAGAAAACTGAGGGCAGTGATAGGCTTGGCAAACAGGGGCCTTGGCCGGCTCAAAGCTTCAGCACCTGGGGCCAGCTGCCTCATTCAGTGCTTGGCAACGCCCCCGCAGAGTGGAGAATGCCAAGAGGGTAAGAGTCATCTCCGCTCTCCACACAGTAGCTGTGTGACCTTGGGCAAGTCACATCTCCTGTCTGGGCATCTGTTTATTCATCTGTAAAATGAAGGTTTCGGTCTAGATGGGTTTTTCAGATCCCTTCCGGCTCTAATTCTGTGTCATCTGAACTCTGACCAACGCCTCCCTCCTTCCGCGGACGTGTTCCCACAGTGCCCTCTATTGGCTGTTTAGTAGAGAGCAGGTACCACACATGCAGCTCCGGGGACCGGGAGAAATGGGAACTGCCAGCTGCCCTTCTTCTGTGAGGGATTTAGAACCCTTGGGGCACATCAGGATCCGCACACAGGATAAGAGTTAGGCAGTCTGACTTCCTAGAGTCACAGAATTTTGGAAAGGGAGACTTAAAGACTATTTATTGCAACAACAGCAGTATTAGCTAACATTTGTTTAGGGCTAACCATTTACTGAACATGGGCTTGATACTGTGCATAAAGTCATGAGTATAACAGGCACAGGGCCATCCTGAGGGTGGTAACGTGTACACGGAGACCCAAAGAGTGAGGACTTGCCCATGTGAAGATCAGCTGGAAAGATTGTAACAGCCAAGAGAATAGCATGTGCAAAGGTCCTGGAGGAGAAACAGACAAGGGTGTGTTCGGAACCAAAGGAAGTAGAGTCAATTGTTACTAGATACTGGAGGCTAAAGAATCTTGGAATGTGAAAACCATGATGACTGGTGTAGTTACAATCACTTTGTAAAACTGCTTAGCAGTATTTACCAAAGCTGAATATATACACTTCAGGAAGATGAGCTTATGCGCTCACCAAAAAGGCATAAATAAGAAAGCAGCATGCTTACCGGTAGCTGAAAGCTGGAAACAGCCCACATGTCCATCAACAGTAGAATGGATCAATAAATTAGGCTTTATTCTTCCCATAGAATCATGTCAGCAATCAGAATGAGATCCAAGTATAATTAAACTCAACAATATGGATCAGGTTCACAAAGAGAATGTTGCACATGTTAGTAAGAAACTGAGTTCAAATGATATATATTCCTTTTATATAAAGTTCAAAACCACCGTATGGTGCTAGAAGTCAGGATAGCAGTTGCCTTTGGGAGATGTAGGAACTGGAGGGGCAAGAGGGGGCTTCTGGGAGCAGCCACTGTTGTATTTCATGAACGGGGTGATGGTTACACAGGAGCGTTCATTTTGTTAAAATTCATCAAGCTGTACTTGTGATGTATGTGCATGATCTGTATATTATATGCCAATAAAATATAGTAAAAGCATTATGTGGTTACCAGGTCACATCCACTTGTTCATCACAGTCTCATTTACTGTCACCACCAGTAGGAGCAACACAGACAGGAATATTTTGAGAACAAGATTCTAAGTGCTACTTTTCCGCCTGAGGAGCTCCAAGTAGAGGGTAACCCTTGACAAGATAGGCCAGTTCCTCGGAGTCCTTGAAGAGTGGAGAATGACTGGACAAGGAGCTGGCTCACTGGGCTCTTTAGAAAGAGCCAGAAAGAATCAAGGAAGGGAAAGTTTTCACTCCCAAGGCATCTCAGAGTCTGAATCAGCTTCCTGCTTAGCATTTCAGTACCAGAGAGGCACTCTCCCAGGTTCTGAATTTGCTGGAGGGTTCTGAGGACAAGTTTAGCAGTGGGGATTTGTCTTGAGACTGCCTCAGGCTGGGTAAAAGAGGGCGGTTTTAGGGCCAGAAGGTTTGACATCCATACCTTGTCAACAGCGAAGTCACAGGTCATCAAGTATAACAGAGGAGGTATCATTATCTTAATTTACAGATGACCTGAGGGAAGTTAAGTGCAGTTCTTGAACTGCTCACATCAGCAGAAGTCAGGCTGAAATATGAATTTCTTGATTCCTGGTTCAGTGCACTCTGAGTGTCAGTTTCGTCGTGGACACAAAGAGGGAGTTGAATTAGATCATCTGTAAAGCTCCTCTGTGTGTCCCAGGTCCAGTGACTCTTCTGAGTTCTTGCTGAAGATAAAAGGACCTTAACAATTTCTCAGGAAGAATGGATGCAGTATCATTTACCCTTGCCTGCGTTAACTAACAGCTGTCAGCACACGCATACACAAAGATGTGCACATATGGGCACACATGTACACACAGGCACATGTGCACACTCATGCACACATGCATACACACATACACACTATGCACGTTTGTATGCTGTCATGCACAGGCACACATGTACACACACATCTTGCCACAGTTCTGAGGTAGTTTTTTTTATTGTTGTTTTTCTTTTTTCTTTCTTTTTTTTTTTTTCTGAGGCAGAGTCTTACTCTGTCGCCCAGGGTGGAATGCAGTGGCGCGATCTCAGCTCACTGCAACCTCCACCTCCTGGGTTCAAGCAATTCTCCTGCCTCAGCCTCTCTATACTAGCTGAGATTACAGGTGCCTGCCACCTCGCCTGGCTAATTTTTGTATTTTAGTACATTCGGGGTTTCACCATATTGGCCAGGCTGGTCTCAAGCTCCTGACCTCAAGCTGTCCACCCGCCTCGGCCTCCCAAAGTGCTGGGATTACAGATGTGAGCCACCGCACCCAGCCTGAGGTAGATTTTATATTTGTCATTGCCCAGCATCAAGCGTCAGGCAGGGAGGCAGAAAGAGCACCTGTATTACATTTAAGCGAATCCAAGTTTGAATCTTGCATTCTGTCACTTCCTAACTGTGCAACCTAGAGCAAGTTCCCTAATGTTTGTCTCTTCCTTCCTTATCTGTGATTTGAAGTGCTGACTCATCTGTAGGCACTAAATAAATGGCAGGCAGGTGTTATCTGTATGATGTCAAGGAGTTCCTTAAACCTCTCTGTGCATGTATCTTCCTCTGTAAAATGGAATAACAGCCCCTATATCAAAGGAAGAGGCTGAAGCAAAGTATATGATGTAAAGAGTTTATTTGAGCCAGGATAAGGAAGATTCAGACATCAGTCACCTTGGATATGAGCTCCACTTGGCCTTTATTACAGGCAGATTTTTAAAGGCAAAAAAGGAGGGGGACAAGGATTGTACTGATACAAAGTTCTGCTGTGGATTCTCATTGATTTACAGAAATAACATTGATTAGTGATTGACTACCCATTGTTAAGCCTTAGAGTGTGGGATGTTGTGTCCAGTGAGGTGTTATTAGGTTAATTCATAGCTACTTGTGGCAATAGCAGGCAGTTTTGACAGATGAATACATAGCTCTAAAGGGGGAGAATAAGATGTGATTGCCGTATCATTTGAATGCTTCTCTGGGCCTAATAATTTGAAAGAGCCCACATTCCTCGATAAAAGTTCTTTTCTTTCCTTGGGATTAAGTTAGATGATAAATTTACAATGTTTAGCATGCCGATTTATATGTATTAAGTATTCATAAAGTGTTATTCCATGTGCTGAGCGAGGGGAACACCCTCCCACGTGCTCCCATGAGCCCTATTTCTGGCAGATGTAAAGATTTTTTTTAAATGGCTTTTTTTGGCCACATCTAGGAAGTAAGAGGGAAAATAAAGAGAAGTGAGAAACAGCTTAGTCCATGAAAATGGTAATAATGGTAGTAATGATGGTGATGAGAATGCTGCAGTTTTCTTCTGTATGATTTTTTTTTTTTTTTTTTTTTGAGACAGAGTCTCACTCTTGTCACCCGGGCTGGAGTGCAATGGCGCTATCTCAGCTCACCGCAACCTCCACCTCCCGGGTTCAAGTGATTCTCCTGCCTTAGCCTCCAGAGTAGCTGGGATTACAGCCACGCACCACCACTCCTGGTTAATTTTTATATTTATAGTAGAGATGGGGATTCACCATGTTGGCCAGGCTCGTCTCGAACTCCTGACCAGGTGTCAGGTGATCCACCTGCCTCAACCTCCCAAAGCATTGGGATTACAGGCATGATCCAGTACGATGTGTTTGTTTGTTTGTTTGTTTGTTTTTTTATACTTTAAGTTCTAGGGTACATGTGCACAATGTGCAGGTTTGTTACATATGTATACATGCGCCATGTTGGTGTGCTGTACCCATTAACTCATCATTTACATTAGGTGTATCTCCTAATGCTATCCCTCCCCCCTCCCCCCACCCCATGACAGGCCCCAGTGTGTGATGTTTCCCTTCCTGTGTCCAAATGTTCTCATTGTTCAATTCCCATCTATGAGTGAGAACATGCGGTGTTTGGTTTTTTGTCCTTGCGATAGTTTGCTGAGAATGATGGTTTCCAGCTTCATCCATGTCCCTACAAAGGACCTGAACTCATCCTTTTTTATAGCTGCATAGTATTCCATGGTGTATATGTGCCACATTTTCTTAATCCAGTCTATCATTGATGGACATTTGGGTTAGTTCCAAGTCTTTGCTATTGTGAATAGTGCCACAATAAACATACGTGTGCATGTGTCTTTATAGCAGCATGATTTATAATCCTTTGGGTATATACCCAGTAATGGGATGGCTGGGTCAAATGGTATTTCTAGTTCTAGATCCTTGAGGAATCACCACACTGTCTTCCACAATGGTTGAACTAGTTTTTATGCATTGCAAAGTGACTACACAAAGTGACCTATCCCTTGTCTCCTTTATCTCTCTAGCAACCCTCCGGTTATTAGGGCAGCTACTACTCTTATCTTCCATATAAGAAGTGGGAACACTTTCATGGATGTTCTGGGACCCACAGTCCAAGTCCTGGTTCTTAGCGAGTTGGATCCAGAGCCTGTGTCTTGTAGGTATATAGGTATATGTTTATGCATTGAAATGAAATATGTACAACTAGGTCCTTCCCCGTCTCCCCTATAAAGCCTATAAAGTCTTCTATGAAACAAAGTTAATTCCATTCTCAGACAGAGGCTCCCAGAATCCAGTGTTTTGGTTGGTCTCCGCTACAAATGCTTTTTCTGATATTTGTGTGTTTGCAAGTCCCTCTCTAAGACTTTCTAAAATTTGATTGTGAATTGGCTGTTATATGCATGAAGTTCTGGACTTGGTGTCCCAAGCTCTTTATAGATTTACTTTTTTTCTCCCCCTCCTGCCATTAAATAATCACCCTTGAGCTTCTCTCAACTTACTCTCCATCAATAACCATTGTATTCGTTCCATTACAGCCCTCCTTAATACAAAACAATGACGACAACAACAAACCATTCAAACTTCCAACCAACTTCCCCTGAAGGCACAGAAGGTGAGACCTAAGGGAAAAGAAATCCACCCTCTTTAACATCAGCTAACAGCATAGGAGTAAATGCCTGGTACAGAGCCCAGAATTCCTATTTCACATTCTGATTTGGCACTTTCACCATAATGGGAAAATCTCCTCTACTTTTCCTGTGAAGCTGTTTCTTCTCCTTCTGGAAGATAACAGCAGGATGATAGAGGAGGTAAAAGGATAAAGAGAAAGGATGCAGCCTATTTCTTCATTTATTTGACCAAAAATGTTTGAAAATGATGAAGTCCTTGTCCTCAAGAAACTAACAGCCTGGGGTGAAGGGTGCAGGTGGGACAGATGTAAAAACAATTTCAGATGCAGATGCTACATGTGATTATCAAAGTCCGTAGAGTGGCTTATGCCTGTAATCCCAGCACTTTAGGAGGCTAAGGCAGGCAAATCACCTGAGGTCAGGAGTTCGAGACCAGCCTGGCCAACATGGTAAAACCCCATCTCTACTAAAAATACAAAAAATAGCCAGGTGTGGTGGCAGCCACCTGTAATCCCAGCTACTCGGGAGGCTGAGGCAGGAGAATCACTTGAACCGGAGAGGCAGAGGTTGTGGTGAGCTGAGATCGCGCCACTACACTCCAGCCTGGGCAACAAGAGTGAGACTTCATCTCAAAAATAAAAAAAAAATTTGTAAAGAAGAGGTCATAAAGTAGGGTAGTAGTTTTTTAAAATATATATCTTCCTTTTCTCTACTTATCATGCTCATGCTTTTCTCTACTTTCTTGAAAAAAATGGAATGTATTTTTTAAACTGTGTTGACTTTCTGGTCTGCTGATTCTATTATTTGTCGTTTGTGGGTCTATTTTCTATTGATTGATTTGCCTACTCTACACTAGACAGGGGGATCCAGGAAGCCTTCATAGGAGAAATCACCCCAATAAGGGGAAGTGTCCTCCAGGCAGCAAAACAGCACACGAAAGTAGGGTAGAGTGCAATAGAACAGCTCAGGGAGCCTGAGAAATTCCGTGGCACTGGAAGCTGGGTTATGAAGGGGATATGTTTAAGGGCTAAGGCTGGAGAGGCAGGCAATGGCTCAGATGGTGAAGAATGTGATCTGTCAGGTAAGCAGGCAGAACTCATCCTATAGAAGGTAAAGCGCCTCTGGAGCAATCTAAAGGAGAAAGTGTCTTTTGTTTTAAATGTTCACTAGCTGCAGAGTAGAGAATGGATTGAGAGAGGTGAGCCTGAAGAAAGGCCACTTAAGAAGCTATTATGGTGGTTAAGGTGAGAGATGAAAGTAGCCCGGAAAAGATCAGATTCAATGGGGTTGAAGAAAAGTGGATGAATTTGATAGACTTTTAGAAGGGAGAATCTAATATGATAGAAAATATGAAGGTGATTTCTGGCCCTTCACAGGAGAAAGAGGCTGAAAGAGAGGAACGGAGTGAGGAGAGATTATGAAATGAGTTAGGACGGGTGGGGTGTATCCTCTGGGGTTCCCATGCCAAATTTCCTTCAGGTGACCAGTTTTACCTTTCTCCTTGCCCCCTTCATCCCTGCCTGGTCATTAAGGATGGACATGCCACTTGTCTTTGCTGGACCTTAATTTCCATCCATGAAATGAAGGGACTGGGATTGAGCCCTTCCCTCTTCTCCCAGGCTGGGCTGAGCTCTCCCTTCTCTGAGTCTTGCAATATCTGTCTCAGTCTTACACTACTAAGCTTTTGCTGCCTAGTATCTGCATTCTGTTTCCCCAAGAAGAGTTGAAGTTCTTGGAGGGGAGGGCACCTTAAGCCACTCGGTATCCTCTACCAGCTGCTTGCATAGGCTTCTTCAAACCTGAGAGGCCAGTCTTCCTGGGTATGGAAGACTAGTCTTCAGGTTGCTTCTGGCTATCCCCAACATCCTTACTCTCCAGAACTTTCAGATGCTGGGTCCAGGGCCCATTTTACTGAGCCCTCTGCAGCTGGAATTTATCTTGCCCCAGAGCCCAGCTGAACAGCACTGGGGGTGGGAGATGTAAGCTGATGGGAGAGAAACATGGCAGGAATCCTGGTTCTAGGAGAGTTGGATCCAGATCCTGTGTCTCGTAGGGATGTATGTGTGTGTTTATGTGTATATATGTATGCGTGCATGTGCAGACATATGTGTGTGCACATATGACACATTGGAGTGTCTCTGTGGGTTTTTTTTTTCTGTATTGTTATATGTGAAGTTCCATTGGTGTGTCTGCACTAAATCATGATGCATAAGTCAGTGCACACATGTCAACATCTACATGCCCATGAGTATTAATGCCTGTGTATGTGTGAGGGCCTTTGCTGGAAAATGCATGTGTCTGTCCACATACCTGTTTGCAAGTGGGTGCATATATGTTACACACATATACGTATGTGTGTATATGGGTGCCGCACTGTGTGTGTGTGTTTATGTGTGTGTGTGTTAAGTGTTAAATATAAATGGAGGCAGGATACAGTGTCTAGTTAAGAGCATTTGCTTCAAAGTCTGGCTACCTGGGTTCAAGCCCTGAAATCAGCATTTAAAAGCTATAGGCCTTTGAGTAATTACCTTTTTAAAGCACCGGTTTACTCGTCACTAAATTGAAGGTAATAATAGTGGCTACCTTCAATGTCTAATGTGAGGGTGGAATGATATAATGCCCAAAATGCACTTAAAATAATGCCTTATACATAGGGGGTGTTAAAAAATATTGGTTGTTACAAAGCAATTCATGACAATAAATATGTAAGTGGCTGACTTGAGGGTCTCTGAGGCTTTCTGCATGTGCATCTGTGCCTTTGGGCACGTGAGGTTGATATGTGTGTCTGTTAGAATGTGTGTGTTGGTGTGGATAGACGCCTCTGGGTATACAGGCCTGTTGGGGGGGGGGTAAGTGGGCGTGTGTGTTTGTGGTTTGCCTGTGAGTGCCTCTATGTGAGTTTGTGTTCTGCCAGGATTGTGAACATTCCTAGGGAAGGGATTGTGTCTAATTAATTATTGTACCCAGGCCCTTGGACCCAGGACATAAAAACTGCTAAGCAAATTTGTGTTGACTGAATGAATGAATGAATGAAGTGGACTGGACATTCAGAGATTGTTATTCAGACAACATGCCCATTTGTAGAAAACAAAAAGGTGTAAATAGCTAGCTAGCTAGATGATAATTGAGTAGGTAGGTATGTAGATGATAGGTAGATAGGAGGTAGATGATGATAGATAGATAGATACATACATACATACATACATACATAGATACATAGATAGATACATAGATAGATAGATGATAGGTAGCCAGACAGATAGATAGCTGAGATTGGCTCTAAGTGGAATCCTATGTACTTTCTCTTGGAAGTTATATTAGAGTTCATATGTCTCAGGGTGCTCCAAAACATCGGCTCTGGCAGCTCTGTGAGTTATTATGGAGTTGCTTTGAGGGCCTTCAGAGGAAGGAATCACAGAATGGGAGAGCCAAGCTCCCCACCTGACATCAACAAGAATCTATTTGCTTTTAATCTCTGGTTGTCCACGTCGAATTGTAAAGTTTCACTACTATAAATTTTTGAAAATCTTGTTACAGACCAACCCCTTTTATTCTACAGAAGGGAGCAGCTGAGCCTCAGAGAGGGGAGAAGGTTAGAACCTGACCTCTCTTTCAGGCCTGTTTCTACCATGCCACCTGCCTTGGGATGTAGTAGGTATGACTCTGCTAACTCACTGGGAAACAGAATGCAATTCTTCTCAGGAACCCGTCTTTTAGAGAAGCCACTATCATAGTGGCCCTTGGGATGTCTGTCCAAGAAATGACCCCATTTGTGTCAGACCTGCCCCATTAGGTCAGCCCCTTTGGCTATGTGCTAGATGGTCCCAGTCCCCTGGCCCAGACTATTGGACCCTGACCCAAACAGCAAAATCAAATTCCCTGATGCAATTTGGAGGTGGGATAGCAACCTGCTAACCAGTCTCTGTTGGTCCCTGAATTAGGAAGTGATGTGAAGCTAGAATGTCCATATTTAATCAAGGGATGAGTGAACAGGAAAAGCTGGCTTCAGAGACATAAAAAGAAAACAAAAACGATGCAAAGATACACAGTCATAAAAGGCTATGTGGCTTCAGAAAGAGGAACAGAAGGCAAGACAAACTTTGGTTTCTTTTGGCTTGCCAGGCCCCACTCCCGGAGCTTGTACAGCCTGGATGTATCTCTTGCACTTGAACTTTGTGCTCTTATGTCCTGATAATTAACTCCCTTTTTGCCTGAGAAATTGTAGTGGATTTCTGTTTCTTGCAACCACACCATCTCTGAACAAGGCAGCACATTGGAACGTCTCCTCCAAGCAGATACACAGGCTCGGCACCTGCTGGTCCACCTTGGTTCCTGATGTGTCTCTGAGGCCAACTTTGCGAGGCCTTATCTGTAGCTGTGGGAAGGGCGTAAGTCAGTGTACACATGTCACCATCTATATGCCCGTGAGTATTAATGCCTGTGTATGTGTGATGCCCTATTTGCTGCATCTGTGTCGAGTGCTTTGAAGTACTCATTAAAGATCTCCAGAAAGGGCCTTCACCCATCTCCTAGGCTTTGCAGTTTCATTCCCATAGCAGGACTGGTGCATTGCTTCTGTTGGGACTTCTTGCTTAATCCTTCAGAGCAAGCACAGCACTGTTTACAGTGAGAGGTACTCCCTTGGGTGATGGAGTTTCTGCATCAAATTAAGTCATTCCTCCAGCTTCTAGGTCCCAAGGATGTTTGTGTAGTTCTCTAAGTCACAGCATGTCTGTGGTATGGTGGGGGATAGGGGAGCTATGGGGACTAGTTCTTCCTGGAGCAGAGTCTCCAAAAGTGGCCCTTTGACATGTTCCCATGGCAATTTTTGGAAACCATGATAGAAACAATCAGAGGAAGCAGAGTGAACACAAGGGTCAGTTTCTTCAATTCATGAGCAGTCAGAACAGGAGATGCTTAGGAAGGAATCGTGGCTGGTGCCTCTTCTCCATGCTCATCCCATACCCCAGTGACAGGATACCACTTCCCTGAAGTTAAAAACATGCACCACACTTCCAGTAAAGGCTGGAGCCACAGAGGGCACCTAGCAAGCTTGCTTTCAAGGTCCCATCAACAAATGAGAAGGGCAGCCAAAGACAGATTGACAGAAACCCCACTATGTTGCTTTTCTTTTTTTTTTTTCCTGAGACAGAGTCTTGCTCTGTTGCCCAGGCTGGAGTGCAATGGCACAATCTCAACTCACTGCAACCTCCACCTCCTGAGTTCGAGCAATTCTCCTGCCTTGGCCTCCTGAGTAGCTGGGATTACAGGCGCCTGCCACCATGCCTGGCTAATTTTTGTATTTTTAGTAGAGACGGAGTTTCACCATTTTGGCCAGGCTGATTTTGAACTGCTGACCTCAGGTGATCCACCTGCCTCAGCCTCCCAAAATGCTGGGATTACAGGCATGAGCCACTGTGCCCAGCCGAGAGTTTTAAAGAAGGTGAAAGCTCTTCCCTTTCCCTAACCTAGCCTGGCCTTGATTCTGTTAATACCAAGACTGTGTGAATTGGAGTGGAAAGCAGAAGTGCTGAAGGGAGCCATTGCCAGAGGGAAGAACACAAACTTCAAGGCCAGATGCTCAGCGGAGCTCTCAGAACAGCCAAGCCGGGAGGACAGTCAGGAGGACCATAGGCCAGGCCACCAGGAACCCTGAAATGCAAGAAAGATGACTGTCAAGTGTTGGGCTTTGGGAGTCAGGAGCAAACATAAGTTGTCCTCTTTGTCTTTCACAACACAAGGATGAGAAAGGCAAAGCATCTTTGATATCTGGCCTAGTTATAGTCTCTGGGACTCACATGGTAGAGGCAAAGCTATCTAATCACCAACCATTTTTTTCATTTTCCTTTGGACACACAGGAATGCAATTTTTCCCAGTGTCCTTTGCAACTAGGTGGGGCCATGTGACCGAATCTGGCCAATAAAATGTGCATAGAAGTCATCTGTGCCATTTCTAGGTCTGATCCTTAAAGCCTCCTATATATCCTGTTGCTCTCTCATCAACCATCTAGGGAGCAGATGCAGAGGATCCAAGATAGGACTTGCAGGGGATAGTGGAGTTACCAGAAGTTACCAGAAGGTAGTAGAAGCCCGAGCTCCTAACGACTACATGGAGCAGAACTGCATCCTCTCCCCCAGTGATTTAGTGGGAAACAATACTGTCGTATAAAGACACAGAAGACTGGGGACTGTTTGTTATAGCAGCTAGCATTACTTACGCTGACTAATACTGAAGGGGCAGAAAGACACAGAGGTTAAAAAGCACTGCCTCTGATGCCTGATTACTTAGCTTAGAATCTCAGCTCTACACCTAGCTGGGCAGTCCCAGAATAGTTATTAAACCTCTCTGCCTGTATTTTCCTGTATGCCAAAGAGAAATATTAATAGCACCTGTGACTTCACTGGATTTTTGTAAGGCTTAAATGAGTGAGTTCATATTAAGCATTGAGACCATTGCCTGGCACACGGTAAACACTATATAAATGTTGGTTTTAAAAGCTAGACTCTAAGATCTAGTTCTGCTGGGATTGTATCTCTTTGGCACATCACTATGTACTCAGTTTCAGTGAAGGACGTGGATCCCAGATGATAATGGTCTTGTATCAGAGGGCCTAGGAGAAACAAGTGAGCCTTCCTGCCATACTACCAAATTATAAAATCTCCCCATTACCCCAATTTCAAAGTAACTGGCTGATGTCCTAGAAGTGAGGAGAGAAATATCATAAATTTCAGAACAGTACATGACAAAAAGTTATAATTATAAAAACAGGTTGATGTTCAATTAATTCTAAAACATCAAAGATGATTGTGACAGCAGACAATGAAAACCACAAGTGCCCTCTTGTAGTGGGTAGGCTGTCTCAACATCAGACTGATCCCCTCCTTGTCCAGAAGCGTCCAAAATCTACCACCCATTCTAGAAATTAGTCAATTTGGCAAACTCTACTGGGAAACCACACTGTTCCAGGCACTGGGCTAACCAGAAAGACTGGCAGAAGGGAATGAGACTTGAGGTTCTTGACTTCAAGCTGCTTTTTTTTTTTTTTTTTTTTTTGATGGAGTTTCGCTTTTGTTGCCCAGGCTGGAGTGCAATGGTGCAATCTCAGCTCACCGAAACCTCCTCCTCCCGGATTCAAGTGATTCTCCTGCTTCAGCCTCCCAAGTAGCTGGGATTACAGGCATGCACCACCATGCCCATCTAATTTTGTATTTTTAGTAGAGTCAGGGTTTCTCCATGTTGGTCAGGCTGGTCTCGAACTCCTGATGTCAGGTGGTCTGCCTGTCTTGGCCTCCCAAAGTGCTGGGATTACAAGCATGAGCCACTGCACCTGGCCTAAGCTGCTTTTAGAATGAGCTCTAACCACTCCTCTCTATGAGCGTGACTTTTCTTAGCATTTTCTGATTGCTAGCACGGAACATAGAGAGTCCATCTTGGACTTATTTGGGAAATTTAAAAACTGCCATCTAAGTTTGGGCTTTGAGGATGGAAAGAACCTTTTCATGTTTGGGTTCACCAATATAGGTCATTTTGTGGGAAAGCAAATCTTAATAGTATGTGCTTTCCATTTTGTCCAAAACATATTTCTAGTACCCTATAAATATGTAAAAAAATGTAAAAATGTTCTCTCTCTGTGTCTCTGTCTCTCTCTCTCCCTCTGTGTGTGTGTGTGTGAGTGTGATATTTCTTTTATTAGTCAGCTTGTTTAGCTCCAAGTCATTCATCAAAACCCCATTCAGATGTTACTACCTGGTGAAATTCTTTCCAGACCTTATCCAATACAGTTATTTAGCCTTTTATGTACTCTTTCTGTACTATCTACTTGCTTGTCATTTATTTGCTCAAGTGCCTGTCTCACCTGTGCAATGAATTGTTGATGTTCCCATGCGTATGGGGCTCATTCCCCTAACATTTACACCTCCGACTCATTCTTCTCATTTGGCTTCAACATCACTTACTCTGAAAGTTTTTCTGACCACTTATCCATTCTGATAGTCATTCTTCCTTCCTACCTTGCTAATTAAGCCATCAAACATTGGTTAGGCACATGGCCCACCCAGCGTAAAGATTACATTTCCTAGCTTTCTTCACAGCAATGTGTGGCATGTGACCAAGCACTGGCCAATGAGATGTAAGTGGAGGTATAAGGTGCCAGCTTTCAGGAATGTCTTTTAACACTCATTGGCTTCTTCCTTGTTCCCTCCATCCTGCTGCCTGGATACAAAGGTTGGAGCTCTGGCTGCCATCTTGGAACATGAAGATGATGGCCACACCTCAAAGATGGTGGAGGCATGAGTTGGAAGGAGCCTGGGTCTTTGACAGCTTTATGGTGCTGCCCCGCTAGCCTTGGACAGCTTGCCTCTAAGCTTCATTTATGTGTGACAGAAATGAATGTCTGTACAATGAGAATACATGGACACAGGGAGGGGAACATCACACACCAGGGCCTTCCAGGGGATGGGGGGCAAGGGGAGGGAGATCATTAGGACAAATATCTAATGCATGCGGGACTTAAAACCTAGATGACAGGTTGATGGGTGCAGCAAACCACCATGGCACATATATACCTATGTGACAAACCTGCATGTCTGCTCATGTATCCCAGAACTTAAAGTAAAATGAATTAAAAAAAAATAAAAAGTTCTTGAGTTTGAAAAAAAAAGAAATGAACTTCTATTTTATTTAAGGCATTATTCCTCTTTGATCACATCACTTTCTTTTATTTCTAAAGTACCGTGTTTACTTTTTTATTTTCTACTTTCCACACTGCTGCATAAGCTCTATGAGGGTAGGCACCTGGGCTGTTTTGTTTGCCATCACATCTTCAGTGCCTAGAAGAAGGCCTGGCACACAGTGGGCACTCAGTATATATTTCTTGTTAAAGGACTACCTCCTCCACTATACTGTGGGCATCTCAAAGGCCAGTCTTAGGTCTGATTAATGTCAGTGTCCCTAGCATAGGGTCTGGGCCATAAAAGGGGCAGAATTGAAAGGAGAAAGGAGAATTGGGAAAGCTGTGGGAAAGGCATGAGAAAATGATGTACCTGCAGTGCTGGGGGTTCCATTCATGACACCGGGAGACTGTGCACCTGTGAACAAGAACAGAAGGGGTGGGTTTCCTCAGTCATGCTCCAGTGACTGCAACACTGTGGCCATAACTGCTTCACATCCTCCTAGACCCGGCCATCGCAACCACCAGCAAGTTTGTGGCCACATTGTGGGGGGCATCTAAAATCTGGCACAGGCACCTTTCTAGACACTTTGCATGCATCTTAGACTTAATCCTCCTAACAGATTTGTGAGGAAAGTATTCTTATCCCCATTTGACAGATGAGAAGACTGGAGCTCAGTGATGTTAAGGGACTTGCCAAGTTGACCTTGCCAGTCAGTAGCAGAGCTGGGATTCAAACCCCAGTATGTCTGATTCAAAAGTGGAAGTTCCTAACCTCCACCAAGTTACCCTGTGATGCCACTTGAGGCTTCAAGTTGAGAGCTCAGTGAAATGGTAGGAAAACTCAGGGCAGAGCCTACTTCATGAGACAGCCTCCATTTGCTCTGGAGAATGGAAATGGTGATAATGCTTACCTCCCTCACCTGCTGTGAGCATTCAAAGTGATCATGTATATAAAGGCATTTGACAAAGTGCCAGGCACAAAGAAAGTATTATTATTACCAACATTACTGCATCTTAAGTCCTTTAGGGGAAAAAAAAGGCTTTCATTCTTCCACGTCTCCATCCTGGTGGAAATAAAAACACTAACTAAACACTACTGTAAACCCATGAGTAGGATGGATGAAAATATGAGGAGTCATTGGAAAGCCTCCCCTATATTATACTCCAGAATACTGTAAATGAATGTTGGAAAACAGTCATTCACCAGAAAACACAGTTGCATTTAGATGGGATTTAGGACTTATGCCTCACCCATAAGGAACTGAATTATGGGGACCTGGAAGCAGGTGGAATAAGGAAAAGGCCACATGTTTTGGAATCAGACTGAGCTGGGTTCAATCCTAACTCTAGCCACTCATGAGTAGGGGGATCTTGGGTGAGTCACTTAATCTCTCTGAGTCCTAGTTTCTCACCTGTAAAATGGACATAGGCATGGGAGGATTAAGTGAATTGATGGATGCAAGAGCTTAGCCTGGTCTCTAAGCACACGGGAGGTCCAAATGACAATATTGTCATTATTACCCAAAGCATCTTAAAGAATAGGTTTTTCAGTAAGGGTCAGACTGAGGTGGTAGAAGAGCCCTGAGAAGTTGAGTTGGTGACCCCAGGCATCTGTGGTTAACTGTCAACACTCAGCCAGCTGGTCTTGTCACTGGGATTTGGCCACTTACCTCTCCGAGTGATGGGTCCCAAATCTAGAACCCGGGCTAGGTCGATGGCCGGTACTTCACTGCGGACTTGACTTCTTGAGCAAGACTGTAGGGATGATGAACTTTTATTATATCAAAATTTAAATGCCTGGATTCTATCTAGACTGCTCCTACAATGGGCAGCTCTGGACCAAGAACTGTGTCCAGAACTGGTTCACGCTATGGCCCTAATTCCGATGCTGTGGTTATCTCAATCTAGAAAATTATCACTGTCATGCCAAACAAATCTGGGTTTGAATCTCATCAAGTAGAGACTTTCTTTTAGCTATATAATTTGGGGCCAATGACTTTGCCTTTCTACAATAACTAAATGATACCTACCTGGTTGTGAAGATGAAAATGAGATGTGCCTGCAACACGTGGGCACAAAGTAAGCACTCGGAAAATGCCAACTATTCACAGGCAGTTCCAAATGCAGGCAAGAGCAGGGGTACTGGAGCCACCTCTCGGCTGGGGCACACCCTGGCTCTGATATTTTCTAATTGTGTGTGGCCCTGTGGGCAAGGACTTCTCTGAACCTCACAGTGGAGTAGGCAAAATAATCTACTTACAGGGTTGTTCTGAGACTTACATTAGAAAATGTATGCAGAAGTTTTAGCATGGTGCTTGACAAAGTGCAAGCACTAAAAAAGTCATCTATGATTATAATCATTTAAAAGATGCCAATGGAATCTAGTAGACAGATTTCTTTATCAAATCTGCCTCCTGGGGACACAAAAATTGCTTAGATATGGGCCTTTAGGAGATCTAGAGTCTATCTATTTATTGTTCGTTCTTCCCTCCCTCCCATCCATACACCTACCTATCTCGTTCCGTCTCTTCATCCTGCTTCCTTCCTTCTCTCCTTCCCTGTCCCTCCTTTCCTCCTCCATCACTCCTGTATTCCTTTCTCCATCCCTCCTGTATTCCTTTCTCCCTCTCTCTTCCCTTTCCCCTCCCTTCCCTTCCCTCCCTCCTTCCCCTTCCTCGTCCCCTTCCCTAATCTTCCCTTTCCCTTTCCTCTTCCCCTTCACCTTCCCATTCCCTTCCCTTCTGTCCATCCTTCCCTTCCCTTCCCGTTCGCTTTCCCCTTCCCCTTTCCCTTCTCTTCCCGTCCCTCCCTTTCCCCTCCCTCCCACCCTCCCTCCGTTTATAATTCCAATAAATATATATGGACAGCCTATCAGGTACCAGGCTCCATGCCAGGCTCTGAAGAGTTCAGTTCAAAGAGACACTCACAGGCTGGCACTGTTCATTAAGAGAATCACAGAGATGAATCTCACAATGCAGGAAAACTAGGTCATAATGTCCAGCAAACATGAACATCTGAACTGAGAACCGGCTTTCCGAGGACCTCCCATTCTCCTCCACGTGGATGGTGGAATCACGTTGATTTGAGCAGCTGGGAGGGTGACAGGGGCAAAGGTGTAACTTCTAAAAACAGCAGTGGAGAAAATTAAAGAGTCCCTCGGGTTCCCTCCATCATGATAACGTGGACTTTTTCTGTTCCTCTGTTTCCTCCAAGATGTTATCCATAAGCTCACATGGCTTAAATTATTTGAGGGCACAGTCTCTGGAGTGAAACAGACTGGTTTTATATTCTAGCCTGACCCACGTTCTAGCTAAGTGATTATGGGCAGGTTACTCATCCTTACTGAACCTTACTTTTCTTGTCTGTAAAGTGGAGACAGTAATATACACTTTATGAGACTGATGTGAGCATTTAATCAGATAATCCACATATATTGCTTGGCACATAGCTAATGTGCCATAGCTCAATGACAAATATTAGCTAGGATTATTACTATAATTTAAATCATGATCTATAGAAATGCATTTTTCCCTTGTTTTTGTCAGCCGGGCATGTTTAATGATATTTCACCCCACAACATTTATCATATTGTTTTCATATTGACCAGTGTTCACTTCTGTGTAATAATCCGTTACTACCAAATTGATTCCCTATTTTTGAACAATCAGCCTGTTGCCAAAGTTATCAACGATATTGAAATGGAAAATATTGACATTTGTTTACCCTGCCCACCTGTTTAGTATTAATATTTTAGGCTAAAATCTCAGGAGTGATATTTCTGGGTCAAAGATTGTGGTTATGATATGTAATACAACTTACACGTCTGCTGGGGATGGATGAGATGAACACTTTCCCGTAAACGTTAGTAAGGCCAAATGATAATTCCAGAATTGTTCGTTACCTGTTTCTGATGATGAAATACTTCACAAGGTCAGCCTTGTCTTCAGTGGGGGTGGCATAGCAGTTCCTCAACACCAGGTTAAACCGGGAGGTGTCCCCTTGTTCCAAGATGGCACCCACATAGAGCACGGACTCAACAGACAGTTCAACTGCATCCCCTTCGTAAGGATTCGTGTAGTTCTGGTCTTGGAAGAGGGCCATCCTGACAATGAACTCTCCATTCCCGTCCACACTGACGTTCAGGGAACTGAGAAAAAGAAAGCCACAAGAGACCTCAGAGAACAACATAAATCAAGCCCTGCACTTCCTTAACACACTTACGAAGGCAAGGACACACATCTTGGATCCTTAAGTGAACTAGTCAATCAGTCGTTTAAACTGAGCATTTATTAGCTTCCAGGCACTAAACTTGACAGACAAGTCTGTCTCTGGGATTTCCACCGATCCTCCCTGCAGGACAGGTTACACATATCTCCCTTGCTGAAGGAATAACTGAGTGTATACCTCCATCTTCTCACCTGCAGAGTGGGGCTGAGAACCAGTTCTGTGTGTTCACGTTTTTTAGCAACAGATCTCTTCCCTGCATTCCACAGTCTTCAGTGAAACACCAATTTTAACAAGATAAATGGCTTTCATTTTGATTTTTTATGAACCAGGAGCCCCAGCACCAAACCATCTGGAAACCACTGAATTAGAAAATGTCTAATCCTTCTGATCCTGATGCTTTGTGATCCCAGGGAGCAACAGGGAATGAGACGGGCACTCTGGATTTTTGACATCTCAGAAAGTCCCCTAGCAAGTCTAGGGATGCTAAGGAACTGATTCAACAGGGCCCCATTTCAGCACAGAAACACAACAAAACAGAGAAAAGCCCCTGCCCAAATTGCTATCTGATGCTATTTCTGCTGGGGACGGGGGTGCCTGTTTATCCGATAAAAGCTGGTCTCTGCTTAAATCTCACGTCTGCAGGGAAGCTGTTCTGTCCCCATCAAACCCACCACCAACAGGGGTCTGGAACCCCTGTTCCCTGCTCCCAAAGCACCCCACATTTCTTTTACGTTGCACTCATCTTGCTTATAAGTAATTATTGGTTTAATTAGTTGTTTAATACCTTTGTTCCTCAAGGTGAATGAACTTTGAACTTGTCCTGTGTTTTTGTTTTCTAGCACATTTAGTAAGCACTGTTTCATGTTGCTGCATTGCCTAGTTATAACAATCTTTAATAGCCACGGAATAGTCTATGTCTGCCTTGTTCATGCTGAACATCTTTAATATACAATCAATGAATACTTGTGGAATGAATGACTGAATGACTGGAGGCTCCTGGAGGAGGCTGGCAGTATGGTGTGGACATCATAGTCTGCACTTGAAGTAAGTGTGATGTGACTATTGCCAGGGTTATGGGTCAAAGGGCAAGGGTCAATGCCATACCTTACAATGGGCTGCAAGGCAGCTTGGAGGCTGACTTTCATGTCCAGTGGGTAGGCACATTGGAAGTTGATGTTGAGGATGGTGTCTCTGATGATGAAATCATTGACCAAGGACAGGGTGTTTTTGTAGATGGCATGGGTTTGATTTCTCTTTGGCAAAAAAACAAAACCACACAGATGTTTATGTGTATGTGTATGTAGGTGTATCTCAAATCCAGATCTGATTTCCAGAGTCAATTTGCTTAACCATGCAGCCACCCTACCTTCTGAGCTCATGGAGGTCAAGGGACCTCCTCCTTCAGTGTTACTGACACTTTATGGGAAGGGGAATGAGGAAATCAGGCAAAAAACTAGAACGATAAATTATTGACCCTTGGGAAGAGTCAGGAACCAACAAGCTTGCTTCTCTGTGCATCCCTCCCCCACCATCCCTAATGGAAATTATCATAATTGTAGCTTACATTTATGAAACTCACATGTCAGACTTATACTAAGCTCTTTATGTAAACCAACTTGTGCACTCTCACACAACCCTGGGGGCTCAGGGAAGCTAAGTGGCTTGTCCAAGATCTCAGAGCTACTATGATAGGTCCCATCAGCCCAACACATACCTTCTGGCAGCAGTGGTGTGAAAGCCACTTACCTCCAGAATGTTCCTGCAGGCACTAGCCTGGACGGGGCTGGTCACAGATACCCAGTTCCTCTCCTCTGTCTGCAAGATGCTGCTGCAGTTTGGGTCTCGCAGGTAGGCGATGACCTCCTCCCCCAAACCCAGGCCTCCCAGCAAACATTTGTCCACCTTCACCTTGATCTCCCTGGGCCCACAGTCTAGCTGAGGCTGCAAACTGTGGACATCTGCAAAGCAGAGATGAAGGCAAGTAGAATGGACATGAGTCTGGAAGCCCACTTTCCCTACTCTTTGGTAACGTCTCCATGACCCAGAAGATTATGTAGACTAGAAGGTCCCTGGGATCCAGATGGAATTCATGCCTAGGCTGGCAGTAGGTGAGATTGGCAAAGGGGGCCCCTCATTCAAGATTTCCAAGTGTCCTATGTGCAGGCTTGCTAAAGTTTTTTAGTCTAGTTCCCCTTGGGGATTGTGTTATTTGGGGAGGCAGAATGGGCTTGCATTCCATACTAGAATCAAAGTTAGATATATGCTACCTTGTTGAGTCAGCACAACTGACCAAGTTCAGAGCTATCATATTTTAACTCAACATTTATTCAACACACAACTTCTTGAGAATCTACTATCTGCCAGGCACTGGGGCTACAATACTTATCAAAACTGAAAAAATTCCCACTCTTATAGAGCTAACAGTTGAATAGGGGAGACAAATAGTAAACTAATAGGAAGACAGTTTCTATTGCATTCATTAATGCATTGATTCAATATATATTTACCAACCACATTATCTCTCTCTCTCTCTCTTTTTTTTTTTTTTTTTTTTAGACAGAGTTTTGCTGTGTTGCCCAGGCTGGAGTGCAGTGGTGCAATCTCAGTTCACTGCAACCTCTGCCTCCTGGATTCAAGTGATTCTCCTGCCTCAGCCTCCCAAGGCTGGGATTACATGCATGGGATTACAGGCATGAGCCACCACACCTGGCTAATTTCTGTAGTTTTATAAAGATGGGGTTTTGCCATATTGGCCAGGCTGGTTTCAAACTCCTGACCTCAAGCGATCTGCCGGCCTCAGCCTCCCAAACTGTTGGGATTGCAGGCATGAGCCACTTTACCAACCACCTTCTCAAATGCTAGGTGCATTCAACACGAAGTAAATAAGGCATGGACTTGGCCCATGAGGATTTCTTGGTCTTGTGTAAACACCAACATATCAACAGTTTATTATACTTCAATATGATAAAGATACAGACAGAAGTATGTACAGATGCAGGGGGAGCAGAGAAGAAGGTCTATCTGAGTCTCTTGGTGAAGTCAGGGAAGGATTCACAGTGGTATGAAATTTGAAACGTGGGTAGGAGTTTTGCAAGTCAGTAAAGCAAGTGAACGCATCCCAGGCTAAGGGAACAGGAGAGGCAAAAGCATGGAGATGGGATAGAGGGAATGGTGCATTTGTGGAATTTCAGAGTTCAGAGGCGCAGGAACCTAAAATGAGAGCAGGGTGTGGGAGAAGGAGATGGAAGTGAAAGTCAGATCACAGAGGGACGTGTCTGCAAGCAATGGGGCCCACTGGACAGTCATCATTGTGCTGGCCACTGATGAAGACTTGAGGCAGGCCACCTGCTCACTCAGTCAGCTGAGACTGTCCTTGGAGCCCATCCAGGTACAGGGAGGGCCTCCTTAAAGCCCAAAATCTGACTCTGTGATGGGCCCAAACCCCAGAAAACCACACTGACTCTCTGGGGCCTTATCCACTCAATGAGCAGAAAGAGTCTTCAAGGAGATCAAGGTTGTTGGTTGCTCCCTACTCCTCATTTCCCAGGGTGCTTCTGCTGGGCACATCTAAGCATCGCCCTGTTCACACTGTGGCTCCGTTTTCCAAATGTGTCATGCTCCTTCTTGTCCTGCTGCCTAGAACACTCTCTCTTCCATAGGGACTTGTAGTGTGCTCAGAGGAAGGCATGCTTGTGCCAAAGGCAAGATCAAAGGCCCTTGTTAGAGTTCAGTGATGGAGGGAAATAATCTCAGTGGGAGGCTCATCCATCCCCTGTCCAGGGCTTAGTGCTTGTTTGTCTATGACATCCCTACCCATGGGACATCTCACTCTGCTTGCTTACCTCCTGGGACGAGAAGTTTATCACCTCCTGAGCCTGCCCAATTGGACTGCTCTGATTTAGTTCTCACAATAGCCCTGTATGGTGGGTATTATTATTACCTTATCCTCATTTTACAGATGAGGACATTCAGGCTCAGAGACAGTAGTGACTTGTCCCCAGAAGTCTGCCCATGTCCCTGACATGAAGACCCTGTGGCTATGAAAACATAGCTCCTACATTAGCAGAATTATCATCTTCAGTGTCTTCATCCCTCAGGGGTCAAGCCTGCCCATGTCAGAACCATTTCCTGAGGCCACGGCCCAGCAGCTGACCTGGAAATTTGCTCCAACCCTGCCCTCCTATCCTTGCAAACCCACTGGCTTTACAGCAAATGGATTGGAGAGCCCACATTCCCTTGACCTCAGGTCCATGCCCCTGACTCTGCTTTATACCTTATCTTGACCCTCTAAAGCTCCCTCCCTCCTGCCCTGCCCCCTCAGGATGGTAGTTACTTGCCCAGTGAGCAGCTCACCAGAGCTATTGAGGTCCTGTCTGCAGAAACAGCCCCAGGTGCTGTTGAGGGCAAGGCACTCCTCCTCGGGGCGGCAGGCCTTCTCACACTTGTCCTCCACAGTGGATGGGTCTAGGTGATGGGGCATGGAGAGAGAAGATCAGGATGCAGTGCAGGCTGGACTTGAGGCCCCCAAGTCCAACCCTTTCATTTCACCGGGGCACAAGAATCTTGCCAAGGTTGTGTGATACTTAGTGGAAGCATCAAGCCTGACTCCCAGTCCAATGGGATAAGTGAGAGCCCTAAAGCTGCCACCTGAACACTTACTACAGGCAAGACTCTATTCTAAGGACAAGGAATGTATTAGCCTATTCAATCAAAATGAGAAAGGACAGCATGGTGGTTAAGGCCATGGATGCTGGAGCTAGAATGCCAAGTTCAAATCCCAGCTCTACCATGCTCCAGTTCTGTGATACTAGGAGAGCCCCTTAATCTCTCTGTGCCCCTAATTGGGGTAATTAGGTAGCACTTATCTCGTGGAACTGGGGAGAGGATCAAATGAGTTAATACATTTGAAGTACTTAGGATAGCAACAAGGACATTGTGAGCATTATGTATTAGCTGTTATTTTTGCTATTACCCCCCCTTTTTTTTTTCAGATCAGAACACTGAGGCTCAGGGAGGCAAATTAAACTTCTCAAATGGAGCCAAAATCGGAACGAGCATGAGTTCTGGATTTTATGCTACACACATTTATAAACTAGGAAATTTCACCCTTGAATGGGAATTTCTGGCTTGAAATGTTGGAAGGTCTCAACCCGTGTGTTGAGTTCTCACTGGGCAGGAGCTGAGTCGAGGCTGCTCTGCATCCTCTCCTGTCTCCTCTTGACTTGCTCTACTCACTCTACTGAGCCTGGGAGGCATCTCATTGGCTGTGTAGCTGCCTCCTCCAGGGCTCTGCTGCTCACCTGTGCAGTATCTCAGATTACACCAGGGAGTGCCTTCCAACCGGTACACATGGTACCCGCCTGGGCAGGCCTTCACCAGCACCTCTGTTTTCCAGAAACAGCAGTTGCCACTCCAATGGGCACAGGCAGTGTGGTTGATGATGCCATCCCCAAGGGCAGGGTGGGTCCCATTCAGCCACATGGGAGCGTCTGTCTGGCATCGGTGCACCTGGACACAGGTCTCCGACATCCTTACTCCTCCTTCCCCTACAAAGCGGTACCAGCCGCTCATGTTATTATCGCACCCCTGGGACCCTTCTGAGTTCTCTGTGCTTCGGAAGGGTTCATCCAGGAGGGTGTAATTCTGACAGGGGTCAAAACAGACATGAGCCTCTGGGGTGCCAGGAGCTCCGCAGTCCAGGTCCAGCCCATACGAACTGGCTTCAATGGGGTTTCCGTAACCTGGGAAAGTGACAGAGTGCAGTTGGGTTTACTGAGCAATGCCAGAACCTACAGGATTTTTTCCCCTCCATGCTCTATTTTGGCTGTGCTAAGGACTCCAATGAGGACAATACACACACGATCCATTAATTAAACATCAACTTCATCACCTTGGGGGCAGAATAATCAGTGAGGACCTTCTGTGGTATTTTACAGGCATTGAGGACATCAGGGCTACCATCCTGCACAGCCTCCCTCCCTGCCTCAGAGTAACAAAGTTCTTTCCAGTGCATCATGCACACAGCAGCCTTGTTTGACCAATATTTGTTTTTCTCATTATAAATGTAATACAGGCTCACTGAAAAAGAACCTCAAACATCATTAAAATTAATAAAGCAGAAATGAAAGTTGTCATAAGCCCATCTCATCCCCAGAAGTAACAATAAATTTGTAATATAGCCTTCTTCTTAGGCAAGTTTAAAATATATTGCTTTCTTAAAAATAAAAATAAGTTTAATTCTGTGCAACATCTTTTTTTCCACTTGCATTTTTTACTTAATATAACATAGACATTTTTCCATACCAGTAGCACAGTCTATTGCAAGAACTCCCAACCTTGGCACTATTGACATTTTGGCTAGGTCATTCTTCACTGGAGGAGCCATCCTGTGCATTATAGAATGTTTAGGAGTATCCTTGGCCTCTACCTACCAGATCCCACCAGCATGCCCCAAAGTGGTCTCCAGGCATTGCCAAATATCTTCTTGGGGGGCATCGCCCCCAGTTGAGAACCACTGATCTAACAAGACCATTTCTGATTGTTGATCTACCATTTTTAAAAACAGTTTTAGAAACTGTGATGTATGAAGAGGCAGAGAAGTGAAGGAGGAAGACCACAGGCTGGTCAGGCTGAGTTTAAATCCAATTCTACACCTGCTGGCTGGGTGACCTTGGCAGGTGACTTAAGTCCCCTGAGACTCATTGGCAAAACCACACCTGTGAACCAGTGGTTCTCAAACTTTATCCGTTCCTATGCTTTGGGTCATGACCTTTGTCATACATGTGTTTGCCTGTCCTATTATTGACTTAAAATGTTTCTTTCAATGATTATCTTTTAAGAATTAGTTTCATCTTAAAGAATAATATCTGTGATAACATAGATATCATGTGCTAGTTATATTTTTTACATGTGCATAAAAAATAAACATACAGCCATTAAAAACTTGTTAAGAGTTTGCCAGGCACCCCCAGAACCATCTTGGAATATATACACCTCATTTGGGGAAAGAAAGCCTTAAATGATTGTTAGAGGATTAAATGTGATAATATGTGTAAAATGCCAAGCACAGCACCAGGGTCAAGCTAATTGTCTTCTCTAGTTCTGTTTTGTTGAATGCTGTAGATGCCTGAAGAAGGAGCTAAGTGCACACACAGGATCATGTGCTTACAATACACATTAAAGGGGCTTTCTAAAAAAAAGAGATTTTCAAGCTTTGCACATGCTTATAATACACATTAGAAGGGCCTTTCAGAAAAAAAGATTTTCAAACTTTGCTTATGCATGTACTTATTTTAAGACAAGGAATCACTGCATTTGTTATTCTTAGATTGTATTTTTCCACTGGAGGCCTCCAATGAGCTCAGTACCCTCTCCCACCCTCCTCCAGGGGCTGAAATTTGCACTCTAATTCTAAGCCTGAGACTCCTTTCTGCAAGTATCTGAATTGCCCACTTCATAAAGAGATCACTTAATCTAGCCCTTTCAGGAAAAGGAGAAGGCACTTACCAGCACAAGGTGACTGAGTTATGTATTTCTTGATCTTCTTTAATCTGGGGTCTCTGATCTCCCAAAGATATGGGCATGGGAAATTATGTTAACTGGCTCCCACTGCCCTTTCAGAGGAATTTCTGATTAGGCTCTTTGAGAGATTGTGACTTGATTTCCATTGTTTCTCATTATGTTTCCCTTGACTTCTAGCTCTGAGTTTTTGCTTTAGAACTGCCAATTCCTCTTCCTTACCTGAGCCACCTTCTCTGCACTTCTATCCTCACTTGCTAGGTCTTCCTTGACATCTGAGATGCCAGGTGAGCAGAATACTTACCTCGCTGCACTGCAGATGCCTGGGTCAGAATGCAGGAGACCAAGGCCAGCCACAGGAGGCCAGAGCCCACCATCCTTTCCATAAGGTGAGGCATGCAGGTCACTTTGCTGTATGCAGACTTCCCATGCAGCTATGGGAAAGAAAAGACCAAGATAAGATTAGGGCATAGGTCTATGTTCTTAGAAACAGATCCGTTGACTTCCTTCATAAAGAGCTGCATTGTTTCAAAGTAGGTGTGACTTATGGACAGATAGAGTGAGATAATGGGTGATAAAATTGATAGTAAGCAAACCAAAGGCAAGCTTAGAGCTGGCTAGTACTGCAGAATGTCCTAGAAAGGTCTCAGGATGGTCCCTGCTCAGGTGGAAGTAGAGGCTCTTTGGAGATTGGATAGAGAAAAAGGGATATGGTACCTGTGAATACCTGCACACAAAAGTAATGACTGCCCTTTCTTAGTTTTATGCATTGGGTGCTGCTAAGAGCCCCCTGAAATGTCCTCTATGCATGTAGATTTCTGTGAGTGTGGAACCATGTCAAACCAAGCCCCATGTTCCTAGCTCCTAGTACAGAATCTGGCACACAAAGAGTACTCAGTAGAGGATTAAGGATGAATAAATAAATCAATGGGGGTTGGGGGCGGTGGCGAGGCAGAAAGAAAGAGCTGCAAAAAAGCCTGCCAGCATTTGGATGGCATTTACTTTTCTGGGAAATACTTTCCCTAAATGGCCAAATATTTGGATAACTTCCTACAACCTCTGGAAGACTTCAGTGGAAAATAGAGATTGGTTTCGGGCAGGGATATCATGAGTATGCTATGAGACAGCAGGGATAGGGAAGCACCCAGGATTGGTGATTCTTAGAGATGAGATCCCAATAGAGACCTAGTTCCCTGGTGGGAATATCTGGGACAAGGAAGAGGGTGGCGTCCGTAGGCCTGGAGCATCGCAGATGACTGGAAGCATGACTGAGTTGGACATAGAGTGGTACCTGGAGCACTTGACAATGGCCAGGGTCCAAAATACTTGCTGGGTTCTAAAAATTTCCAGAAACAAAGAATCCTAGCATGTCCAGTAGATCAAGATTTCCCAGGATTAGGAGGAAGCCTCCTGGGGCTTAAAGCAGGACTTACCTCCGATGAGAACACAAAGCGTTCCTCCTCCTCTGGCCAGCCATGGGAATGCAGCCTGCTGTGGGCCGTCTTTTTATTGCAATTTCCCACCCATGTGTCTCTCCTCAATTGGTGCATAGGTATGATGGGAGTTCTAGGCCATACACTGGGCTTGTTGAGTGGAGGTGAGATAAGCCATTTACGCAAAGGATGGTGAAAGAAGGGCCCTCCCCTCACAATGTCAACCCTTCCAGCTGTCTCAGCATTGTGCGAATGCTTTCTACAAACAATAGTGCTGTGTGCTGAATGCTGAACATGCTGGGCACTGCTTTGCGTTCTTGACTTCTCACATTTAATCTTCATAATCAATCAATGAAACTGGTGCCATATTTATTACCAGAAACCAAACACGAATTGAAAGGAAGCTTAATACCCAAAGGGAAGTGAAGAGAAAATCAAACAGGCACTTGTTTGCACAATGGATTTTCAGTTGTACCTTGTGTTCCTAGCTAATCATCTTGGAACATTTCTGCTTCTGTCTGAAGGCCACTGAGCTTGGGGCCAGTTAGACTAAGAGGACACATAGGAAAGGAAAGAAGGGAGTGTGGATGTTTTGAAAAATTCCATTTATTGGTCCATAGAATCTACCCAACTCCGGATTTCTAATGCTGAGCAGTTTTGGAATGGCTAATTTGGTGATGATGGATTTTGGAATGGCAAAGGACAGACAAAGGTTCTTGGACAAAAGAAGCACCAGAGTAGCCCCTGTAAATCCCTTTTGATATCTAGGCTGCCCTAGAGATTGGAAGGCATGAGACTGAGAAGAGGCTGTAGAGGATCTTGGACTTATTAACTCCAGGCTTGGACCTGGCTTTCATGACACGGTAGAAATCATGGACTTCATAAAAGAGCCAAAGCTTTTGCAGAAAAAATGGCCACTGCTTCTTCTCTGTCACTCTGGGACTCCTTAAGGAGCCAAGGCAACTGGAGTCAAGGGAGCAGGAGGGTCTTGGCATTGGTAACACCTTCTACAAAACCTCAACCTGGAAAAAGAAAAGGTGCTACAAGCCACCTTCTCTACTCCCAGAGCAACTGGAGAATAAATAGTCTCTAAAATGTGGAACTTGTGACAACTGGGCCCACTAAATCACCCACTGATCCATTCAGTCTGGCCAGCTGCCCATCCCAGTCTCCCCAGTGGCCACTCTTAACCTTCCCATTCCTCTTAAATGGTCTCTGCAGCTATTATCACCCACTCACACCACCTTTCTCAGCAGATATCTGGTACCCTACTTCAAAAACAATTTAGGCCACAACACCTGACCTTGCTCCTTCCCCTATAAACATATAAATACTGGTCTCCATCCTCCACCCCTTCCCCCTCCAACTTCTGATAAGGCGATCTTCCTCCTTTTCAAAGTCAGTTCCTCCATCCCTCTTCTGGCTTCTCCATTCCAATCTGAACCATGTAGCTACAACTTTATAGCCAAATCCACTGGGTAGTTTGTTTCTGCTCCTTTGTGATTGGATTTGCCTACTGCTTGTTCCGGGTACCTTGCATTTCCTTGACTCCGCATGTTCATATTTTCTTGATTCTCCTGTTTCTACCTGGAGATTTCTGCTCTGTTGCTACAAGATCCTGTCCCTAAGAATGCTGGTTAGGTCCCATTTTCCTTTTCACTTCATAAACTCTCCCTGGGAGGTATCAAGTTATCTCATGGTTTCACATACCATCTCCAGGCTGGTGAGTTCTGAATCCGTATCCCCAGCTTTCGCTACTCCCTTGAACTTCAGTTCCATCTACCTATTGATTGCTGGACCTCTCACTGCCGCTGAGATGCTTGAGACACCTCAAACTCAGCAAGTGCAACTCTGAGCTCATCAAGTCCCCTAAATCTCCTCCTCCTCATTGTATGATCTATTTTAATCAAAGGTGCCACTTGCCTCCCAGTCATCCAAGCTGGAAACTTGGCCTCTTCCTTTCTAAGCTCCTTCCTTTCTCCCTCTGCTCCCATTTCCAATAATCCTTTCTTCTCCATCTCCACCTCACCAATCCAAATTCGGGCCACCATTCCTTATGAAGGTAATTTTTTTTTTTTTAGCAAGAGTCTTGCTCTGTTGCCCAGGCTACAGTGCAGTCACGTGATCATAGGCTCACTGCAGCCTTGATCTCCTGAGCTCAAATAATCCTCCCACCTCAGCCTCCTGAATAGCTGGGACTACAGTTGTGGCCCACCACATCTGGCTAATTTTTAAACTGTTTTGTAGAGGCAGCATCTTGCTATGTTGCCCAGGCTGGTCTTAAACATTTTGGCTTAAATTATCTTCCTGCCTTGCCCCCACAAAGTGCCAGGATTACAGGCCTGAGCCTCTGCGCCCTGTCCAGAGTCATTTTAATAGCTGCCCAACAGGTCTCCCTGCTTTCATTCTTATTTTTGTTTGTTTTCTCCCCTGCAGCCAGAGGCCAGTGTACCATCTGTCAGCATTATCTCCCATTCCCAGCGCTTTATGCTCCCTGGGATCTGACCCCTCTTTACAGTTCCAACCTCACCTACGACTTCTCCACCACACATTGCATGCTCCAGCCAATCTGTGGTTGTCTGGCCTCTTCCTCATCTTCAAGCCTTTGCATACGCTATTCCCTCAGCCTGCATCACTCTTCACCCAGCCTCCTCCTACGTTATCACCTCTTCCAGGAAGCTTTTCCTTTTTCTTTTTTTTGAGGTGGAGTTTTGCTCTTGTCACCCAGGCTGGGTGCAATGGCATGATCTTGGCTCACTGCAACCTCTGCCTCCTGGGTTCAAGTGTTTCTCCTGCCTCAGCCTCCCGAGTAGCTGAGATTACAGGCACCCGCCACCACGCCCAGCTAATTTTTGTATTTTAGTAGAGACAGGGTTTCATCATGTTGGCCAGGATGGTCTCAAACCCCTGATCTCAGGTAATCCACCTGCCTCAGCCTCCCAAAGTGCTGGGGTTACAGGCGTGAGCCACTGTGCCTGGCCCAGGAAGCCTTTCCTAACTCCACAGGTACTCCTTTTCTCTGCTCCTAGGCCTCTCAGGGCTGCTTCCAATTACACTCACCTGCCAACTTATCTGTCTCCCTCTGAAGGCTGTTAAGACCTTTGTGGACAGAGGCCAGGTGTGGTGGCTCATGCCTGTAATTCCAGCACTTTGGGAGGCACTTTGGGAGGCCAAGGTGGGCGGATCACTTGAGGTCAGGAGTTTGAGGCCAGCCTGGGCAACATGGCGAAACATCATCTCTACTAAAAATACAAAAATTATCCGGGCATAGTGGTGCATGCCTACAGTCCCAGCTACTCAGGAGGCTGAGGCAGAAGAATCGCTTGAACACAGGAGGTGGAGGTTGTAGTGAGCCGAGATCACACCATTGCACTCTAGCCTGGGCAACAGAGCGAGACTCTGTCCCCCCCCCCAAAAAAAAGATGTTTGTGGACAGGAAGCCTGTCTCTGCAGTCCTCATCAGTACCTAGTAAGTATTTCTTGAGTAAACACATGGACAAATTCATAAAATGCATCCCTAGACCCTCTGCAGTGAGCAATTCTTCAAACTTATGGCTGTCCAAGTGTAGGCAGTCAGTCTTGCAGGAAAGACATAAGATCCTACCTCAGGACTTTGCACCTGCTATTCTGACTGCCTGCAATGCTATTCTTCAGATATGCCCCTGGTTCACTCTTTTACTTCTTTTAGCCTCTGCTTAGCAGAGGGACTTTCTCTGATCATTTTATGTCAAATAACACCCACATTTCTCTATCCCTCATCCTTGTTTTTTCATCCTCCTCAGAACTTGTTGCCGTCTATCACATTACACATAGTTGTTGTTTAAATGTATCTGCCTTTTAAATGTAAGCTCTCTACCAGCAAGGGCTCTCTTTTGGTTATTTGATGTTTCCATGGTACGTATAAAATTGCCTGGCATTGAATTTATGCCCCAAATATCTGTTGAATATACTGAGCTGAATAATCCATAGAAAACAAGAAAGGCAAAGAAAAAGAACCGAGGGACTGAAGGAGTAATTCTGTTGTGCTTTTTTTTTTTTTATCCCAGCTCTTGTCTTTGGTCCTTATCTTTATTGATCTTGGCCCAGATTTTTCCTTTATGTTCTGTTGTATTGGAGTGCAAGCACAGATGGATGTGTACACCATCAGCCACTGACTGACCATGGCCTGACAGTGGACAGGGGCTGCGATCAGCCCATAGTCTTCCGCCACAAAGCTCTTATATCAATGTTTTCTGTGCATGTCTGTGTGATAAGAGGCCCTTGACTTAAGACACACTGTCCTAGCAGCCCCCATTTGCTGATACACACGTGTGGATTTCCCTGGGATCAGAAAGTTCTAATAATGTACTAAGGAGGGCCTTGGACTCTCCTGAAAAGCTACAGATGGAGTCCAGGGAAGCAGCTGGTAGCAGAGCAGACAGTTCCCATCGAAATTGGCTTTCTTCTAACCACTTGGCGCAGACGTCCAGAGACCCGTGGGGCATCTGGGTCTCCTGGAACCAGCTGCCCCATCCTGGAGGACCCCCATACCCCACAAAGCATCCCCTACCAATGGGGATCATTGATCTCTTCTCCACTGTTGATGTATCCCTGGAAGTTGGTTTTCCAGGGAATCTTCTGGATTGTGAGGGAGATGTTCAATGATTGGAGGGAGTCCTGCGGACATTGCAGGCACCTGACCTTGACTTGCTTACTCCTTATTACCCCTAAGGACTGGGAGACTCCTGGAAGCAGGGACTTACTCATCAGTATTTAATTGTCTGTCTTATTCATCAGTGTTTCCCAGCACCTAGAACAGTGCCTGGCACATATGACATGCTCAGATAAATGTTTCTGGAACACTGAAGGAACCCTCTGAGGACGTCACTATTGTCTCCATGATACAGAACCAGCAGGCCCTGGTACCCCATTATTTATTTTTCCTTTTTTTTTCTGATGACAGAGTTTTGCTCTGTCACTCAGACTAGGGTGCATTGGCACAATCTCAGCTCACTGCAGCCTCGACCTCCCAGGGTCAAGAGATTCTCTCTCCTCAGCCTCCTGAGTAGCTGGGACTACAGGCACGTGACACCATGCCCAGCTAATTTTTAAAATTTTTTTTGTAGGGGCGGGGTCTTGCTATGCTGCCCAGGCTGATCCAAACTCCTGGGCTCCAGCGATCCCCACCGCCGACTCGGCCTTCCAAAGTGCTAGGATTACAGGTGCGAGCCACTGCACCTGGCCTATGCTCTCATTTCTGAAATGCCTGACCTACTTAGAATTACTTGTTCAAGTTCCCTCTCTCCTACCAGACAGGAAACTCCAAGGAGGGCAGGGATTGTGTCTGGCTTGTTCATTGCTATATCCCCGGCAGCTAGCACATAGTAGATGCTCAGCAAATACGAATGAATAAATAGATGAAGCTCAGAGACATTGTGTATCCTATCTAAGGTCACACAGCAGAACCCAGTCTCACTGAGCAGACTGTGAACTCCATGAGGACAGTGTGGGGGGTTATTTTTTCCCACCGTAGGATCCTTAGCACCATACATAGTGCCTACATGGTAGAGTTCAGTAAATACTTGTTGAATGAATGGATGACTTCAAAGACTGAGATTTAAAAATCATTATTTTGCCACACTCTTTAAGGAGATGGGGGCCTCAGGTACACCGTCACAAGTCCCACTTTGAGGAAAAGCAGCATTTAAAGACACAGGCTGTTTCTCGACAGCCAGGATTGAAAGGGAGAAAAGAAGGCAGGCTGAACAAAGCATGAACTTTCTTTTCTGGGGCTGGAGCACTGGCCCACATCATGCCCCCTGCCCAGCAGGAAGTGAGATGGCAGCCATGGAGCACAGGGCTTTCCGCTGTCAGTCACTGAAAAGTCAGGGTCAAGGTGGCCGAGAGGAGCAGAGGCAGCCAGACTTTCAGGAGCCCTGAAAAGAAAACAGTGACAGGGCAACTGCTAGTACTGCTGTACTTCTGTGCAAATTAACATAAGCTGCCTCGTCTAGGCTGACCAATCAGAAGAGGACACCCTCTCTGGGCTGCTCTCCTAGAAAAAGGAAGCTTCCTCCTTATCTGCCCTGAAAAAGGTGGACCGATTTGCAAAGATAATCTTTCCTCTGGCACTAGGCTTGGTACCTCCTCAAAAGGGCAAAGGGCATTCTTGTGAAGTGCCCAATCTATTCAACCATCCTTAGAGACCTTGGGGGATAGTCACAGAGGGCAAGCCTCTTAGGAGTGCTGTGACTCTCCATCTCTGAGCTCACCAGTACTGGGCTGAACTAGTTCAGGTCAAATGCCCGGTTAGCCGGGTGGGGTGGCTCACACCTTTAATCCCAGAATTTTGGGAGGCCAAGGCAAGCAGATCTCCTGAGGTCAAGAGTTCAAGACCAGCCTGGCCACACAGAGAAACCCCATCTCTACTAGAAAATACAAAAATTAGCCGGGCGTGGTGGTGCACGCCTGTAGTTCCGGCTACTGGGCAGGCTGAGGCAGAAGAATTGCTTGAAGCCAGGAGGCAGAGGTTACAGTGAGCTGAGATTTCACCACTGCACTCCAGCCTGGGTGACAGAGCAGATTCCATCTCAAACAAACAAACAAACAAACAAACAAAAGCCAAGTTAGTGTAAGAACCTCCTTGGATCCAGGTACCAGTAGCTGTTGCATAGATTTGCTTTTCACCTAGATTTTTAGACAATTCAGTGCCATGAAAACCATGGGCCATAAAAATGCCACCTGTCCCTGGCCTTTGTGGTCAGAAAAAGGAAAGAAGCAGAGAAGCGGGGGTTCTTGTTTGGCCGTTGTGTTCACCCCAGCACTAAGCATGGTTCTTGGCACATAGTATTACTCAATGAATATTCATCACCTATTGAATGAATCTAGAAAAAGGTGTTAGAGAGGAGCCTTGGAGCTTCAGGAAGTGCCCAATATACAGATCTGGGGTATGATCATATCCTTTGGGTACAGGCTTCCAATAAGTGTGTGTACATCTGCACACCCAAATATGCATGCAGACAATTGCAGCTTTCTGTGCATCTGTACATGCAAATATAAATGCATGTATGTGACCTTGTGTGTGTGGGTAAACATGTCTGGATGACCTACATTCTCATGTGCTTATCTGGGCATGCCTGTGTCTGTGTGCACATATGTACTATTGGGACACAGCATAGGTATGTGTGCATGTGTACAGCCCTAAGTCCAGGCACTCCAGGCATTTCCATAGATACAGTTGCCTCTTCAGAGCTCAAGCCCAGCCCTCCAGCACACCCTGGGACCTCAGGGAGTTAGAAGAGCAAAGAAGCAGAGAAGTGGGGTTTCTTGTTTGTTGTGTTCACCCCAGAACTAAACATGGCTCTCGGCACATGGTAGCACTCAAGGAATATTTGTCACCTATTTTTTTTTTTTTTTTGAGATGGATCTTGCTTTGTTGCCAGGCTGGAGTGCAGTGGCGTGATCTTGGCTCACTGCAACCTCTGCCCCCCGGGGTTCAAGCCATTCTCCTGCCTCAGCCTCCCAAGTAGCTGGGAGGCGCGTGCCACCACACCCAGCTAACTTTTGTATTTTTAGTAGAGATGGGGTTTCACCATGTTGGCCACGATGGTCTCAATCTCTTGACCTTGTGATCCGCCCGCCTCAGCCTCCGCAAGTGCTGGGATTATAGGCGTGAGCCACTGCGCCTGGCCTATTTGTCACCTACTGAATGAATCTAGAAAAAAGTGTTAGAGAGGAGGCTTGGAGCTTCAGTAGGTGCCCAAGATGCAGATCTGGAGTGTGTGCATATCCTTTGGGTACAAGTTTGTAATAAGTGTGTGTATAAAATAAGTGATCTGTATACCGGGGCACATGTCCCAACTCTTACAATTAATAGAGAGATGCATGATCTCAGTAGGACCACTCAGGTTCTCTGAGCCACTCTCCTCATTTAGAAAATGGAACTAATAACAACTCCCTTACAGAGTTGCTATGAAGCATTACAAGTTAACAGATAGAAGCCCCCCAGGAGAGTTCTGGAACAGGTCCCACTGCAAAAAGGACCTGAACTTACCCAAGCTGCTAAAAGCAGCCCTTGAGACTGTGGCCTGGACACCTTTGGAGGAAAACAGAAGGATCAGTGAATAAAGAATGCATGAGATTTGGCAAGCATCCTGACAGAAACCCCTTCAATCTACTTTTCACTTCGCAGCCAGACTGATCTCTTCAAAACCCAAATCTGATCATGTTACTCCCCTACTTCAGACCCATCAGGGGCTCTCACTGCTTTCAGGAGAAAGGCCCCAACCCTTAGCAAGAACTGCAAGGCCCCACAAGGTCTGCAGCAGCTCATCCCACACAACTCCTCTGGCCTTCTCTGGGTTCCTTTAACAGGCCAGGCTCCCTCCTGCCACAGGCCCTTTGCCCAAGCTGTACTCTTGAAACGACCTTTGCAAAATTATGACTGAGACAGTGAAAGAGAGCCAACCTAGACAACCCCATTTTGGTTCTAACTTTTAAGCTGTCCTTGTTCCTTCCTGGGTGTAGGCTGAACTAATTTGGAAGGAACTTAGTTTATAGTTTAAAACAAAGACGATAACAGCCCTTTCCAAAAACAAACCTCCTTCTTGCCTTGGGGGCTAGACTGCCTTTGTAGAACTAAGAAATTAGCTACAAGATTAGAAATTAAGGTTTAGGAGTCATGCAGCTGGAAGCCACAAGATTCTGACCCTTCCTAAACCACTCCTAAGATCGGTGCTTGAGATATTTTGCAGACCCTGCACTTAATGGATCACCCAGATCCTACACATCTACAGGGGATTATTCAAATGGCACCTTCTTCACTGATTCACAAGCTCCATGGGAGCAGGGCCATCTACTTCTGCTCATCACAAGACCTCCAGACACAGAGTAGGCACACATCTACTACAAATATGAATATATGTTTGTGGCCTCATGTGTGTGCAAACTTGTCTGGATGATCTACATTCCTACCTGCCTGTCTGGCCTCCCCTGTGTCCTGTGTTACATTCAGCTACAAATCATATTTGTCCAATGAATGGGTGTATGAATGGGAATAGTGAAAGGAAGGCAGTCTGTATTCCACCTTGCCCCAGAGGATCCACTTGCTCCCAGTTCTTCAGAGCTCAGTAAGGTGCCAAGGTGCCAGGCTCTGTTATCCCTCTTCCTCTCCAGAAATCTTTCCCAGCCAGGAATGTTGAGGAGCGAGTGGCTCTCTTACCTTTCCGTGTGATGGGACCCAAGTTCAGGACACGGGATTGATCTATGACACTCCCACTTCGGAATCTGGTCCCAGAGCAGGTCTACAGGGAGAGGGCAATAGAAAAACACCCTCCATGAAGGAGCCTGAATGTGGTTCTGCCACTTGGAGTGGACTGCCCACCTCACAGGTGCCTTCCCCTGCCCCAGGCAGAAGTTGTTAGGAGACCTGTATACTGGGGCTCATGCAGGTCCCAGCTCTGCCATTTGTTAAATAGATGCATGATCTCAGGCAAGCCACTGAAGTTCTCTGAGCCCCTCTCCTCATGAGGAAAGGGAACCAGTAATACCTCCCTTATAGAGTTGCTGTGAAGCATTAAAAGCTAACACAGATAAAGTGGGCACAGTGCTTAAAAATGTCAGCTCCTGTTATTTGAACACAAGCTTGCAGATAAGCCAGAGCTCTTACCAGCCTGCCGCACTTTACTGATCCCACCTGATTTCCCCTGCAGCTTAGGTTTCCTGCCTAGCCACGCCCACCTCATCTTATTGCTCATTCTATCCCTCTGGTAAAAGAGGGAAACAGGGAAGAAATATTGATTTTTTTTCTTTGTGGCCAAATGTCTTTGGTTATAAGAGATGGGCTGGGGGAGGGGAGGCGACTCACAGGCTTGCACTTTTCATTCATGGTGTCACAGAGATAGACTTCACAGTGCAGGTAGACTAGGTCATAGTTTCCAGCAAACCGGAACATCTGGACGGAAAATCGGCCCTGGGAGGACTCCCCATTCTCCACCACTTGGATAGTTGAGTCTGTAGTGTGTGGGCATCTGGGAGGGTTACACATCATTTAATGTGGTTGGTTAAACAAAGATTCTGGAGTCAGACTTCCTGGATTCAAATATTGCTCTGTCACCTTTCAGCTGTGTGACCTTGGGCAACTTATTTAATCTCTGTGTACCTCAATTTCTCCATCTGTACATAAGAAATGATCGCAGCCCATGTGATAAGATAGCTGTAAGGATTAAATTCGTTAATTTCTCAAAAGTGCGTAGAACTGTGTGTAGCATGCCATAGGTGCTTTATATATTTGATACTAAAGTGAAACTGTCATCAGTGCAGAGCTGAAACTATCCAAAAGTCAGCACTTCCTGATTTCCCAGCAATGACATTCAAAAATTATTAGCTGCTATGTGCTATCTACAATATGCCTGGTATAATTATAACAATGGAAACCTCTGGGTACCGAGAGCCACTGATGAAATTGGAGTGTGTGCACCCATCTGCACATATACACAATTGCACCCAAACACAGTTAGAAGGAGGAACCCGAAATAGAGCATGCAGAGACTCCCACATGTGCTGGGCTGGGTCAGGATACCCATAGGCATTCTGGGGAGGCAAACTGGGCACCCTCTCTGCCATTCCGCACTCTTTCCTCAAAGTTGATTTCGGAGGGAGGCTGAACACTGACTGCAAAACTGAGAAGGGACCTTCTGGGAGTGTTTTTCACTCTTAGCTCTGTGTCTCCCATAATTCAGATCTGGCTCCAAAAGTGCAGACTCCACCTGGCAAGAGAAAAGCCCTGAGGTTAAGTGGACTCAACTCCTGAAAGGCAGACAGTATGGCCTGTGAGGGCTCCACGTGCTCAAGCCAACCTGGACATCCATGTGTCCCCTCCAGTCACTTTCACTGTCTCCCCGACTTGTCTCCTCTTTTCATGCCTTGTGATGTTCTGACACCTATCCTACACTGGTAGTTCTCACCCCAGCTCCCACACACACCCAGATGGAAACTTATAGACACACCCTACATTTTTTCCTGCTTCTTTTTCAAAACTTTCCAAGTTTTCCGCAATGTCCCTGCTGTACTTTTATTTTATTTTATTTTTAGATGGGGTCTTGCTCTGCCACCCAGGCTGGAGTGCAGTGGTGTGATCTTGGCTCACTGCAACCTCTGCCTCCCAGTTCAAGCAATTCTCCTGTCTCAGCCTCTTGAGTAGCTAGGATTACAGGTGTGTGCAATCATGCCTGGCTAATTCTTATATTTTTAGTACAGACGGGGTTTCACCATGTTGACCAGGCTGGTCTCGAACTCCTGACCTCGTGATCCACCTGCCTCGGCCTCCCTGCTATGCTTTATTTTTATTTTCTTGAGGTAGAGTTTCACTCTTGTTGCCCAAGCTGGAGTGCAATGGTGTGATCTTGGCTCACTGCAACCTCTGCCTCCTGGGTTCAAGCAATTCTCCTGCCTCAGCTTCCCAAGTAGCTGGGATTACAGGCGCCCACCACCATGCCCGTCTAATTTTTTTGTATTTTTAGTAGAGATGGGCTTTGCTGTATTGGCCAGGCCAGTCTTGACCTCCTGACCTCAGGTGATCTGCCTGCCTCAGCCTCCCAAAGTGCTGGGATTACAGGCGTGAGCCATCGTGCCCGTTATACTCACGAAAAACAAGTTTTAAAATCCCAGCATAGCAGGTATTATTTATCCCCATTTACGTCTGAGAATAGAAAAACCCAGAGAGATGAGCTAACCTGTTTCTTAAAGCTAAGAAATGGCAAAGCCAAGATTTGAACCCAAATCTCTGTGATACTCCAATCAAGGTCATGCCAACAGTTTCCAACTTTCAGTTCTTTTTTTCTTTATTGAGATACCACTTTTATGAGCGTTTTCCTGTGTGTCCCAACATCTGTATTATTATTTACTTACTATTTTTCTTTAAATCCACTTGTATTTTTTACTGAAATACATTTACTTACTAGAAGAATCTTTAGGTCATGAATTCAAATGGCAGACAAGTATCACTTGCCATAAATAGAACAGGACCATACAATGAGGACAAGATCAACAAAAGAGTTGTATTAAGTTTGAGTTAGACTCTGTTAATTGCAAAATGCTCTGAAACAGACTTCTGCTTTATTTGTATTGCAAAGGGAGATTCCAGATAACAAAGACGTGTGAACATCACATTGGCACTCACCTGAAAATATTCCCTTGGTGTAACCAGGCAGAAACAGACCACTGTCTCTCAGGAATGCTTTTTCTGACAATGCAATTAAAATTGCAAATGTCTTTCTTCTCCTGCTTTGTTTCTTCTACAACCTCTGTCATTAACATACTATATATTTCACTTTCATTTAATCATTGGCCCTCCCCCTTTAGAATATAAGCTGTGTGAGGGCAGAGGTTTTTGTTCCTTCTATTTACTGTGAAATCCACAGAGCCCGACACACAGCAAGCTTCCAAAATATCTTTTCAACTTATGAACGAGAAAGTGAATCACCGTCTCATGGTAAGGTTCATAGTCATCTAGTGCCTCTTGAGTAAAAGGTAGCACACTTGTGTCCTAGTTTCAATTGGCCCTTGGCTAACCATGCCCATGTCTTACTCCTCCCCCAGGTGCTGGGCTGCCTGCTGCCCTGGGCAAGCCTTTCCATCAAGTTTCTTACCATTTTTTGAATTATAAACCCTACTCAGTTCTCTGGTGAAGCTTGTACATCCCTCCTCAGAAATAATATTTTTAAATGCCTAAAATAAAATATTTAAAAGATTATAAAGGAAATCAATTAAATTGAAGCACCATTCTCAAAATATTAAAAACATTTGCTAGCTGTGTATGGTGGTGTGTGCCTGTAGTCCCAGCTACTCATGAGGCTAAAGCTGGAGGATCGCTTGAGCCTGGGAGGTTGAGGCTGCCGTGAGCTATGATCAAGTCACTGTATTCCGGCCTGGGTGACAGAATGAGACCCTGTCTCAAAAAAACCAAACCAAATCAAACGAACAAAAAAAAAGACATTTGAAATACAAAATGCATTATATCTTTGTGTGTGTGTGTATATATATGTGTGTGTGTATATATATATATAGATATAATACATAAATATATATTTGCCAATACATATGTATTGATAATTCATTAAATAATAAGGTCTAGTGAAAATTCTAATGCTATAGTAACTAAAAAGTACTGATGACTATAAATGGCTTCACACGACCTGCTAATATTTCTGTAGTTTGTTGCCTGTATTTATAATGGATGGGAATGCTAAGGTTCAGCTAAAGGATAATGAATATAAAGATGCAATTTTTCAGCCAGGCGTGGTGGCTCACACCTGTAATCCCAGCACTTTGGGAGGCCAAGGGGGTGGATCACTTGAGGTCAGGAGTTCAAGACCAGCCTGGTCAACATGGTGAAACCCCATCTCTACTAAAAATACAAAAATTAGCCAGGCCTGCTGGCCTCTGCCTGTAATCCCAGCTACTCGGGAGGCTGAGGCAGAAGAATCACTTGAACCCAGGAGGCGGAGGTTGCAGTGAGCCGAGGTCACACCATTGCACTCCAACCTTGGCGACAGAGCAAGACTCTGTCAAAAAAAAAAAAAAAGATGCAATTTTCCTCCATCCAAGTCCAAAGACCCCCTCTGAATTCTACCCATGAGTTCCCATGTAGGAACCTTTGCCTTACCTGTCCTGGATGATGAAGTACTTCAGGGGGTCCGTGGCATTGCTACTGGGTGTGGCATAGCAGTTGGTCATGAGCAGTGCAAATCGGGACAGGTCGCCCCCATCCAACATGGTGCCCACGTAGAGAAAAGCCTCAGTGGACAGTGTCACGGAGGAGCCTTGGTAGGGCTGCGTGTAGGAAGGGTTCTGGAAGAGCGCCATCCGCACGGTGAACATGCCGGTCCCGCCCACTCTGATGTTTAGAGCACTGCCAGGGGAGAAGGGTTGGTGAGAGGACCGGGCTGAGAACATCTGCAGATAGGCCACCTTCTCTGATTTGCATTCCTAGGCAGTCCCTTGCAGTTATTTGCATTTTTATCCAGCAATAAGAGTGGAACCTACCAACTGTTGCTTTGCAAACCGCAATAAGTACACACAGGTCAACTTGGGATCTAGATAAAATGCAGGCTCTGATTTGGTGAGTATTGGGGTGGGGCTCAAGGTCCTGCATTTCTGACAAGTGCCTGGATGCTGCTGATGCTGCTGGTCTATGGATCAATCACATCTCAAGTAACACGTCCAGTCCCTCACTTGCTACTGCTATAGCCTTTGCTACCCCTGTAGCTTTCAAGATGGCAAAAAAACAAATTATTGACAGAAACACCTGGATTCCTTCTTTGGTCTCAATCTAGAACAGGTTAAAAGGTATTGAGCTATGATGAGGCCTACAACTTGCGTCCTGGCCTCCATCGTGATGTACTAACATCTATATCAGAAGATTGAGGTTTATAAATGAGTTATTTTTAACCACACTGAAAACAGCCACACTGATGTGAACTTCACTGGATGATCCAACAAAGGACATTGTAAGGCTGATGCCTCATGAAATAAGGCACATGAGAAATACTCCGAAATGTGGAAGTCCATTTTACAGATGAGAACTGAGTTATCAGTGAAGACTGGGGTGAGATGTCTAACTCGAGACAGAGAGAGGGACCAGGTGCTGTGGCTCACGCCTGTAATCCCAATACTTTAGGAGGCATATGCAGGAGGATCATTTGAGGCCAGGAGTTTAAGACTAGCCTGGTCCACGTAACAAGACCCTGTCTCTATAAAAATATTTTTAAAAATAGCCCAGGTTGGTGGCATGTGTCTGTAGTCCTAGCCACCTGGGAGACTGAGGTGGGAGGATTGCTTGAGACCAGGAATTTGAGGCCGCATTGAGCTATGATTGTGCCACTGCACTCCAGCCTGGGTGACAGAGTGAGACCTGGATTCGTAACAAAACAAAACCATAAAACAGAGAGATGTGGGCACACTTGTTGTTCCCCAGAGCCTACCAGGCCGAGGACGGGGCCACATTGCTCCAGGACACTGCTAGGCCAGGTGAGGCTCCAGCCAACAGCTTGCAATGAGCACCCTTCTTCCTCCAAGTCAGCTGTGCACCCTCATCAGTGCCCAGCATCCTTTCCTGAGTCTGGCTGGCCAAGAGAGCAGAAAACCATGGGCAAGCTTCGAAGGGAAGGTCATGGTCAAGTGGAGGCTCTGGACCTGATGTCTGAATCCCAGCTCTATCACTTGCTAGACTTTACAGCTTTGGGTAAGTCACTCAAACTTCTGTGAGCCTCAATTTCCACATCAGTATAATGGGAATAGTAATAATAATGATACCTTTATCTCCTAGGGCTGCTGTAAGAGTTTGATGAGATGTTCCAAGCAGAACACTGGCTATAATGCCTGAGATATAGTAAGCTCTCAATAAATCTTAGTTCTTGGCAGGGCACGGTGGCTCACGCCTATAATCCCAGCACTTTGGGAGGCCGAGGTGGGTGGATTGCCTGAGGTCAGGAGTTTGAGACCAGCCTGGTCAACATGGTGAAACCCCGTCTCTACTAAAAATACAAAACTTAGCCGGGTGTGGTGGTGGGCACCTATAATCCTAGCTGCTTGGGAGGCTGAGGCAGGAGAATCACTGGAACCTGGGAGGCGGAGGTTGAAGTGAGCCAAGATCATGCCATTGAACTCCAGCCTGGGCGACAGTACGAGACTCCGTCTCAATAAATAAATAAATAAATAAATAAATAAATAAATAAATAATCAATAAATCTTATTTCTTATTACAACTATAATTTTCCATCATTGGCCTGTGATTCATCCTATTTGAAGATTTTCAATTTTATTTAGCAACAGATTCCTTTTAAAAAAATAAAATAAAATATTACGTGGCACCCAGTATGAATAGTTTACCCCTGTAGGCACTCTGCCAGGGCACCTCCCTTGGCCCCTACCAAGACACTTGCAAGGAGCGTAATTTTTAAAATCCTCTTTAATCAAATTCCTTTCATTCACAGAGAAGGAAAGAAGTTGAGGTCCAAATATGAAATATGATTTGCCCAGCATTCCATAGCAGTCTGGACTGAGACCATTCCTGCTCTCTGGCACAACCACCCTGCCTCTTTGAAAAGTAGAGACTTTAATATTTGATTCACATCTGAATCATCTACATCAGTTTAATGGTTGAATCTGATTCACATCACAATCATAGCTCTAAGCAGCCTCAAATTCCTGGGCTCAAGCGATCCTCCCATATCATTTAATTCTTAGAGTACTATTAAACCCATTTCACAGATGAAAATATTGACACCTAGAGAGGGACTATCAATTTCCCAAAGCCAGGCTTAATAACTCACTCAAGCTCATACAACTAGTAAGTGACAGAGCTGGGGCTTGAACCAGGCAGTGCTTTGACTCTGTCCCCCACTGGCCAGGGCATAACCATCATTTATGACAAAGTCTAGATTTGAACCTGGGCTCCAGAATTCCTGGCTCTTCCATTGGGCAACCCAGATTCCCAGCCCTCACTCCCAGCTCCCTGTGGGTGGCAGTTGACAGGGAAGCTCATGGTTAAGGGGTTTGGGGTTAGAACCATCTAGGGGCCCCAGGGACCCTTTCTGGCCACACCTGACCATTGGCTGTAGGGCGGTCTTCAGGCTGACTTTCATGTCCAGGGGGTAGGAGCATGCAAAGTTGATTTTGATGTTGAGGTCACGGATGATGATCTCATCTGCCAGGTAGAGGGTGTTGCTGTAAGTGGCGTGGGTTTCATTCCTCTGTTGCAGGGAATGGGGGTGGAGGGTGGGGATGAGAGAAAGGGGCATGAGAATCTGAGTAGGACTTCAAAGCTAAATCTGCTGGTCTCATGTCTGGCTACTTGTGAGCCGCTCTCCTAGTCTCCTTGATAAAAAGCTGCCTGTGGCCGGGTGCATTAGCTCACGCTTGTAATCCCAGCACTTTGGGAGGCCGAGGCAGGCGGATCACCTGAGGTCAGGAGTTCGAGACCAGCCTGTCCAATATGGTGAAACCCTGTCTCTACTAAAAATACAAAAAGTAGCCGGGCATGGTGGTGGGTGCCTGTAATCCCAACTACTCGGGAGGCTGAGACAGGAGAATCGCTTGAACCTGGGAGGCAGAGCTTGCAATGAGCCAAGATCGTGCCACTGCACTTTAGCCTCGGCGACAGGGAGATTCCATCTCAAAAAAAAAAAAAAATCCCACAACAGTTAAAAACTCCCTGTGCAGCCTGAACAACGAGCCAATTAATCATCTTTTCTTTATAAATTAGAAAAAAAAACTTACAACAGCAATGACCATTCATGCGCATATGTCATGTGCCAGACCCCGAGTGGAATACCCCTCCTGAGTCATAGCATTAGTTCCTTCAGTGACCCTAACAAGAGGCGCTGCCACATCCCTGCTTCCCAGACAAGAAGACAGAGGTTCATAGTAACAGAGTCACTGAGGGATTGCCCACAATATGTGACATCTCACAAGACTAGACTGTTTTCAGCACCCCGTGCTTCCTCTCTTGAAAACTGAAAACCATATGCCAAGTCACCATCAATGGAATTTCAAATGCCATCCTTGGAAAATGACATTAATTATTTCTTTTTGTTTGTTTGTTTTGGGACAGAGTCTCACTCTGTCACCCAGGCTGGAGTGCAGTGGCGCAATCTCGGCTCACTGCAACCTCTGCTTCCTGGGTTCAAGTGATTCTCCTGCCTCAGTCTCCCGAGTAGCTGGGATTACAGGTGCCCACCAACAGGTCCAGCAAATTTTTGTATTTTTAGTAGAGAAGGGGTTTCTCTGTGTTGGCCAGGCTGGTCTCAAACTCCTGACCTCAAATTATCCACCTGCCTCGGCCCCCCAAAGTGCTGGGATTACAGGCGTGAGCCACCATGCCCGGCCAACATTAAATCTTTCTTTTTCTTTCTTTCTTTCTTTCTTCCTTCCTTCTTTCCTTTCTTCCTTCCTTTCTTTTCTTTCTTTTTCTCTCTCTCTTTCTTTCTTTCTTTCTTCTTTCCTTCCTTCCCTCCCTCCCTCCCTCCCTTCCTTCCTTCCTTCCTTCCTTCCCTCTCTCTCTCTCTTTCTCTCTTTCTTTCTTTCCTTCCTTCTCTTTCTTTCTTCCTCTGGTAATGAGAGAGGTGGCAGGAGATAATGCTCCACTCACACAAACATTTACCTCTGGGTTTCATTTGAGGAGGCCTCTGTGGGTGAGGTCCTGATTCTCTGTACATTAAGGATACAGACCTTGCCTTCCAGGACCACTGGAGACAAATAGACCAGTTTCTGAACCCAATGCTGATGCCTACTGGCTGAGACAATCCCTACTATGGCCCTACTTTTCCCATCTGTAAAATGGAGAACTATCACCATGAATTGCTTTCTTTATTTGAAGCTGATGTTTATTGAGCACTTACTGTGTGCAGTCACTGTCCTAATCACTTTAACACATTAACTCATTCAGTCCTCTCAATACACCTGTGGAGTAGGTACTATTATTTCTCCACTTTACAGTTGATGAAACTGAGGCACAGCCAGGCTAAATAACTCCCCAAAGCTTCTATAACTAGGAAGTGATAGAGCTGAAGCTTGAACCAGGCAGTGCTCTGGTTCTGTCCCCCACTGGCCAGGACGTACCGTCAACACTGTCCCACAGGGGCCATCCCGGGCTGGGGTCACTACAGACACCCAGTCCCGGTTGTCTCTGTCATTGAAGCCCGAGCACCGGCTGTCACTCAGGTACATGAAGACCTTGTCGAAGCCCAGACTCTTCAGCTGGCACTTGCCCAGCGACACCTTCATGTCATTGGCCCCACATTCCAGCCTGTGCTCCAGGAGGGAGATATCTGAAACAGGTTAGGTGGGATTGAGGGCCTGTGTCTGTAGCTTGGGGGCCCAGCACATCCTCAGGGGCCAGGTCCAGCTGGCTGGGCTGACCACCATCTGGAAGTGCTCAGCATAGCCTTGAGCTGATCTGTCCCCTCCCAATGTGATGGGGACTCAAGATTGGACCTCTGACATCAATGGATACATCCACTGACCAACCACTCAGTCTTGGGTTCCCCTAAATGTGGGTTATATACCAAATGCAGGAGGGTTTTGGGGGGTTTTGATGTCCCAGCATTAAATAACAATGAATACTCATTTAAAAAAATAAAAAGGCTAGATGCGGTGGCTCATGCCTATAATCCTAGCACTTTGGGAGGCCAAGGCAGACAGATCACTTGAGGTCCAGAGGTCAATTTCCTTGTCTATAAAATGAGAATACGCATCTCCCACAGTAGTAATAGTAGCCAAAGCAGATGATGCAAGTTACATATGTATACATATGTAACAAACCTGCACATTGTGCACATGTACCCTAGAACGTAAAGTATAATAAAAAAAAGAAAGAGAGAAAGAAAGAAAGAAGGAAAGAAACAAAGGGAAAAAGCAAGCAAGCTGCAATTACTTTCTACCCTTTTCACATCAAGGAGACAGTCCCAGCTTGCCACTAATGTCTTTAATGCCATGTACTCACTAACTTCCCTCTCTCTCTCTTTTTTTTGAGACGGAGTTTCTCTCTTGGGCGACAAGCCCAGGCTGGAATGCAGAGGTGCCATCTTGGCTCACTGCAACCTCCGCATCCTGGGTTCAAGTGATTCTCCTGCCTCAGCCTCCCGAGTAGCTGGAATTACAGGCACCTGCCACCAGACTCACCTAGTTTTTGTATTTTTAGTAGAGATGGGATTTTGCCATGTTGGCCAGGCTGGTCTTGAACTCCTGACCTCAGGTGATCTGCCCGCTGTGGCCTCCCAAAGTGCTGGGATTACAGGCATGAGCCACTGCGCCCGGCCCACTAACTTCCCTCTCAAACAGAGAGCAGGCCTCGGGCTCAGAGTTTGGGGCAGGAAACAACATCCAGCCACAATTCTTGTTTAATTTTTTAAAAATTGAAGTATTTTTCTAATTTTTAGTATTTATTTTTTAAAATTTGTTTTATGGAAGTATTACGCAACTGCTGAAATTTAGTAACCTTCTTTTCTTTTTAGTAACTTTTATTTTTACAGTTAACTTTCTGTCTAAGGTAAGCATAACTTGCCACAGACAGATGAAGTCCTGACCATCAACATTCCAAATTTGCTTAAGAGAGTCAGTCCATTAGAAGAAAAACAACTTAATAAAAGTCATGGCACAGGTAACACTTGGATAAAGCAAGTGAACCAGGGTGCCAATTGTAAAGTTGGCACTTGGATGTAACTAAAATCATGACTGAAGTCTGAAAATACTATTTTCATCTTCAATAATTGTACCTATGAGAAATCTGAGGCTTGTGCCTGGCCCAGAGTACTGAGCTGATTGGTGGACTGGTCACCAGGACTGAGCTGATTGGTGGACTGCTCACCGGGCCGGCCCTGTGTTCTGGTGCTGCAGGAATAGGGCTCAGATGGTCTTTGGCTCCCAGATGGCAGCAACGTGTGTGCCCACTGTGGTGTGGGCCTCAGAAAGAAGGCTGGGTGCGAGGAGGTCCCCAAATCTTTGGGAGCTTTGAAGTCAACTAAAGGGAGACTCAGGGAGCCCCAGAGAGCCTCTTGCCGGCTTTAATGGGTATTAGTGGATCTTCTGTTTTCACTCAGGTTGGATATATATCTCCTGCGTCATACCCATATGGCCCAATCTCACAGGGGAGGAATGTGTCCCTCCCCCAGGCAGTGACAGGTTTCTCAACAACCCGCTTCCTCCCCACTGGCCTCACCAGTGATGTTGAAGTCCTGTTTGCACTGGCAGTGCCATCTGCCATTATTCGATTTGCAGTCCTCGTCTATACTGCACTCCTCACACGTCCCCTCCACGGAGCTGGGGTCTGCAGGGTCACAGGGACAGACAGACAATCAATAAGGACCCACCCCCGTCCTCTGCAGTGCCTATCCAGGCCTGGGATGAGGACTGCGGGGAGACTCCGGCTGACCTGTGCAGTACGCCAGGTGACACTCGGGGGGCGCTGTCAGGTTGTAGACGTAGTAGCCGCCGGCACAGGCCTTCACCTGGACGGACGCATCCCACAGGCAGCAGTGGCCGCTCCAGTGCGCGCAGGCCTTGCGGCTCACGATGCCCTCGTCGCTGGACGGATGCGTGCCATTGAGCCACATGGGGGCGGCCGTGTTGCAGCGCAGGACTGGCACGCAGGTCTCGGCCATGCGCGCACCGCCCTGGCCCACGAAGCGGTACCAGCCGCGCAGGTCCGTGTCGCAGGCGTAGCCCTCCCCGTACTCGGTGCTGCGCCAGTACTCGTCCAGGATGCGGTGCGCCTGGCACGGATCCGCGCACACGAGCGCGTCGCCCTCGGGCACGCAGTCCAACCCCGGCCCGCAGGAGCCCGGGGAGCACTCACAGTGCCATCCATCCCCCCGGTAGCCCGCGGGGCATACGCACAAGTAGCTGCCCACCACATTGACACATGTGGCCAGGGCGTGGCAGTGGCTAAGCCCAGGCTCAGCGCACTCATCCACGTCTGTGCAGCCGAGACCGGGCGACAGGCGGAAGCCTTCGGGGCAGACGCAGGAGAAGGAGCCTGGCGTGTTTACGCAGCTGCTGTTGGCGGAGCAGTTGTGAGCTCCAGGAATGGCGCACTCATCCAGGTCCACGCAGGTCAGGCCGTCGCCGGTGAAGCCCTCCTGACAGGTGCACGTCGTAACGGCCTCATCCTCCGTGCAGGTGGCATTGCTGTGACATTCAGAGCACCATCCTGTGGACAGAAAAGCCCAGCTTCAGGGTGTGGGCAGCTGGGCCCAAGGCCACCCAGAGATCCTTCCCTCATTCTCCAGGGAACTCATTATTTTTAAGACTTATTCCCTAGAGGGCTCCCTCCAAAACAAGGAAAGAAGCAAAGAAACAAAACTCCTCTGATGATGTCAAGCCTCCACCGTTCATTCTGTGTTTATTTCATTGTATTTTTTTAACTTTATTTATTTTTTTGGAGAGGGGTCTTGCTCTGTCGCCCAGGCTGGAGTGCAGTAGTGCGATCATAGCTCACCGTAGCCTCCAATTCCTGGGTTCAAGCGTTCTACTCCCTGGGTTCAAGCCACCACCGCACCCTGCCTCAGCTTCCCAAAAAGTTAGGACCACAGGCACGTGCAATCGCGCCCAGCTCCACCATTCATTTTTTGTGTTAAGCATTGCTTTCAAGCTGTCTTCTTTTAAAATAGCCACATTCCCACATTCAGAAAAGTAATGCGCAGAATTCCTATACTTTGGTAGGATTTACGGTGAACCTGTTGCCCCTCCCTTTCTTTGCACATTTTATGTTTTCTGCCAGATCTGCTTCCCTGGCTGGTGAAATCTTCATCAGGACCCTGCTCAGTGTCGCCTCCTCTCTGCGGAGTCCTCCAACTCCACCTGGCAGGGCAGTTGAACTTTGTTCCTCCGTAATAAAAATAACCATTAAAAAAAAAAGAAGCTGTTGTTTATTAAGCAATTACTATATGCCAGGCAATAGGATGTGCACTTTTCACTCACTATCTTGTTGAATACTTCCCAAGGTCCTCGTGAGGTCAGTTTTTTATGTATCCTTATTTTAAAGATGAGGAAACTGAGGTTCAGAGGGATTAAGCCCCTTACTCCTTTGGTAAGAAGTAGAACCAGGATAAAAACGCAGATGGCAGGACCACAAAATATGTGCTTTTAACCAGGACACCGCAATAGTATTCATCGTGCCCCAATGTACTCCAGGGAGAAAATGAAAGTGGGGTGACAGCAAATCTCAACCCAATGGAATGACCTCTTAAGGTTGAAAGGGAAGGTGTTTGGATCCTCCTGCATGGGTTCAAATCTCCTATGTGATAGAGTATGTTTCTGACTTCCAATAAAGGGCCTGCAGGCCTTAGAGATGTTCTAGCCCCTTGCTTTTCAATGTGTGCTCCAGGGACCCCAGTATGAGCATTGCCTGGAAGCTTGTTAAAAATTCAGCATCTCAGGTCCTACTGCAGATCTGCTGAACCAGAATCTTTAGCAAAATTTCTAAGTCAGTCCTGTGCATATTGAGTCTAAGAAATGGACTTAGAATGAAGACAATGCAAGTCTCAAGTGCGATAGGAGGATTGAGATCACCTCTGGCAGGTGCTACATTGCTTCCCCCACACATTCACACATACACGTGCATACACACATAACGCACACACACTTTTCACTTACTTGCTTCTGAGGTGTTAGTGGCTGCAGTTGTGATGAACCAAGAGGCCACCACCACCATCAGCATCCAAGTCAGAGATGGCTGCCCCATCCTTTCTGCTCTTCCCACTACTTCAGGTCTAGATAACACCTGCCCAAAGGAAAGACGGGTTGGCCCTTTGAATTTTTCTCTCTGTCTCTGATGTCTGGTGTCCTGTAAACAGAGATGGATGGGACAAATGCATGATCTAACTCTCCTCCCCACAGCTGGAAGGAGTGCTTTGATTGTACAGTATACAACTCCAGGAGGTGTCACTTATATGGACTAAAAAATTGCATAACACTGCAGCCTTTGTTTTGCTGGGACTTTACCCCTTGTACTCCCTCTCCTTACCTCACCAACATCCCAGTCTTGGCTCCCCAATTCTCAGCACATTGCACATTTTGAAGAACTCAGTCATTTGGAGCAGGAAGTAGCCAGATGGAATAGTGTTCTGGACTCACCACTTTACTGAAGGCAGCTTTGAATTTTAACTGATCCTCTGCCTGGAAACTTTCAATTTGCCTGGATCACTTATTCATTCAACAAACATCTATTGAGTAGCTACATTGTGCCAAACAGGGAGCTAGTCGCCATGGAGAACAATGAACATGGCAGTCTGCTCCTTCATGCAACTCACATATCGTAAAGAAGTGGCTTGAGACAAGCAACTTGAGAGGTAATTAACCTTCACAATGCATTTAAATGTTTCTGGAGTGGTCACTTACTATTTCTTCCAATTGGAAAAATAGTCCAGGGTGGATGCCAGTATTACCCCAGTGTTTATAGCAGCAAAATAGGGTGGCATGTTGGTTAAGTATGTAGGAGCTGCAGCCTGCACCTGGGGTTCAAATCCCTGCTTTACTGATCACTAACACTGTGATGTGGGTATTTCAGTTTACTAAGTCTCCGTTTTTGTCTGTGAAATGGAGATTGTTGCTTTCACAAACTGAATATCTATGATGGGCCAGGCTCAGTTCAAAGACATTCATGTGCTCAAAGGCATTGGGTCCTAGAGCAACGTTTTCCAGATCTTCGTGACCATGATGTACTAAAAGAAAAACATTTTATGTTGCCAGGTGCAGTGGCTCATGCCTGTAATCCCAACACTTTGGGAGACCGAGGGGGTGGATACAAGGTCAGGAGTTTGAGACCAGCCTGGCCAACATGGTGAAACCCCATCTCTAATAAAAATACAAAAATTAGCCGGGCATGGTGGTGGGCGCCTGTAATCCCAGCTACTCGGGAGGCTGAGACAGGAGGATTGCTTGAACCTGGGAGGCAGAGGTTGCAGTGAGCTGAGATCGTGCCACTGCACTCCTGCCTGGGTGACAGAGAGTCCATCCCCCCCTCCAAAAAAAAAGACAGACAGAAAGAAAGAAAAACATTTTATGTCATGATCTAGTGCAGTCGCTTCTGCATGTATGTGCACACACACATAAAATTTTATAAGACAATTGATATCCTTAAAAATACAAAAATTAGCCGGGCATGGTGGTGGGCGCCTGTAATCCCAGCTACTCGGGAGGCTGAGACAGGAGGATTGCTTGAACCCGGGAGGCAGAGGTTGCAGTGAGCTGAGATCGTGCCACTGCACTCCTGCCTGGGTGACAGAGAGTCCATCCCCCCCCACCCCAAAAAAAAAGACAGACAGAAAGAAAGAAAAACATTTTATGTCATGATCTAGTGCAGTCGCTTCTGCATGTATGTGCACACACACATAAAATTTTATAAGACAATTGATATCCTTACTATATTAAGTGATTTAATTCTTACCACAACCCTATGAGATAAGTATTATCCTAGTTTGGAGATGAGAAAACAGGGGGACAAAGAGGCTAACTGCTTGCCTCAAATTTGTATTGCTTACTGACATATTCTATTATATTTAATTAAAAGAAGTCCCTGGATATAACCCACAAAAGGAATGATTTTATGACCCGCTAATAAGTTGCGACCTAAAACACTGCATATTGTCACTGGGATTAACTAAGATGACATATGTCGAGCAGGGCCCAGCACATAGCAAGTTGTTCATTGTTGTATCCCTGGTACCTGGCACATAATAGGTGCATAACTAATATTCATGGAATAAGTCAAAAAATAGTAGTCATTGTTACTAGGACAGAGAGGATCAAAGAGAGGAAAACTAACTTACTAAAGATCATGAAGCCAATAATTGGCAGAATAATGACTCAAATCCAGGTCTGACCCCAGTGTCCAAGGTCTTAATTTCCTCTCCTACTTCCCTCAAATAGGATGGGGAGAAGCTGGGCTAGGAGAAGACAGCTACAGATAGCCTTACCTGAAGCCAGAAAGGTAGAGTTAGTCTGGTCATGATGTGCCTCATACTTATATATACACATTTGCCCCAGGCTGGCAATCTCTCCTCCAATTAGTCTCTAGTTCTGTTTTTTGATATTGTTTTCTTGGGGGTGGAATATTTTTTCCTCCTGGCATAATGTTTGCCTTGTCCAAGCTGTGAGGTTGTTGTTGTTCTTTTTCCTAATAGCTAGAGACCCCAAATGATTGACATTGGGGGGTCACACCTGTGCCCGGAAATACAAGGTCACTGTTTCGCACCTTCTAACAGCAAGAGATTCCATAGTTAGAAATTAACTGGGAAAGCAGTGCCAAGGTGCTGGGCTTCTTCTTGGTCACTGACAAGGGCAGGGTGGGCCCAAGGAGCCAGGCAGAAGCCAGTATCTGAAGCCAGGCTGCATAAGGACAAAAGGGATATTCACTGCCCCAGATGGGAGGTGCACCTGTCTTGGAGAGGGCACCCTTCTGAAGCACCCATTCTCATGAGATCAGCCTTAGAATCCAGACACAAGCAAGAGAGGAGCTGAGAATGGCTGAAAGTCAGAACCAGAGGGTAGTTCAGACATCACTGGACCTGACCCACTCTGTACAACAAAGAATCAGGTCTGATGACTGGGAGGTCCCTTTGGAGGCGAAATAACTTTGCACTTAAATAGACTGACTTTGGAGTCAGTCTGCCTCCTTTATCTGGTGTTTATTGTGTGGCAGTGGGCTCATTTCTTAACCTTCCTGAGGTCCAGAGGTCAATTTCCTTGTCTATAAAATGAGAATACCCATCTCCCACAGTAGTAATAGTAAGCAAAGGAGATGATGCAAGTAAAGTCGTATAGTAATGATTATATTCATGGAAGTCCTGAAAATTCTGCTTTGCTGTTGTGCAATCACTGAGGTAGAAAATGACAGAGCCTGAGTTAAAACCGTGTCTTCAGACCCAGTTCAACATACATGACATTCCAAAAATCAGTGTGAGAGTGGCTGTCATCATGTTGAGAAAAATAAAATATGTGTGAACTTGGGCTGAGCAGGAAAATATCACTATGATAACTGCATTGATCTTTTTTTTTATACTTTAAGTTTTAGGGTACAAGTGCACAATGTGCAGGTTTGTTACATATGTATACATGTGCCATGTTGGTGTGCTGCACCCATTAACTTGTCATTTACAGTAGGTATATTTCCTAATGCTATCCCTCCCCCCTCCCCCCATCCCACAACAGGCCCCTGGGTGTGATATTCCCCTTCCTGTGTCCAAGTGTTCTCATTGTTCAATTCCCACCTATGAGTGAGAACATGCGGTGTTTGGTTTTTTGTCCTTGCGATAGTTTGCTGAGAATGATGGTTTCCATCTTCATCCATGTCCCTACAAAGGACATGAACTCATATTTTTTATGGCTGCATAGTATTCCACGGTGTATATGTGCCACATTTTCTTAATCCAGTCTATCATTGATGGACATTTGAGTTGGTTCCAAGTCTTTGCTATTGTGAATTGCTGTTTTCAGGACATTTCTCCATCCTGTCCCACTCAGTGGTAGGGTAACCACTGGCACTGGTGTTGTCATCTCCTCAGGATTATGTCCAAGGAGTGGAAATTCTGGGTCAAAGAGGTAGCACAGCTGTAGGGATATTGACTCCTCTTCCCAAACAGCACCCCAGAGAATTATTAAAAACTGGTTTACAATCCCATCAACACTACTCACCAGTTCTGAGCATTGGTAACTTGCTTTCATCTTTGCCAAAAGGATAAGTGGAAACGATCTCATTATTGTTCATTTTTGCAATTCTTTGATGAAAAGGGAAGTTATCTCTTCATTTATTTACTTTTTTTTTTTCTGAACTAGTCGTTTTTATCCTATACCTTTTTCATGAGGCCTTGTCTAAACCTTATTATGGGTGTCTTCAAAGGATTAAAGATGGTGACCCCAGGTGGCTTCTGGAGTTTTCTTGACAAAGACTTGGGCAGGAAAATGGGGAGTTTGGGTTGGAATCTATTCATAAGTGTAATGACCATGCTTTCTAGTTTCTGTATTTGGTGCTTGTACATTTTGGGGCCTTACTGATCATGGAGGGACTGCCCCTCCCAGGGCTCAATAATTACTAGAGATCAAAAACAACCTATCTGTGAATGTGCCTTTCCGACTGCAAATCAATCAATCCAGACCACATACCCCCAACCCTTGGCCTCCTTTATGGGGCTTTTACACTTAGGGTCACTACTTGCTGCTTTAGATCACCCCAAGGGACCAGGTACCAGACAACTAGAGACAACTCCTATGGCCCAGAGGTCTCTGAAATTATTCAAACTAAGCCAATCCTAAATCTGCTTACCTTGCCTCTCCCATTCCTTCCTGCAGAAACTACAATAAAGGCTCTTTCCTGCCTTTTCCCTTGCTCTCTTTGCTTCCTGACCGACCCTGGTACTTCCCAGCAGCTCTTCCTCTCCCTTCAGCCCCTCTGCCCAGTGTGGTGTGTCCCCTTCTCTTGGGATCTGTGAGTATAACAAGTTGTCAGTGGCCATAATTTTCTGCTCTGTTGCTCATCAAGTTCACCAAAGACATCCATGTTACCAAATTCAATCAATATTTTTCTCTTTATCTTACCTCTAGGACAGTGCACAATAAATATTTGTTTTTGAACGAACCTTAATCTCTCAGCACTTCCCTCTTGAAACACTCTTCTTTCTTTCTTTCTTTTTCTTCTTCTTCTTTTTTTTTTTTTTTAATGGAATCTTGCTCTGTCGCCCAGGTTGGAGTGCAGTGGCTCAGTCTTGGCTCACTGCAACCTCCACCTCCCAAGTTCAAGTGATTCTCTTGAATCCTTGAATCCTCAGCCTCCCGAGTAGCTGGGATTACAGGTGCACACCACCATGCCCAGCTAATTTGTGTTTTTTTAGTACACATTGGCCAGGCTGGTCTCGAACTCCCGACCTCAGGTAATCTGCCTGCCTCGGCCTCCCAAAGTGCTGGGATTACAGACATGAGCCACCACAACCAGCCTGAAACACTTTTCTCTCTTAACTTTCAAACATGGGTAGGAGACTTGATCTTAATAATGCTGAGAACAATCACCCACTGAGCACTTCTCTTGGGTCAGACACTGTGCTCGGTGCTTTTGCCTCCATTGTCTCAAACAATGAAACACAGCAACCCACGTCACAGGGAAGAAGACAAGTTCAGAGAGGTGGAGTAACTCCCCCAAGATTACACAGCTAGCTAGTGCTAAATCCAGACTAAAACTCAAATCTCACTCAGATTTACCTGCATTCCTTGGGTTACAGAACATTCCATGCTCAGCCATGACAGGGTCTTAGAAGGATAAGTGGTTTTAGGTAGTTTTGGAAAGAGTGAAACTAAAGGGTGGAGAGTTTTGAAAAATTGATCAAACAGAACACAAAAAATTAGAATGAGAGGTTGGTGTGTGTCAGAAAGCGGCAAAAAATGAGCCAAGGGAGAAGATCCCCCAAAAGAGGGGTATCACCTGTCCCACCTACCTCTCTGAGCACACACCTCCTGAGGCTCCAGTTATGCCTGGGGGACCTGGAGGTGGCACACCCATTCTCTGGCTCGTGGCCTGTCAGGGGCTCTATGCCACATGATCTAGTCTAGGCAGCCCCCCGTAACCCTCCTTCAACTGGCAGCCACATGACCTCAAGGCCGAGGCAGGTGAGCCTTACACCGTGTCCTGAATACTAACACCTGCTCCTGTTGGGGAATTCGGCTCAGGTGAGTTCCAGAGCCGCAGGCTGTTCCCTGCTTCCTCTGGTTGTGGACAGGCCAGGTTCAGGGTGAGGGGCATGGGAGCTGTCTCTGGAGGTATGAGAAAGCACAAATAGCCTTTGCCTTACATGACAGGTGAGGAGTGGAGAGACCCAGGTGGTTTCTAGAGACCTCAATTTCTAAAAGAATGCTGCCCTTCTTTTCTCAAGAGAAGGCCTGGCTGAAATGAATGACACAAATCCATGAGTTAAATCTGTGGTAGGCTGAATAATGACCCCCAAATACGTTCACCTCTGAATCCCCAAACCTGTGTGTGTTGCCTTTTATGGCAAAAGGGACTGTGCAGTGTGATTACAGATCCTGAGATGGAGAGGTTGTCTGGGCAGGCTGGATGCAATCACAGCGGTGCCTATAAAAGTGATGCAGGAGGAGTCAGAGGAAGTAGGTGTAAGGATGAAATGAAAAGTCAGAGTGATTCTAGGACAGAACCATAAACCAAGGAATGCAGGGGCCTCCCAGAAGCTAGAAAAGGCATAGCAGGGAATTCATCCAAAAGGGACTAACTCGTGAATTTAGTCCAGTGGAATTGATTTCTAATTTCTAGCCTCCAGAACTCTAAGAGAGTAAGTTTGTGTTGTTTTAAGCCACTAAGTGTTAATTTGTCAGATCAAAAATAGGGAACGAATACAGATTCCAGTTTGGATCTGGGGACAACACTGTCAGCACCTCTGCCTTTTGGGATGACTATGAAATTATGTATTTCTCACCTAAAATGGAATATTTGATTGATCCATGAGCATTTATTGAGCATCTACTATGTGCCAAGCAGAGTTCTAGGCAAAGGGAATACGGCAAGAAAAAAAAACAACAGATATATCTACTTTCGTGGAGCTTACATATTAATTGGAGAATCAGGCAATATATCATTGCACAACAAAATAAGATGCTTTCAATTATTGGTCTCCAGGAATGCCTTTTGGAGGTGGTGACAGGTGAGCTGAGATTTGAACCAAGAAAAGAACATGGCTATGTGAGGAACTGGGGGAAATGTATTTTGAAGGGAGTGCATTTAGGCAGAGGGAACATGAGGAGAGAGTGAATTTGGCTTGTTCATAGAGTAGACAGGAAGTGTGGCTGGGGTCTAGAATGTGAGGGGGAGAGGGAGAGGAGGAGATCTGTGGGGCCAGACCTTTCAAGGTGTTGAAGGCATGGTAGGCAGACTAGATTTTATTCTAAAAGCAATAAAGATGCCATTACAGCAGCAGTCCCTAATCTTTTTGGCATCAGGGACCGGTTTCCTGGAAGACAATTTTTCCAGGGATGGGGGTGGGAAGGTGGAGGGGGTAGGAGGGTGTCGTGGGGGGTCAGGAGGGAAATGGTATGAAACTAGGAAATAAGAAATGGGATGAACCTGTTCAATGACACAGATCTAATGCCAGATCATCAGGCATTAGATTCTCATAAGGAGCCGGCAACCTAGATCCCTCATATCCCAGTTCACAGTAGGGTTTGGGCTCCTATGAGAATCTAATACCCAGGTGGAGCTCTGGCGGTAATGCTCACTCACCCGCCACTCACCTCCTGCTGTGCCGCCGGGTTCCTGACAGGACACCTACCCATACGGGTCAGCGATCCGTTCTGCATTACAGAATTAGACAAGGTGATGTTGCAAGCGCTTAAGGCTATGGGTTTTTAAAAGATAGCCTCAGTGGTTGTATGGAATATGGAGGGGTTTGGGATGGGGGTTGGGAGGGAGGCACAGAGGGGCAGCAAAAAGACCGGTTAGGAGACTTCAGCTGAGAAATGGCGGGTGACAGTCAGTGGAGATGAAGGGAAGTGGGTAGAATCACATGGATGGATAAGCTACTTTTATGATAGTAAAAGAAGGCAGTTGAACCCAGCATTTTCGGAGGTCAAGGCAGGTGCATTGCCTGAGCTCAGGAGTTCAAGACCAGCCTGTGCAACATGGCGAAACCCCATCTCTCCAAAAATACACAGAAATTAGCTGGGCATGGTAGTGCGTGCCTGCAGTCCCAGCTACTTGCGGGGCTGAGACGGAGGGATCATTTGAGCCTAGGGGGTTGAGGCTGCAGTGAGCCATGTTCATGCCACTGCACTGAGTGGATTGATTCCAATAAAAGCATATATCATTGTGGTAGGGTAGGTGGGTGGCTGGATAGGGTAGCCTGGGTGACAGAGCGAGTCCCTGTCTCCAAAAAAAAAAAAAAAGAAAGAAAAAAGGAAGAAAGAAAAAGTCAGTTGTTGATGATTCTGGAGTGATTGCTTGAGTGAACGGGCCACTTACTGAGATGTGAAAGTCTGAGGACAGGTTTGGGATTTGATCGTTTTCTTACTGTGCCCAAATGCAGTGTAAGCCAATCAATCCACCTTATTTGAAAGACAGCCAAACTCTGGGGACACCTAACCTGGTAGGAGATGGTAGCATAGTGGTTAAATGCACAGTCTTTGGAGTGTGATTGCCTGGGATTCGTTGCATCTCAACAGCTTTCTACCTGTGTGATCCTGACTTGTTGCTTAACCTCTCTGTGACTCAGTTTTTCCCATCTATAAAATGGGGATAAGGAACCCCAGCTCAGTGATGGTGTGAGAACTAGATGAATGCCGAGCATGTTGCACACACTCATTGAATGTTGCTACTGTGGCTTCCCTTGCAGTCCTGTCTGAATTCTAGGTCAAACAGTTCTTCTAAGACTGCACCAACCAGGAAAAAGAGGTCATGAGTAAAACAGAGCCAAGGACACTCAGAGGCTTTATTATCCACCCCTACCCCTGCCCCACCTACCCTACCACAATGATATATGCTTTTATTGGAATCAATCCATTCAGAAAATAATGCCAGGATCTGGAAAATGAGCATCTTTTTTCCTGGTATTGGAGAAGCTAAAGTTCTTCCTTGACTTTTGGTTTCTTCTTTTGCACTGGAGGTCCCTTTGGCTTAGCCACCACCACCACCACCTCCTTAGATGTTTTCTTCTTCCCAGCGGGCTCTTCCAGCTTGGATACATACTTGGTCATGTTCTCCAGCTCAGGCGACTGCTGTTCAGGTAACTCTTTCTTCATCATAGGCACCTCCTTTTCCTCAGCTAACACTTCCTCTTCTATCACTTCATTTTGCTCAACAGACAACAGCTATGAAAGCAAAGGTGGAAGGAAGAAGGGAGGGAGGGAAGAAAGGGAGAAAGAAATAAAGAGGCAAGAAATATGTGATCATTGTGGTTGTAACAGTCAAGTCTACTTTTTCTGAAAGTGCCCAGAGAGAATCAGTCTTTGGACTGCAGGGTTTTCACAGATGCTAAAGATCCGTTTGGTTTCAGTGGTAAAGTGCCCAGCTGTGGTTTCACCCTTCAGGTAAGAGGACCTTTTGGGGAACGAAAGGTTCTAAGTCTATAGATGTGGCTCCTGCCCCACTAGCTCCAGGACTGGACAGGTGACCAGTCTTAGCTAATGAGATCTCTGTCCAGGACATTTTCTGGGACATCTAAGAAGTAGATGCTTGCTTTCTAAACTGGGAGGATGTTAGTTTGGAGCTGTGGTGTAATCTTTGAACTTCTGTGGGGAAATGACTACTTGAGAATGAAACCAACATAGAGGAAAACAGAGATGGGAAGACAGAAAGCAAGTCTGGGTTCCGGATCCACCCACACCTGATGTTCTACCAGTTATATGGGATAAATTCCCATTGTTGCTTAAAGCAAAGAGTAGTGTCTGAAATTTCCAGTGGAAGTCTTAATTAATACAGAGGGCACCGTCCAGCAGAGGGCCTCACTGAGGCATGGCTAGGGGAGAAAGGGGACTGTGGTCCTATGCATCAGGAGAGTAATGCCAGAGGGCAGAATCCCACCAAGACATCTGGTCAGTCCCAGGGGAGCGGCCCAAGGCAAGGAGCTGTGTGTTACCTCAGAGCCTTGGTCTTTCTAGATGTTTCTAAAGTTTGCCATTTCTGCTTCCCATAGTAAGTGCCTTTGAAATAAAGGTGACTAGTAGAGTCACCCAACCTGGATGCTTCTCCATCCATCCTCAACCATCTCCCAAGATTATGGAACTCCAGCCATACTCTTTTGTTGTCCATTAAGTTCCTAGGGATTCTGTGTGGGACAGAATAATCCGGAGTGTTTCTGTTGCCCCTTACCTCATCCTCATCCTCCATCTTAGTTTTGACGTGGCTTTCCAGGAAGTCAGAGAAGCCCTTCAGGGTGTGTTCTCCCTTATACAGGACAGCCTAGGACGAAAATGGAACAGGGTCAGGATGGGATCCTCTTCCCGCAGAGATGCTGGAGGATTGCTACCTAGGTAAACCCAGGGTCAAATTCCTAACAACCCCGGGTATGTTATGCAGGTTCTCTAACCTCTGTTAACCTCCAGTGCCATGGCTCCAAGGGAAGGATAATAAAAATGCCTCTGACATAGGGTTGTTATGTAGTGGATCAAAGCATGGACTGTAAAACCACACAGCAAAGCCTTAAACTTTGGCTGCATTACTGCAGTGTGGTCTGCTTATTTAATTTCTCTGACTCACTTTTCCTATCTCTAATATGGAGACAAAATAGTACCTACCTTGTAGGGTTGTTATAAGGATTAAATGAGGTAATGTATGTGAAGTATTGAAAACAGCGCCTGGTTCATGATGAGCACGATAGGCGTTTGTTATTATTATTATTATTATTATTATTATTATTATATTATTACTATCATAGCAACAATAATAAGAGGAAGAATAGTTCTTTTCAGAAGCATCTGGTACATGGTCAGTGCTCCATTATCACAAGTTCCCTTTCCTCTTTTTTTTTTTTTTTTGATATGGAATCTTGCTCTGTCGCCATCCTGGAGTGCAGTGGCGCGATCTCAGCTCACTGCAACCTCTGCCTCCCAGGTTCAAGCGATTCCCCTGCCTCAGTCTCCTGAGTAGCTGGGACTACAGGCATGCGCCACCACGCCCGGCTAATTTTATATTTTCAGTAGAGACGGGGTTTCACCATGTTGGCCAGGATGGTCTGGATCTCTTGACCTCGTGATCCAACTGCCTCAGGCTCCCAACATAATGAGATTACACGCGTTGAGACACCACGCCCGACCCCCTTTCCTCTTTAGGAAAGTTCAGAAGCTGCTTAATGCCCACAGGTCGCCTAAGCTTCTTTTCAGATAATTTGAGATTACTACCTTAGCCTCATCCTCTCAGCCCAGCCTCAGTAACACAACTCCCCGACATGCATCCTCTGCAGTGCAGACTGAGCAAAGAGTGGGTCACAGTGGAATCTTGCCACAGTGCTGGGGTCACCCTTCTGCCCACCTCTTTGTTCAGACCACACTTCCTACCTGTAGTACACAGTCCCTCCTCTAACCTGATTTAAGTCCCCACCATTCTGCAGAGTCCTGGGTCTGCATGGAGACTTGCAGCCATATCTGCCCTCCAGAAGCTCTTCCTCCCCCTTGATTTCAATTGCATTCATCCATACTCTTCTAAGGAGCAGGAACCTGGGCTCACATTTCTTTGACTGATGCTCTTTCCCATGCATGGACATGGCATGGAGTGTGGGTTGTATCAACACTGGTTATGGCCGATGACTGTAATCCCAAGGTGGAAATGACATTGTTTGTCTCTAGCATGTATTTTTGCCTTCACCTGGTAATACCCCACGTCCAATATTCTCATGGAGATTCCTCCCACCTTATTTCATATAGTTAGGGCAGAGCTCAGCCCCATATAAAACTAGGAACCATATAAAACTAGGCCTGCCCATCAAAACACCCACATCCACTTGGCCACAGTGGTTGGGTCAGGGATATGCAAGCTACACCCAATGATAGTGAGTCTCAGGACTTTGGTGCAAACTACTGGAAAATAATCTTTGAACTTGAATGTGAGAGGATGGATAGTGGCTACAGCTGAGAATAAAACTGGTTTGGTAGAAAGCGCAGCTGGAGGTAGGGAGAAACTGAGTCCCTGATAATAACATAACATTGTTTTCAGCTATGTGCATCCCAAGAGCCCCTCACTTGTTGAGAGTCGCTGGGGAACAGCCTGAAGAATGGGTACCGGTCCAGGTACATCAGCTGAATGTCATTTGCTGTGACATCGATCTTGGCAATGATAATTGTGGAGTGGTTTTGATACTTTCTGCCCAATTCCTCCAACAGTGGGAACAGCATCTTGCACTTTTTAGACCAGGGTGCATCTGGAAGAGAAGGTCCATGGCTCAGGCTCACATTGATGAAGATCCAGAAAGCTGGCGCCACCCTACACATGGAATCGCTGTGTTCCACTTGTGGTCCTGCTGTTTTGCCAATTGCACTCCCTCCTTCTTTTAATCATATATTAGATTATTTTTACATTTCAGCAATAGTTCCCAATTGTTATTCGATAAATTAGAAAAAAAATAGTTTTGGCTGGGTGCAGTGGCTCACACCTGTAATCCCAGCACTTTGGGAGGCTGAGGCGGGTGGATCACAAGGTCAGGAGTTCGAGATCAGCCTGACCAACATGGTGAAATCCCATCTCTACTAAAAATGCAAAAATTAGCCGAGCATGATGGCGTGCACCTGTAATCCCAGCTACTCGGTAGGCTGAGGTAGGAGAATTGCTTGAACCCGGGAGGTGGAGGTTGCAATGAGCCGAGATTGCGCCACTGCACTCGAGTCTGGGTGACAGAGAGAGACTCCACCTCAAAAAAAAAAAAAGAAAGAAAGAAAAAGAAAAAGAAAACAAAAAGAAAAAAATAGCTTAGCCCTCTTCCACCTAAATACTAACACTTTTAGTGTGTTCATGTTTTCTTCTATTTTTTTGTTTTGCTTTTTAGAGGCAAGGTCTTGCTATGTTGCCCAGGTTAAGCTTAAACTTAAACTCCTGGGCTCAAGAGATCCTTCCATCTCAGCTTCCTGAGTTGCTGGGACTACAGGCTTGTGCCACTGTGCCCAGCTTGCTTTTTTTCTTTTTTTCAAATTCCTTTCTTTTAACATAGTGTTCCATTCTAGTAGAAGAAGAAAGCCAAGAACAATATTTACGTTAGATGACTTTAATGTTCTTCCAAAAAGTGTGTGTGTGTTTTTGTGTATGTGTGTGTGTGTGTGTGTGTGTGCATATGTGTTGCAGCACAGGGGGGTTTTCACAATAGAGGTTTGGGAACTTGCCCAAAGCTATGCAGTAATTGCACTTTTCAGACCAGAGTAATTAAGCAGAAGAAGTGGGGTTTAAAGACAGGCTGCTTTGACCTGTGACCACTATACCACAGGTAGGCATTAATATAACATAACATATAGATATTATGTTATGTTATGTCATGTCATTTATAGGTAATTACATGTCATGTCATTATACATATATAATTCAGAGGAGGAGAACATCCCCAAGAAGTGTGACAGGTATAATTACTCTTGGACAGGGGACACTGAACTTTCTTGTGGACAGTTCTTTGGTCTTTGAGTGTGGTCCAGGCTCCTGGGCCTCTGGAAACCAGAGACCAGCTCCAACCCAAGGGAAAGAAAATCTTACCTGCTTTCCTTCTACTAGAGCTCAAAGCTCAGTTTCTGGCTCTGTAAGAGAAATGGCCTCAAAAGACCCCAGACACGCCACTTTTGGATGATCATACCCCATTTACAAGCCAAGTGTCTCCATGGCCATCCCCCCTGCCTGCAGCATCTCTGGCAGCACCCCCTACACTCAGCGGGTCCTGGGTCAGAGCAGGAGGGGGCATAATGGCTGCAGCCCCAGGGGGCCAATCCCGTGGCCCTACTTCCAAGAAAATGAAGCTGCTTTTGCCTTTTATCAAAATGAAATGGACAGTCTTACAACTCTGGGTGTGACGTAAGTACAGAACAGCTGCATCTAGCCTCTCACTGAAAGGCAGCGGATCTTGGTGATTCAGCCACAGACTTTAAGCGCCTCACTCTGTGAATAAGAGTCCCTTTCAGAGTGATTGTAAAAGGCCTGCATGATGCAGTGTAGCCCTTGTCTTACCCTCCAGAAAGTAATAGCACCAGAGCTTGTGTTAAACTTCTTGTCTTGCTACTTACTGTGTGACCTAGGGTAAGATCATTAACCTCTCTGAGGTGGGGTTCCCTGATCTGTGACATGGGGAAAACCACCATACCTTCCTCACAAACTTGTTACACAGCTCATTAGAGCAGGTGTGTCAACAGCAAACTCACGCTTGACTCATTGTAAGGGCTCATTAAATGTTAAAATAAAAGAAATGTCTGAAGGAACTTCAGTATCACCTTTCTCTGTGTCTCAGGGTGGGAGAGCACATCTCTGGCTTTGTCTCCCACGTGCAAATCAGAAACAATGGGAAAAGGGCAATAGTCCTTAAATAAGCCCTGGAAGTAATTATAATAATAGGAATAACAACAGCAGTAGCAATTGTCACTTATCAAGTGCTTACAATATGCTAGACGCTGTGCTAAGTACTGTACATGGAGGATTGGGGTCCCCACCTCCTATGGGCCATTTGATAAGTCATCTAAAGCCAGAAGCAAAGAAATCCTGTACAGCAGTTAGGAGTGTAGGTGCTGAAGTCAGATGTCTAAGTTCAAATCCCAGTTCCAGCACTTACTGACTGCAAGATAATGGAAAAATGTCTTCTCCTCCCTGAGACCCTATTTAGTCATCTGCAAAGTCTGAGCAATAAAAGTAGCTACTTTCAAAAGGATGTCGTTAGGATTAAATGAGATAATGTATGCAATGGCTTAGAATAAAGCCCAATATACTACAGCATCCAAGAAAACATTGTCAGCCATGAGCATTATTGTTTTTACAAACAGCTATAGGCCTGGGTTATGTGGAAGGCATTGCATACATTCCAATAATTACATTTCTGGGGGAAAGAGTTGCATTGTTCCTGATAGCACCTTGAGTCTTTGGGTATCTGAAGACCATCCTTGGCATGGTGCATTGATGGGTTTTAGAGATTTCAGTGCCCAACAATTCAGGAGAAACACTTGAAACATAATTTTGGCACCCGTTGCCTCAGAACCCCTCTTGGAGGTACTTACAGAACATCACAAACACGTCCTTTTCTTTGTCAAAGACGACTATGTTGAAGTTCTTCCCCACGAGCTGCTTAACCAGTCCCTGGTCCCAGTATTTTGGAATCTCTTCACTGGATTGATGTTTCTAGGAAGCACATTTGAGAGGCCTAAGAGTCTTCATAAAGGGTCTCGAAGTTGTGGGGCTCCCCACCCTGATTGGAAACCACTAAAGGTTTTCTCGTGTTTTTTTCACAAGAGGCTTAGGAAAGGGTTTGAAATACTGAGATGGATCATGAGCTTGATGTCAACCCTGGATGGTTCAGGGCAATTTGGGGTCAGGGGACTGAGGAGCAGACAAAGCTTCAAACTTGGATGGATTCTCAGATTTTATAAAAAGAAGATTTAAGCCGGGCGCGGTGGCTCACGCCTGTAATCGCAGCACTTTGGGAGGCCGAGGCGGGTGGATCATGAAGTCAGGAGTTCGAGACCAGCCTGGCCAACATGGTGAAACCTCGTCCTACTAAAAAAAAGAAAAAGTACAAATATTAGCTGGGTATGGTGGCATGCACCTGTAATCCCAGCTACTCAGGAGGCTGAGGCAAGAGAATTGCTTGAACCCAGAAGGCGGAGGTTGCAGTGAGCAGAGATTGTGCTACTGCATGCCAGGCTGGTTGACAGAGCAAGATTTTGTCTCCAAAAAAAAAAAAAAAAAAAAAAAATTAGTTGTCCTCAATTACTCTAAGAATCAAGATCAAGACCATTTGCATGACCTATAAAACCTTGATCACACTTTGATTGGTTCCTACAATAAAGGAAATCCTCTCTTTTCTTTCCTCAGCCATGTTGGTCTTCAGCTTATCCAAATGGCCAACCTTCCTCCCAGCTCAGGCCTTTGTTAATGCTGTTCCCTCTGGCTGACAGGCCTCCCCACTCCTGATTCCTACTCTCCCTTCTTCATCTGGGTAACTCAAAACGTATGCCTCAGAATGACCCAAGGGAGGACTTCCTTGACCCTCCCCGCATCTAGATGAGGACTTGCTGCCATAAATTCTCATAATGCTCAGCACTTTTTCTTGTATCACTTATTCATGTTTACTATTTATATTTATTTTTCTAATTATTTGATTAATGTGTCTCTACCATAATAGATGGAATGTCATAAGAGATTTTTCTTTCCTCGCCATTGAGCATCCACTGCCTGGTACATAGTAGATCCTCAATAAATGTTTTGCAACTGAATGAACAAAAAATGAGCTCAGCTTTCGCTTCTTTTTGAAGTAAGTGTTGGAAACCTCAAAACATATTTTTTATCTACAACCATTGCCTCCTGAATGTCTCCTGAATCCACATCATTTTCTCCATCTGTGTGGTTACTTACCAAATCCAGGTAGCCTCCATCTCTCATCTTGATTGCCAGAAGAGCCTCCAGATGTTCTCCCCCCGTCTCCTCCCAATCCTCCCACACCTTTATTCTCTATAAGCAGGGCTCTATTTCTACCATGCAAATCTGGCTTCTCTCATTGCTCTTAGGAAACCAAATTCTTTCCTTCCTTCCTTCCTTCCTTCCTTCCTTCCTTTCTTTCTCTCTCTCTCTTTCTTCTTTCTTTCTTTCTTTCTTTCTTTCTTTCTTTCTTTCTTTCTTTCTTTCTTTCTTTCTTTCTTTCCTTTTGAGACAGAGTCTCACTCTGTCACCCAGGCTGGAATGCAGTGGTGGGATCTGGGCTCACTGCAACCTCCACCTCCCGGGTTGAAGCGATTCTCCTGCCTCAGCCTCCTGAGTAGCTGGGACTACAGGTGCGTGCCATCACACCCGGCTAATGTTTTGTATTTTTAGTAGAGACGGGGTTTTACCATGTTGACCCTTGCTGTGCAGCCTCTGTCTGGCTCACAGCCTCTTCTTCCACAGTGTCCTCCCTCACCACACCCGCTCTAGCCTCTGGAAAGCACTTAAAGATTCTTTCAGTGGGAGCACACATGGGGTGGCCATGGGGCATGGGAGATAGAAAATGGTGACAATTGTGGGGAATTGGGAATGGCTCAGATCAGGTGGATCTCATAGATCTTGTAGAGGATGCCCATCTCTGCTCTAACAGCATAAGAAGACATGTTGGCCTTTGCGAGGGAGACAGACACCACCTCAGATCTAACTGCAAGGAAGAGAGAGAGGATAGGTAGGATTTTAGATGTGGTAATGGAAAGTGAGGAGGCCCCCACTGTGAAGACATCTATTTTCTTAGTGATCTAGGGGTACAGTACTCGGCTGAGAGTGAGTGGGAATGGGATATGAGGAGAGAGAGACTCTGAGATTTAAAAATGAACACACTAACTGAAATTTCCATATGGATGCCAGGACATTTTTCAGAGTCCATGGGAGCCTGGTTTGCAATGCCATGAAGCCAGTCACCCTCGTGGTGATGTTGGTCTGGAAGCAGGGAAGTTAAGGGGGTTCAACCAGAGTTGGAACTTGCCTGGTGAGTACTATGGGGTATACAGGAGGTGGAAGATGGAGGGGATAAAGGAGGTAAGGGAATCATCATCAGAGCAATGAATGATGGAATGCAAGTTCACAGAGGGGGCACTAAAGAGAAATGGAATCAGGAGGGTGAGGGCAATGAGAAGGATGAGGAATCGTAGCCACGTGTGTCCTGGAGGGAAAAATCAGGCATTGGGAGGTACTGCAATCTCCGGGTTGTGGGCATGGGAGCAGGGAGCTGACATGGCATGGACACATCAGCTATTGGAGAATAGAGACCAGGGTCGTAGACACTGACATCTCTGGAAATGACAGCAGAGTTGGGGCTAGGGAAAGGCTGCCATCAGGAGCCTAAGTCCTCAGAGAGTGAAGGCAGATAGTCAGAGGACAGCAACAAGGAGGTGGGAGCACAGGGTCAAAAAGCATGGGATCCAAGGCATCTGGGGTTTCTGAAGATGAAAGAAGGAAAATGGGTTGGAATTGGAAAGAAGGACAGCAGCCTCACCGCTCAGCCCATGAAAATGCTGTGCACAGGAGACAGCTTCCACAGAAAAGGCTACAGGGGCAGCTGTGTCTCTGGGAGAATGGACAAAAGGCTGTAGAAGACTCAGGTAAGGGGACCATCATTTGGGTTTGTCTGGAGTCTCGATTTACTTCTATTGTTCCAGACTTTTTTTGGGGGGGTGGTGGTGGACAGGGTCTTCCTCTGTGGCCCAGGCTGGAGTGCAGTGGTGTGATCGTAGCTCACTGTAGCCTTGATCTCTAGGCTCAAGCAATGCTCCTGCCTCAGCCTCCTAAGTAGCTGAGACTACAGATGCACACCACCACACCTGGCTAATTTTTAAATTTTTTGTCAAGATGTGATCTTGGTATGGCCTCGAACTCCTGGGCTCAAGTGATCCTCTCGCCTCAACCTTGCAAAGTGCTGGGATTACAGGCATGAACCACCGCACCTGGCCCATTCCAGAATCCTTTACTCCCATAATGTCCCAATTTGGAAAATTAATAATATGGTTACCTTACTCAGCAGAGTAGCTGTGGAGACATAGACAGTGGGTGACTATGTGTTCCATGTGTTTCTGCAGCCTCTCCTTCCTGTCAGCGAAATAGACTAGGCCCCTTCTAACCCCATCCAACCAAAAGATCCCTAAAGCTTTTAAGGCTACATCCTGATTGCCCTGTGGCTCCATCCCCCTTCTCCTCCTCAAAGCAAGCATCTACTCTTGGACCAAGTAGATCTTTCACATTGGAGGTGATAGGAGAAGAAGAGCCTCCTTTCAGAGTGCAAGTTAACACTACTGAGTGCCTGCATTTCTATTGTGAATTCCTGCAAAGGAAATGCCTCCACTTTACAACTAAGAATAAGTGGAGGAATTAAAGGCTTGGGATAGGTCAGAAGTTGGATAGATTTGAGGTGGGGAGATGGGGGATTTCCCCCCATTGAGCCACAAAGTTGATCTTTATTCTGCCTCCACATACAGGTGAGGAGAATTATCAAGGCCAACAGAATTATGAGAAGGAGATGATTTTGAGGTTCTGGATAAACCTTGTCCAAGAAAAAACCTACTGTGGCATTTTTACTCAGGAAGCTGCGGCCAAATTTCTTGAGGCTTTCGTAGGTTATGTCATCTGAAGGCATTTTGTACCTGGCGTCAGAGCTCAAGTTTAGGATTTGGACGGATGGGATATCGACCTCTGTGACCCGGAAGTACTTGAAGACACGTCCATTTCTGGGTTTGTCTGCATCCACAAGGATGAAAAGGATCTGCCAAAGAAAACAAAACCCTTGTCTCTCTGGATCCTTTGCCAGTGGAGAAAAACTGCTGAAAGGCTGTGGACTAAGGGGATGCACATGGTGGGGTCTGTGGAGCACCTCTGCAAAATGTAACAAAGGCAGGTGCAGCTCTGCACCGAAATGCATGGCAGGCAGTAGCCACCAGCCTGGCTTCAGCCTCCTTGTGCTGTGCTCCATCCACACAGTTTCAGGAGGTCAGGAAGTCCTGAGCTTTCATTCTGTTTCAAACTGTTTCATCAGTTTCCTGATCTGTAAAATGATTATCATAGTGCCTATCATAGGGTTGCTGTGAGAATTAAACAGGACAATGTATGGAAAGGCTTAGTTCAGGGACTGGCTGGTAGAAAGTGTTCAATACATGACAATTCTTATTATTTTTTATTTGAATAATTATTAGTCAAAATTATTCTATCAAGGAAATTCATGACTTCATTCACTCATTCATTAAACAAACATTCATGGAGTGTCTACTATGTGTGAGCCATTTTACTCAGCACTGAGGACACAACCCTGCCCAAAGCAGACAAAATCCCTGCCCTCAAGGAGTTTATGTTCTAGTGGAGAAGACAGGCAACAAATGAGTGAATGAGCTTACAAAGCCAAACAGCAATGAGTGCCAGTTAGACAATAAAACAGGGCAATGTGATAGAGAGTAGCTGCCCCGATGGGGTAAGGTAGGGGCTCAGGATTAGGTAGGGTGGTCAAGAGGAGAACCTGAGGAGGTCACATTTCAGCTGGGACATAGTTGATAGTAACAAGTCATGGAACAGTATTCCGGGTGGTGGAAACTGCCAGTGCAAAGGCCTGAAGACAAAACAAACACCTAGAGAGCTTAGAGTGTTCTGGGAATAGAAAAGAAAGGTCAGTGTGGCTTTGTCAGAGGTGTTTAAACCAGAGCAACTTCATCTTGAATACAGGCTGGGTAAAATGAGGCTGAGACCTACGGGGCTCCTTTCCCAGATGATTTAGGTATTCTTAGTCACAGAATGAGATAGGAGGTCGGCACAAGATACAGGTCATAAAGACCTTGCTGATAAAACAGGTTGTAGTAAAGAAGCCAGCCCAAACCCACCAAAACCGAGATGGTGACGAGAGTGACCTCTGGGCATCCTCACTGCTACACTCCCACCAGCACCACGACAGTTTACGAATGCCATGGCAATGTCAGGAAGTTACACTATATGGTCTAAAAAGGGGAAGCATGAATAATCCACTCCTTGTTTAGCATATAATCAAGAAATAACCATAAAAATGGCAACCAGCCGCCCTCGGGGCTGCTCTGTCTATGGAGTACCCATTCTTTTATTCCTGTACTTTCCTAATAAACTTGCTTTCACTTTACAGACTGGCTCTGAATTCTTTCTTACACGAGATCCAAGAACCCTCTCTTAGGGTCTGGATCGGGACCCCTTTCCAGTAACAGCTTCAGCACCATGAGGGAGAGAGACAAAGGAGAAAAGGTCAGAGACTGTCGAAGATGAGGTCAGAGGTCCAGTAAGGAGCTTGGGTTTAGTCTGAATATAATGGTGGGCCACTGAAGGATGGTAAGCTAGAAAGTGACATGATAATAATTTTGAGAAGGTCATTCTGGTTGCAGAGAAGAAGCAAAAGTGGAAGCAGGGAGATGAGTTAGAGGCCACTGCAGCCACCTAGGGTCAGATACTTGCAGTTCATTCATTCATCAGAAGATTAAAGGCCTCACTGTGTGCTCCTCTTCTAGGTGCCAGGGAAATTGAAAAACACAGCAAACATATTAAAACCATCCTTGTGTACTTTCAATAAATATTTGCTACCTTCTGTTGGCACTGGAGCACAGAGGTGAACAAGATAAGAGGTGCAATCTGTTGAAACAGTATTAATTCAACTGTTTAGCGTTGTCTGTGAAATGGATCACAGTCTATAAAAGGCATTTGGGGAATTCACTAGGGTGACTGAAACTTAGAACTTCATCTTCTGATGTAAGCCAAAATAAATACCAGGGAGATTGAAGAGTTAAAAAAAATGGAAGAAAATAATGGCTAAGCATTGACTACTGTAAAATAGGAGAAACAGAGAAAAAGCAATCAGGTTGCAATCAATTTAACTATATCCAAAAACTTAGAGTAAAATTGGAAAAAAAAAGACCCCCAAGAAATATATTTAACAAGAGGAATTATTTCTGTGATTTGAACCATCTTTTTTGAAAATAATGTGGTGGAATGTAGCATGACCATTACATGTGTTATATTCTAGTGGCTTTCTTTATTTTAGGTTACAAAGTTCTCAATTGTTTTATTTAATTTCAGATTAATTTTTTTAAAAGAGAAAAAAGACCCTGCCATGATTATACTTCCTATAAAGATGAAGAGAAAAATTAATCAACTAGCTTCCATAGTTCAGGTACTTCTAACTACCTTAAATACAGGAACAGCGCTTAGGGGAAACCTTTGTTTCTAATGGTGATGATGATAATAATAAAAAGCACCATTGATTGTAAAGCTCATTGCTTTACATATATATTTTCTAATTCTTACTACAACAGTCCATTTCATGCATGAGGAGACCTCAATATGGGGTTAAGAAACTCACCTAAGACAGTGTAGTTTGCCAGAGAAAGAGAATTTGAACTTGGGTCTGCACAATGTTAAAGCCCAGAATCTTAGCAATTACTTGCCAGACAATCTGTGCTACTCCCCACCTTCAGGCTTTCATAGTCCTTGACCTCAGACAGCAGTGGTCTTTCCTGCCCCCACCTCCAGGCCAAATGATACCACTCTTAGTGTGTGGAGTCCACTTAGTGGTCCATCAAAAAAGCAGGCAAGCCTTCATGTTCTCAGAGTAGACTCATTACAAAGAAGAGTGAAGAAGTGTAGATTTGGCATGGAAGAGACACTGGGCAGGAAGAATGGAGAAGGCATATTTAAAATTAAATAGTAAATGATATGTGGCATTGACATGCAAATCAGAAAACTGACAGGCAATTGCAAGTGCCAATCTTTCCTGATTCAATTTATAATAAGCAGGGCAGGCAAATGGGCTCAGGGTCTGCAGGTCTTGGATCCTCATCCAGGAGTCCCAGAGAGCAATGGCGCACTCTACAAACCTTGTTTTGGAATTCCTTTGATGCCAGCTTATAATGCTGAATTATGATACCATATGACTCCGAGCTTTTGGAGACAAAGAGCAGCATGTGACTCATGATGTGCAACTCGGAAATCAGATCCTTATTCTGAAATGACCAGGAAAATATGTCATCCCAAGCACACACAGTGGCCCCAGCTCCCCTTCCTCCAGGGACCATCTACTCACTGACCTCAGTGTTGTATTCGATCACAAAATCTGTAAGGTGCTGTTTTATGACACGATTGAGTTCCTGTTTGTTGGTACTGTCATTAATAAGCTTTTGGCGGTTCACAATTTTTCCCTTGTACAAAAGGAGAAACATATTGGAGGACAGTAGCTTTCATGATATAGCCACTTAATAAATATAAATAGCACAATTTTCTCCTTGGATAAAAGGAAAGCACTGAGGAATGGTATCAGGTGTAGTCTGTAATCTAGGTAGTTAATAACTAGGAGGGGCTGGCCAGATTAGTCAGTGGGTAGAATCTGGGTAGGTGACAGCCATGAAAATCTCAGATCTATGGCAGGCCACAAGGAGTGTAATTGACTTAACAGCCCCAGCCATTGTCATGCTGTGTAATCAATCAAATATTAAAATATCTGTGCCAGGGCTGAGAAATTTCTCACATACTGCTCCAACTAATGATTGACGGCTCATTCATATTAAGACAAACCCAGTCCCAGGAGATTCAGGACTTCTCTGATAGGTGTTAAATCAAGTTTAGCATAAAGCTGCCTACTTACATGTTTTAAGTTCAGCCTAAACTTTTCACTATACATAGTGAACTATAATCTAAATGGAGGTGTAACTAGACTGTCATAGCCTACACTTGTGCCAATCACTGAGTTATGGCCAATCAAAGGTGGCCAACTGTTCAATCATTGTTAAAATAAGGCAAACACTGAGCTGTAACCAATCTAGCTGTTTCTGAACCTCACTTCTGTTTTCTGTACATCACTTTGCTTTTTCTGTCCATAAATCTTCCACCACTTGGCTTTGCTGGAGTCTGTCTGAGCCTACTCTGGCTTGGGAGGCTGCCTGATTCATGAATTGTTCTTTGCTAAATTAAGCTCTTCAATTTAACTTGTTTTAAGTTTTTCTTTTATCTTTATTATTCTTTTTATTTATTGTCTTTCTTTTTGAGACAGGGTCTTGTTCTGTTGCCCAGGCTGGAGTACAGTGGTTTAATCAGCACACTGCAGCCTCAGCCTCCCAGATTCAATCCTCCTGCCTGAGCTTGCTGAGTAGCTAGGACTGCAAGCACTTGCCACCATGCTCGAATAACTTTTTTTTTTTTTAAAGATGTAGTCTCACTATGCTGCCCAGGCTGGTCTCGAACCCTAGGCATAAGGCTTCTTCCCTCATTTTATACTGTTGATCTAGGATGGTATCAATAAAGATAGAAATGAATGGTTAAAGAGATATTTTGGTTATAAAATCAGTAGGGTTGTGGTGATGGATTGCTTATGAGAGGTGAAGGAGAGGGAAGTGTTAGGATGTTGCCTGAGTTTTCTGGCTTGTTTAACTGGATGGGAGAGGTGGTTGCATCATTCCTGGAGCAAGAGAAAACACTGGGAGAGGACCTGGAGAGGAGATTATGACTTTGGGCTTAGCCATTTTGAGATGCCTGGTGTTGCACATAAAGGTCTGCAGATTAGAGAAATCTCACTGGAGATGGATATTTATAAGATGTGTGTATAGCATAGGTGGTAATTGCTGATGAAGGGTAGAAGGGGAAGCATGGAGTAGAAGAAAAGAGGGCATAGGATTGAGCCTTGATGAACTGCATTTACTAGTTAAGTAAAGAGAAGGAGCTTAAGATGGTAAATGGCTAGAAAGGTTGGAGCAACACTGGGAGACTGTGACTTCACAGAAGTCAACTAGTCCAATGCCACTGAGCTCACAAGTGGCAGAACCAGAATTTGTACCCAAAGCTCATACGATTCCACTACTTTGAACCAGAGACCCCTCACTAGCAATAGGATCAAAATCCTACCTTTTTGAACACCAGGACGCTGTCAAGGGTGACGTGGAAACGCCCAATGACATTGCCAATCGTTATGACTCCAAACGTTAGCTCTGGAAAGTCTTTGATCACATCATAGAACAACTCTGCTACTTCTTCCTCTAAATCCTATTTGGGAAAGGATGTTTGGAAAGGCTTTGGTAGAAATCAAGGTGCCTGGTTTATATAAGGGAAAGACGGCAGTGGTGGCTGATTCGTCTCTTCACTTTTTCAAGTTCTGGGGTTTGCCTGGGTCACCCAAATCCTCTTTCATGAGTATTTCATACTCAAAATGCTTCTCTGGCTATGAATAAAGCCAAAATAGGCAAGTCCTCAGAGATCAACGGAGAGAAATGATAAATGTGACCTTTTCCAATCACTAGAGTAAAGGGTGTTCTAACCCAATGAGACTTTTAATATTTATTCCTTAGTTACTTTCAGAAGAGGCAATTGATTTTACCACATGTAATACAAAATGTGAACTTAATATCAAGAATTTCAGCCTTCATTCTTTAGCTTGAAAGAAAATCAAGGCCAAACACCTCTCAAATAAGTAACAAGGGGTGAGGGAGAGAGGCAGATAGTCTCTCTGTGTTAAATATAATGCCCAAGTTCTGCCTTCTACTGGGAGAAGGAGAGAAGTCACCAACTTATAGCAAAAGAATTAGGACACATTAGAAACTCATTCTCCTAAAGCAAAAATAATTAGCAAGTTATTTATAAGCATTAAAAAATCTACATGTAAGGCTATTATGAGACGTTTCATGATTGTATCTAAGTTACTTATGTTCTTCCCCAAACATCTCCTACTGCACCTCTAAGCGTTGGTGTATTTTCGAATGAGTGCATGTTTATCCTGTGCTATCGGTTTTAATATATGAGGATGCTTGGAAAGAGGTTAGGGAGAGAAACTGGCCTGGCCCAAGCATGGCTGGTGGCCTTCAGATTCATAGAGAACAATGGCTCTGAAACCAGAAACTAAGACATCCTTTTATTAAGTGATGTTCTAAATGGACCCCTAAAATGATTAACCACACTGTTAAAACCCATTAAGTATAGATGCCAATCTTCTCTCTTTTCTCTCCATTCCTGTCCATTTGAACCCTTGGAGCTTCCCCTAAAAACCAGATCATTGGATGGAGAAAATTGGGCAATCAAAACAGAAGAGTCTCCTCACCCCACCCCCTCCCAGACACAGCACTTCTTACCAGTTGAAAGCCTCCTCCCACCTCTTGGTCCCAGTACCTGGAAGAAGCCAACGATGACCAAGGGCCTGGATATCACAAACTCTGCCACCTGCTCACTGCTGTTGAACAAAAATGCTTTCTGGCTAATTTGTCGTCTCAACCAAACGACTAAGGCAGCAGATTCAACCACTCCTGGAGAAAGACACAGTTAAATAGATACCAGAGAAGTTTCCTCTTGAACCAAAGCAAGAAGCTGGTCTTTCTCAATTTTAATGCATAGAAGCTTCTTGTCTCAGGCTCTCACCCCTTGAAGGCCAAAGTCAGTTCCTCCATTATCCTCTTCCCCAAGCTCCAAGCACGAACATTAACAACAGCAGCTAAATGTTACTGAGCACTCACCAAGGCCCAGACACTGTGCTGAACGTTTTGCATATATTAAATCTTCACAACAATCCTATGAAATAGACACTTTTACTCTCCCCATTTTGCAGATGAAGGAACCAAGGTTCAACTGCCAACAGGCACCCAACTAGAGAACGTGAAGATCAAATTTAGGAGGAGGCATTTCCAGACTTCTTTTCTTATGAACTCTCCAAGGTGACAGGAAGATTGATTTATATTTTAAAATCTCAATAAAATATAACTGGAAAGACCACATAGCTCTGTAACCTTGGGAAAATCCTATTATCTTCCTGCAGCCCCCATTCCTCAGCTGAGATCCAAATGCCCTTTAAGGTCATCCACTCCTGACTGCCATTTCTCAGCTATAGCATGGTTGGTGTCAAGCACACAAAAGTCTTAGCTTCCAAAATTAAGACACATATATTATATCTGGGAAGACAAATTGGTGAGCCAGAAGGTACAGAAGGCTGTACACAGGCGAACATGTGTTTTTCTAGGATTATCAGTTTCACATGATGGAAAGTAATGTAAAATATTATATATTTGTATCTGCTATAGAACATTAAAATTGAACATTTTAAATGAGTTTATGAGCTAAGCATGGTGGCCTATGCCTATTTCCCAGCACTTTGGGAGACCAACGCAGGAGAATCACTTGAGGCCAGGAGTTTGGGACCAGTCTGGGCAACATAGCGAGACACTCAGGTCTACAAAAAACAAAAGAAAATTAGCCAGGCATGGTGGCATGTGTCTGTAGTCCCGGCTACTTGGGAGGCTGAGGCAGAAGGATTGCTTGAGCCCAGGAGTTCAAGGCTGCAGTGAGCTACAATCAGCCTGGGAGACAGAGTGAGACCTTGTCTCTAAAATAAATAAATAAATTTATGAGATAAAGCAATATTCGTTGTGAGTAGCTTTGAACTACATCCACAGACTGTTATTCATTTACTCACTCATTTATTTCTTCCCTCATTTATTTACTTGGCAAATATGTATCAAGTGCTTACTATCAAGTGCTGTACTCAGCCCTGGAGATATAAGGATGAACAGAAACAAACACATTACCACCATTTCACAGCTCTCATTCTGTCGAGGAAGACAACAATCAAATAAATGCATGAACAAGGGCATCATTACACCCAAAGGAAATGTTTGAAATCAAAGTTCTGCGAGTCTGTAGCAAAGATGCCTGACTTAGACTGTGAAGTCAAGGAGGACTTCCTGGAAGAAACTATGGATGAGCTGTAAAATAAAGAATGCACTGGGCCAGGCGCAGTGGCTCATGCCTGTAATCCCAGCACTTTGGGAGGCCGAGGCGGGCGGATCACAAGGTCAGAAGATCGAGACAATCCTGGCTAACACAGTGAAACCCCGTCTCTACTAAAAAAACAAAAAATTATCCAGGCATGGTGGCACACGCCTGTAATCCCAGCTACTTGGGAGGCTGAGGCAGGAGAACCGCTTGAACCCAGGAGGTGGAGGTTGCAGTGAGCCAAGTTCGCACCACTGCACTCCTGCGTGGGAGACAGGGCAAGACTCTGTCTTAAAAAAAAAAAAAAAAGAAAGAAAGAAAGAAAAGAATGCTCTGGAGTTAACTAGGAGGCATTAAGGAGAGGGAAAGTCTTCTAGGAGAAACAGCCTATACAAAGTCCTGCAGCAGGACAAATTGCTACCTGAGGCTGGATGAATGCACCCTGAGCTACTAAATCAACTGCAAAGGCTCTACCTTCGTTATATTTGTTTTATTTCATGAGAACACGAAGGCTTTTCAAAAACTTATAATAAAGTATATTTACATGCAGAAAGGTGCATAAATGATAATGTATGGTTAGATGGATTTTTACAAAACGAACACACTTGTGTAACTACAACCCAAATCGAGAACTAGAACATCACCAGATCCTCAGCAGTCCCTGTTGTGCCCACTCCCAGCCTCTACTCCCCCCAATCCAAAAGTAACCACCACTCTAACTACTTCTTCTTCTCCTTCTCCTTCTTTTTATTTTACTTTAAGTTCTGGGATACATGTGTAGAACATGCAGGTCTGTTACATAGGTATACATGGCCACGGTGCTTTGCTGTACCTATCAACCCATCACCTAGGCTTTAAGCCCCGCGTGCATTAGGTATTTGTCCTAATGCTCTCCCTTCCCTCGCCCTCCACTCCCAGACAGGCCCCAATGTGTGATGTTCCCCTCCCTGTGTCCATGTGTTCTCATTGTTCAACTCCCACTTATGAGTGAGTGTGTTTGGTTTTCTGTTCCTGTGTTAGTTTGCTGAGAATGATGACTTCCAGCTTCATCCATGTCCCCGCAAAGGACACGATCTCATTCCTTTTTATGGCTTTGTAGTATTCCATCGCCACCTTAACTTCTAACAGATTACATTAGTCTGCCTGTTCCTGAACTTCATATAAATGTTCTTGGCTCTGGTTTCATTATGTTTGTGAGATTCAGCCACAGTTTTTCATGTACTTGAAGATTCATTTCCACTGCTGTGAATATCCCACAACTTCTTTGTCCATTCTCTGCTAATGGGCATTAAGTTGCTCTCATTTTAGGGCATTTTTTTTTGAGACAGTTTATCCTTCTGTCACCCAGGCTAGAGTGCAGTGGTGTAGTCGTGGCTCACTGCAGCCTCGATCTCCCAGGCTCAAGCCATCCTCCCACCTCAGCCCCCTGAGTAGCTGGGACTACAGGCATGTACCACCACACCTGGCTAATTTTTATTTTTTGAGACAGAGTCTTGCTTTGTTGCCCAGGCTGGAGTGTAAGGGCTCAATCTTGGCTCACCGCACCTCTGCCTCCTGGGTTCCAGCGATTCTCCTGGCTCAGCCTCCTGAATAGCTGGGACTACAGGCACGTGCCACCACACCCCACTAATTTTTTAGTATCAGTAGAGACAGGTTTTCACCATGTTGGCCAGGCTGGTCTCGAACTCCAGGTGATCCTCCCGCCTCGGCCTCCCAAAGTGCTGGGATTACAGGCATGAGCCACCATGCCCAGCCCACACCTGGCTAATTTTTAAGCAATTTTTAATAGAGACGAGGTTTTGCTATGTTGCCCAGGCCAATCTCGAACTCCTGGGCTCAAGCAATTCTCCCACCTTAGCCTCCCAAAATGCTGGGATTCCAGGCATCAGTCACCATGCCCAGCTGGGGCTATTCTGAGTGAATTCTCATGCATGTCTCTGGGGCACACTGTATGCACTTCTGTTGGGTGTATAGCCAGGAGGAGAATTTCCGGTCATAGCAGATGCCATGTTCAACTTTAGTAGATATAGTTAAGGTCATGTGAAAAGCCACAATGAGTCAAACCTATGGAAATTCATGTGAGGCTGATATGCTGGCTTCAAGAGAAGAGAGAAGGAGGAGGCATCATGCCACCCTCAGACCTTGGTACCCCACCTCTGCTGTAATTCCCTCCTCTGAGATATCAGCCTCAACACTGAGTTTCTTTACAGTGTTTCCAGCCATCTTTAGGTAAAAATAAGGCACACTTGGAAACAAATGGTTTCTCTTATATGCATTTGTCTGGCAAAAGTATATTGTAAGTGATCCAAAAGGAATTGATTTACAAAATCTGAAAATATCCAAAAAAGGAGAATAAAACCTGCCAAATGAATTTAAATTTCAGGTCATCAGAACCATTGCTCTGATGTCACTTTGTGCCACCCTCTGCCCTTTCCACACTCCAACGCTACAGTTATCTTCCAGAACACTGGCTTCAGCCTTGGCTTGTCCCTCCTGATGGGCTGCCCTTTCCTCAGCTCTTCAAGGGCAGTGCCTTCTTCTGCCTGTTCAACTCTCAGTTGGTTCTTCTTTTCTTTTAGCCAATCACTCTATGTCTTATGACCTGTTCTATTTTCTTTTCTTTTCTTTTTTTTTTCTTTTTTTCTTTTTTTTTTTTTTGAGATGGAGTCTCACTCTGTTGCCCAGGCTGGAGTGCGGTGGTGTGATCTCAGCTCACTGCAACCTCTGCCTCCTGGGTTCAAGCAATTCTCTGTCTCAGCCTCTGGAGTAGCTGAGATTACAGGTGCCCGCCACCACGCCCAGCTAATTTTTTGTATTTTTAGTAGAGATGGGGTTTTACCATCTTGGCCAAGCTGGTCTTGAACTCCTGACTTCGTGATCCACTCACCTTGGCCTCCCGAAGTGCTGGGATTATAGGCATGAGCCACCGTGCCCAGCCGAGCTGCTCTATTTTCTTCATTGAGTCTGTCCCTTCTTGAAATTATTAGAATGATTTTTCACTAGCTTGTTCAGTGTGAGCTCCCAGTAAGCTCCTGTAATGCCTGGCACATAGTAGATGCTTAAGAAATCTTTCTAGAATGAATGAATGGGCTGAATGAATCATCAGGGAAGCTGGCTTGAGGAAACTTGATCTTGAGCCATCTTCTTGGGGATGTGTGAGCTCCATTTGCCCCTCTGGCCCCTGTGGGACCGAGGTAGTTATGAACTCTGCAAATTGTTGATTCCTTTGTGCCTGCAGATCAGGCACTGCCCTTGTCAGGGACCTCCTTTGGTGCTTGGCTCTGTGCCAGAGGACACGGTGACAACTGAGGTGTGAATGCAATGTCAATGATTGACTAGGACCAGCACTGGGCTGCATATTTCCAGGCACAAACTGTGGCTGCATCATTAATAGAGGCCTAGAGGCAACCTGAGTCTCCCTCCTTCCAGAGCAATGGCCATGGCCAAGTCTCCTGCCATCAATCCTTGGAGATTAGATGAAAACGGGACTGGGGCTTTGACTCTGCAAGGACTAAATCCCACCAGCGTCCTAAGAGGAGTTTTCATCAAAGTCACATTGCAGAAGATGCGTAAATCACTGTCTCCTCTCAGCTCAGAGGAGCCCTGGCAAGTAGGCAGAACTGGCCTTACTCATCCTGTTTAGAAAATGAGAAATTGGGCCAGGTGCGGTGGCTCACACCTGTAATCCCAGCACTTTGGGAGGCCGAGACAGGTGGATCATGAAATCAAGAGATTGAGACCATCCTGGCCAACATGGTGAAACCTCATCTCTACTAAAAATACTAAAAATTAGCTGGGAGTGGTGGCGTATGCCTGTAGTCCCAGCTACTCGGGAGGCTAATGCAAGACAATCACTTGAACCCGGGAGGCGGAGGTTGCAGTGAGCCGAGATCGCACCACTGCACTCCAGCCTGGCAAAACAGTGAGACTCCATCTCAAAAAAAAAAAAAAAAAAGAGAGAGAAATTGGAAGCCTGGTTGTAAATGCTCGTTGAAGTTCCCATGGCTACTGCTCATCCTAAAATCCAGGCATCCTCAATCCCTGTCCCAGCTTCATCCTGGCATTCCCTTTGCCCTTTCTCTGGTTAGAAGTAATACTGAGGAAGCAAGCCCAGCAGAAATATGGGTGGGTACTTTACCCTATGCCCACCTGCAGTGGGTGCTTTCAATTCCATTGTATTCAAAATCTAAAACTTTAATTATTATTATTTTAAAATTTAGAGACAGGATCTCACTCTGTCACCCAGGCTGAAGTGCAGTGGTGCAATCATGGCTCACTGCAGTCACAAATTCCTGGGTTCAAGCAATTCTCCCACCTCAGCCTCCTAAGTAGCTGAGAATACAGGTATCTGCCACCACACCTGGCTAAGTTGTAAGGTTTTTGTAGAGACAGGGTCTTGTTATGTTGACCAGGCTTGTCTCAAACTTCTGGGCACAAGTGATCTTCCCATATCAGCCTCCCATAGTGTTGGGATTACAGGTTGAGCCACTGCACCTGGCTCAAAAACTATTTGTTAAGAACTTAATTGTTCCAGGCATTGGACTAGAATCAGAAAACTAATAGTCTGATAATAATAATGAACACATCTGCCTCTTCCTTGGAGTACAGCGCAATGTAAAGCGGATTTCAACATACTATAGCCTGTAGTCCAAATCTGGCCTGCTGTTTGAATGTATAAATAAAACTTTATTGGAACACAGTCATTCCCATTTGTTAACACGTGGCTGCCTTCACATTGCATCAGCAGATCTGAGTATTTACAACAGAGACTGCCTGGCCTGTAGGACCTGGAATATTAATGATCTGGGCCTTTGCAGAAAACATTTGCTGACTCCACCACTACTCACTGGGCAGCTTTGAGGAAGTTATTCTACCTTTCTGTGCCTCAGTTTCTCCATCTGTAAAAGCACCTCTTATATTGGGGTGTTATGACATAGGAGAAGGGTCTAGAACAATGCCTGGAACACAGTATATGCTACAGGTATGTGTCAGGCCCTGTGCCTTGCAAACATCATTTTATCTTCCCAACAGTGTAGAGGGGTAGATCTTTTCACCATCCCCATTTAACAGATGAAAAAACTGAGATTTGACGAGCGGCAGTGATTGTTTCTTAAGCCTGTGGTAAGGATTTGGATGCAGAGGGGAGTGCTGTCAATTCTGGCAGTCTCTTTAGAGGACCCAGGAGTGCAAGTGAGATCAGCCACTGCCCTTGTGATGCTCTCTGTAGAGAACAAGCAATAAGTAGCAGATGTAATTCTTTGAGGCGAGGGCCTTGATGGGGAAAACACAGATGCTGTGAGGCCACAGAGGTGGAGCAGGCACCCTGGCCTGGGCAGTCAGGGGAGACTGCCTAGACGGGGTGATGATGAAGCTTCCCATATGGCAGAAGAGGTCCCAGGCACTGGTTTCCCTGTTGAAGGGGGCTCAGAGGTCAAATGCCTTGGGGACCTTCTCTGCTAGTTTCACCCACAGTCTGGAAGTTGCCATATTGTTACTTTGTCGCCTCTAAGTGGAGTCAGATCTCTCCTGCCCTTCAGGAGGGAAGGTCATTGCAGCACCTGGGCCACTCCATTAGCAGTCATGGGCTCCGATGACCTAGGGCCTCTCATTTCCTCACAGCTCTCCCCAGAGCAAACACATCACAAAGGGCTCCTTGCTGGTGTCAGCGAGTCCCCCTTGCTGAGGGTCATCCCCTGGTATCTATAGGAAACAGCATCCTCTGTTGCTTCTCTCACTGCTCCCGCCCTCCCTCCCCATCTCTTCTCTGGCGCCCGCAGCCACCACCCTCCCACAAGCCTGCTGGGAGCTGCAGCCCTGCCCTTAGGTGATTGCTCTGAGGTTCTCTTGTGGCGCCTTTCTCTGGGTCTATCCTGTGTCTCTCATGCCCTCTTGGGTCCATTCTGAGAACTGCAAAGCATCCTGCAGCCCCTGGATGTGTGTTTCTTGCAAATAACACTGAATCCAGCTTATTGGAAGCTGGCTATACACCAGATCCAGTGGAAGGCAGTTTCTGTTACTCAAGACTCAATAATTTAACATATATAATGGGAACATTCTACTGGCATGGCTGTTACAGGCACTTCTGTGTTCATCAGTTTTGTTACTTCCATCCTTCCATCCATTTATCCATCCTGCATCCATGAATGCCTTCATACATGTAACTTTCTAAAAGTTGGGACTACCATATGTGCCATACTAGCACCTTATTCTCCACACATCCTCAACATCAAGATAGGGCTTGGCACATGGTAGCTTGTCAATAAATGGATGCTGAATAAATGAATGAACGGGTTAATCAATGAATGAAAAATATGATAGAACGTAAGGTGTTTGGTAAACATTGCATCCCAAGCCTGTCTTTTTCCATCATCTCCCAATTTCCCTTTTGGCTAACTAGTGCTTCCCTAGTCCTAGGACTCTGTCAAATCATTCTAAAGTCAAAGATTGGGAGTGGGAAGTGGAGTTAGAACTTAATCTCTGGTGTCTGGTAGTTTCTAAGCCATGCACCCCACCCTCCCACTTCTTGGTGTTTCTAGGGCCCATCAGCTGAGCTTCAAGCTGTAGTAGAGGCAGCCACATATTCACTAAGCCCATTTTCTTTCTAAAGATAGAGTTGAAGTGTATTTCTCAGCCTTTCTTGCAGTTGGTTCGGGCCATGTAACAGAATTCTGGTCAATGGGATGTGAATAGAAGTGATACTTACCACTGCTCATGGCCAGGGCCATGAACAGTACCCGTGGTGACCTTCTACCCCTTACCCCAACTGCTGGCTGGATACAGAGGAAAGAGCAGGTGGCTCCAAGGCCCTAGAGAAGGGCAGAGTCACAAGCTGGAGGATCCTGGGTCCCCGAGAAGCTGCATGGAGCAGAGCCTCCCACCTTTACCCTACAGCTGTTAAGTGGACTTTCCATGAGCATGAAACAAGTGTGACACACAAGCACCATTACCTTTGCAGCTGATGGGCTCTGACCTGTTGCCCTCAAAAAACAGCTTCAACTCCGGGGCCTTGGTAATCCCAAACTCCTGCTGAAGCTCCTTCTCTACAGTAATGTCCACTTTGCCAAAGCCGATCCCATTCTTGCCTTTGCCCATGATCTCCGCAGCTTTGCCCAGCTCTTCCGCCAAGTTCCTGGATTGCTTTGAGGATGGGTTGTCTGAAAGAGTATAAAGACAAAATTTGAGAGGCCTTTCCTCACTCCCCATCTCCAACGGTAGATTATTTGTTGGGCCTGCTTAGCTCCCGGAACCTTTCTTGTGCTCAGCGGTTAATGGCTGAATTTTCATAAATGTGACAAGATGTGAGACACAATGGTTCATGAAATTAGACAATCTGGGAGATGTCTATCAAGGTTCTTTGGATTCAGTAGCATTGGAAACAACACAACCATGGGCAACTTTACTCCATCTCTCTGAGCTCCACTTCTCTTGTGTAAAGTGGGTGAAAATAATAGTGGTTACTTCAAGGAATCATCAGAGTTAAATGAGATTTATGTCACAACCAGCTATAATTGCTTATTGTTTTCTAAGAGTTTTACATGCATTAAGCCATTTACTCCTCTCTATAACTCTGTGGGATAGGTATTATTATTATCTCAATTTTATACATGAGGAAACTGAAGCACAACAAATGACTTACTTGTGCAAAGCCCTGTGACAGTGAGAGGTAAGGCCAGGACAAGAGCCCACTCCGTCTGGCTGTAGAGTTCTTTTCTAATCTCCACTAGGCATGTAAAACACTTGGCATAATGCCTGGCACAAGTTAAGTACATGGTGCATTCTTACTACTGCTTCCATTATTATAGTAAAATTTCTGTGGTCAAAGCAGGACCCAAGCAATGATTACACAAAGGCATGCAGAGTGGTATAATGGACATTGGAGACTCAGATGCGGGGAGGCTGGGTGCAGGGTGAGGGATTAAAAAAAACTGCATATTAGGTAGAATGAACATGACTAAGGTGATGGGTGCACTAAAATCTCAGACCTCACCTCTACACAATTGATCCCTGTAACCAAAAGCCACTTGTACCCCCAAAGCTATTGAAATAAACAAAAACAAACCACTCAATAGCATAGACACGATGATCACATTTATGGAATTGTTAAAAAGTGTATGCCCAGGGCAAAAGAAGTCTAGAGGGAAATTTTCCAAACTATTAAAATTTTTTGTTTTAAAAAAATTCTGTGGTCAGAAATTATGGAGACAGAGAGGAAGCATGAGAGCTCATGAGCGCCATCTGGTGGAACGTCCTGGAGCTAACAGGCCAAATTGAGCCCCTGCAGTTGCCCTGCATGTAATTGGACAGGGGACTTTGGCAGGTAAGGAAAACCAGGTGTGGGAAGGGCGGGGATAGGGGAGGTTGTGGTGTTCCCTTGAGTCCACCCTCTTGTCTCGAAGAGACCTGGAACTCTCCATTAAGAGATCTGATCTGGACGCCTTGGCCCCTCACGTTGCTGGGCAGTGGGGAGGGACTGGGGGAAGCCCTTTTCTGGAAGCGGTATCAGGGAGCTGGCACGTGACCTTGGCAGTGCAAGAGGCTTTTCTGGCTAAACGGAGGGGACTAAAAGGCGCCCAAGTTTGTCTTTCTTCCTCCTGATAACATTGTGAGGCTGCAGGTTCCTGGCTACCCCATGACTGAGGAAGGGGGCTGAGCCAGGGCAGGGGGTCATTGATTGTCTTTCAAGCCAGAACATTTTATCTTTTTCACTGCCGCCCACCCCCTTGGTCCATCTGGAGCACTTGGAGAAAGTGCAAATGACCTCTGCTGCAGAGGGCAAGTTCCAAGTCCAACAGAGAGGTCTTTTGTAAAGTGCCGCTCAGAAAGCAGGGCCCCGGGACAGCTGGCGCGGGCCCCGCTGCTGGTCAGCACGCCTGCTCCTGCAATGGGATCGGAAAGTGAATGATCGCTTTCATTAAACTCCCGGTCAGTGGACCGGAAGCGGGGACTTTGTGCCTCCCTCCTGGATCGATGCCCCTCCACTGCCTGCTTTGTCACCGTCATCGCCTTCTATATCCCCTATCCATCATCACCAGCATGCACTGGCCAATTGCTGGCTGCTCTGGTCCATGGGGCTCTCCCCGGCTTCCTCGTGGATGTGGCCATGCTGGGCTCAGGATTGCTGATTGACACAGAATCCGAATCTGAGTTTCTGAGGGCGGAAGCTCAGGGCAAGAGAAACACTTGGAATGATTGTCCAGATGGTAAAGCAAATTTTAGAGGTTCCACACACAACCCAGTGCCCCTGGGTGTCTGAAATGGACACCCAGAGAGAGCTTGTGGCAACCGGAGTGCTGGGGTCTGAGAGCTAGATTGATGGGGCCTATGATAATAGTAATGGAGATTCATTCATTCATTTTATGCATTCATTCATTTATTCATTCATACAATGAAACTTTTAGGATATGCCATGTGCCAGGCACTGTCCTAGGGATTGGGGATATAACAGTGAACAGATAAAAACCCCTGCTGTCACTGGAAAAGGCAGAAAATAAGCAGAATAACAAAGTAAAATACGTGCTGTGTTAGATAATATGTGCTTTGGAAAAGAACAGGAGAGTTAGAGGTTGGGAGTATTAGGGAAATTGCAAGTTTAAGTAGGAGGCTAAAGATGGCTCACTGAGAAGCAATGTTTTAATAAAGATGGAAAGAAATGAGAGCGCAAGCCATGTAGACATCTAGCAGGAGAGAATTCCTGGTAAAGGGCCAGTGTATGCAAAGGCCCTGAGGTGGGGCATGTGTGACATGTTCAAGGTATGACAAGAAGTCCATTGGGTCTGGAGCAGAGTGAGCTGGGGCCAGGGGACAGGTGATGTAGGGTCTCGCAAGCCACTGAATAGACTTTGACTTTTCCCAGAATATGGAATGGTACCAGAGGGTTTGGAGCAGAGGTGGAGGTGATCTGAGTTACTTTTTTTCTTTTCTTTTTTCTTTTTTTTTTTAGACGGATCTCGTTCTGTCACCCAGGTTGGAGTACAGTGGCACCATCTTGGCTTACTGCAACCTCCACCTCCCGGGTTCAAGTGATTCTCCTGCCTTGGCCTCCTGAGTAGCTGGGATTACATGCATGCACCACCAGGCCCTGCTAATATTTGTATTTTTAGTAGAGATGGGGTTTTACCATGCTGGCCAGGCTGGTCTTGAACTCCTGTCCTTAGGTGGTGATCTGAGCTACTTTTTAACTGGATTTCTCTGAATATTATATGGAGATTAGACAAAAAGGGAAAAAGAAAGGATGCAGGTAGACCAGTCGGAGGCTACTACAGTAATCCAGGCAAGAGATGGTGATGGCTTTGGGCCAGGAGAGTGGTAATGGAGGGGCTGAGAAGTGATTCCATTCTAGAGAGATTTGGGAGGAGGAGTTTGGATATGGAACATGGTGAAAGAGAAGAGTCAAGGGTGTCTCTGAGGTTTTTATCTGAGTGACATAGGATTATGTAGGATCTTCTATGGAAAGATGATGATGATGTCACTATCATCGCCATAATGATGATGATATTGATGGTGATGTTGATAATGAGAATAGTAATAATAACAACACGTATTGATCCCTTACTGTGCTAAGTACTTTGCTTAGTGTTCCATGCATTACCCTGGTTAATCTTCAGAACAACCCTGTGAGTTATCTGTGATTACAAGCAGGAATATCACAGATAAGGAAATGGAAACCCAGAGGTCTTACAGCTAGTATGCAGTTAGGCTGAGAGTCAACTCGAAGGCTGACTGGCTCCAAGGTTCATGCTCTAAATGACCAAATTGGCCAGCTGGTCTGAAAAATCTTTTTCTTGGAGCAGATTAATGGGGGCATGTTTTTCATTTATTCTGTTCCAGGTGGTTCCCATCAGAGCAGAGACAACCTACACAGCCAACGCCACTCTTTAAAATTTAGAGTCCGATTTTCTGGCTTCTTTCTTTAAAAATTTTGTAAATTGGGCCAGGCGTGGTGACTCCACGCCTGTAATCCCAGCACTTTGGGAAGCCAAGGTGGGCAGACCACCTGAGGTCAGGAGTTTGAGACCAGCCTGACCAACATGGAGAAACCCCATCTCTACAAAAAATACAAAATTAGCCTGGCGTGGTGGCACATGCCTGTAATCCCAGCTACTTGGGAGGCTGAGGCAGGAGAATCGCTGGAACCTGGGAGGTGGAGGTTGCGGTGAGCCAAGATTGCACCATTGTATTTCAGCCTGGGCAACAAGAGCAAAACTTCATCTCAAAAAAAAAAAAAAATTGCAAATTGGTTTTCCTTCTGGGCTCTGGAACCTTGAATTCCAAGTTTGTAGGTGTGAAATGAATGCATACACTCCTCAGGTCTCAGCATTTACATTCTGCCCTGGTCAACTGGAAATGCCAGTTTGGCCAGGTATGGAGACAATTCACGTGTATATTGGCACTTAGGCTGAGCAGTGCCCAGTGGGCTGTAGATAGACAGAGGCCAAGGATGCCCATGGACCCAACTTCTCTCAGGCCCTAGCTCATTGTCTGCCATATACTAGACGCTCAATGAATGTGAATTCCTTAGGCTATCTCATCAAACAGAGGCAGTTATGGTGGTTTACTTTCCTTGTGGCCCAGGAAAGTTGTTTTTATTTTTTTAAGTCTCTGTGACTCAGTTTCCTCATTCATAAAAAGTGGGGTTATTAATAGATCCTACATCTCAGAGTGATCCTACAAAATAAGACAAGGTGTGCAAAACTTTGGTACAAATAAACATTAGCTATTTTGATGACATAGGTGGAGACTCTTTGGTCTTGCTCTGACCAGATTCTCTCTGGGAAGGGAGGGTCCCATGGCAATGTCAGGAACCCCAAAGATCTTCCAGCTACTGATGAAAGGGAACAACAGTGACCATCACCAAACCATCCACCACAAGTTCTAGGCCTATTATGGAGCTCTCACATGGGTTTCAGAGTAAGCACATGGGACTCAGGGCCATGTTAGAATAGGCAGTGGCTCCCTGACTGTCTGCTTGGTGTGTAGATGTGTTAATGGCTAATGGACCTAGAATTAACGTTTGCCTGGTCTTTAGTAGAAAACCCCAGGTTTCCTTCTCTGAGCAGTGAAAGTGAGTCAGAGGAGGGGCTGATGGGTGATGGGGAGGTGATGAGTATAGGGACTGGAGTTTGATCCCAGCACAAGGAACTTGAATCTGCCTTTCTTTAGACCAGTGGTTCTCAATGGCGGACATTTTGCAAGGTCTGGAGGCATTTTTGGTTGTCACAATTGGAAAAAGAGATGCTACTGGCATTTAGTGGGTAGAGGCCAGGGATGCTGCTAAACATTCTACAATGCTCAGGACAGCCCCCAGCCCCACAAGCAAAGAATTATCTAGTCAAATGTCCATAGGGCTTAGGATGAGAAACCCTACTTTAGATCCAACTTCTGATCAAGCATGAAAAAAATATTCTGAGAATAACCCTCTGCCCATTCCATAGGGCCATGTACAGTATACAGAGGTACTCACAGCTGATAGGGACTTCAGGATTGTCATCAATCTCTTCCTGTTTCTCAGGGGCCAGCCACCAATTTGTTCTGACCATTGCAATGGCCTTTAAGTTTTTAAAAGATCTGTACCTCCCTATTTTTCTGGCCTCATTTCTTAGTCCTCTTCTCTTCAGAAACCCTATATCTTTAGCCAAATGGGCACAATCTCCCTCACCCCAGGGTATTTTTACTCTCTGTTCCTTCTGCCCTAAATCTGCATGGATCACTGCCTCACCACCTTAAGATCTTTGCTAAAGTGTTACCTTTCCAGGGAGGCTGTCCCTGGCCATCCTATTTAATACTACAGCCCCATCTCCATCCACCCCATGCATTCCCTATCACTCTTGTGTATTTTTCTCCATAGTACTTTTAACCATAGGAAATACTATATATTTTACTTACTTATTTATCTTTTGTCTTCTCTCACTAGGATGTCAGTTCCAGGAGGGCAAGGATGATCACCTGTTTTGTTCACCACTATATCCTCAGTGCCTACAATATATCTGGCAAATAACCAGTATTCAATAAATACTGAAGGAATGAAGGTTCCAATGATCAGCACAGTGCAAGAAGATGAATTTAGCACCAGTTTTGGTGTCAAGCTTGGTCTCAAATCCAGTCTTCACCACTTACCAGTTGTGTGACCTTGGGCAAATGATCTAACCTTTCTGACACTTACGTGCTTCATATACAAGATGGGGACAAGGTTTTCAAGTGCAGTGCCTGAAACACAGGTGCTTGATAAATGGCCTTTGTTATCATCACCATTGTTGTCATTATCATCACCATAACCATCATCACCAGCACCATCATCACCACTGTCATCACCATCACCATAACAATCATCATCACCAGCACCATCATCACCATTGTCATTATCATCAGCATAGTTAATAATCATTATTACCAGTACCATCATTGCCATTGTCATCATCACCATCATAACAATTATCACCAGCACCATCATCGCCATTGTCATGTCATCACCGTAGTTAATAATCATGATCACCAGTACCATCATCGCCATTGTCATCATCATCATCATAATCATCATCACCAGCACCATCATCGAAATTGTCATCATCATCACCATAGTTAATCATCATCATCATTAGCACCATCATCGCCATTGTCATCATCACCATAGTTAATCATCATCATCATTAGCACCATCATCACCATTGTCATCACCACCATAGTTAATAATCATTACCATCACCATCATCACCATTGTCATCATCATCATCATCTTCATCATTTTTCCATCCACATTACCATCTCTACATCATGCTCACCATCATCATCTAAACTACTCCCAGGACAGAATCTTGTCACCTCTGCCTTAGGGACAAGTGATAAAGGACCCTAGACAGCTCCTAATCTTATCTTGACCTCTCTCCACTAATGGTAGTTAGTCCTTCTCTCCTTGATTCATTCAAGTTAATGTAGATGGAGAAAATTATGGGCCAAAGGAAATCTCATTCATTCATCTATTCATTCATTTAACATCTATGGAAGCCTACCATGCTCCAAGCACAATGCTGAATGTTAGGAATCAGGAGATGAATAAGATTTGGCCCCCAACATCATGCAATGTACACGATGAAAAGCAGTTTTGATACCATATAGCGAATGCTGAGAGAGAGGGGTTAAAAAGAAGGCAGTGGGAGCATAGGAAGGCCTCCCAGCCAGACTAAGTGGGAGTGAAGGTGGGTACAGCCTACCAATGAGGGGCATAAACTTCACAATCCAGGTGAAGGAGTGTAGGAAGGATACTATGGAAGCTGCAAGTGCAAAGGCCCAGAGGCTGTAGCTGTGGGCTAGTTCAAGCAGAAGACCTTAGCTACTGAATGACCTGATCAGATTTGCATTTTAGAGGAAGTCTCTCTGGATGCATTGCAGGACAGCATTGGAGAAGGCAGGGAGACCATCTCAGAGGCTGCTGCAGTGGTTCAGGTGAGGAATAATGAGGCCTGAACCAAGGCAGTGGTGGTGGGATGGGGAGGCTGCTGCAGTGGTTCAGGTGAGGAATAATGAGGCCTGAATCAAGGCAGTGGTGGTGGGATGGGGAGGCTGCTGCAGTGGTTCAGGTGAGGAATAATGAGGCCTGAATCAAGGCAGTGGTGGTGGGATGGGGAGAACAGAGATTGCAAAGGGATTTAGAAAGTGGCATCCACAGGACGTGGTGATGGATTACATGTGAGAGTAGAGGAATCAAGAACAACCTTGAGGTTTCTGACTTTGATACTGAGTGGATGGTGGTACTGTCAGTGAAAGCAGGACATAAGAAGCAGCAGATTGTTGGGACCAAATCAAAGATGCTGAGGTCTGTCGTGGACATGTGGCAACGTCCACATGTGGACAATGTGGGACTGCAAAGAACATTGAGAGGAAAGCTCCCCCAACCACTGGCTCTTGGCCTGGAGTTCTCAGACAGAAGAGAAAGCTGGTCACCCATTAAGGATCTGAGACTGGGGTGGTCCCTGGGGGCAGTGTCTGAAAATAATCTCTTTTGCGAAGAGCCCATTTACCCTTGAAGAAAGCTTTCATAGTGCTTTCCCCAAGTGATTTGTTTTTCCAAAGGCCACTTTAGAAGGCCGGCTAGTTTTTTTAAGAACTCATTTTGAATTTAATTATGTATTGGCAGGAATCAAAGATGCAAATGTAATGAGATTAATTGAGTGTCCCTTTTAGATAAGAAAATTTCTGCTGTTGTTGAGTTCACTGCTTTGGAATACCTGCTAGTGGAAAGGCTTTAGGTTTAAAGTATGCATGTTGGTTGTGTCGAATGCAATTCAAGAATGTGAAATTGATTGGTTCCCTCTGTAGCCTCAGATTTAGTGTCAGTTCTTAAGTCATAAGAATTAAAGAACCACGAACTCACCCTTCTGCCCTGGTTAAAACAGAGCAGAGCCTTCTATTCTCATGTGGACTGGACAGGTTTCCCAGCCTTATCCATCCACTGCACCATTTTTGGAAGGGGAATGTGTTGAGGTGTGTTATGTGGTTGTGTAAATGTATGGCTCTAAGCCTTTTAACACCTCCATTGAGGGTCTCAGATTAGAAATTAGGGCTGCAGCAAAAGAGATGGTTTGGATGTTTTATCTATGTAAACCATTAGTTTACCAATTCCACAGCAAGTGGAGTGAGACTGCAAGTTTCTCTGCTCTTCCCTGTAAAAGTTACCATGAAATAGATGCACAAGTGCTGGCCTGAATTCTAGTGTGGATGAGGGATGTGCAGAACTAGCTGGAGGAGTCTTTCAGCAAAGTGGAAATGCCTGCCCTGCTCACAGGCTCATGTAAAGAAAATGGCCTAGGCTGGATTTCTCTTACAAGGTATTGCTCGAAGGGCTTTGAAGTAAAATCAAGCTGGCATCCTGAAGAACAGCCTGAGTTAGAGGGAGGTCACAAGCTTGGAACTACATTGATGAAACTTCAAGCAACACGCATGTTCAATATTGGATGGAGGCAAAAATGACCCAATTGGACATTCCTTGTGGGAACTATAAGTGTAAACGGTAGAAAAAGAAGGTGATTCATGCTTCTATGAAGTGGCAGCGTAACCTAGCAGGGGAGGCACCAGGACTCAGGGGGGCTGAGTTGTTGATGCTCCCATATCCCCAAATTTCCTCATTTAAGTGGCACCACTCACAGAGTATACCTCAAATGAGAAGGACAAGGATTGAGGAAGGAGCTTTGGAAGACCGAATTTCTGGCAGGGGACATAGACTCAAATGTCATGGGGGTAAAGCAGAGAGTGTGACAGTGTGAGGTTGGCTGGATAGGAATATGGCAAATTGATAAGCATGTTCTCTGACCACAAGGAAAAATCACAACTCAGCTTCAGCCAATTGTCACCTTGCAGGACTGTGGGCCAGTGCTTCCAGGTCTTCTGATTTTTTGAAGAGCTGATGCACATTCAGTTTTAACTGTGACATGTTTCATTTCTTTTAAACACTGCATGGGCCAGCTGCCAGCTCATGGGCTCAGTTCCTGGGCTTCCTGTTATATCCTTAGTTTCAATGTTATGGGAAAGAGGAGGAGTCATAGAAAAGAACTGTGAAAAAGGAGCCAGAGAGATACACAGGAACCAGAAGAGACTGAGTTCACTGAAACCAGGCACTAGGGGGTCTTGGCATGAATATGCAAAGAAGGTCAAGGAAGGTGAGGGCTGTCCAGTGTCCACGGGATTTGAGAAACAGCTGTCCCTTGAAAGTTAGCCTGAGCCAAGGCAATCTCTTGGAGAAAATAGTTTTTGACATTCCTGCCCAGAAGAGAACTCTTTTTCTGGTGGTTCACTGTCTGAAAGAGCTTATTCCACCAGGCTGCCTCTCAGCCTGCCCAGCTTTGAGTTGTTTCTGAACAAAGGTCATTTCAAGGCTTTTATAGCAAAAAGCAGGTGCAATGTGACTAAAGGAAGGCAATATTGTGGGTTCCCCAGGCCTGGTTTCTTTTTCCTCTTGGTGTATACAGCCATACTACATTTCCCAGCCTCTCTTACAGATAAGCACGGCTATAGGGCAGTGATCAGGCCAATGGAATGTGGGTAGAAATGATGTACACCAGTGCTTCTCACACTTTAATGTATGTGAATCACCTGAGAATCTTGTTAAAATGCAGATTCCGATTCAGTGCTTCTAGGATGAAACCTGGGAGTCTGCATTTCTATGAGCTCCTGAGTGAAGCTGACATTGCTGGCTTATGGCCAACACATTGAGTAGCACAGATGGGCATCATTTCCAGGCCTAGCCTGACCCAGAGGCACATCCTCGTCTCCCTCCCACCTTGCTGGCTGGAGGCAGAGGTTTCTGTGGAGTACTCTAGGCCCTAAGGGATGGCTGAGGTCCTAGGTAGAAGGAGACTGGTTGCCTGAATGATTGTATGGAGCAGAGCTTCTCTGCAGACCCACCTGGGACTAAGATGATATGGACCCTTATGAACCTAGATTTGGTGATTGTTATAGCAGTTAGCTTTCCCAGTAAACACAGTGATCTTTAAGATAACTAGTCAAAATTAGAGCAAAGAAGAAGTTTGAGTATTAAAGTGGGTAATACATATATAATTTATTTCTTTAAGGGATTTCATTGATCTCATATTAATTGACCCCATGATATGTAAAGAACTAATAAGACACTTGACACATTTAAGTTAGCCTATAACCTTGGATCTTATGGCAAATACTGAGAATCAGCCATTTATAACCTCCTTTTGTTTTGCTTTCTCAACTAAAGAGGTTGGAAACCTAAAACATTCACCATTCCAGACTTCTCAGTTAGAAACATCCATGGGCCCAAGTTCTAGCCAATAAGATGTTACCAAAGTGATTGGGTGCAGCTCTGGGAAAATTTGACTTTTTTAAAGGGACATAGGTGGCTGACGTATTTTATCCCTTTGTTGTTTGCCCATCCCTTTTTGTTTCTAGCTGGAACGTTCAGTGCAATGCAAGAAGCACAGCAGCCATCTTGTGACCATGAGTGTAATGTGTCAAGGATGAGGGAGTAAGAAAATAGAAGAAGCCTTGTCCCTGGCACTGTGGAGCTGCTATGTCAGGCATTGACTGCCTATCCTGCCTCACACAGTGTGTGATATCAACTCTTGGAGTAAGCCACCTTCTATAGTTTGGTTAGTTTGACTTTCTTTAAATGTCATGTTGAAATTTGTTCCCCAGTGTTAGAGTGGGGCCTAATAGGAGGTGTTTGGGTCATAGAGGTGGATCCCTCATGAATGTTTTGATGCTGTCACCAAGGTAATGATTGAGTTCTCACTCTATTAGTTTCTGCAAGAGCTGGTTGTTGAAAAGAGCCTGGCAGCCGCTGCTCCTCTCTCTTGTTCCCCTTTCACACGTGATTGCTGCACACACCAGCTCCCCCCTTCACCTTCCACCATGAGTAGGAGCAGCTTGAACCTTTCATCAGATGCCCAACTTCCAACCAGCAGAGTTGTGAACCAAATAAAGCTTTATTGTTTATAAATTACCCAGCCTCAGGTATTCCTTTGTAGCAACACAAACAGACAAAGACATCACCATTAGCAGATTCTTAATTACTTGTAGTTGAACTCTGTCTTAACTGACACAGGGTTGATGAACTGCATTTGCCTCAGTGCCACAGGGTAAGGGAGAATGGGAACTCATGTTTATTGAGCAACTTCCACATGTCAGGTAATAACCTCTCGGTTAATCCCTATAATGACTATACCACTTTCAATATTCTCGCGTTACAGGTGAAAGTGAGACACCAAGAAACTCACCCAAGGCCACATATCCAGTTTATGGAAGAACTCGGCTTTACGCTCAGTCTTGCCTGGATCCCAATGTACGTTACACCAAACCTTGATGTTGCATAAGAACCAAGATGCATGAGTGATTCAGGTTAAGAGAGATTCTTTAGAACTTACTAATGCTTGGCATGAGGTCTTTGATTAAATATTGATATCAACAACCATAAATTTCAATGACTTCTACTAACTCTTTGGCTTTGATTATCTATCACTGGGCATTACATGGAAGCCCAACAGATGATGTCTCTCACTTCAAGGCAAACTTCAAGCTTCCAGATGCATTTGCATTGGCCTGGGAATCCCTCGTGCACTCAAAGACATGAGGGAGCAGGAAGCAAGCCAGAGAACGTCACTCAGCTGCTGCAGTTGGAAGAACCACTTCTGAGGACAAGTTCAAACCATTACTTCTCCACTTCAGAGCACCCAAAGTATACAGTTTAGACTATTTTAATTGCATGACTTTATCACACTTTGTTTTAAAGGGTTTCTCATGCCTTGTGACATTCCTGGCTTAAACTGTAAAGTCCTTGAGAGCAGAAACCAAGACACTCATAGAGCCCACCCATTGCCTGGCATTGAGCTGCATAAATGTGGGGTGAATAAGAACCCAATGGTGATAGCTTCTGCCTGTGGAGTGCCCCCTGTGACAGGGGACTGCATATCTGAGCCCACTTTCATCACCACAACAACCTGCAAGGGAGGAATTATTAACCTTGTTGTACAGGTGAGAAAACTGGCGAGGATGATGATAGTGGAAGCCAACATCTTCTTAAGTTCTTATTACGCATCAGTCACTGTGCTAAGCACATTATTTCACTTAATCCCCACAATAACCCTAGGAGTTATAAATTTTATGTATGTACATATTTATTTATTTATTTATTTTGAGACAGGTTCTCGCTCTGTCAGCCAGGCTGGAGTGCAGTGGCATGATCACGGGTCGCTGCAGTCTTGACCTCCTGGGCTCAAGCGATTCTCCCACCTCAGCCTCCCAAGTAGCTGGGATTACAGGTGTGTGCTACCATTCCTAGCCAACTTTTGTATTTTTCTTTTTGGTAAAGATGGGGTTCTGCCATGTTGCTCAGGCTGGTTCTTGAACACTTGAGCTCAAGAGAGCTTCCCACCTCGGCCTCCCAAAGTGCCGGGGTTACAGGCATGAGCTACCATGCCAGGCCTATAAATGTTATTAAATTCCCCATTTTACAGTCAAGTAAACAGAAGTTCAGAATGCTCAAGATCACCAGCCCAAGGCCACCAGTCCAGTAAGTGGCAGAACTCAGCCTTTGAACGTAGGACTGTGAACCCCTGAAGCTGACCTCATCACACTACATTGCACTGGTTGGACTAGAAATAAAAGGGAGTCTGTAAATGGTTCTGGTCAGAGGGCAGCACACAGAGAAGGGAGAAAGGGCTGTCTCAGAACAACAGCCGCGAGGAGGAGCATAGGGGAGTGTGGGTGGAGGGGCAGCTTGGGAAGCAGGTGAAAACCAAGAAGGGAAAGGCACCCTGCCTCCCCTGCCCTGCTCTTCCCTGGAACCTTAGGCTCTGCCTAGCCTCTGGGAACCTGGTGCTGGTCAGGCACGTCCTGGAAGCAGGCCTTAGGGACTGACACGGAGTCAGCAATTTTCCAGGAGTGGCTCTGAACACAGGATTCCAAATCCAGTGTTCACACCTGCGGTCTAATTCTCCAAATCCTGCCATACAGAACATGGGACAACATGGGGTCTGTGGCCGCCACTTGTGCTGTGTGACCTTGGGCAAATTGCTGATCCTTTCTGAGTTTCTGTTTCCTCAACTATCAAATAGGGAGATGACTAGTACCCATCACATGGGGTTGTGAGGATCAAATGATGTCACATTTAATGAAGCGCTTAGGACAGTGCCAGGCACACCATGAATGCTCACTATGGGGAAGTTGTTATGAAAATCCCTTACATTCTGTCCCAGGGCATGGCTTGGTCCCAATGCCTCAGGAAGAAGCAGCCTGCTCTGTCCCCCAAAATGTCTGCTGATGCAAAATGTCCAAAGAACAAAAGTGGCCATGCAAATCTGACAGCAAGAGTGATGGTCTCGGCCGGGCACAGTGGCTCACGCCTGTAATCCCAGCAGTTTAGGAGGCTGAGGTGGGCAGATCATTTGAGGTCAGGAGTTCGCGACCAGCCTGGCCTACGTGGTGAAACCCTGTCTCTACTAAAAATACAAAAATTACAAAAGTTAGCTGGGTGTGGTGGCGGGTACCTGCGATCCCATCTACTCAGATGTATGAGGCATGAGAATCGCGTGAACACAGGAGGTGGAGGTTGCAGTGAGCTGGGATTATGCCACTGCACTCCAGCCTGGGAAACAGAGCAAGGCCCTGTCTCAAAACAAACAAAAAAGTGACGGTCTAAAAACTGTCTCCAGAGCTTGCCCCAGGCTGCCATCATTTATTTCTCTCTAGTTGTGTTCCAGGAACTTATCACATCTCATTTAATCTTCACTATAATCCAGTGTGTCATTAGGTTCACACCCATTTTACAGAGGAGAAAGACTGAGGCTCAGAATAATACAGACACCTCGGGTTAAAGCCTGACTCCTCTTCAGTGGGACAGAGGAGCCACATACAAATCCAAGACTACAGGGATGGCATAATATATTGCAATTTGCTTAACCTCCCTGGAGTATTCTCATCTGGAGATTGGAGATGATGCTGTCTATATATATTAAATGTCTGTTTTAAATAATATGTGTTCTTATGTGTTTAGCAATATATAAAACTCTTCTGGTCCCCACACACAAGGAGGCAGGCCTCATCCCATCTATCATCCATCACCCAGGATGGGGGCACTCACGGAAAAGCACCATGAGGAAGCGGGTCTGGTTCAGCATCTGGGTCAGGCCAGCGGGCGTTAGCACTAGGAGATTGCGTTCCTCCAGGATGTGCACAGGCTTGGTTATGTGGATGCTGGAAACACCGGCGTTAACCTCTGGTGAGCTGTGGACAGCAGAGACACAAGCGGCCACCAGCAGCAGGGGCATCCAGAGTAGGTCCATGGCTGTCCTGCAGGGGCCGGAGAAGGAACAGAGACCTTATCAACACAGGTGGTGGAGCCCCACGTCATCACCCCCACTTCCTTGTCCAGCTGGTCCATGTAGGGTGAATGTGGCCTGAGCATTTCCTCCCAGCAATGCCTACAGCTTGGCAGCAGCCCTGGAGAAGAAGCAAAGTATTAGGTTGACCTCAGGCCCAGTAGTGACTGTATGGGGAAAGCTTAAAGCAGCAAGAACCCACTGGGAGCAGCTGGATGCTGAAGCAAACGCAGACCACTCAAGCCCACTGACTTCCCAGCCACGAGGTGAGACTTGTGCAAAGATAAGGTCCCATTTCAGAGTCCTAGGGTGAGCCTCTGGATCTCAGAGATAACTGGTTCAATCCCCCATCACAGCCCCCCAGGAATCCCCCTGCCTACAATGCCCCCACTTCACCCTCCTCCAGCTCCTGCTTGAATGCCCCTGTGAAGGGAAGCTCACTACCTGCAGTGTACCCTGTTTAATTTTTGAACAAATTTTATCAAGTGTAAATATTTAAAAAGTCATAACTATAATACACACTTGTAAAAGTTTCAAGCAATACAATACAAATGTCAAGAAGGAAGTAAAAATCTCTCCCATTCTCTCACTGCTGAGAAAGTGACTCTTAGAAGTATGGAATGAATCCTTACAGATATTGAAAATACCTATGTAAACATACCTTTGAATATATCTCTATCTATCTATCTATCTATCTATCTATATATATATATTTTTTTTTTTGAGACAGAGTTTTGCTCTTGTCACCCAGGCTGGGGTGCAGTGGCACAGTCTCACCTCACTGCGACCTCCTCATCCTGGGTTCCAGAGGCTCACCCTAGTGATCCTCCCACCTCAGCCTCCCAAGTAGTTGAGATTACAGATGCCCACCACCACACCTGGCTAATTTTTGTATTTTTAGTAGAAATGGGGTTCCACCATGTTGGCCAGGCTGGTCTCGAACTCCTGACCTCAAGTGATCCGCCTGCCTCAGCCTCCTAAAGTGCTGGGATTACAGGCATTATCCACTGCACCCAGCCTGAATGTATATTTTTAAATATAAATGGAATCAGATGATACTTTTTTTTTTTTTTTTTTTTGCGGCTTGATTAGCTCTTTTTAACCCTGGATACACATGAAAATCCTCTGGGCAACATTTAGGAGAATATTGACACTCAATCTCACTCCAGACCAATTAATTCAGAATTGCTCAGGATGGGGTCTGGATATTTACATGTTTCAAAAGCTCCCCAGATGATTCTTTTGTTTTATTTCAACTTCTATTTGGGAAATTTTGAATATGTACAAAAATAGAGAGATGGTACAAGGTACCCCCAAGGTACCCATCACTCAACTTCACTTATTGTCATGACCAATGTTATTTTATTTATATTCTTGACTCTCTGCCTTGGATTATTTTGAATCCATTCCGGGAATCATGTCATTTCACCCATAAATATTTTATTATAAATATTTAAAAGGTAAGAATTTTTCAAAACAACACAACAACCACAATACTATGACCATACTTAATGAAATGCACAATAATGTCATCATATCATCAAATATCTAGACAGTGTGCGAATTACCCTGATGGCCTCATAAATTTTAAGTCTGTTGAAATCAGGACTCAAATGAAATCCATGAATTGTCATTGCTTGTTTTGTCTCCTGAGCCTCTCCCAGGTAAATCTATCATTCAGTTTGTAGCTTGAGAAGCACGTGGTCAAATGAAACCAACAAAGGGCAAGTGGAGAAAAGGAAGAAGGGCAAGTGGATAACCTGGTTTTCTGGACAGCTAAATGATACAGACCATTTAAATCTGTGTCTCAGCCAAAGGGCTCATTACTGTCAGCCCAGCCTTGAGTCCTTGATGATCTCAAGGTCCCAGAATTCACCAGGTGTCATGCCACTTATCAGCCCGGACTAAGTCTGGTACAGCGTGATGACTATTAGGTGGAACCCTTGTTCTTAGAAATAATTTACTTCCTTGTTTATTTGTTCTTTGATTCACTTACTTGTGAGAGAAACGGCTGCCTAAGAATTCTTTGCCCAGCTGGAGACATCAAATACTAGAGAGTTAGTTTTTATTCTACAGAAAATCACTTGAATAACCCCTCCTTTGTGACATAAACGTAAGGTAGGGAGGGTCACCCAGAACCGTCCTAGGCCTGACAGTCCCTTCAAACCTTCCAAACCTCCTCAGTGCCCAGAATCCCTTGCCTGGCAGGAGGGGGCCAGATCTACAAAAGCCTCAAGGGGCCTTCAGAGAAGAAACCTTGAAATTCAAGATTGTGAGACCCTCTCTGAGGGGTGTGGATGGCACTTGCTGGAGGACAGAGGACACTGGGCCAGTGACCCTGAGTCAGCTGGACACCTTCAGGGTACAGAGCTGAACCATGGGCCCAGCTCAGCCACCGTGGAGGGCTGAGCCTCTGAGCAAAAGCCAGGTGGGAGGAGCTACAGTGGGCTCCCTCTCATGTCCTCGCCTCCCAGGCCTTTGGCAGAGTGTTCGCCCTGAGTTCCTGATCAAGGAAGGGGCAGTGGGAGGTGTCAGGTTTCCTGCTAACCTGGGCAGGCTGGATCATAAGCCTCAAATGTTTCCAGTGATTCATGTCCAACAGGACGGAGATCAAGCCCCACTGGCTGGTGAGCAGAGCCCTCCACGGTCGGTCAGACTCTGGCCACCAGGCTTCCCTTTGGCTCCACGGAGCCAGCCACAGCTCCTCTTTACTCACTTGCTCACTCATTCATTCACCAAATATTTTTGAAGTCTTAAAAAATGTTAAGTACCATTCTAGGTGCTAGGGATACAAACAATATTCCTTACATCTTAGTAGTGGGAAATGCAGTGAGATAAATAGATGCAATCAATGGTGTGTCAGATGATGGTAATGCAAAGGAGAAAAGGTGGATAAGAGAAGATTCAAAAGTGTTGGAGTCAGGGAGGAGTGTTGATCTTTTCTTTTCTTTTCTTTTGAGACAGGGTCTCGCTCTGTCGCCCAGGCTGCAATGCAGTGGCGCGATGTCGGCTCTCTGCAACCTGCGTCTCCCTGGTTCAAAGGATTCTCCTGCCTCAGCCTCTGGAGTAGCTGGGATTATAGGCGCGTGCCACCATGCCCGGCTAATTTTTGTATTTTTAGTAGAGACAGGGTTTCGCCATGTTGGCCAGGCTGGTCTGGAACTCCTGACCTCAGGTGATCCGCCCACCTCGGCCTCCCAAAGTGCTGGGATGACAGGCATGAGCCACTGTGCCTGGCTGATATTTTAAAATAGGGTGACCATGGGAAAGCTTCATTTAGAAGTTGACATTTGACTAAGGGAAGCAAAGAAGTGAACTACTGTATTTGCATTTCTGGGAGTGTGGGAGAAATAGTCTCTCTCTGCCCTGCTCCTGTTTTTTCTCCCAATCTCTCCCACAATACCTGGCTCAGCTCTGCAGCATCCCAGGGCTCCCCTGAGACTGTAGCATCCACCCTGTCCAGCCCTGGGACTGTGCTCTCAGCCATCCTGCCTGCAGCCTGCCCTGACCTGCCCCTTTATTCTCTCAGCCTTGGCCCTTGGTTCTGCCGGCACCTGCCTTTCTAGCCTGACACCACTGTGGCTCCGCTGTGTCCCCCAGCCTCACAAAGTCCAAGCTCAGCTCCAACATCAGCTCCCTACCCCCTACTCAGAGGAGAGTGGCTGTCATGGGAAACTTGTATTAATGAGAATAGCCAAAATCGAGGGGCTGGTCACCAGCCATATTGTGCTGAGTGTCAACTGTGTGCGTTCCCTCCACATTCTCCCTGTGTGCATTCTCCCTGTATGCCGTGGAGAGACCCCATGTCCCAGCCACCGTGGTTTCCCGCCAAGAGGGTGTGGTAACCTCCTTACTGATCCTGCCTCTGCTTCTACTCTTTGTGCTTCACCTCAACCCATTCCCCACGCAACAATCAGACATTTCCTTTATTTTTATTTTTATTGTTTGAGACAGAGTTTTGCTCTTGTTGCCCAGGCTGGAGTGCAATCACATGATCTTGGCTCACTGCAACCTCCGCCTCCTGGGTTTAAGCGATTCTCCTGCTTCAGCCTCCCTAGTAGCTGGGATTACAGGCACCCGCCACCATGCCCGGCTAATTTTTGTATTTTTAGTAGAAACAGGATTTCACCATGTTGGCCAGGCTGGTCTCGAACTCCTGACCTCAGGTGATCCACCTGCCTGGGCCTCCCAAAGTGCTGAGATTGCAGGCGTGAGCCACCATGCCCAGCAGAGATTTCCTTTCGACACAGGAATTCCATCACACCACTCTGCCTATCAAAAGGTGCTCACTTTTACATGGTGTGCAAAAAAAGCTTCTGCCTCTTTTTTTTTTACAATCCATTCGCAAAACCGCACACCAGCCAAACTGCTCTCTGTGGTCTACCAGGCCCCACTGGCTCTGGACCCATCTGACCTTATCGCCCTCCTCTCTCTCCTCCCGCACTCTGGGGAGCCACACTGGCCTCTTCCCTTTCCCAAGCACACCCTACCTGGGGCCTTTGCCTCTGTCTGGGGCACGCTTCCCTCACATCGTCAGCCTTTTCTGGTTCTCTGGGTCCTGGCTCGAATCCACACTCATCAGAAGGGTCTTCCCGGGCCGCTTTGTCTCACCCCATCTCAGCTTTCAGCACTCTCTGCCATATCACCATTGTTTGCATCATATTTTGTATTATTATTTATGAGTGTACTTTGTTGTTGTTGTCATTTTGAACTTTTTAATGTAAATATCATTGTTCACAGCTGTTTTCTCCCCTCCAGAACAGTGCATGTACCAGATTTGGAACTCAATGAATGTTTGTTGAATGAATGAATGAATGGCCTAATTTAACTCTTACAGCAAACCCCATTGGTTCATTTCAGTGGTTCTCAACCATGACTATGCTGAGAATCTCTTGGAGAGTTTAATAAAAAATACTGATGTTCAAACCCAAACCCAGTAGGTTCTAATTTAATTGATCTGGGGTTGGGTGAGTCTGGGCATTATTATTATTTTTTAAAATCCTCAAGTTGATCCTAATGTGTAGCCATCTATACACCAAAACTGACACTTAAAACTTAAACTGGTGACTCCTGGTAGAGAAAAGCCTCCCAAGGCAGAGCCCATCAGTCAGATTTCCCATTTTCACTGAAGCTCATACCTGCAGGAAGCCAAGGCCACTCCCAGGGTTCCTGGGGCCAAGCTGGGGCTGTGCTGGGGGTGGGGCCACAAACTCTGTGGCCCTTAAGAAGGGAGGTTGTAGCCTGAAGAGGAGGCTCCTGGCTTCTCCTTGTGATCAGTGCAGGACCCGCAGACGACTGGGCATTCTAAAGAATCCACAGGCAGAAATGAAGTCCCTTCCTGGGCACACAGAGGCCACAGCAGCCTCAGCAGCAAAGTTCTGAGTTCTGGGGTTCTAGAGGACCAGGGGTGACCTGTAGAAGAATGGGCCATTGTTGAGTAAGAGGGGACCCTGCCTGGCAGCCCTTGCTGAGTTCGCTTGAAGGGCTAGAAACAAAACTCAGTGTGGGGTGCTGGGTATGGCCCAGGAGGGCTCTGAACTCAGTGCCTATAGATTGGAATTTGAATCCCAGCTCTGTCTTGAACAGCTGTATGGCCTTGAGAATGTCACTTACTCTTTCTGAGGTTCAGTTTCCATGCCTGTTACATGACATCTAACTCATAGGGGTGTTGTAAGCAAAGTAAATTATGTGGAATTTAGAAGATAATTAATGATATGAAGAAAAATAAAACCTGGAAGGATGATGAGGAACGCCTGAGCAGGGGATGGGGTAAAATAAGATGATTTATGCAAAATGAGCAGCTCAGTACCTAGAAGGCAGGAGCCCCCTCACCCATCACTAATCACCCTGGCCTCATCTCCTAGGAGAGAAAGATCTCCACTCACCCTGCTCCAGCCACACTGGTGTCCCTGCCAGTCCTCCAATACAATGTCAGGGCCTCTACACTTGTGGTTTCCCCTGTTAGGGAGGCTCTTCACCCAGGTGGACTCAGGGTTCACCCCTTAGCTCGTTCCAGTCTTTGCCCAAATGTCACTTCCACAGTTGGGCCTTTCCTGGCCACTTTGTTTAAATTTGTAAGTGCCCCATCCCCCTCTCAGGCGTTCCTCATCCTCCTTCCAGGCTTTATTTTCCTTCATAGCATTAATTTTCTTCTAAACTCCACATAATTTACTTTGCTTACCTGGTGATAGGTGCTCAATAAATATTTGTTGAATGAATAAAGAAAAGGCTGTTGATATTATTAGCATCGTTATTACTGTCAGAGTTTGCAGCCTTTGGCTATCTGCTGCCCAACTGTTATTAAATACTGATGGAGATGACTAACATTCATTTCACTAAATTTTAACATCTGTGGGTTTTAGTCCTAGCGCTTTGCTCTTCTCTTTCTTTTCTTTTTCTTTGAGACAGTGTAGTGGCGCGATCTCCACTCACTGTAGCCTTCACCTCCAGGGTTCAAGCGGTTCTCCTGCCTCAGCCTCCTGAGTAGCTGGGACTACAGGCATGCACCACCACGTCTGGCTAATTTTTGTATTTTTAGTAGAGACGGGGTTTCACCACGTTGGCCAGGTCGGTCTCAAACTCCTGACCTCAAATGATCTGCCTGCCTCGGCCTCCCAAAGTGCTGGGATTACAGGCGGGAGCCACGGCATGCGGCCCCACTCTTCTCTTTCCATACTTAACTTCCATACTTTTGTTGGCTTGTTTAAATGCATGACTTCAAATACACCCCTTTATAAGTTACTCTCTTATTTACTCTCCAGGATTTGATCAATTGATTACATTTACTATTAAGACCGTTTTCCATCTGCCTATTAGAAAAGCTCTTTTTGGTTGAACCACACTCACTGAATACCTGAATGTCTTAATTTGAACTCATCATGTCCCTTTCAACTTTTCTTGGCAATTATTCCTTTTCTCGATGTTGTGTTTGCAAATAATTCCTGGGATGTGTTTGACTCTTTTTTCTCCCAGGCCTAAATCAACAATCTAGTCTGGCATATATTATTTTGACATCTTTCACACTTGTCAACTGTTAGTCACAAACTGAAACACTTGGGTTATTATCCCAAATGTCCTTCATTCTTTTTCCTTCACTCTTGCACACAGTTGTTTCTTGACATAACATAGGCACTTTTATGATGATACTCATTTACTGATAAAGCTGCTGCTGCTTTTTTTTTTTTTTTTTTTTTGACAGAGTCTTGCTCTCTTGCCCAGGCTGGGGTGCAGTGGTGCAATCTTGGCTCACTGCAACCTCCGCCTCCTGAGTTCAAGTAATTCTCCTGCCTCAGCCTCCTGAGTAACTGGGATTACAGGCATGCACCACCACGGCCGGCTAATTTTTGTATTTTTAGTAGAGACGAGGTTTCACCATTTTGGCCAAACTGGTCTCAAACGCCTGACCTCAGGTGATCCACCCACCTCGGCCTCCCAAAGTGCTGGGATTACAGGCGTGAGCCACTGTGCCCGGCTTAAAGCTTCTTTTTATAAAATAACATTAATTTCTTTCTGATTAGAAAAGAACAGGATTTAATTTCTAAAACATAGAACATACAGAAAAAATGAGTTAATTGAAATCATACATCATCTTACTTAGAGAAACATTCATATTTTGTTACGTATGGGATTAATATATACTTTTTAAAAATAAAATTGTGATTATATTGTCTATAAAGTGTATCCAGTTCTTTCATTGAACATTTATGAAACATTTGTCATGACTTATGATTATATATTCTTCTAAAAAGTACTGATTGAGAGTAACGATATTGAGATTAGACTGCCGGAGAAATAATGTTCAACAGTCCGTCCACCTCTCTGAGGGTAGAGATTGTATCTTTACATCTGGCTGCAGATTCAGAGATGAGGTTGTATCCTGGGTCACAGTAGAGGACTGAATGCTGAGCAAATGGACATTGAGGGCTCATAAGATGGTTCCCTGTGGCCAAGCTTGGCGGCAAGGGAGAGGAGCTGCCTGCGTGGAAATGGGCCAAACTGGCCAGGCCAGGAAATGAGACAGAGTCACTGGGGAACAACATACAGTGATGGATAAAAATCCAGGGTGAAGTTTGAATCACTGCAAAGATAGGCAGTTAATGGCTCAGCATCCTCTCTATAGGACACCCGTAACCCTGTCATTTGCAACAACATGGATGGAACTGGAAGTCATTACATTAAGGGAAGTAAGCCAGGCATAGAAACCAAACATTGCGCGTTCTCACTTACCTGTGGGAGCTAAACAGGAAAACAAATGAACTCATGGAGACAGTAGAAGGACGGTTACCACCAAAAGAGAGCCCGCATCGCCAAGTCAATCCTAAGCCAAAAGAACAAAGCTGGAGGCATCACACTACCTGACTTCAAACTATACTACAAGGCTACAGTAACCAAAACAGCATGGTACTGGTACCAAAACAGAAATATAGATCAATGGAACAGAACAGAGCCCTCAGAAATAACGCCGCTTACCTACAACTATCTGATCTTTGACAAACCTGAGAAAAACAAGCAATGGGGAAAGGATTCCCTATTTAATAAATGGTGCTGGGAAAACTGGCTAGCCATATGTAGAAAGCTGAAACTGGATCCCTTCCTTACACCTTATACAAAAATCAATTCAAGATGGATTAAAGATTTAAACGTTAGACCTAAAACCATAAAAACCCTAGAAGAAAACCTAGGCATTACCATTCAGGACATAGGCGTGGGCAAGGACTTCATGTCCAAAACACCAAAAGCAATGGCAACAAAAGACAAAATTGACAAATGGGATCTAATTAAACTAAAGAGCTTCTGCACAGCAAAAGAAACTACCATCAGAGCGAATAGGCAACCTACAACATGGGAGAAAATTTTCGCAACCTACTCATCTGACAAAGGGCTAATATCCAGAATCTACAGTGAACTCAAACAAATTTACAAGAAAAAAACAAACAACCCCATCAAAAAGTGGGCGAAGGACATGAACAGGCACTTCTCAAAAGAAGACATTTATGCAGCCAAAAAACACATGAAAAAATGCTCATCATCACTGGCCATCAGAGAAATGCAAATCAAAACCACTATGAGATATCATCTCACCCCAGTTAGAATGGCAATCATTAAAAAGTCAGGAAACAACAGGTGCTGGAGAGGATGTGGAGAAATAGGAAGACTTTTACACTGTTGGTGGGACTGTAAACTAGTTCAACCATTGTGGAAGTCAGTGTGGCGATTCCTCAGGGATCTAGAACTAGAAATACCATTTGACCCAGCCATCCCATTACTGGGTATATACCCAAATGACTATAAATCATGCTGCTATAAAGACACATGCACACGTATGTTTATTGCGGCATTATTCACAATAGCAAAGACTTGGAACCAACCCAAATGTCCAACAATGATAGACTGGATTAAGAAAATGTGGCACATATACACCATGGAATACTATGCAGCCATAAAAAATGATGAGTTCATATCCTTTGTAGGGACATGGATGAAATTGGAAACCATCATTCTCAGTAAACTATCGCAAGAACAAAAAACCAAACACCGCATATTCTCACTCATAGGTGGGAATTGAACAATGAGATCACATGGACACAGGAAGGGGAATATCATACTCTGGGGACTGTGGTGGGGAGGGGGGAGGGGGGAGGGATAGCATTGGGAGATATACCTAATGCTAGATGACGAGTTAGTGGGTGCAGCGCACCAGCATGGCACATGTATACATATGTAACTAACCTGCACAATGTGCACATGTACCCTAAAACTTAAAGTATAATAAAAAATAAATAAAATAAAATAAAAAAAAAAAAAAAAAAAAAAAAAGAAGGACGGTTACCAGAGGCTGGAAAGTGTTGCAGGGAGTTGGAGGAGAAGTGGGGATGGTTAATGGGTACAAAAAAGTAGTAAGAGTGAATGAATAAGGCCTAGTATTTGCTAGCACAATAGGATGACTATCGTCAAAAATAATGTAACCATACACCTAAAATAACTACAATAGTATAAATGGATTGTTTGTAACACAAAGGATAAATGTTTGAGGTGATGGACACCCCATTTACCCTGATGTGATTCTAACGCATTGCATGCCTGTATGAAAATATCTCATGTAACCCATAAATGTATATACCTACTATGTACCCACAAAAATTAAAAATAATTTTAAAAGAACTTCAGAGAACAAACAACAAAAAGACTGGTATGGCTGGAGCAGACTGAGACAGGAGGTTTGAGGCGAAAGGCTCACAGGAATTCCTGTGGGGCCCTGTAGGCAATTGCCAGGACTTTTTTATTTTTTTTTGAGACGGAGTCTCACTCTGTCTCCCAGGCTGGAGTGCAGTGGCACGATCTCGGCTCACTGCAACCTCTGCCTCCCAGGTTCATGCCATTCTCCTGCCTCAGCCTCCCGAGTAGCTGGGACTACAGGCGCCCACCAGAGTAGCTGGGACTACAGGCGCCACCACGCCTGACTAATTTTTGTATTTTTAGTAGAGACAGGGTTTCGCCGTGTTAGTCAGGATGGTCTCAATCTTCAGACCTCGTGATCCGCCCGCCTTGGCCTCCCAAAGTGCTGGGATTACAGGCATGAGCCATCCCACCTGGCAATTGTCAGGACTTTGGCTTGGACTGTGAGTGAGATAGGGAGTTGTAGGAAGCTTTTTCAAAAAAACCACCTTTGGGCCAGGTGCAGTGGCTCCCACCTATAATCCCAGCACTTTGGGAGGCCAAAGCAGGCAGATCACTTAAGGTCAGGAATTTGAGACCAACCTGGCCAACATGTTGAAACCCCATCTCTACCAAAAAAATACAAAAATTAGCCAGGCATGGTGGTGCATGCCTATATTCCCCGCTACTCGGGAGGCTGAGGTGGGAGGATCGCTTGAACCCGGGAGGTGGAGGTTGCAGTGAGTCAAGATTGCGCCACTGCACTCCAGCCTGGGCGACAGAGTGAGAGCCTGTCTCCAAAAACAAACAAAAAAACCCAAAAAACTTCTTTTGGCAGTGTACAATTATTATTACTATTTTTTGTAGTAAATTTACAGAGATCTGCAGTCATGACCACAATCCAAATTTAGAACAATTCTATGACTTCAAAGGGATGCCTTAGAGCCGTTCCCTGGAACCACTCCTCTGTTCTCTCTGTATCTACTGGAGGGTTCTAAGCAGAAAAGAAACAAAGTCTGACTTATATTATTATCACTATTGCACCTTTTCTGTTAAAACATCATAATCCCAGCACTTTGGGAGGCCGAGGTGAGCGGATCACGAGGTCAGGAGATCGAGACCGTCCTGGCTAACACGGTGAAACCCCGTCTCTGCTAAAAAATACAAAAAATTAGCCGGGCATGGTGGTGGGCGCCTGTAGTCCCAGCTACTTGGGAGCCTGAGGCAGGAGAATGGCGCGAACCCGGGAGGTAGACCTTGGGGTGAGCCAAGATCGCGCCACTGCACTCCAGCCTGGGCCACAGAGGGAGACTCCGTCTCAAAACAAACAAACAAACAAACAAAAAGACCCATCATAATCTTCCTGTTGCTTTTTCCGATTAGATGGCGACTTGAATTTTTAGGGAATACATCCACCAGTTTGGGCACACCCACCAGGCACCACAGTTGAGGTCTGATCTTCCAGCCACTGTGAGTACTGAGAAAACTTGGCAGGGGGCCACTCTCACTGGCTCAATGCACCCTGACCACTTGAAGCCACTGTGTCAGCTGCTGGGTTCTGGCTCTGCCCACTCTTGGCTGCATTTGGGGCTGAAGTTCCCTGTGGGAGGCTGTTTTCTGAGGGAGCTGAGTGTTTACAGCCACTCAGCCCTGCTCCGCTCAGCTGAAGCAGAAAACAGAGACCTTTTGCATTACTTTGGTTCAAGAGCAAGGTAATTTGGAAAGAAATTTTTCAGACGAAGGTATCAGCTGCCTCTGAGGCCTTTGCTGATTAAACCAAGAAGTGACATCTGAAATGGTGTCGGGGAATGGGAAGGAGGCCTGGGGATTCTAAATTATCAGCTGTTTAGGTGGCTGAGGAATCCAGGGGTGGGAGTCTGAGGAAAAGGACTGGGGCAGAGCTCAGTTCAGGAGAGGTGAGGGGCGGGAGAGGTGGGTCAGAGAAAGGAAGTCTCTGAGGCTGCAGGCCTAGGCCTGGTGGCCACTGCAGAGGCTGGGGCCTATGTTTTTCCAGGAAGTGAAACCTGAAAGTCATTTTTCCCCTTTAAGCCTCATTTTCTTTATCTTTAAATGGAGAAAATAACATTTACAGCGTAGAGTTGTTATAAAGATTTCATGAAATAATGCCTCTAAGCACTCTTAAAATGCTTGGTACACAGTAGGCCTTCAATAGACTGAAGCTGTTATGGTTTTTCTTGTTGTGCCACGTTATTATTGTTGGTTGTTATTACCATATTTTGTTATTATTATTACTAAGAGGAATTTAATGCAAGGAAACTGAAACTGAGGTCACACGCAGCTCCCGGGCCAGTGCCTCTCAAACTTTAACATGCATATGACTCATCTGAAGATCCCGTTAACTTGCAGATTCTAATTCTACATATGTAGGGTGGGGTCCCATCTGCTGGTCCCAAGATCACACTTTGAGTAGCAAGACACTAAAACTGTGCTGGGCACAGTGGCTCACATCTGTAATCCCAGCACTTGGGAGGCCGAGTTGGGAGGATCAGTTGAGGCCAGGGGTTCAAGCCCTGCCTGGGCAACATAGTGAGATCCTGTTTCTACAAAAAAACTTTTTAAAAGTTAGCCACACATGGTGGCTAGTGCCTGTAGTCCCAGCTACTAGGAAGCCTGGGGTGGAAGGACTGCTTGAGTTTGAGGCTGCAGTGAGCTATGATGGCACCACCGTACTCTACCCTGGGCAACAGAGTGAGACTCTGTCTCAAAAACAACAATAATAAAAATTTTAAAAATAATAAAATTAAATAAAAAAATTAAAAAGATACTAAAAGCCCATCATGCCATACAGCAGCCACTTGTGGCTTTTGAGCACTTGAAGTGTGGCTAGTCCAAATTGACATGTGTTTGTAAGGGTAAAGTCTATTTCAGATTGTGAGGACTTAGTACCAAAAAAACAAAAAATAAATAAAAGTATGTAAAATATCTCTTTAACAATTTATTCTTCTATTGACTAGGAATTGAAATGGTCATACTTTGGCTCTATCTGGTTAAATAAAATGTTTTATTATAATAAATCTCACCTGTTTCTACTTTTCTTAATGGAAGTACTAGAACATTGTAAATTGCACAGGTGGCTCACGTTCTATTTCTATTGGACAGTGCTGCCCTAGAGCTGTCTTCAGCTTTGCAAGGTCAGTTCAGGATTGGCCAAAGCCTTTTTGAGGGATTCCTTTTGAAGTATTGAGGTTTGAGAAGTGGGATCTGAGTTCTGACCTCAGACCCAGATACCCACAAGTCAGTGAGAGGTCAAAAGGACAGACCTCGGGGTCAGAGGAGAGAAATGACCATCACACAGCAGAACTGAGACTGAAGGTGGAGAGTTTATTCTACAAGTCAGTAGGGATCACAGTCACCATCAGCGCTGACCACAGGTTTCTCCTAACCTCTGTGTTGTCCCCAAAGCCCAGAATTTATGACAATGCCCTCTTTCCTCTCTTTGGTGACAGACAGGAGGCGACCGCATGAGACCATGGCTGAGACACCTAGTCCTCCAGGCACTGAGGAACTCCAGGGCATTCTGTGGGTCTCATGGGCAACCAGCACCTCTACCTGTTCCTCAGAAGATCGTGGCCACCTGGGAAGCCATCAGCCTGGGAAGGCAGCTGGTGCCTGAGTACTTCAACTTCGCCCATGATGTGCTGGATGTGTGGAGTCGGCTGGAAGAGGTGAAGCCTGTTCTGTCCTAGAATCCATCTGGGGCATCTGAGGCTGCCCTCATGTACCACAATGAGACTCAAGGCTCCAAGCATGTTGATGAGGAAATTTGGACCTGGGAATTTTGCTAGTTCTAAAATGTAAACTGTTGGCATTTGAGACTTAGGAAAAAATTCTGAGTCAGTGTTGTGAGCCTTAGACATGCTTGTTCCTTCTCTGAAGTGTCCTGCATTCTTGAGCCCAAATCATACAGTGAGACAGTTATGTCCCTTCCGATTCCCTTCCAGTTGTTCATCAACTGAAGGAGGAAGTTTTGTTTTGCTGCTACTCTGTCTTTGATGTTTTTCTCTCACTGTCACGCCCTTGTCTTCTAAATAAGGAAAGAAGGCCGGGCGCGGTGGCTCATGCCCATAATCCCAGCACTTTGGGACACCGAGAAGGGCAGATCACCTGAGGTCAGGAGTTCGAGACCAGCCTCACCAACATGGTGAAACTCCGTCTCTACTAAAAACAAAATTAAAAAAAATTACCCAGGCATGGTGGCGCACACCTGTAGTCCCAGCTACTTTGGAGGCTGAAGCATGAGAATTGCTTGAACTCGGGAGGCAGAGGTTGCAGTGAGCCAAGATCATGCCACTGCACTCCAGCCTAGACAACAGAGTGAGACTCCACCTCAAAAAATAAAATAAAATACAACAAAACAAAATAAAATAAGGAAAGAATAGGGCTCAGGCTCAAAGCTTTTTGCAGATCATAACAGATACATAGAATAAGATAACCCTGATTTCTTTGTGTGTCTCTGTGCATCTGCTTTCTTCTTTATTTTCCCTTATATCTGTGTCTGTTGGGTCTCTCTATTTCATGGTTACCTTTTATTTGTGTTACATGATACTAACTTTTCATTTATAAGAGGAAGACATACTTGTAAAACTGTATTTCAACCAATGTGAAGCTTAACCAATGAGAAAAGCCTTTTCCCTAGGGGTTTTTGTCCAAAACAATTACGGACAAATGTTTAACTTCATTGTTGCCTAAGGTGGTGGATAACAGTAGGGACAAACAATAGATTCGCCAAAAAGTGAAAAAAGAAAAGCTGGAGAATACAAAACTGGAAATATAAAATTTAATTCAAAGAATTGTATTCATGTTAATTATAAGAAGAGATTGTTTAAAGAAAAAATATGAAGTAAATGGCATTGTTAGCAGATACAATAAAATTAACTGTCAGCAGATGTAGTGAAACTTATGAAGGTGGTATGAGGATGACTGAGACTTAAAAGCAGGATTTGCAGTCAGATAGACATTGTTCATCCATGTACTTGAAGTGTGACCTTGGACAAGTGCCCTAAGTTCTTTAGATCTCAACTTTCTCATCTGTAAAATGGTAGTCAGACCATATGCTACTTAGAGTAATAGTGAGAATTAAATGAGAATTTCATGTAAGACATGAAGCTAGGATGCTCCATTCCTGATGGCCTGCAAAAAAATCTAAGTTCTTTTTGCAATACTAGGGGTATCCTTAGAAGACTTCTCCTAATGATAAAAACAAGCAAGCAGGATTAAGTCAGGAAAAAAAATGGTAGAATAAGGACTTTCCAGCTATGTGGTAGCCTTGAAAAATAACAGCCCCCATTTCTGGTGCATCATGGCAACCATTAGAGGGGCCAGAATGGAGTTGGAGTTTTTTCAAAGCTTCACTTATGAAGAACTGTTGTTATTTGAGCTGCTCATTGGTTCTTTGGAAGACCCTACTTGTAAAACTGTATTTGAATCAACTTGAAGCTCAACCAATGAGAAAAGCCTTTTCCCTGGGGGTTTTTGTCCAAAACAATCACAGACAAATGTTTTAGCTTCATTGTTGCCTAAGGTGATGGATAACAGTGGGACAAACAATAGATTCACCAAAGAGTGAAAAAAGAAAAGCTGGAGAATCCAATGTCTATGGGAGCTTTAAAAAATTCTATTGTATTCCTGGAAATCTAGAAATCAACACACCTAAGTAAGGCTGTGTGCTTTCCTAGGGCTTTGCACATGCTTAGGAAAGATCTGAGGAAACTCTAAGCTCGCACTTCTGGCAGACTGAGAGTTGGAGCATGCAGGAAATTAACACTAAGGCAGGATTGTTAATTGCCTGGCTGAGTGCTAAAGGTGTGCCCCAACACCCACCCAAAGACTGGGAGATTTATTGGTTTCAGGCATTTAAAGATATTTTTGTCTAATCATAAGATGACTACTAAGCTAACCAAGTAGATATCTCAGTGGCCACACAGAACAAATAATGCAGACTTCACAGAAATGGTTCACAAAAATCACTAAACAAATGACAACAAGCAGCAACAGCAAACCAAACTCTGGGGAGTTGTGGGGAATGGGTGGGGGTGGATCTGATTTCCTGAGTAATCACATGATGTAATTTTAAATGTATAGTTTTCAACAAAAATTTACAAGATACGCAAAGAAACTAGAAAGAGCATGGCAATGATTATCAAAATAATGCACCCCTTCCCCAAGATTTTTATACCTTAATCCCTGAAACCTGTGAGTATGTTATCTTACATGGCAAGAGACTTTGCAAACATGATTATACTAAAGATATTCATATGAAGAGATTATTCTGGATTATCTGGATGAGCCTAATATAATCATAAGGTACCCTATGAGAAGGCAGGAGGGTCAGAGTCAGAGAAGGAGATGTGACAATGAAAACAGAGGTGGGAGTGATGTGGGGCCACGATCCAAGGAATGTGAATTGCCTCTGAAAACTAGAAAATGCAAGGACACAGGTTCTCCACTAAAGCATCCAGTAGGAAAACAATTCTTCTGACACCTTGATGTTACTCCACTAAGACTGATTTTGAACTGTTTATCTCCAGAACTATAAGGCTGTATATTTGTGTTGTTTTATGCAATTAAGTTTGTGATAATTTATTACAGCAGCAATAGATGGGATTATTCAAAACCAATACAGATTTTGGCACCAAGAGTAGTAATGAGAGCTGTAATAAATACCAAAGGATGTGAAAGTAGGTTTGGAATTAGGTGATGGGTAGAGGCTGGAAGAATTTTGAGGAGCACGGAAAAAAGCCTAGATTGCCTTGAGCAGACTGTTAATGGAAATGTAGATATTAATGATTTTGCTAGCGACACCTCAAAAAGAAAGGAGGAGTATGATAGATGAGACTGTATTGTTTTAAAGAATCATGAAGACTGTTAGTAGAAATATGAACATTAAAGACACAGATGATAAAAACTCAGAAGGAAATGAAAAATGTAATATCAGAAACTGAAGAAAAGTGGATCCTTATTATATAGTGGCAGAAATTTTGGCTGAATGGTGTCCTAGAGCTATATGGATAGAATAACTTATAAGGGATAAGCTTGGATATTTAGCTAAGGAGATTTCCCAGCCAAGTGTTGAAGATGTGGACTGATTTCTTCTTGCTGGTTATATTACAATGCTGAAGGAAAGAAATAGACAGAGGAAAGAATTGTTAAGCAAAAATAGAGCCAGAACCTGGTGGTTTGAACAGTTCTCAGCCTTCCTATATTATAAAAGACATTAAAGTTAGGATATTCACTGTCAGAAAAGTATGCTGCAAAGGGAAATCCAAGAGTGTGGTTGGACAATCTTTTGCTAGCAATTCAAGTATCAAAAAGTCACAGAGAGCTTTTTGAAGAGATTAGACAAAGTTCCTCAGTTCCTTCAGCCATGGAGGCAGAAACCAGCAATAGAGATGGGATTATCTGGAAAAGATCTGTGGAAGAGCCACTTCCCTAATGGGGTGAATCACTGAGACATACACGAGAGAACCACTAGTTTCTTGAGAATGTTTTATCAGCAGAAATACTGCCATCTTGTACTGGACAGAGAGAGGAAAATATAAAAGAAGGCTGTTGGACTCCCCAAATTCTACAGGCAGGAAACAGGTGGTTAAATCTACTTAGCTACAAACATGTGTTACCCTTCTTGTAAAAGAAGAGATGATTTAGGGCAGAGTTGTTAGTCAAGAATGTGGAATTGGGAGCCCAGAGGGTGGAGCTGAGCAACTAGAAAGCAAAGCCACAATCACAGAGGATTAAGGGCTTTGAAACATAATAGAGTTTTCTCAGTTGGATTCAGAGTTGCTTGGGTTTGGTGACTCATTGTTTTCCTTTTATTTTAATTCATTGTTTGAATGGATATGTCTCTGACTATTATGGTATCCCTACTTCATCATTGTATTTTAAGAGCAGATAACTTAATACTCAACACTCGAGTAAGGAGCAATAAAAAATGAAGTTAAGAAATGATTTCATTTACTAATAGCGTCAAAAAGAATGAAATACATATAAATAAATTTAACCAAAGAAGTATAAGGGTTGTACATGGAAAATGACAAAACATTACTGAAATAAACTGGAAAAGATGTAAACAAATAGAAATACACCCCATGCTCATGGATTAAAAGAATTAATATTGTTAAGATGAAAATACACCCCAAATTGAGCTGCACATTTAATGCAAACTTTATCAAAATCCTAGGAGACTTGTTTACAGAAATAGACAACCTGATTCAAAAACTCCTATGGAAATGCAAGGGACCCACAGGGACCAAAACAGCCTTGAAAAAAAAAAAAAAAGAAGACTCACACTTTTCTATTTCAAGTCTACTGCAAAGTTACAGTAACCAAGACAGTGTGGCACTAGCATAAGGATAGACTTGGATAAATAGGTATGAATTCAGAGTCTAGAAATAAATCCACAAATCTATCATCAATTGATTTTCAACAAGGGTACCCAGACAATTAAATGGGTGAAATAATTGTCTTTCCAACTAATGATGCTGGCACAACTGTGTGTTCACATGCAAAATAATTAATTGAGTCTCCTACCTGACCCTAAATACAAAAATTAACTCAAAATGTATCAAAGACCTAAATGAAGAAACAAAAAGTATAAGAAAATTTTTAGAAGAAAACATAGGAGTATATTTTTGTGACCTCTGATTGGGCAATGGTTTCTAAAGCAAAAGCAACAAAATAAAAAATAGATTAATTGGACTTCATGAAAATTAATAGTATTTATATATCAAAGTAAAAAGCTCACAGAATAGGAGAAAATATCTGAAAAATCACATATTGGTTAAGGGTCTAGTATCTATCATGCATAAAGAACTCAAACTAGACAGTGAAAAAGACAAATAACCCAATTGAAGTATGGGCTAAGAATCTGAAGAGACATTTCTTCAAGGAATATAAACAAATGGCCAATAGACACATGAAAAGATGCTTAACATCTTTAATTCATTAGGGAAATGCAAATCCTAGCCACAAGGAGATACCACTTCATAACCAGTGGCATGGCAAAAAAAAAAAAAAAGGTACAATAACAAACGTTGGAGATGATGCAGAGAATTAGAACCCTCTGACATGGCTGGATGGAAATGTAAAATGGTGCAGTGCTGTGGAAAACAGTTTGGCAGTTCCTCCGAAAGTTAACATAGAGTTATTATAATACTGACCCAGGAATTGTACTCCTAAGTATATATCCAAGACAATAGAAAACATGTGCTCACAGAAAAACTTGTACATAAATCCTCATAGCAGTGTTATTTATAATAGCCAAAAAGTGGAACCAACCCTAATGTCTATGAACTGGTGAATGGATAAACAAAATGTGGTCTATCCATACAGTGGAATATTATTCAGCCATCAAAATAATGCAATGCCAATTCATGCTATGACATAGATAAATCTTGAAAGCATTGTACAAAGTGAAAGAAACCAAACATAAAGCTACATATCATATGATTCCATTCATATGAAATATCCAGAAGATGCAAATCCATAGAGACAGAAAGCAGATAAGTGATAACCAGGAGCTGGAGGAGGAGGGAATGGGAAGGGACAGCTAATTTGTACAGTGTTTCTTTTTAGGGCAATAAAAATGTTTTGGAATTAGAGAATGGTGATGGTTACACAACCTTGTGAACATACTAAGAACCAGTGAGTTGTGCACTTTAAAATGGTGATTTTTATGGTACCTGAATTATATTTCAATAAAAAAGGGAAAAACAGAAAACAGTGTTAATCATGTGCTACCTTTTGCATTAAAAAGATAGTAGAAAAAATATATGCTTGTGTTTGCCTAAAGAAACTATGGAAGGATATGCAAAAAACTAATAAAATTGGTTACTTATGAGGCAGAGGAAGTGGAAAACAGAGCAGGTAGGTTTAAGGAGGGGAGCAAGCCTTTTCAATGCATGTCTTTCCATATTGCTTTGCTTTTTGAACCCTGTGAATTTTATATTAACTATTATAAAACATTAAACAGCAACAAGCAAACAAAAATTCTCAATAAATTGCTTCTTTTTTTTTCTGCCTGTACCACCATCTAGGCTGGACACCGCCCCCCAAATCCTGCCTTCTGGTGGGTCAATGGCACAGGAGCAGAGATCAAGTGGAGCTTTGAGGAGCTGGGGAAGCAGTCCAGGAAGGCAGCCAATGTGCTGGGGGGTGCATGCGGCCTGCAGCCTGGGGACAGAATGATGCTGGTACTCCCACGGCTCCCGGAGTGGTGGCTGGTCAGTGTGGCTTGCATGCGGACAGGTCAGTAAGCAGGGCTGGGAATTTTAGTTGGGGGCAGACACAACTTGCCAGAGTTTTGCAGTATCCACAGGGTCTTGAAGATGGAGCAAAAATAAACCGTATGTGGAGTTGTGTTTACTTCCTATTTGCCTAACAATCACAGACTTGATTGTATAGTAGGGGCCAGACAATGATGTAATTGATAAAAGCAGGCCAGTGCAAGGCAGTAGGGAGGGGTGAGGACTGCGGCAAACTGGAGATCACATGCTTTATCAAATGGGGTCGCTGCTTCTCAACTCGAACCAAATGTTCCCACGACAGAATGAATACCAGTGTTATCAGAACTTCTGATTTGTAATTGAAAACTCTGGATTTTTATGAAAAATCCCCCTATCTTTTAATGTTGGCATCTATCATTTTTAAAAGTCCTGACTGGGACAAATCAAGCATATTTTCTGCTGGTTGTGGTTTGGGAGCCTTGCTTTAGTTGCTAGAATTTTACCCGAACGATGCAGTTATAGATGAGGGACCCTTATAACCAATCTATGTTAGTTTCACTCTTAGACTTCACGATTCTCATTATCACAGCATCATCCAGCTCCCAAAGGAAGGAAGATAAAGATGAAATAAAAGAACCAGTGATATTATCCCTTGCAGGAGGTTAGGGGGACAGGTCCTCCTGTTGTCATGAATGTCCAGGGCAGTGAAACATTATCTTCTTAGAATGGTTCCTTCAGCAGAGAAACAGAGGAGGAAAGAGGCCACAGTGAGCCTAGCAAGCCTCCGCTGATGCTGAGTGAATAAGTGATCATGCACTTATTCAGACGGCTAGGGTTTTTAGGCTGTTATTATTATTATTGTTACCTCTTCCAGCTCATGCATTCCAACCCTCCCCAGCCCCTTCCTGCCTTCATCTCTTACCTCTGTACCCAAGGCCTTCCCCGCTATCCACTCAACATCCCCTTCTGTTTTATGCCAGGGACTGTGATGATTCCGGGTGTCACTCAGCTGACGGAGAAGGACCTCAAGTACCGGCTGCAGGCGTCCAGGGCCAAGTCCATTATCACCAGTGACTCCCTAGCTCCAAGGGTGGATGCCATCAGTGCCGAATGCCCCTCCCTCCAGACCAAGCTGCTGGTGTCAGACAGCAGTCGGCCAGGCTGGTTGAACTTCAGGGAACTCCTCCGGTGAATTGGGGCTCTCCAGGAGAACAGCAGAAAAATGAAGTCATTTCCCCTTTAAGCAACAAGAGATGAAATGCATTGCTGATTCCATACATAGAGAGCGAATCAGAGAGGAACACTCCCATTGGCAGCCAGGCTGACCTGAGCATAATCCTGGTCCCTACCTTAATGTTCAAGGTCCCTCATTCAGTCAGTGCTGGATTTGTCAGCAGCTTTTCTGTGCTTCATTTGCTTCTATAATGCGGTGGTAGTTATTAGAGCTACCATTCAGAGTACATGAAATAACCTATATGGTGCATTTAGCACATAGCAGGTGGTCAGTTAATAATAAACTAGTGCCCATGTATTGGGTACTTAGTGTATTGCTAGATACTGTGCTATGTAAGCCTTCACCTTCATTCATTCATGCAGCAAAGATTTAATGAACATCTATTTCACGACAAGCATTGTGTTTGGTGTTCAGAACACCATAATGGATCAAACATCATCTTATTTAATCCCTGAACAGGACATTGTGATGGGCCCTTTAACCCAGTTTTACAGATGAGGAAACTGAGACTTGGAAAACTAAAGTGACTTGCCCAAGGTGCTAAAAAGTAGTCAAGTCAGGAGTGGGCAGAGCTGAGAGCAGATGTGCCTTGGAGCAAGGGCCTGGTGGAAACCCATCACAGAATTTGAGACTTTGTCCTGATTGGAAGCCAGAACCCAAAAGGAGCCTCTCAGGGGCCTGAACCGTTGAGTCACGAATGCTCACCCCACAGACCAGCTGCATCAGATTCACCTGGGTGCTGTTTTGAATACAGATGACAAGGCCTCACATCTGACCTAGTTTACTAGACATAGCTGAGCAAGAGCCCTGGGGATCTTTTTTTAAAAAATCAGCCTATAGGGCGGGGCGCCATGGCTCATGCCTGTAATCCCAGCACTTTTGGAGGCTGAGGCAGGCAGATCACCCGAGATCGGGAGTTTGAGACCAGCCTGACCAACATGGAGAAACCCCGTCTCTACTAAAAATACAAAATTAGCTGGACGTGGTGGCGCACGCCTATAATCCCAGCTATTCGGGAGGCTGAGGCAGGAGAATCACTTGAACCCGGGAGGCAGAGGTTGCAGGGAGCCAAGATCACGCCATTGCACTCCAGCCTGGGCAATAAGAGCGAAACACCATCTCAAAAAAAAAAAAAAAAATCGGCTCATATGATTTTGATGAGCTGTCAGGTGGGCCTAGATCAGTGGTTCTCAATTTTGGCTGTTACTAGAATTACTGAGAAGCATTTAAGAAAACATCAAAGATTCTGATTTTATTTTATTCAGGGTGGATACAGACAAGTTTCTTCCAAAAATTTACCAGGGGACTCCACAGTGCAGCCAGGGATGAGAGCCCGTGGGTTAGCTGATCATCCAGATCACAGAACTTTGGGAATTACCTAGATCTCAAAACCCCATATTGGGGGAAACCTTTAGAAAAGAGTTCTAAATTATTAGAAATTGGGATGGGGGTGGAAGCTGTGCCTAAATGTGCAGAATTATAGACATGGACATGTGTGTGTTCTACCAGAAAGTCCTCATACCTTGGTAAGAAAGCATGGGCTCTTTTGCGTGAGTTATTTATCCATTTTGAGCCTCAGTTTCCTGTCTGCAAAAGGGTTATAATGATAGTACCTACCCCATGAGGTAGTTGCAGATTACCCAAGCCAGAGCTTTCAGCACAGCACCTCACATGTGGTATTTATGAAACGGTAGTCATATTGTTGTTATGCATATTATTGGTGCTACTAACTGTTTTTACTGTGGTAGTGCCACCTAGTGTTTTTACGTTTTACAGGGAGGCATCTACAGAGCACAACTGCGTGAGGACAAAGAGTCGAGACCCGCTGGCCATCTACTTCACCAGCGGAACCACCGGGGCCCCCAAGATGGTCGAGCACTCCCAGAGCAGCTACGGACTGGGTTTTGTGGCCAGCGGAAGGTACCAGAGCAGCTTGTCTAGAGGATCCAAGAACAGAAAGTGGGGAGTGGTCTGGAGGGGGTGGTGTGAGGGGAAAGGTGTCAGGAGCTGAGGTCAGAGAGCCAGCAGAATTACTGAGAAGCCAATAGGAGCAGCTTAGGAAGGATCTTGATGGTTCTGGATTTTACTCTGAGCGAGGTGAAAAGCCACGGGAGGTTTCTTGTTAAATCGTGGCTATATATATATATACACACACATATATATATACACACACACACATATATATACACACATACACATATAAACATATATATACATATATCATAAATGTACCCTTTTAACCATTTTAAGTGTACAGTTTAATGTCATTAAATACATTCACATTGTTGTGCAACCACAATCACCATCCATTTCCAGAATTTACTTTATCTTTCCAAAGGAGAACTGTGCTCCCATTACCCAATAACACCACATTACCCTCTCCCCTCACCCCTGGTAACCTCTATTTTACTTTTCATCTCTGTGAATTTGATACTCTAGGTATTTCGTGTAACTGGCATCATGCAGTCTGTCCTTTTGTTTTGCAATTTGGCTTCTTTCACTTAGCATAATGTCCTCAAGGTTCATCCACGTCATAGCATGTGTCAAAATTTCCTTCCCTTTTAAGACTGAAAAATATTCCATTGTATGGATAGACCACATTTTATTTATTTTTATTTTTTATTTTATTTTTATTTTTTTGAGACAGAGTTTTGCTCTTTTGCCCAGGCTGGTATGCAGTGGTGCGATCTCCGCTCACTGCAACCTCTGCCTTCCGGTTTCAAGCAATTCTCCTGCCTCAGCCTCCCAGGTAGCTGGGATTACAGGTGCCCGCCACCACACCCAGCTAATTTTTGTATTTTTAGTAGAGATCGGGTTTCACCATGTTGGCCAGGCTGGTCTCGAACTCCTGACCTCATGATCCTCCCACCTTGGCCTCTCAAAGTGCTGGGATTACAGGCCACTGCGCCTGGCCTCGACCACATTTTAAATAATCCATTTACCTGTCGATAGACACTTGGGTAGCTTCCACATTTTGGCTATTGTCAATAATGTTGCTATAAACACTGGCATGTGAGTATCTGTTAGAGTCTCTGCTTTTACTTCTTTTGGATATACACGCAGAAATGAAATTGCTGGATCATATGGTAATTCTATGTTGAATGTTTTTTGAGAAGCGTTGGGTATTTTGAGCAGAGGAGTAACATAATCTAATATGTTTTTTAAAGGCTCACTCAGGATGTTGGGTTGACAATGTAACTGTAAGGGAAACAGGTAAAGAAGATGACCGGTGCATTAAGAGGCAAGCATGGTAGCTTGCCCGGGGAGCAGTAGTGGGAGAAGAGATGAGATTCTGAATGTATTTTCAACCTAGACCCAATAAGACTTGCTGACAGAATCAGTGTGGAATGAGAAGGAGGAGTCAAGGAGAGCTCTAAGAGGAATGGCCTGAACAACTGGAAGCACTAAATGATGGGGGAAGAACTGTGGGATGAGCTGTCTGGTGGCAAGAAAACAGTTTGTTTATGGAGTTGTCAATTTGAGAGTCTTCTTAGACATCTCCATCCCCTTGTTAAAAGTGGAGATGTTGAGTGGGCATTTGGATACACATGTCTGAAGTTAATGAGAAAGATTCATGCTGAACTTATCAGTGTAAAGATGGTATTTAATACCATGAGATGGGATTAGATCAGCAAAGTGTAATATAAACTGAAAAGAGAATGGGTCTCAGGACTGAGTGCCTGAGGCATTTCTGCACTGAAGGGGAAGACCAGGAGGACTCAGCAGAGGAGACTGAGAAGGGAACAGCCAATGAAATGGGGAGAACCAGGAGTGCGTGTGTCCCAGGATTCAAGTGCATGACCGCTTTTTATGTCTTCCATGTTTGCAGACACTGTTTCCCATTCCTGGGATGCTCTTGCTTCTCTGCCTCACCTATATAATCCCTATTTATTCTTTATGTCTAACTCAAGTGTCACTTCCTCTACCAGAGCATTTCTCAGAAACCCATGTCCATCATTGCTCTGGTTTAGGTGCCTATTCTCTATAATTGCACAAGGCTTTGTGTTTAGCTCTATTAAAACATGCTCTCCAGGGGCTTCCTATAAGGCCCTCAAAGCAAGACTAATCGTTCACTTCTAGATCCCTAGTGCTAAGTCCAGACTAAATGCTAAATAAATGTTGGCTAAATAAAGTGACCTTAGCACAGAGTATTGAGGTTAATTTTTTTCCCTTATATATCACATCCACTGGACTGTGAACTTTCTGGAAACTCTTTTTGCTTCTGTATTCTTAGCCTAGGGCATAGGTACATGGAAGATGCTGGTTGAGACAATAGTTAACTTGATGGTCTTGTTCAGGTTTCACAAGTATAAGTGAGTACCCACTGAGCAGGGCTCCAAATGTGGTGATATAGATAATACAATCCTTTTTAAAGGTAGAGTCATTGCCAAGGTTACTGACGTTCTCTAATTTTTGGCAGACGGTGGGTGGCCTTGACCGAATCGGACATCTTCTGGAACACGACTGACACTGGCTGGGTGAAGGCAGCCTGGACTCTCTTCTCTGCCTGGCCTAATGGATCTTGCATTTTTGTGCATGAGCTGCCCCGAGTTGATGCCAAAGTTATCCTGAATGTAAGAGGAAAAACCAACAATACCCCATATGTGTTGGGTACAAATGAGATGAGTGGGATATAGATTTCAGACTGCAGGAGAAAATACATAAATCAGTGAATTTAAGGCTTCTTTTGTGTGGCTCCCCGGCCTTCCATAATCTGGTTCCTGACCACCTGGTTCCCTTCAATCATTGCCTGTGCTCTAGCTACATTCCTAGATGTAAGACCATTTTGTTGCTATTTCTTTTGCATGGGGTGCCCTTGTCTCCACCACTTTCTTCCCTATGCTCCTGCCAAAACCCTAGGTATTTGTCAAACCCTTAGGCAAAATCAGTCTATGCCTCAACTCCAAATGCTACTGTCCATGGTGCTTAACATGAGTAGTTGGCCCAACTAGAGAGTCCTGGTGACTCCTGCTCAGCCTCCCAGGGTCTTCTCATGGGGAGGGAGGAGATTGGTGGCCCTAGTCAAGACACAGGTCACCTTTCTTCCGCCCCCCACATCCTAACTGTCATTCCTTAAAATGTCAGAGGACACTTCTTCTCATATTATTTGTACTGAAATAAGCTGTATCACATGGTAGCTAACTGCATAGGCTGTGCCATCAGTCAAAGAGTCAGACCTGGACTCTGATCCTACACCTTTGATTCGCTAGCTGTGTGGCCTTGGGGAAGTTGCCTAATCTCCTGAGCTGCAGTTTCAGCCTCATCTGTAAGAAAGGGATAGCATATCTCTATAGATTTGCTGCGAGAATGAAATGATACAAGGCAAAGGGGCCAGCACATCATAGGTTCTTTTTTGAAATAATTTTTAATTTTTGTGGATACATAGTAGGTGTATATATTTATGGGGTACATGAGGTGTTTTGATGTAGGCATGCAATGCGTGAAAATCACATCATAGAGAATGGGGTATCCATACCCTCAAAGCATTTATCTTTTGTGTTACAATCTAATTATACTCTTTCAGTTATTTTAAAATGTACAATTAAGTTTTTATTGACTATAGTCACCCTGATGTGCTTTAAAATAACAGGTCTTATTCATTCATTCTATTATTTTGGTACCAACTAACCATCCCCACCTTTCTCCCAGCCCCCGACTACCCTTCCCAGCCTCTGGTAATCATCCTTCTAATCTCTATTTCCATGAGTTCAATTGTTTTGACTTTTAAATCTCACAAATAAGTGAGAATATGTGAAGTTAGTCTTTATGTGCCTGGCTTATTTCACTTAACATAATGATCTCCAGTTCCATCCATGTTGCAGCAAATGACAGGACCTCATTCTTTTTTATGGATCCATTGTGTATATGTACATTTTCTTTATCCATTCATCTGTTGATGGACACTTAGGTTGCTTCAAAACATAGTAGATTCTTTTTTTAAAAAAAATTATTTTCATAGGTTATTGGGGAACAGGTGGTGTTTGGTTACATGAGTAAGTTCTTTAGTGGTGATTGTAAGATTTTGGTGCACCCATCACCTGAGCAGTATACACTGCACCCAATTTGTAGTCTTTTATCCTTCACCCCCTTCCCACCCTTTCCCCCAAGTCCCCAAAGTCCATTGTGCCATTCTTACACCTTTGCATCCTCATAGCTTAGCTCCCACTTATGAGGGAGAACATAAAATATTTGGTTTTCCATTTCTGAGTTACTTTACTTAGAATAATAGTCTACAATCTCATCCAGGTCCCTGCGAATGCCATTAATTCATTCCTTTTTATGGCTGAGTTGTATTCCATTATATATATTTATATACCACACTTTCTTTGTCCACTTGTTGATTTATGGGCATTTGGGTTGGTTCCACATTTTTGCAATTGCAAACTGTGCTGCTATAAACATGTATGTGCAAGTATCTTTTTCATATGACTTCTTTTCTTCTGGATAGATACCCAGAAGTGGGATTGCTGGATCAAATGGTAGTTCTACTTTTAGTTCTTTAAGGAATCTCCACACTGTTTTCCACAGTGGTTGTACTAGTTTACATTCCTACCAGCAATGTAGAAGTGTTCCTTGTTCACTGCATCCATGCCAACATCTATTATTTTTTGATACTTTGATTATGGCCATTCTTGCAGGAGTAAGCTGGTATTGCATGGTGGACCAAATATAGTAGATTCTTAACCCATATTGATTGTTATCATCATGATCAAACTCATCACCATCATTATCCATGTAGTGCTTGATCAGCCAATGTATGGACCTTCTCCTTGCACTGTCCCCAGCTCTGATATAGTGTTTTCATTATCTATTGCTATGTAATAAATTATACCGAAACTTAGCACTTTAAAACACAAGCATTTATCTCACAGTATCTGATGGTCAGGAAGCTGGAGGTAGCTTAATGAGGGGTTTTGGGAGCAGGGTCTCTCATGAGGTTGCAATCAAGAGGTCAGCAAGGTATGCAAATGTTCATAGCAGCATTAACAATAACTAAAAGGTGAAAGCAACACAAGTGTCCATCCACAGATGAATGAATAAGCAAAATGTGGTGTATATGTACAATGGAATATTACCCAGCCTTAAAAAGGAAGGACATCTTGTTGTATGATATAACGTGGATAACCCTTGAGGACATTATGCTAAGTGAAACATGCCAGTCATACAAGAACAAATACTGTATGATTCCACTTACATGAGATTCCAAGAGTAGTCAAATTCATAGAGACAGAAAGTACAATGGTGTTTACCAGGAGTTAGGGGAGAGATTAATGGGAAATTATTGTGTAATGGGTACAGAGTTTAAGTCTGAGAAGATAAAAATAGTTCTGGAGGTGGATGGTAGCAATGGTTGCACAACACTCTGGAAATGTTTAATCCCACTGGACTATACACTTAAAAACCGTTCCAATGGGCAAATTCTATGTTGTGTGTATTTTGCCACAATAATTTTAAAGAAGATATTTGCTAGGACTGCAATCATCTTAAGGATTGACTGAAGCTGGAAAATTGCTTAAAAATTCACTGGTGGCCGGGCACAGTGGTTCATACCTGTAATCCCAGCACTTTGGGAGGCCAAGGCGGGTGAATCATGAGGTCAGGAGTTAAAGACCAGCCTGGCCAGGATGGTGAAACCCCGTTTCTACTAAAAATACAAAAATTAGCCGGGCCTGGTGGTGGGCACCTGTAATCCCAGCTACTCAGGGGTCTGAGGCAGAGAATTGCTTGAACCCGGGAGGCAGAGTTTGCAGTGAGCTGAGATCTTGCCACTGCACTCCAGCCTGGGTGACAGAGTGAGACTCCATCTCAAAAAACCAAACAAAAACCTCACTGGTGGTTTTTAGTAGACTTCAATTTCTCACTGGGTGTTTGCTAGTCTCCAGTTTCTCACTGTGTGCAACTGTCCATAGGATGGCTTGAGCATACTAAAAACATGGTGGCTTGCTTCCCCCAGAACAAGGGATCCAAGAAAGGGAGAGAGAAAGAATATCCAAGACAGAAGCCATAGTCTTTGTATTACCGAATCTTGAAAGTGGTATTCATCACCTTGGCAGTATGCCATTGCTGTCACAGACCCACTTTGGTATGAGGTGAGAGGGGATCCTCCAAAGGTGCACATGCCAGGAAGTAGGAGTCACTGGACACCATGTTGGCTGCTGGATTCCACACATAGTTTTCAGCTTCTCTGCTTTGGTACTGAGACTATAAAGATGCATTTGGCTCCATCTTCATGGTCCCACCCCAGTGATTCTAAGGACATCTTTCACCCTTTGTTTTGGTTTAGACTCTCTCCAAATTCCCGATAACCACCCTCTGCTGTGTCCCAACCATCTTTCGGCTGCTTGTGCAGGAGGATCTGACCAGGTACACCCCATCTATTTCGTGCTTTGAGGGCCTAAGTATGTGAATACATAGCATGGGTATCCACACACACAACTACCCTCTCATTCCAACTCTCTTTCTTTCTCTGTCTCTCCCTCTATATATTTTTCTGCCTCTCTCTTTGTCTCTCTCACACACACACATTTATACACATACACATTGACAAGTCAACATACCTGTAAATCTCACAGATGCCCCTCAAGAACAAGCTTCTGGCCCCCCAAAATTTGCATCCAGATGGAACTAAATAGATTTAAGGCAGACTGAAATTTTAGCACCTGAGATAGGCTTCTCCTCACACCATACACCCATGGGCTATTCTGTCAGCAGTGTGTCTGCTACTTCTGTGAGGCGAGAGAAATGATTGGACAATTGTTAGCCACCTATGGAGTGCGGTTTGTGGCCAGGGCCCTCAGGTGTGGTGAAACTAACAAGCCCACACCGCAGTAGATGCCCCAACTCTCAGCCTCAGACTAACCCCAGCCAACTGTTCTCTGAGCACATGCTATTGGGCACCCAAGAGAAAGGGACAAGGCACTGATGATGGCTCCATCCTGGGTGAAGCCAAAGCAACATCTTCTAGCAGAACAGGGCTAGTTGCTGGGGTATATGGAGAGAGGCCCACCATCCTTCAGTATCCACGAACCCTGACCTGTTCTCCCTCTTTTGTCCTCCCGTAAGTCATGAGGAGTCGTCCTCTCATCTTTCCTAATCACACGAATCTACCCACCAAGTGTCCAAAAGAGGGAGTTCTTACATGCTTCTAAAAGTGAATTCTTCTCCAATGTAAGAAAATCATCCCATTCATTGATCTGATGTGTGCATCTCCACATGATGATTTTGGCTGAAAGCAAGCTCCAAGTACCTTGTTAAGAACAATGTCGTTGAATGCTCTTTGGTAATAATAAGTAACTTAAGCCAATTTGATCTCCCCTCTCCTCCAAGATTAAAAATGTACTTGCAATCCCTGATTTTTTTTATAATTTGGATGATTTGTTGAACAGAGAGGGCATTTTGCAACATAATTAATATCTGTAGGAATTTTTGGGATTCTTAGGGGGCTAATTTTTATCTTTTCAATTTTCTTTTCTTTCCTTTCTTTTCCTTTTTCTTTTGTTTTTATTTATTTATTTATTTTAGAGACAGAGTCTTGCTCTGTTGCCCAGGCTGGAGTGCAGTGGCATGATCTCGGCTTACTGCAACATCCGCCTCCCAGGTTCCAGCTTTCCTCCCACCTCAACATTCCAAGTAGCTGGGACTACAGGCATGTGCCACCACACCTGGCTAAGTTTTAGTATTTTTTGGTAGAGACGGGGTTTTACCACGTTGACCAGGCTGGTCTTCAACTCTTAAGATCATGCAATCTGACCACCTTGGCCTCCCAAAGTGCTGGGACTACAGGTGTGAGCCATGGTGCCTGGCCTATCTTTTCAATTTCTAATTGATCTATCCTTTTCAATCAGATTATTGTCCTAACCAATTTATTATCAATCAGTTTTTTTCCAACTAAATTATTTTGGCCAAGTTACCTGGAACTCACCATATTATGCCAAGACCTATTATATGAGCTTCTGATTTTATCTCAAACTCAGATAGGATGGATCTTTTAAGAATTATCTGTCCATGAGGAGCATGGTTGCAAAGCCAGTGGCTGGACTCACTTAGAGAAGATTAAAAAGCAGGGGCATCTACCCTCTAGTGCCTGTGGTGTTTGCATCTGGGCAGTGGCACCAGAGGGCGGGGTGGTATGAAGATCCTGACATAGGTGGCCTTGTTTTCCTGCCTGAGAAAGGTACCAGTTTCAGAGCCTGAGGCACTGTCTGACCGGAGGAGAGGCCCTCAACCCTGATGTGAGAGAGAAGTGGAAACGCCAGACCGGTGTGGAGCTGTATGAAGGCTATGGCCAGTCTGAAACGGTGAGTGCTGGAGGGGCCAGGTCCCCACCCCCCAGGTCCCCACCCCCCAGGTCCCCTCGAGAGCTTCCTGCCTCTCCGGCTTCTCAGGGACCACCCTGCCCCCAGGGGAGAAGCTGATAACAAAATTCCATCAGCTTTCCTTCCCTTTTGATTTCCATATGTTCTCACTTATAAGTGGGAGCTAAGCTATGAGGATGCAAAGACATACAGAGTGGTATAAAAGACTTTGGAGACTCAGAAGGAAGAAGGTGAGAGGAGGGGCGTGAGGGTAAAAAAACTACGTATTGGGTATCATGTACACTACTCAGGTGACAGATGCACTAAAATCTGAGGATTCACCACTATAGAATTCATCCATGTTACAAAAAAACGCTCGTACCCAAAAAGCTATTGAAATACACACACACACACACACACACACACACACATACTTCTTAAAAATTAAAAAAAGGTAATTTAAAGTACTTTTACAATTATACCATGCCAGCAAACCAGCCCTCACTGCTGAAGGCATTGTTTGTCTCCACCAAGACAGTCTACATCTGCCACTGTTCAGAGTCCAAGATTCTAAGCAGCGTCCTCTATAGTCATCTAGGAAGAGATCTGGGGATCAATTGAGTCTTTTGGCTTAGAGATGGGTTAAGTTCTTTAGGTTTGAGTGCCCACTGGAGTGCCCCATAATTGTTTGCTAACTATGGAAAGAAAAGAAAGACAGGCAAGAAAGAGGGAAGAAAATAGGAAGAAAATGAAGAAGGAAGGGAAAGAGGAAATAAAGGAAAGAGAAAGGAAAGGAAGGAAGAAAGGAAGGGAAAAAGATGAATGGAAGGAAGGAAATAGGGAACAAAGAAGAAGGGAGGAGAGAGGAAAATGAAGAATGAAATATCGGGGAAAGGAATGAAAAAAGAAGGAGGAAAGAAAATGAAGGAGGGAAGGAAGAAAACAGGAAAGGGGAAAGAAAGGAAAGAAAGAGGAAAGGAAAGAAGGAAGAGAAGGAGTGAGGGAGGAAGAAAAAAGAAAAGAAAGAAGGGAGGAAGAACGGAGAGAAATGGAGAGAGGAGAAGGGAAAGAAAGAAGAAAGTGAGGGAGGAGAAAAAAGAGGATGAGAGAAAGAGTTATCAGGCAGGGTGAGAGACAGGCATGGCCCAGGAAAGAAGCTAAGTGGAAAGGCTCTTCTTTATCTGTACTGCATTCTCCCCAGGTTGTCATCTGTGCCAATCCAAAAGGCATGAAAATCAAGTCTGGATCCATGGGGAAGGCGTCCCCACCCTACGATGTGCAGGTAGCAGCCTCCCCCAACTTCTGGCAAGGCCTGGCATGGAGAGGAGAAAGACACACAGGCCTGGCTGGCACGGGCTGCTGGGCTGCTGGAGGGGCCCAGGGTGTAGACACTCATGTATGCACCTCTGTGATGATCTCCTTACCAGATTGTGGATGATGAGGGCAACGTCCTGCCTCCTGGAGAAGAGGGGAATGTTGCCATCCGTATCAGACCCACCCGGCCCTTCTGTTTCTTCAATTGCTATTTGGTAAGAGACGGGGAACAGCTGTTCTCATGACAGTGACTGTGTGCTAAGCATTGTGCACCACACTTTGTAAGTATCTATTTGTTTAATCCTTACAATGACTGCATGAGGTAGGTTGCTACTATTATTAATAAAGTTCTGTTATTGATAAGGAAGACTATTATTGATAAGGAAGCTAGTACAAAGGGGAAGTGACTTATCCAGCATCATGCAGCTAGTACAGGCAGGACATGGGATTTAAACGTGGGTGTGTCTGAAAGCGTAAACATGACATGAGGGCAGCACCGTTGTTTTAATGAGGTGAAAATCGAGGTACAGTAAAGGAAAGGAGCTTCTGAAGGTCAAACTGCAGCCGGGTGCGGTGGCTCACACCTGTAATCTCAGCACTTTCGGAGGCCGAGGAAGGTGGATCACCTGAGGTCAGGAGTTCAACACCAGCCTGGTCAGCATAGTGAAACCCCGTTTCTACCAAAAATACAAAAATCAGCCAGGCATGGTGGCGCACGCCTCTATTCCCAGCTACTTGGGAGGCTGAGACAGGAGAATTGCTTGAACCAGGGAGGTTGCAGTGAGCCAAGATCATGCCACTGCCCTCCAGCCTGGGCGAGGGAACGAGACTCCGTTTCAAATAATAATAATAATAATAATAATAATAATAATAATAATAAAATAAATAAATACATAAAGGTCAAACTGCACTATTGTGTCAGAGCTGTCTTCAGGATTCTCTTTGTGGTTTGCTAGCAGGGCACAAACCTGGGATTTCAGTCCAAGTTTCTGGGATAATTCAGTAACTGCTTCTCTTTTGTATTCATCTTGGCTGGTGTTTATGTCGGGCTTTCTTTTCTTCACAGCTTTCTCTATAAAACTCTCAGACCTGGCTGTGCATTAGAAACACCTGGCAAGCCTCAGTTATTGCTGATGCTTGAGCCCCACCTCAGCTTAATTAAAATCAACATTTCTGATGGTGTGGATCAGTTTCCCAGGCGATTCGAATGTCAAGCCTGAGAGCCACTGCTTAATAGAAATGCCATCTCATGTGTCTACTAAGCTGTCAATCAGCTACAGAATTAGAAGGAGCAGAAATAAATCAGTCCATTTCTTTTCAAAATGTTGCATTTTAGTGGTTTTTCTGTCACTACAAGAGAAATAATCTTCTACTTTATTTTGTTTAAAATCACAGAAACTTACAAAAACCCACAACATAGTAATCATGCCAAGCTGAGATCATGTTAACATTTAATGTATTTTCTGCTAATCAGTCTTGGAAGCAATAGTAAATCTTTGACCCCACTGAAAAAATGCATTCATTCATTATTCATTGTCGACTTCGTGCCGCTCGGTGTGGAGCAGGACTCTGGTACTTAGTGTGGAGCAGGACTCTGGTACTTACTGCACTTGCACACTTTCTTTCTGGTTGTGAGATTGTTCCACTGAGTGTACTAAAGTAATTTGAAAAGTTATTTGCTAGACAAGAATCTTTAGTTTTTTTGACTGTTTCTTTCCGTCACCTGTACCAACAGTTAGTTTTCTTTCCAGATCATTCTTTTTTTTTTTTTTTTTTTTTTTTTGTGACAGTGTCTTCTCACTCTGTTGCCCAGGCTGGAGTACAGTGGTGCGATCTTGGCTCACTGCACTTCCACCTCCTGGGCTCAAGCAACTCTCGCGCTCCAGTCTCCCGAGTAACTGGGACTACAGGTGCACACCACTTCACCGGGGTAATTTTGGCATTTTTAGTAGAGACAGGGTTTTGCCACCTTGGCCAGACTGGTCTGGAATTTCTGGCCTCAAGTGATCTGCCCGCCTTGGGCAACTCCCAAAGTGCTGGGATTACACGCATCAGCCACAGTGCCCTGCCCAGCTCATTCTTAATTAAGAGAAAAATATTAAATCTCTTCGTGAGAATCAGGAAACATGTGAAAATTATTATAGAGGATCTCAGACCAAAATTGTTCTGTGAGTTTTGATAAGCTAAGCTCATTCTCCCCCTACAATAAACATAAACATTTCAAATTCACGTTGGCCATTCCCATTTAGCTGAAATTGCACGTCAGTTAAATGAATATGCCCATGTCAACTGTATATCCCATATAAGGAATGTGCTCATTTTCCTAGGGAAACAAATTGTCAAATGCACAAATATTTGTTATAGTGCTGGCTGTTTATAACAGATAAAAAAGGTGGAGGGACTATCTAAATTTCTAATATCAGAAATTAGTTATGTAAAGGATTATATTATAGCATTGTGAACAAAAGCAAAAAAAAAAAAGAAAAGGAGAAAAAGAAGAGAGAAAAAATTTTTAAAAAAGAATCCAGGAATTTGTTCAAATGCATAATATCACTGCCACAGAGAAATATTATGCAACTATTTAATACAATTTTTTTGGAAGCAGGGTCTCCTTCTGCCACCAAGGCTGGAGTGCAGTGGCACAATCATGGCCACTGCAGCTTTGACTTCCTGGGCTCAGGTGATCCTCCCACCTCAGCCTCCTGAGTAGCTGGAACTACAGGCACATGCCACCACACCTGGCTAATTTTTTTTTTTGTAAAGATGGGGTTTCACCATGTTGCCTAGGCTGGTTTTGAATTCCTGTGCTCAAGTGATCCACCTGCCTCAGCCCACCAAAATGCTATGATTACAGGCATGAGCCACCACTCCCAGCCTATAGGAGTTCTTAATATATTCTTGATATCGGTCCTTTGTTTGTTTTAAAAGTTGCTAACATCTTCCTCCTTGGTTGTAGCTTATCTTTTCACTTTCTTTCACTTTCTTTAAGCTATTTTTGTTGAACAGAAGCGTTTATTTCCATGTCATCAAATCATTAAGTTTTTAAATGTTATGGATAGTGCTTTTTGTGTCTTATAAAATCATTTTCAACTCTGGGGTAGAAAATACACATATTCAATAGTTTCTTCCAATAGTTTTATAATTCTGCTTTTGACATTTAAGTTTATAATCCATCTGTGGTTGATGTATGCATGATATGAGATAGGGGTCTATTTTATTTTTTTCTATATGAAAAGCCAATTTGTTGAATAAATCCTCCTTTTCCCAGTTATCTGTCATGCTAATTTTGTCAGATATAAAAGTTTAATATAGGCCAGGTGTGGTTGCTCACGACTGTAATCCTAGCACTTTGGGAGGCCAAGGCTGGTGGATCACCTGAGGTCAGGAGTTCAAGACCAGCCTGACCAATATGGTGAAACACCCTCTCTATTAAAAATACAAAAATTAGCTGGGTGTGGTGGCGGGCACCTGTAGTCCCAGCTACTTGGGAGGCTGAGACAGGAGAATTGCTTGAACCCGGGAGGCAGAGGTTGCAGTGAGCTGAGATCACACCACTGCACTCCAGCCTGGGCAATAGAGTGGGTCTCCATCTCAAATAAATATATCATTTTTTAAAAGTTTGATATAGTCATACATAGGCTTTGGCACTTTCTTGTATTTCCTTGATCACTTACTCTGTCTCTGTACTGATACCATAAAGTCTTATCCACAAAAGCATTACCATAAGTCTTCACATGTGGGAGAACAACTCTAACCTTGTTATTCAACTTATTTAGAAGTGTTTTACCTATTCTTAGCCCTTTGCTCATTCATTTGTATTTTAGAATCAACTTGTCAAGTTCCTTGGAAAATGTTTGCTAGCATTTTGATTAGAATTGTATTGCCTATAAAACAACTTAGGGATAATTGACATCTCTATTAATTAAGTCTTTTTTGTTTTGTTTTGTTTTGACGCAGAGTCTTGCTCTGTCACCCAGGCTGGAGTGCAGTGGTGTGATCTTGGCTCACTGCAGCCTCCGCCTCTCGGGTTCAAGTGATTCTCCTGCCTCAACCTCCCAAGTAGCTGGGATTACAGGCGCCTGCCGCCACACCTGGCTAGTTTTTGTATTTTTAGTAGAGATGGGGTTTCTCCATGTTGGCCAGGCTGGTCTTGAACTTCTGACCTCAGGTGATCCACCCGCCTTGGCCTCCCGAAGTGCTGGGATTACAGGCATGAGCCACTGCACCAGGCCGATTAAGTCTTTCTTTCACTTTATTTATATCTTCTTTAATGTTGTGTAGAGTTTTAAGTTTTCTCCATACACATCTCAGAGATTTTGTGTTAGATGTATTTTTAGGGTAGCTTATATTTTTTCTTTTTTCTCAGAAGGTCCTTGTTGAATTGAGATATAATTTACCTACAGTAAAATTCACCCATGTTAAGTGTGTAAGTCGATGACTTTTAACACATGTCCGCCCCTGTGTAACTGCCACCACAGTCGAATAGGGAACATTTTTCACTCCCTTGACAGGCAATCCTCTCCACTCCAGACCCAGCAATTGATACATTGTTTGTCGTCAGTATATAATAATTTTGCATTTTTAAAAAAGAACTTCATGTAAATGGAATCACAAACTATTCCAGTTTATCTGTCCGGGTTCTTTTACTCAGTATGATGTTTCTGCAAGTCATCTGTGTGGTTTCATGTATTTTTATTGCTGAGTAGTAGCTTTTTCTTTGAAACTTTGAGAATCAGAGTTTGATTGTTTTTCTCTTTCCTCTACTCTTGCCCCACACCAATGAGCTTTTTGGTGAGCCCTTCTCCCTCCCTCCCTTTCTTTCTTTCTTTCTTTTCTTTCCTTCCTTCCTTCCTTGCTTCTTTCCTTCTTTCTTCCTTCCTTTTTTCTTTCTTTCTTTTCTATCTCTTTCTTTTCTCTTCATTCTTTCTTTCTTTTTCTTTCTTTCTCTTTCTTTCTTTCTTTTCCTTCGTTTCTTCGTTTCTTCCTTCCTTCCTTTTTTCTTTTTCTTTCTCTCTTTCTTTCCTTCCTTCCTTTCTTTTCCTTCTTCCCTCCCTCCCTCCCTTCCTCCTTTCCTCCCTCCCTTTTCTTCTCTCTTTCTTTTCTTCCTTCTCTTCCCTTCTCTTCCCTTCCATTCCCTCCCCACTCTCCTCTCCCCTCCCCTCCCGTCCCCTCCCCTCCCCTTCCTTTCCTTTGTTTCCTACTTGAAGTCTTGCCCTGTAGCCCAGGCTGGAGTGCAGTGGAACAATCTTGCAATCTCGTCCTGTAGCCCAGGCTTGAGTGCAGTGGTACAATCTCACAGCCTCGCCCTATAGCCCAGGCTGGAGTGCAGTGGCACAAACTCAGCTCACTGCAACCTCTGCCTCCCAGGTTTAAGCAATTCGCCTGCCTCAGCCTCCCGAGTAGCTGGGATTACAGGCATGCACCACCACACCAAGCTAATTTTTTTATCTTTAATAGAGACAGGTTTACACTATGTTGGCCAGCTGGTCTCGAATTACAGACCTCAAGTGATCCACCCACCTCAGCCTCCCACAGTGCTGGGATTACACCCGGCCTAGCCCTTCACTTTCTACCCTCAGTGATTCCTGAGCACAAAGAGTATTCATGTGTTCTCTTGTCCTAAAAACCACAGCCAGTGGCCCTGTGCCCACCCTCCTGCTTTCAACTATGCTTTCTAGACCCCCTTCTAAGGATGGTGGTGGGTGACTGCCCTTAACCATTTGCTGGCAGCTTGATTCCAATCGAAAGAGGGAAATCCCACAACTAAACAGGGCCATAACTCCCTGTCCATTGGGGAACTCTGGGCAGCCGGGACTTTAGGAACTGCTGAACTTTCTGTTGAGTGGTCTCCAGCTTCCTACAGGGGGCTACTGGGGCAGTAACTGGCCTTAGTGGTTGTTCCCAGAGGGTCCTTCACGGGTTGTATTTGTCTTTCAGGACAATCCTGAGAAGACAGCTGCGTCAGAACAAGGGGACTTTTACATCACAGGGGACCGAGCTCGCATGGACAAGGATGGCTACTTTTGGTTCATGGGAAGAAACGACGATGTGATCAATTCTTCAAGGTCAAGCTGTCTGCACTTTCCTCCTCTCTTTGAAATTTCATGGGGTTGAGGGAAGCCCACTTGGAAGAGTTTGTTTTTCCCTTCCAGCTACCGGATCGGGCCTGTTGAAGTGGAAAGTGCCCTGGCAGAGCATCCTGCTGTCCTGGAGTCGGCTGTGGTCAGCAGCCCAGACCCCATCAGGGGAGAGGTAACCAGTGCACCCAAGAACATGGCCTCCTGCTTCTGTACCTATTAGCACCCAGCAGAACAAGCAGGAAGACTCAGATTGTCCTGTATTTCACCTCCATCCTTGTGCCACAAAGTTGAAATGCCACCATCAGACACACGTTGCCTTCATGTCTTTAGAGATACAATTACTCTCTAAAGGGACATAATGGGAAAACACCAACACTTTGCTTTTAAATGGACACATTTGCATCCCAAAGAGGCTGGCTATGGGGCAGGAGTTCTTATGGGGAGGTGCAGGCTCTGTTATCCATCCTGTCTAATAAAAAGTCTTTTCTATTTGCAGATGAGGACATAGCAAGCACACCAGTAATAGTTGCTGATGGCTGTAACCTAAGAGGGATAGAATATGTATCCAAAATGACCTAGATATACCAGAAAGATGGGCCAAATTTAATAAGCTGGGCTTTCATAGGAGAAATCCTTTTTTTTTTTTTTGAGATGGAGTCTTGCTGTGTTGTCCAGGCTGAAGTGCAGTGGCATGATCTTGGCTCACTGCAACCTCCGCCTCCCAGGTTCAAGTGATCTTCCTGCCCCAGCACCCCCCAGTAGCTGGGATTACAGGCACATGTCACCACACCTGGCTAATTTTTGTATTCTTAGTAGAGACAGGGTTTTGCCTTGTTGGCCAGGCTGGAGGTCTTAAACTCCTGACCTCAGGTGATCCACCCACCCCGGCTCCCAAAGTGCTGGGATTACAGGTGTGAGTCACCGTGCCCGGCCAGGAGAAATCTTTCTGTGGGTCCCAGAGGAATGCATATTATGGGAAAGATCAGCTAACAGGCAGACTTAGGTACTTTTCACTGGCTTACATCCAACATAATCCTAAAGCACAACAGTTACCTTTTGAAAGTTAGTGCAACATCAGCCTGCATTCTCAGAAGCATCAGGACCACAGGAGAGATTCTCAAAGCCTGGTTCATGGACTGCTTGCAACTGTATCATCTGAGATTCTTGTTTAAAATATAGATTTGTAGACCTAAAGTCAGACTTACCAAATCATAATGACTGGGAATGCAGCCCAGAGAATCTGCATTTTAGCCAGCCATTCTTGGCCAAGTGATTCCCCTCTAAAATCCAAAGCCATTAATGTATAATAAGGGATGTGTGGAGTCCCATTGATGTGCTGAAGAAATCATACCTCAAACGTATGCCTAGTTCTGCATGCTGTGAGTTAACTGGGACTGTGACAAATGGCTGTGTGCTCAAACTTAATCCATATATGGTGCTTAGAACTGAGTCTGGTGTGTAGAAAGTGCCCAACACATAAGCCGGACACGGTGGCTCACGTCTGTAATCCCAGCACTTTGGGAGGCCGAGGCGGGTGGATCACGAGGTCAGGAGATCGAGACCATCCTGGCTAACACAGTGAAACCCCATCTCTACTAAAAATACTAAAAATTAGCTGGGCGTGGCGGTGGGCGCCTATAATCCCAGCTACTCGGGATGCTGACGCAGGAGAATGGCGTGAACCCAGGAGGCAGAGCTTGCAGTGAGCCGAGATCACCTCGCTGAGCTCCAGCCTGGGCGACAGGGTGAGACTCTGTTCTAAAAAAAAAAAAAAAAAGTGTCCAACAAATGTTTCGTAGTTACAGTAGTAAGAGTAAGAGGAAGCTCTTTCTAAAAGCATATCTGTCTGAACATGAAATGATAGTGGCCTTCCTCCCTGTGGGAAGTATGCAAGGACAGTGAGCTACCCCTTTAATAGAATACTGTTAACAGATAGGAATGCTGGAATTAATAAGCATCCAAGTGACCTTCCATTCCTAACAGAAACTATGTATGTTGTGCTTGAGTCTGGGACACTTCCTCCGGCCTGGCATAAGATAGCCTGCAGGAAAGTTGTGGGCAGAGAGACCCAAGGTGCAGAATGTCCCTCGGGATGTCTGGAACAGAAGTGGTGCAGTTCAGGGTCTGCTGATTGCAAATGTTCATCCATGCAGACCCCCAAAGACCTAGTTCCCCTTGAAAGTGCCTGCATTTTCCTCAATCCCACCTGTTCAAACTCATGCCTACCTACCTTTCTCATTAGGAAAATCTGGAAGAAAATGGCCCTAGGAGTTTATGAACCTCTTTTCTCCAAAATATTTCCTTCTTAAGAGAAGCGATGTTGGCTTCAAATGGTGTCATTCCAAGTATGGGGAGTAATTTGAGAAATAGGTAGGAGTTTGAAATCATCCCAGAAAGGTCAATCCTCCTAATAGTCACACCTGGAGGGCCAGTAAAAGAAAAATTGATGTTTTTTGTGTCACTGGCTGTGCCCAAAAAAAACTAGTAGAACTTTCATGGTGCAAAGGTAAATGTAGGCACTTATTCAAGGCTCACTTAAGGAGAAAAGAGTTGTTATACGAGGCCTGATCTTTTCTGGGTATTTTGTTTTCCTGCAGGTGGTAAAGGCATTTATAGTCCTTACTCCAGCCTACTCCTCTCATGACCCAGAGGCACTAACGCGGGAACTCCAGGAACATGTGAAAAGGGTGACTGCTCCATACAAATACCCCAGGAAGGTAAACATCAGGGTTTCCAGGGCACAGTGATCTGGGAATCAGATGGGCACACTCTGCCTGGGCTCCCACTCAGAGCCAGGCCCTGTGCCAGGCACTGGGGATATGGAGAAACTTGTAACCCTGGCTGCTGCTTCAGCTTTTTTCTGTATTTCTTCACTTGGGTTCTCCCCAAAGCACATTTTGTTCCTGCTCTAAGAACAGCCTGATCCCTACCACAAATCAGATACAAGAGGTAGTGCTCAAATGCTGTCAAAATGATCCTGTGCTCCAGGCTCCAGGTGTTTTGCTTCTGGCCATTTAGGGGGAAACCCTGAATCAGGGACGCTTTCCAAGGACAGGCAGACAGTATTGTCTCTTTCAAAACAAAAGTCTTTTTGAGAAATGATGATTTCCAAGTGTTTTTTGTTTTGTGTTTGGTCACTAGGTGGCCTTTGTTTCAGAACTGCCAAAGACGGTTTCTGGAAAAATCCAAAGGAGTAAATTGCGAAGTCAGGAGTGGGGGAAATGAGGTGCAACCCCAGGAAGGCCCCGTAGACCTCCGAAGACTCCACGAGAAACTAATGGATCACTGGTCAGCCCCCATGGGGAGCATCATCTCTTCAACCCTAAAGATGTCAAAGGTGTGCAGCTTCCAAACGGCATCCCCAGGATCACTGGGCAATGCTGGAAAGAGCAAAAGAATATCATTGGCCCTGACCACATAGATGCTGCGCCGCCTAGCAAATGCTTGGTGGTTCGACTTCTCCCTCTGTCTGGGGGCAGGCTCAGCATCTGCCCACTGGTCTCACTAAGAGCTTTCAGATTTCCCTCCACAGGACAGGTTACCATAGACTTGGGGCACTTGTGGGTACTCATTCTCTGCCAGTGGGAATGTAAAGGCTTCATCCTTTGTATGCAACCATTTGGCAAAAGTATGCAGGAACGTAAAATAAAATATCCTTTAGCTCAGAAATTCTATCTTCGGGAGTCACCACAAAAGAAAAAATCAAAATGCAGAAAATGTGTGGTGCACTAAGATGATCACACAGCATTAAAACTAAAAAAAAAAAAAGAAAAAATTAACAATTAACATCCAAACAACAAGGAAATGATTAACAAAATTGTAGTAGATTAACTCAATAACATATGATGTAGCCACTAAAATATTTAAGAGCAGTTTAGTATGTCTTGGGAAAAGTGTAAGCTATATTAATTTTAAAAATCAGAGCAAAAATATTCATACTGGAGAATCCCAACTCTGAAAAATAAAGGGAAAACTGTAGTTAATTGTAATCCTCCTGGAGATTGAGGAGGGAGGGAGAGAAAATAATGGATGGTAGTTTTTCTTCTTCCTTTTTCACTACATTTCTGTATTGTCCAAGTTTTGTACTAAGCACATACAACTATTTTAATGAAGAAGTCATGTTAAAGAAAGCACACTCTGCTTCATGTCTAGTTCTTCCTCCACATACTCATACATCAACCCCAAAGACTGCTGTATTATGTCTGTATTAGTCAGCATTCTCCAGAGAAAGAGAAGCAATAGGACATATTTAGACACAGGAGAGGGGATTTATGATGGGAATTGGCTCACTCGATTTTGGAGGCTGAGAAGTTCCACAATCTGCCATCTGCATGCTGGAGACCCAGGAAACCCCGTGGTATAATTCCATCTGAGTCCAAAGGCCTGAAAACCAGAAGAGCCAATGGTATAACTCCCTGTCCGAGTGCAAAGGATCGAGAACCAGGAGCTTCACCGTCTGAGGACAAGAAAACACAGATATTCTAGCCCAAAAGGAAGGAGCAAATTCCTCTTTTCTCCTTTTTTTCCTCTTCATGCCCTAATGGATTGGATGATGCCTGCCCACGTGGGTGAGGGCAGATTTTCTTAGTCTATGGCTCTATCTCTAATATCACCTGGAAACACCTCCCAGAGACACCCAGAAGTAATGTTCACAGCTATCTGGGGACTCTTAACCCAGTCAAGTTGACACCTAACATTAACCATCACAATGTCTTAACCAGGAGGGGCATAAAGACGTGCAGCCACGGCTCAGGCCTGCAAACAGGAAAGGGTGGTTCTGGGAGCAACCCTGGAGGAAAAGCAGCAGATGGAAACTGAAGCAATCCCTGTGCTGCGGACCCCACCCCCAGCACCTCCACACCCTCCAGGGAAAATTCAGTGAGCACCTACTCAGTACTGAGCTCTGAGACTGCAGTGATACACCAAAGCCAGCCTAGTCCCTACCTATGTGAGTTTTCTGGGGCTGCCATAACAAAGTACAACAGACTGGGCCATTTAAACAACAGAAATTAATGTCCTCACCGTTGTGGAGGCTGGAGGCCTAGGATCAGGGGTTGGCAAGGTTGGTTTCATTCTGAGGATGTTTCCTTGGTTTGTAGATCGCCGACTTCTCCCTCTGTCTTCACGTGGTCTTTCTTCTGTGCATGTGTGTCTGGGGCCCAATCTCCTCTTCTTCTAAGGACACCTATCATGTCAGATTGGATTAGGGCCCACCCTCATGACCTCACTTTAACTTAATCACCTCTTTAAAAACCTTGTCTCCAAAGACAGTCACAATCTGAGGTACTGGGAGGAACTGGGGTATCTGGGGTTAGGACTTCAACATAAGAATTTGGGGAAACACATTTCAGCCCAAACCCTTGTGGAGTTTAGTCTAGTAGGAAGGTCATTATTATTTATCACAGAATAATGCAAGTAAATGTACAATTGTAATGCCATGAAGAAAAGAATACATTTAAGACACAGACTGGAGAAACTGATCAAGACTCAGGGGACTGAGGGTATCAGGGAGGCTTCTATAAGAAAGTCCCTGGACTGGGTGCAGTGGCTGATGTCTGTAATCCCAGCACTTTGGGAGGCTGAGGCGGGTGGATCACCAGAGGTCAGGAGTTCGAGACCTGCCTGGCCAACATGGTGAAACCTCGTCTCTACTAAAAATACAAAAATTAGCCGGGTGTGGTGGTGTGCACCTGTAATTCCAGCTGCTCGGGAGGCTGAGGCAAGAGAATTGCTTGAACCCGGGAGGCAGAGATTGAAGTGAGCTGAGATCATGCCACTGCACTCCAGCCTAGGTGACAGAATGAGACTTCATAAATCGGCTCTGTCTAGGCAGTGGGCAAGGTGAACCCACTGAGCAGTTACAATTCCCTTCCCTCAAGCCCACCTGCTGGCTTTATCAGCAGCCTTTTGTCATACACAGGCTGGAGGTGAGTGAAGCTCCAAAGTCAAGTTGGGATTACTTCTGAGCATGTCATGTAACACCCTCTCATTAAACGGTGGTTATCTGTTACCCTGGTCTCCACTTGGAGCTTCAGCCAAGATTCTGAGACAACAGAGGAAGTCCCATTTAACATTCTCTTTCATGGGTGTCATAGCTCATTGCTATTGCTTATTATTTTAGGTTTGTTTTGCCTGTCTTTCCTAGTAGATTGTGGACTCTTCTAGATCATAGGCTAGATGATAGTCTTGTCCGTCTTCCCAGTGCCAATATCAGGACCTGCTGCCTAGTAAATTGGCAGTAAATATCAGTAAATAGTCATTGAATGAATGACTGAATGAATGAAAAATAAGATACTAATTGAGGGGAATAGGCAGCTGAAGAGGCGTCAAGGAAGAATTACACCCGAAGACCGTTCACCTCTTTTTTCTTTCCAAATGAATATATCTGTTTATTTTCTTGAGTGCTGAAAAATTCTTAATAGAAACCTAACAGTTCTATCTTGTACACAGGCAGGTGACTTTCCCTCTCTAGGCCTCTTTTTCCACATCTCTCTATTGGGGACTGGAGTGTAATACTAGACCTACTTTCCCCAGCCTTTCCATTGCTGTGGACTTCTTTCTATCATTCTGCCATCATGTTTGGAAAGATTTTCTCTCAAAGTTCATACTTCTTCCAATCCACTATGTCCATCAGAATTTGAGGTGGTGTCAGCTTTTATTGGGTAATGATGCTTGTATGTTAGCTATTAATTTTATTTTATTTTTCTTGTTTCAGTTTTTATCTTGGTTTTGATAAATAATCCTTAGCTAGAAAGGGCCCAACCTCCGATTGTGCAATGTGGTAAATCACAGCAACAACTTTTGGTTTTTTCTTTTTAGAGGGAGTCTCACTCTGTCACTCAGGTTGGAGTGAAGTGACATGGTCTGGGCTCACTGCAACCTCCGCCTCCCGGGTTCAAGCGATTCTCCTGCCTCAGCCTCCCGAGTAGCTGGGACTACAGGCATGCGCCACCATGCCCAGCTAATTTTTTTATTTTTAGTAGAGATGGGGTTTCACCATGTTGGCCAGACTGGTCTCAAACTCCTGATCTCAAGTGATCCACCCACCTGGGCTTCCCAAAGTGCTGGGATTACAGGCGTGAGCCACCATGTCCAGCCTCACAAGAAACATCTTTAATGTAAGGAGAGAATCAAGGAAGTCTAGGACATGCCAAGATGGGAGCACTGATCCTTTCATTTCAGGGTTTCTGCCTGAGAATCCACAGCTCACCTTATACACTTCCAGTAATAAAGATGAAGAGGATTATGAGGGTGGTGGTGGTGATAGTAAACCACTACCACTGGTTGAGCTCTTTCTTAACTGTTGAACTTCACTGTGGGCTTACTAGACATTATCTCATTTAAGCCCCGCAAAAAGCAATAAAGTAGGTATCTTTCATTCATCCCTTCATTTAGCAAAAAATGATTCTATTCCTACTCTGTACTCAGCACAGTTCTAGGCACTGAGGATACAGCAGTGAATGAAAGAGACAGAAACCCCTGACTTCTGGAAATGGCAACCTAGTGAAAAGAGAGATAACAAACAAAGAACTATTAGGTTGGTACAAAAGCAATTGCAGTTTTTGCCATTCCTTTTGATGGTAAAAACCGCAATTACTTTTGCACAAATCTAATTTTAAAAATTAGAGTATGTCGGACAGTGTCAGTGCTAAGGAGGAAAATAAAGTACAAGTAGTGAATAGGGACTACGGAATGGTGGTGCAGGATTTTAAATAGGGTAGCCAGGAAGGGGTTTGCGAAGACCACGTTTGAGCAAACCGAAAGTGAGGGAGCGAGCTGTGCAGATGTGGGGGTCAGGGAGGACACTGTCCCAGAGACAGAAGAGCAGGTTCAAAGGCCCTGAGACAGAAACAATCGCCTGGTGATCCCCATTTTACAGAAGAGAGATCTGAAGCTCAGAAAGATGGAGTCACTCATCCAAACTTGCACAGCTGTAAGTGGCAGAGCTGGGATTTGAATGCCAGGCCCAACACTACCAAAACCTGCATTTGTTTCTCATTTTCTCATATTTTTCAATTCAGACACTGAGGATGTAGGTGTTGGAGCATCGGCAGAGTGGTTAAGAGCTAGGCATGATGTGAACCAGACCTGGGTTCAGGTTTTGTGGTGCCACTTACCTCCTTGGGTGGCTGACTTGAACTGTCTGAGCCTCAGTTTCCACATGCTGAATTGGGGATAATAATAGATAACTGCTAGGGTTATAGAGGTGGTTGAACGAAACACCTGCACAGTTTGTGGCACACTAAATGCTCTCTCAATAAATGTGTTTTTGTTGTTGTTTGTTTTTTTGTTGTTGTTTGTTTTTTTTTCTGAGATTGAGTTTCCCTCTTGTCCCCCAGGCTGGAGTGCAATGGCGCTGTCTCAGCTCACTGCAACCTCCACCTCCCAGCTTCAAGCGATTCTCCTGCCTCAGGTTCCTGAGTAACTGGGATGACAGGTGCCCACCACCACACCCAGTTAATTTTTAAATTTTTTTTAGTAGAGATGGGGTTTCACTATGTTGGCCAGGCTGGTCTCGAACTCCTGACCTCAGGTGATTCACTCACCTTGGCCTCCCAAAGTGCTGGGATTACAGGTGTGAGTCACTGCGCCCAACCAATAAATGTTATTCCTAGTTACTATTACTCAGTCTACAGCCCCATTTTCTGGAGGGGACATTAAGATTCTGCACCCTAGAAGACTGGTGAGTTTCCCACCTTCATGCAAGGGGTCTCTGGGTGAGTTGCTTCGTGAAAGCTCCCAATAACCATTGAAATAGCAGTTTCTTTCCAAACCACTAATTATGTACCTGGTATTTATCATATGCCTTGGCTCCTCAAACTGCAGCAAACAAACTCCATGGAAGAGAAAAAAATGGGACTCCAGAGACTTGAAAGCACAGCCACTTGTCAGATGCAGCCCCCAACTCTGAAAGTGAGAAGCAGAGACAAAGTTATCTCCTGAAGCACATGGATACTTTTGAGCAGGTTTTTCAGATCAAACATAAGGCTTTGCAGAAGTCTAGCACTTTGCATTGTTCTCCACGTCTAAGAGTCTTAGGGGAGCAGCATCACACCCCTCTGGCAGCCGGACAACTGAGAAGTCTCCAGAATTGTCTTACTCAGGCTTTACCATGACCCTACCAGATAGATGCTATTTTAATCTCCATTTTGTACAGGAGGAAACTGAGGCACAGTGGGTCAGTGTGTGTATTCTTTTGGTAAGTGGTACAGCCGAGATTTAAAATGGGTCTTCTGATGGCAATTCTCAGGCATTGTCTCTTGCTCCAGGCTGCCTCCAAAACTTTGGCTCCATCCAACCAGACCACCAAAGACTTCCTGAGACAATCAGAGGTGGAATGTGATAAAGAAAATCTGTTTTTCCCGCGATGATTCCTGACTGAAAAACCCCTGCCCTGGGAAATTCTGAGCCCCCACCACGGAGTTCTGCTCCCAGCATTTCCCCAGCAACTCCAGCACTTTTTCTATTTTCCCCCAACATTGAATCCCCACTGTGGGTCAGATTCTAGGGACACAAAGGTGGCCAGCTGATTGTGCACAGCCTCCAACAGTGACCATTTCAAACCATTTTCTTTTAAAATGCCTCTTTGCCGAAACACGGTGTTCCCTATGAGAAGGACACTGGACTTTGAAGTTAGATTTGAGTCCTGTTGTAGCACTTACCAGCTGCAGGAGCTTAGCCAAATTTCTTGCCCTCTCTGAGCCTCAATTTCCTTATCTATAAAATGGGGCTCTGGATACCTCTCTTGTAGAGTTCTTGTTTAGATTACATGTGAGCACATCTATAAAACACTGAAGACATGAGCTAGCCGTTATTCTTTATAAACAGTCATCAGGAGAATTTTGATTTTCCACCTCACAGATTTCCCACAGGAATGTGCTGTCCTGAAATGTGTCTAAAGGTCAAAATTTGAAAAACAGAAAGAATGGAAAAGAAAGTCAGCAAAGTCCAGCTTCATGACTTGGCAGTGTCCCCAGTGGCCAGGTGCAAAGGAGCACCCAGAGAGGTGTTTTCAGACCACTGTAAATAGTGTGAGTGCTATTTAGGACTTACACACACTCAGACACATGCACACACACACAAATACAGATACAGCCACACACATCTGCAGTTTCACTGCCACACATAGACACACATGCAAGCACACACAAATATCTAGTCACACTTCTAGACACTCACACACATGAATACACACAGTTACACTTGCAGACAATCTTATGCACATGCCAAACTCATAAACAGATACATAGACATACACTTAACTACAGAGCTACATATACATGACAGTCACACACATAGTTACATACACAGTCTCACACATACATTCACACACATCCACATCTACCAACACACATGCATGCATGTAAGTATACATAAACACCTGTACACCTGCGCATACAGCTCTACACACACTTGCACACATGTACACATACACAGTCTCACATACATCCATGTACTGACATATAGGCACACATGGGCACAAACATGCACAACCTTACACACATGTCTTTACACACAGAACCACACACACATAACAGCTATACATACATCCCACAGTCACATGTGCACACACAAAAACATACATACATGCACTTAGGCTATCTCACATACACAGCTACGTACTTCACACAGGCACACACATTATAACAACATGTTTTCTTCTCTTTACAGCCCTTATTCATTCTCTCAGCTATTTACTGAATATTTACTGTGTGCTAGCTACCGTTAAAAGTCCTTGAGCTAAATCATTGAACAAAATGGGCAAAAATATCTGCCCTCATGAAGCTTAGATTCTAATGGAAGGAGAGAGAGGCAAAAATAGTAAGTAGGTATGTTAGCAGGTAGTGAGTATTAGAGAAAATAGTGCCTAGTAATGAGGAGGAGGAAGAACCAACTTGGAGGTGGGTTGCCGTTTTGAGAAGGTGGTCAAGGTAAGCTTCATTGAGAAGTTGACAAAAATATTTAGCAAGAAAATAAAGTAGGAGAGGGAGTTATCCATGTAGATATCTATGAAAAATCAGTCTGAGAAGAGGAAACAGCAAGTGCAGATACCCTAAAGACAGAGTGTGACTTCAAGGAACAGGAAGAAAGCCCTTGTAGTTGACATGCAGTGAATAAGGGGGTAAAGGAACAGGACATCAAACCAGAGATGAAGAGAGTGTGTGAAAATCTTACCAGACCTTGAATAATGAGGTAAAAACTCTGAAGTTAATTTTGCATGAAACTGAGATTCACCGGTAGGTTGTGAGCAGAGGTGTGACATGATCTGACCTCTGACTTATCCTTTACAGTACATAAAATGAACTTAATTACTTTACATGTTATTATCTGTGTCACTTCTGAACAGGAATGAATCTGTCATGGTCACCTCTGTGTCTACCTGAGAGTAACACTCAGTCAATATTTGTTGACTACTTGATAAGGACAGACATTTCCAAGGAGAAAAGTGTTCTGAGGTGCTCCAGTTTGGATGTTTGCTCTCAATAAAACTCATATTGAAATTTGAGATGGAACCTTACAGGAGGTATTTGAGTCATGAGGGAGAATCCCTCATGAATAAATTAATGCCCTCCCTAGGGAGTGAGTGAGTCCTAATCCTATTATTCCCCACAAGAGCTGGTTGTTGCAAAGAGCCTGGCATCTCCCCACTATCTCTCTTGCTTCCTCTCTCACCATGTCATCCATGCACATGTCAACTGCCTTTTACCTTCTACCATGAATAGAAGCATCCCGAGGCCCTTGCCAGCTGCAGATGCCCAATCTTGAAATTTCCAGCTATCAGAATCATGGGCCTAATAAACATTTCTGAAATAAATTACCCAGCCTCAGATATTTCTTTATAGCAATGAAAAATGGACTACAACAGGAAATTGTTGCCAGGGAGTAGGGTATTGCTATAAAGATACTTGAAAATATGACAGCAGCTTTGGAACTGGGCAATGGAAAAGGTTGGAAGAGTTTGGAGGGCTCAGAAGAAGACAAAGAGTTGAGGGAAAGTTTGAAACTTCTTAGAGATTGGTTAAATGGTTGTGACCAAAATGCTGTCAACGTAAAATAGTCAAAAGAGTCAGCATCTAGTTAAAAGAGCTCATTCAAGCACAAAGTATGAGTGCGGCCATCCAGGGAGCACAGCTATTCCAAAGAATGGTGAGCAGTGTTGTGCTCCTGGTGTAGGGGAAAATGAGGATTGCTTATACCAGCAAAATGAAGTTGCTGAACAAAATTACAACATTTTCCATAAAAAGGTTAACGTACAGATATAAGATTTCATTGGCTACTTTTGATTACACGCTAAAGGGATAGTTTAACATTCTATTAAAAGGAGACAGTCACAAGGGTCTCTATCTTCACTTTGTTTAGCTCAGTTTTGAATAAAGAAGAGTCTAGTTAATGTATAACATCTCAACACAAAGGTCAGAAAGCAACGGTCATGCACCAGAATCAGGGGAAGTTGTGTTACCTCAGTCAGCTTTCAGGCCTTAAGTTTTCCCTTTTGCATGATAAATTTGGAAGGTCCTAAATTTAAATTTTTTACAATGCTGATAGAAATATAGACAGTACAGGCCATGCTGAAAAGTCTCAGATAGAAATGAGAAACTTATTGGAAGCTGGAGCAAAATTCACCCATGTTACTCTGTAGCAAAGAACTCGGGTGCACTGTGTCCATGCCCTAAGGCTTTGTGGAAGGCTGAACTAAGAGTGATGACCTACGGTGTCAGGTGCAAGAGATATCTAAGCAGCAAAGTGCTCAAGAAGTGGTGTGGTTACTTTTAACAGCTTATGCTAAATTGTGACAGCAAAGGAAAGACCTAAAGCCTGTGTTTATAATTAAAGGGGAAGAAGAGCATTAAAATTTGGAAAATTATCAGCCTGGACATAGTGGTAGAGAAGAAAAGAGAATTTTCAGGAGAGGAGTCCAAGAAAGTGTCAGAACAACCCTTTGCTAAAGCATGACTAAAAGGGGGCCTGGTGCTAATAGGATAATAGGAAGAAGGTTCCAAAGGCATTTCAGAAAACTTTGGGGCTGCTCCTCTCATCACAGGCCCAGAAGACCAAGAAAGACAGAATGGTATTAATTCTGCAGGCACCCAGAATGTAGGAGCTGTAGATGCTTGGTGGTAAGATCCTCTACAAAGAATTCCCACTAGGGAAATGCCTCATGAAGCCGTGGAAGTGGGGCCACCCCCAAGACACAGAACTGTAGGATCACCAATTTGCAACTCCAGCCTGAAGAGCTGAAGCATGGGCTGATACCAGCTATAAGACAATGTTGGCCATGCACGGTGGCTCATGCCTGTAATCTTTGGAAGGCCATGATGGGAGGATCACTTAAGTTCAGGAGTTCAAGACCAGCCTGGAGAACACAGTGAGACCCTGTCTCTATAAAACATTAAAAAATTAGCTGGGCATAATGGCATGTGCCTGTAATCCCAGCTGCTCAGGAGGCTGAGGTGGGATGGTTGCTTGAGCATGATAGATTGAGGTTGCAATAAGCTGTGATCAGACTACTGTACTCCAGCCTGGGCAACAAAGTGAGACACTATTTTAAAATAAAATAAATATGAAGAGATATAAAGAGTTTTTTTCCCTGTTGAGTTTTGGGCTTACTTGGACAGTGTTGAGTTGGGGTGGAACAGGGAAGAGAAGGGATCAGACTCCGAGTGTAGCCTGCAGGTGGATCTGATGGCTTTTTCACATCCATGTGAGAAAGAAAAGAGTCAGGGCAGTCTCTAAGATTTGATGTTGGAAGAACTAGAGGAATAGGGGTGACATTTGCTGAGATGGATAAAACCATACCTGGAATGAGAGTGGCCAGGGAAGGATGTGATCAACCTCTTAGCTTTGGACAAAGTATGTTTGAGATGCCTGTTAGATATCCAGGTGGAGAAGTCAGGAAGATGAGGATGCAGGAGAGAAAACCAGGTTGGATACACACGTGTGGGGGCCATTGGCAAGCCACATGGTATCCAAGCTATGACATTTGGTGAGATAATGTACAGAGTGAACGTGGATAAAGATGAGGAGGAATCAGCAAAAGAGAAGGAAAGCAAGAGGACAACCAGGCAAAAGTGGTATGCTGGAACCAAGCAAAACAAAGAATTAAAGGAGTGGTCATCAAGCCTATGTGAGCTCCATTTCTCTCTCTTTGGTTGAAGCAATAATTTTCTGTCAGTCCTGGGCATAAACCTGCTTCATGTCCCTTGGATTGAAAGTGCAAGTCCAGTCGACCTCAAATGCTCTAATGTTGTAATGTCCATAAACTTGGCTAGGAGGACTGCTGTTACCCTTTGTAAGACTCCAAAGTTATCCATTGTCAATGATTAGCTGAGCTCTCTTTCCAAGAATGCAGGGATTCTGAAGCTGTCTGCTTGAGTTACTGTGCTCTCTTCCAAGGCTGTAGGAGTTCTGGAGCTGCTGGCTGGAGAGGAGGGTGGACCAAGCTCTCCCCAGAAAGACATCCTGAGAGGACTTGGCAGGTGAGCACTGTTTCAATGAATGGGCTGATGGGGTCATAATCCATGATAACCTCACCAATCTTTTAGAGTCACAGCTGGTGAGAAGAGCAAAAATCCTCACAGAAAAGCAGAAATTCCTAGGGACCATGAAAGACAGTACCTGTCAAGTCTTAGTGAGGAGGAAACACTGGGCAGAGGAAAAGGCACCTTTATGGCAGCAACAGGGATAGACGAGGGCAGCTGGAAAAAGGTGGTAACAGGGGGCTGGTAGTTGGGTGGTGGTCAGAGAAGGATGAATCTCAGAGGAGGTGAGACCAGAAGAATGAAGAAGAGCCTATTATGGAAAAAGAGAGGGACCAGCAGGTACAAAGGCAATGTGTAGTTCTGCTCAGGAGCTGGTACAGAAATCTTCAATTCTTATTCTATAGGAAAAAAGGAGACAGAAACGTCAGACACTGTGATGGTTAATACTGAGTGTCAACTGATTGAATTGAAGGATACAAAGTATTGATCCTGGATGTGTCTGTGAGGGTGTTGCCAAAAGAGATTAACATTTGAGTCGGTGGGCTGGGAGAAGCAGACCCAGCCTTAATCTGGGTAGGCACCACCTAATCAGCTGCCAGCATGACTAGAATATAAGCAGGCAGAAAAATATGAAAAGAGAGACTGGCCTAGCTTCCCAGCCTACATCTTTCTTCCGTACTGGATGCTTCCTGCCCTTGAACATCAGACTCCAGGTTCTTCAGTTTTGGAACTCAAACTGGCTCTCCTTGCACCTCAGCCTGCAGATGGCCTATTGTGGGACCTTGTGATCATGTGAGTTAATACTGAATAAACTGTGTGTGTATATATATATATATATATATATATATATATACACACACACACACGCATATGTTAACACTTAGTAAACTCACATATATACTTATATATATGAGTTTATATGTATTACTTATACATATTAGTTTATAAGTATTACTTATACATATGAGTTTATAAAATATATATATCCCATTAGTTCTGTTTCTCTAGAGAACCCTGACTAATACAGATTTTGGTGCCAGTAGTGGTTCTAGAGGAAAAGAATATTAAGGATGGAGTTCTTTTGTTGGTTTTGGGGTTTCTGGAGTTGGCGTCTTAATATGACTAGACCCCAAAATACCAAGGTCTCTACTTCTAATAGTATGGAGAAGACTGATAGCCCGTGGTGTGAACTGTTTAAAGAGTTATACAAAGTAAATGCATTTGACACTCCTGATTCATTGCTCATGAGAGGCAAGGAGTTTAGTGACCCTATACATCATACCTTTGACCATATGTGGAGAACCAAGGAACATAATGAAGCTGGTTGTTTGCTCCTAAGTTCAGTGGATAAAGTGATGAAAGAAAATGATAAACTCAGGGATTCTATCTCCCACCTTCAGGAGCAGATACTGAGCCTCAAATCTGCCAAGATTGCCCTGAGTGAGAGTCTAATCTCCTGTAGAGAAAGAACTGAAATTGTGGAGAAATAGACATAAGCTCTTATCATGTGAGTGGTTGACCTGCAATGAAAGGTGCATGCACAGCCTCACCATGCACAGCCTCACCAAGTGTCTACTGTTAAAGTGAGGGCATTGATTGTGGTGCAGGAAGTCAGGAACCCCGAATGGAGGGATCGGCCAGAGCCGAGGCAGAAGAACATAAATTGTGAAGATTTCATGGACATTTATCACTTCCCAAAATTAATACTTTTATAATTTCTTATGCCTGTCGTTACTGCAATCTCTGAACATAAATTGTGAAGATTTCATGGACATTTATCACTTCCCCAATTAACACTCTTATAATTTCTTATGCCTATCTTTACTTTAATCCCTTAATCCTGTTATCTTCATAAACTCAGAATGTAAGTCACCTCAGGACTACTATTGCACAAATGGATTGTAAAACATGTGTGTTTGAACAATATGAAATCAGTACACCCTGAAAAAGAACAGAATATCAGTGATTTTCAGGGAACAAGGGAAGATAACTATAAGGTCTCACTGCCTGTGGGGTTGGGCAGAATAGAGCCATATTTTTCTTCTTGCAGAAAGCCTATAGAAGGATGTCCAAGTAGGAGAAATATCACGGAATTCTTTTCCCAGCATGGAAGAACCCTGGGGAAGGAATGCATTCCTGGGGGTAGGTCTATAGATGGCCGCTCTGGGAGTGTTTGCCTTATGCGGTTGAGATAAGGATGGAAATATGTCCTGGTGTCCTGCAGTACCCTCAGGCTTACTATGTTTGGGAAATTCCAGCCTGGTAAATTCTAGTCAGAGTGGTTCTCTGTTCTCAAACCCTGTTTCCTGTTAAGATGTTTATCAAGACAATGTGTGTACAGCAGGACATAGACCCTCATCAGTAATTCTAATTTTGCCTTTGCCTTGTGATCTTTACTGCCCTTTGAAGCATGTGATCCTTGTGACGTACTCCCTGTTCATACACACCCTCCTCTTTTAAAATCCCTAATAAAAACTTGCTGGTTTTGCTGCTCGGGGTCACCATCATGGTCCTACCAATATGTGATGACAGCCCCAGAGGCCCAGCTGTAAAATTTCTCTCTTTGTACTCTTTCTCTTTATTTCTCAGACCGGCCGACACTTAGGAAAAATAGAAAGAACCTATGTTCAAATATTGTGGGCGGGTTCCCCTGATAGACTGGAAAAGAATGAGACCCTGCAACTTGGAATGGGGAGGTATGGGAGGACACTGGTGAAGCTGGGGATGCTGAGTTTGTAAACTCCGATGAACTTTTTTGCCAGAAGAAACAACTTCCTCCCAACCCAGTAGTGGCAGCATTCCCTCCCTAACCCATGCCGCTATCAGCCTTTCCACCTTTGTCTGAGGAGGTAAACTCTGTGCTGCTTGAGGCAATAGTGATGGCCTCCCCTGAGGCAGTTGCCAAGCAAGATAATGAGAAATAACAATCAGTACAGTTTGGCTCTCAGAAAGCCACATCCCTAGGAAAAGGGAAAGAGTACTACATAAGGGGAACATCCCATGGGAAAAAAGAATCTGAACAATAGCCTTGAGCCCCAGATCTTCCCTCTAACATAGCCTACCCAAATGAGAAGGAACCAGGAAAATGATTCTGGGAATATGATAAAACAAGGCTGTTTAACACCTCCCTCCAAAAATCACACTAGCTCACCAGCAATGGATCCAAACTAAGAAGAAACTCCTAATTTACCTGAAAAAGTATTCAGAAGGGCAATTATTCAGCTAATCAAAGAGGCACCAGAAAAGGTGAAGTCCAATTTAAGGAAATAAAAAAAAATACAAGTTATGAGGGGAGAAATCTTCAGTGAAATAGATAGCATACATAAAAACAATCATAACTTTAGGAAATAAAGAACACAGAGAAAAATGCACTGAAAAACCTCAACAATAGAATTGAACAAGCAGAAGAAATAACTTCAGAGCTTGAAGACAAGATTTTTGACTTAGCCAAATCCAACAAAGACAAAGAAAAAAAAATTTTAAATGAACAAAGCCTCCAAGAAGTTTGGGGTTGTGTTAAACGATCAAACCTAAGAATAATTGGCATCCTTGAGATATAAGAGAAATCTAAAAGTTTGGAAAATGTATTCAAGGAAATAATCGAGGAAAACTTTCCCGGCCTTGCTAGAGACCTAGACATCCAAATACAAGAAGCTCAAAGAACACCTGGGAAATTCATTGCAAAAAGATCATTGCCTAGGCACATTGTCATCAGGTTATCTAAAGTCAAGATGAAGGAAAGAATCTTAAGAGGCAAAAGCACCAGGTAATCTATAAAGGAAAACCTGTCAGATTAATAGCAGATTTCTCAGCAGAAATCCTACAAGCTAGAAAGTATTGGGGCCCTATCTTCACACTCTTTAAAAACAAATTATCAGCCAAGAATTTTGTATCCAGTGAAACTAAGCTTCATAAATGAAGGAAAGATGCAGTCTTTTTCAGGCAAATAAATACTGAGAGAATTCACCACTACAGAGCCAGCACTACAAGAACTGCTAAAAGGAGCTTTAAATCTTGAAACAAATTCTGGAAACATATCAAAATAGAACCTTTTTAAAGCATAAATCTCACATGACCTATAAAACAAAAATACAATTAAAAAAAAAACCCAAGCTATACAGGCAACAAATAGCACAATGAATGGAATAGTAACTCACATCTCAATACTAACGTTGAATGTAAATGGCCTAAGTACTCCATTTAAAAGATACAGAATTGCAGAATTGATAAGAATATGCCAGCCAAGTATCTACTGCTTTCAAGAGACTCATCTAACACAAGAACTCACATAAACTTAAGGTAAGGGGGTGGAAAAAGACATTCCATGCAAACAGACACCAAAAACAAGCAGGAGTAGCTACATTTATAACAGGCAAAACAAACTTTATAGCCACAGCAGTTAGAAAAGACAGAGGGACATTATGTAATGATAAAAGGTCTTGTCCAACAGGAAGATATCACAATTCTAAATATTATGCACCTAACACTGGAGCTCCCAAATTTATGAAACAATTACTACTAGACCTAAGAAATAATATAAACATCAACACAATAATAGTGGGGGACTTCAATACTCCACTGACAGAACTAAACAGGTCATCAAGACATAAAGTCAACAAAGAAAGAACTGATTTAAACTGTACCATAAAGCAGATGAATTTAACAGATATTTACAGAACATTCTACCCAACAACCATGGAATATACATTTTATTCATCAGTGCATGGAACTTTCTCCAAGATAGACCATATGATAGGCCACAAAACAAGTCTCAATAAATTTGAGAAAAGTGAAATTATATCAAGTACTCTCTCAGACCACCTTGGAATAAAATTGGAAATCAACTCCAAAAGGAACCTTCAAAATCATGTGAATACGTGGAAATTAAATAACCTGTTCCTGAATGATCATTGGTTCAACAATGAAATCAAGATGGAAATTTAAAAATTTCTCACACTGAAGGATAATAGTGACACAATCTATCAAAACTTCTAGGATACAGCAAAGGTGGTATTAAGAGGAAAGTTCATAGCCTTAAATGCCTTCATCAACAAGTCCGAAAGAGCACAAATAGACAATCTAAGGCCACACCTCAAGGAACTAGACAAACAAGAGCAAATCAAACCCAAACCCAGCATAAGAAAGGAAATAACCAAGATCAGAGCAGAACTAAATGAAATTGAGATAAAAAAATACAAAAGATAAATGAAACAAAATCTGGTTCTTTGAAAAGATAAATAAGATTGGTAGACCATTAGGAAGATTAACCAAAAAAAAAAAAAAAAAAAGAACAGAGAAAATCCAAATAAGCTCAATTAGAAAGGAAATGGGAGATATTACAACCGACACCACAGAAATACAAAAGATCATTCAAGGCACTACAAACAGCTTTATGCACATAAGCTAAAAACTTAGAGGAGATGGATAAATTCTTGGGAAGATACAACCCTCCTAGCTTAAGTCAGGAAGAATTAGAAAGCCTGAACAGACCAATAACAAGCAGCAAGATTAAAATGGTAATACAAAAATCATCAGCAACAACAACAACAACAAAAAAGCCATGACCAGATGAATTCACAGCTGAATTCTACCAGACATTCAAAGAAGAATTGGTACCAATCCTATCGACGCTATTACACAAGATAAAGAGGGAATCCTCCTTAAATCATTCTATGAAGCCAGTATTACCCTCATACCCAAACCAGAAAAGGATGTAACAAAAAAACAAAACTACAGACCAATATCCTTGATGAACATAGATGCAAAAATTCTTAATTAGCTGCTAGCTAACTGAATCCAACAGCATATCAAAAAGATAATCCACCATGATGAAGTGGGTTTCATACCAGGGATGCAGGAATGGTTTAACATACACAAGTCAATAAATGTGATACACCACATAAACTGAATTAAAAACAAAAATCACATTATTATCTCAATAGATGTAGAAAAAGCATTTGACAAAAATCCAGCATCCTCTTATGATTAAAACCCTCAGCCAAATCAGCATACCATGGATATACCTTAATGTAATAAAAGCCATCTATGACAAACCCACAGGCAACATAATAGTGAATGGGGAAAAGTTGAAAGCATTCCCTCTGAGAACTAGAACAAGACATGAATGCTTACTCTCACCACTTGTATCCAGTATAGTACTGGAAGTCCCAGCCAGATCAATCAGACAAGAGAAAGAAATAAATGTCCTCCAAATTGGTAAAGAGGAAGTCATACAGTAGCTGTTTGCTGTTAATATGATTGTATACCTAGAAGACCTTAAAGACTCCTCCAAAGAGCTCCTACAACTAATAAATGAATTCAGCAAAGTTTCAGGACACAAAATTAATGTACAAAAACCAGTAGCTCTGCTATACTTTAATAGCAACCAAGCTGAGAATTAAATCAAGAACTCAACCCCTTTTATAATAGCTGCAAAAAAAAAAAAAAATACTTAGGAATATACCTAACCAAAGACCTATTCAAGGAAAACTACAAAACCCTGCTGAAAGAAATCATAGATGACACAAACAAATGGAAACACATCCTATGCTCATGGATGGGTAGAATAAATATTGTAAAAATGACTATATTGCCAAAAGCAATATACAAATTCAGTGCAATTCCCATCAAAATACCACCATCATTCTTCACAGAACTAGAAAAAAAATCCAAAAATATTGTATCTATATATCTATATATACTATATATTATATATCTAATATATCTAGATATATATATATTATATATTTATGGATAGCATATCTCCATATATACTATATATAGTATATACAGTTATGTAGTATATATAACATATTTATAATATAATATATGGATATAGCATATGTATTATTATATAATACATAACATTACATTATATATTTTATAACGTGTTATATACAATATAAATGTATAATACCCATATATTATATATAATATATCCATATAATATAGTATATATATTTTATATATATATATAATCTATGTATTTTTTGCCACACTCCTGTGCCTTTCTTCATTCCAAGCTCATGGATATATAATATATCTATATATCTCTATATCTGTCTATATATATATATATATATATATATATATATATATATATATCATCTTCCATGAAGGCCGTATGGTATGGGAGGGAGACAGCATGAGCTTGGAAGGAAGAAAGGCACAGGAGTGTGGCAATGTATATTACATATATATAATATATATATTATATAAACATAAATATATATAAAAAAGAATTTTTTATATTTTTTAGGTATATACTATATAATACATACATAGTATATATTATATATATATATATATATATATAATGAAATACTACTCAGCCATGAAAAAGAATGACTTAATGGCATTCGCAGCAACCTGGATGGGATTGGAGACCATCGTTCAAAGTGAAGTAATTCAGGAATGGAAAACCAAACATCATATGTTCTCAGCCATAAGTGGGAGCTAGGGTATACATTGTTGCAAAGGCATGAGAATGATACAATAAACTTTGAGGACTTGGGGGAAATGATGGGAAGGAGGTGAGGAATAAAAGGGTACAAAGTGGGTTAAGTGTATACTGTAAGTGTTAAGTGTATACTCCTTGGGTGATGGGTGCACAACAATGTCACAAATCACCAATAAAGAACTTATATAGAAACAACAATTATGACAGCTGTAATTTCTAAAGTGATTGTGTTAGGTCCTGGGCACTAGATGGATAGGACCTGGGATTTAGGATTTATCAGTCCAGATTCACTTTAAAGAAAAGTATGCTACTTGTGTTAGTTAACATTTGCTACAGTAACACACACCCTATACATCTTAGTAGCTTTTAGTCATGCATATTTTCCCCCTATGGGTCTGTGTGTTGCTAGTGGCCATGCTAGGATCAGCTCAACTCCACATTTCTTGTTGTTCTGGGTCCCAGTCTGAAGGTACAGCATGATCTGGGTTATGCAAGTCTCATGCAGAGGGGAGAAATGTGAGAATTTCTGATGAACCGTAGAATCCCAGACACTCACATCTCGTTGACCAAAGCATGTCTCATGAGCAAGCCAAAGTCAATGAGAGGTGGATACATATTCTTCCTCCTAAATGCACTGGGAAGTCACTTAAAAATGAATGGGGATTTATAATCCTAGAACAGGAAGGGAGTGAATTGCTGGGAACAACATTCCAATCTATGACCCACTGTATTTTAAGCACAAGGGGATTTATTATATGGAAATGGGTGTTCACAAAACTGTCAGAAGTGTTGAAGATGTGGGATCTAGGACTGGGTCTGTATCCTCTTATGCCTTTAGAAAACAGCACCCCACAAGGAAACTGAAACAGATGCTGAGTGCCAATTTACTCATAACCACAGCAAATTAATTCCTGGGAAGAATCTTATAAGGTTGGGATGAATCTCCTGAAGCTGCTGATGATCAGTAGAGCAATCTGTTAAAGAAGCTTTCACCTGTGTCTCTTCTTTCTTTTACAGGCCTGAATATGCATTGGCTGCGAAAAGTTCAGGGACTTTGCACCCTGTGGGGTACTCAGATGTCCAGCCGCACTCTCTACATTAATAGTAGGCAACTGGTGTCCCTGCAGTGGGGCCACCAGGAACTGCCGGCCAAGTTTAACTTTGCTAGTGATGTGTTGGATCACTGGGCTGACATGGAGAAGGTAATGGGGTGGAAAAGAGGCACAGAGTGAGACAATTTCGTTGACTTTTAAAATTCATCCATTAATTCAGTAAATATTTGTTAAGTACTTATTACATGTAAGGCACTGTAATAAGCTATGGACAAGACACTCATCTTCCATGAAGGCAGTATGGTATGGGAGAGAGACAGCATGAGCTTGGAAGGAAGAAAGGCAAAGGAATGTGGCAACCTGGTAACTCCCAGGCAGCCAACACAGTTTGTTTACACTGTATGTAGACTGCACATGCTCTGTTGTGACCTCCCAGGGTGAAATGAGGACTTTTGGTCTGGGGTCGTAGAAGAGGCAGGTTTGAATCTAATAATAGCAAATCAAGCCTGGGCAACACAGCGAGACTCTGTCTCTACCAAAAATGTTTAAAACAAAATTAGCCAGGCATGGTGGCACATACCTGCAGTCCTAGCTACTCAGGAGATTGAGGTGGCAAGATTGCTTGAGCCCAGGAGTCGGAGGCTGCAGTGAACTGTGATCACACCACCGCACTCCTCAGAGTGAGATTCTCTCTCAAAAAAGTGGGGGGCAAATCAGCACTGACCGAAGACTGAGTCTTCCCAGAAAGTTAGGTCACGTGTCCCTGTCAATAGAGGTGTGCAAGTAAGATAGATACGAGGTGACAGTTATCAAAAGGGCTTCAATATGAGACATCCAAGAAAGAAAAAGATGAAGAAATTTCTGAGTTTCCTTCCCAGCCCTGAGCGTCTAGAATTTTAATCCATTCACTGCTGATCCATCAATTGCCTTCACCTGAAGTCCTATGACTCTTTCTGTAGGATGGAAGGATTCATTCTGGCTAGGGGTAGGGGAAGGGGTGGAGCTACCAGCATGGACTTAATACATTGGTGCTCAAAAACAGTCATGATTATGACATGATGTCCTAAGTTCCCTACACTATGAAACAGTCTTAGCGTGGAGATTGCAAATGCCTTGCCTCTAGGCTGAAGACGGCCCTAGGTGTGGGTACTCTTAAAAAAAAATAAGGTTCAACATTTTAAAATTGAAAATTTTCCAACAGAAAGTTAGATTTCTGGATTTTTTTTAAGTTATACTTCCTTTAAATATTGAGGAAGGCCCTTTAAATATTCAGGAAGGCCCTTACTACCATGACTCACCATTCTGAATCCATAAAAGTAAATTTGCTATATAAACATCAAAAAATCTTTCCATTCACAAATAACACCATTAGCAAAATAAATGACTAATGAAAACCATGGGGAAAATATTCAACTCATATAACAGCAAAAAAGTTAATAATATAAAGTGAGCTTGTAGAAACCAAGAATAAAAAGGTGCAACTCATTATAAAACCAGGCAAAATATATGAACAGATACTTCACAAAAAAGTGAACTCAAATGGCCATTAAATATAAAAAATTCTCACCCTCCCTCATAATAAGAGTAATGCAAGTGAGAATTTTACTGAAATAACTTTTATGCACCTGTCTTGTTAGTCAAATACAAAAGGTTGTTTTTTTATTTCAGAAAAAATAGTTTAATTATCACAAGGCATCTTAGTGGAAGGATGGGAAATATTTCTCAAATCTGCCCCCTTGAAAGCTCAGAGACTAGGGTTTTCAAAGATAATTTGGAGGGCAGGGGGCTAAGGAATGGGTGCTACTGATTGCTTGGGAATGAAATTATAGAGATGTGAGAAATGTCTTCAAGTGCTGAGTTTGTTTCTGGGTGAGGCAGACACAGGACAGGTAAAGTCAGTTCCTTGCTGTAGAATCACAGGTCTAGGTAGTGTCAGTAACTTTTCCAGAATGCAAATGTCTGGAAAATATCTCAAAGGTCAGTCTTAGATTTTACAATAGTGATGTTAACTACAGGAGCAACTGGTGACGTTACAAAGTGTGACTTCTGGTTACATGACTCCTAAGCAGTAAGCAAGCTAGGGAACAATGGCTGGTTATTGCTTAACTATGCTTATAGCTTAGCAGAATTGAGGCCCCTACCATCTACCATAATTCTAATGCTGTGGAATTGCATTAATTTCACAAAGGGATTTAGGTCCCTGAACAAGAAGGGAGTTGGTTTCAGGAAGAGACTGTTGTCATCCTTGCTTTACAGTTAAATTATAAACTAAATTCCTCCCATAGTTAGCTTGGTGTATGCCCAGGAATGAGCAAGAACAAAATACAAAGGTTTAACAACTCTATTGGCAAGCCTGTGAGGAAACAGACACTCTCATGTGTTACCAAAAGTGGTATAACTCTGATGGAGGCAAATTTTGAAATATCTAATAAAATTGCTAACATGTTTTGTCTTTGATTTTGCGTCATTACTCTCAAACTATGATCTGAGAACCCCTGAGGATACATGAGACTCTTTCAGGGGATATGCGAAGGGTCTATTTTACAATAAAACAGAGAAATTAGAACCCTTGTGCATCATGATGGGTATGTAAAATGTTACAGCTAATATGGAAAGCAATATAACATTTTCTCAAAAAATTAAAAAATAGAATTGCCATCCAGCAATTCCAACTCTGGGTATACACCAAAAAAAACTTAAAATCAGGGTTTCTGAGGAATATGTGTACACTCATGTTCACAGTAGCTTTATTCATGGTAGTTGGAAGGTCAAACAGCCCAAATATCTATCAACAAATAGACAAAAAATAAACCATCATTCTCAGCAAACTATCGCAAGGACAAAAAAACCAAACACAGCATGTTCTCACTGATGGGTGGGAATTGAACAATGAGAACACATGGACACAGGAAGGGGAACATCACACACTGGGCCTGTTATGGGGTGGGGGGAGGGGTGAGGGATAGCATTAGGCGATATACCTAATGTTAAATGACGAGTTAAGCGGTGCAGCACACCAACATGGCACATGTATACATATGTGACAAACGTGCACGTTGTGCACATGTACCCTAAAACTTAAAGTATAATAATAAAAAAAGAAATATCAGGCAAATCCAACCAAAAAAAAAAGAGATTATTGTATTTTTCAATGTGAGAAGGACATGAGAATTGGAAGGGCAGGAGCAAAGTGACATAGTTTGGATATTTGTTTTCTCCAAATCTCATGTTGAAATGTAATCCACAGAGTTGGAGGTAGGGCCTGGTGGAAGACATTTGGATCATACGGGCAGGTCCCACACGAATGACTTAGCACCATCCCCTTCCTTATGAGTGAGTTCATGGGAGATCTTGCTGTTTTAACATACGTGGCACTTCCCCACGCTCTCTCTCTCTTGCTCCTGCTTTTGCCATGTGATGCACCTGCTCTCCCTTCACCTTCTTCCATGGCTGCAATCTTCCTGAGGCCCTCACCAGAAGCAGATGCCAGCACCGTGCTTCCTGTACACCCTGCATAACTGTGAGCCAATTAAACTTTTTTCTTTATAAATTACCCAGTGTCAGATATTCCTTTATAGCAATGCAAGAGCAGCCTAATATAGTACCTTATATAAATGAAATCACACAGTATTTGGTTTTTTGTGTCTGGCTAATTTCACTTAGCATGTCTTCAAGGTTTATCCATGTAACATATGTCAGAATTTCCTTCCTTTTTAAGGCTGAAATAATATGCCATTGTTATGTATATGCAACATTATCTATTCATCAAACATTCAGGTCAAATCTTGAATGCTCTGTTGCTTAAAAATTTCTTCTGTCAGATTCCCTAAGTCATTACTCTTAAGTTAAAACTTCCACAGATCACTAGGCTATGAACACAATGCAGCCAAGTTCTTTGCTAAAATATAGGAAGGAGGACCTTTGCTTCAGTTCCCTAAAAGTTCCTTATTTCCATTTGAAATCTGGTCAGCCTGCATTTCATTGTCCATAATTCTATCAGCATTTTGGTCACAACTATTTAACCAGTGCCTAAGATTTTCCGAACTTTTCCTCATCTTTCTATCTCTTCTAAGCCCTCCAAACTCTTCAATTTCTTCCCATGACCAAGTTCCAGAGTTAGTTCTACATTTTCAGGTATCTTTACAGCAATATCCCACTTCTGGTACCAATTTTCTGTATCGGACTGTTCTTGTGTTGCTGTAAAGGAATACCTGAGAGTAGGTAACTTACAAAGAAAAGAGATTTAATTGGCCCAAAGTTCTGCACAGTGTACAGGAAGTGTGGTGCTGGCATCTGCTTCTGATGAGGGCCTCAAGAAATTTACAGTAATTGTGCAAGATGAAGAAACAGCAGGCACAACAAAGGGCAAGAAGAGGAGCAAGACAGAGAGTGAGAAGGTGCCACTCACTTTTAAACAACCAGATCTTATGATCTCATTTATCACCAAGGGGATGGTGCTAAGCCATTCATGAGGGACCTGCCTCCATGATCCAATCGCCTGCCCCCAAGCCCCACCTCTGACATTGGGGATTGCATTTCAACATGAGACTTGGAGAGGACAAATATTCAGACAATATCATGTATCTAGAATAGTCAAATTCATAGAGTCAGAAAGTAGAATGGTGTTTATCAGGGCCTAAAGGGAGAGGGGATGACGGGTGATTGTGTAACGGGGACCGAGTTTTCATTTTGGATGATGAAAAAGTTCGGGAGATGGATGGTGGTGATTTTTGCAGAACAATGAGAATGTACTTAATGCCACTGAACTGTACACTCAAAAATAGTTAAAATTGGAAATGTTATGTGTGTTTTTACCACAAAATTAAAAAAAGTAAGTAGATAGAGATACATATATAAATAAATCTAAAGCGATATTTGCCTTTTTATTCTAATTCTTTCACGAGTATACAATAGCATTTTCCAGAAGGTACATGTTGGTACTCACAACAGAGTGAATGCAGAATCAGATGAGAGGATCCAATGTTTTTCTACTAAGACATTAAAGGGAATTGCAGAATAAATAGATGCAATAAATAAATTAAATAATGCCACTTTCCTCATTATTTTTTCATTTTGAAAAGTATACTTTATCATTATAAAAAAATTATGCATGTTAATATATAATGGGTTTATTACTGTTATTTCTAAAAGCATACATTTACAAAAATTCTGTTTTAATATCTACTATGGTAGATATTGACAGATATAACTCATATAAATAACAACTCTTTAGGGTTTTCAATACTTTTTAAGATTGTATGGAGGTGCTGAGATAAAAAACCTTACTAAGCACCAACTTGGCAATCCCAAGACTTGGAATTTATCCTACCTGCTTGTGTGCCAATGCCCCCTAATCAACAGGGCTTCTCTTTCCTCAGGCTGGCAAGCGACCCCCAAGCCCAGCCCTGTGGTGGGTGAATGGGAAGGGGAAGGAATTAATGTGGAATTTCAGAGAACTGAGTGAAAACAGCCAGCAGGCAGCCAACGTCCTCTCGGGAGCCTGTGGCCTGCAGCGTGGGGATCGTGTGGCAGTGGTGCTGCCCCGAGTGCCTGAGTGGTGGCTGGTGATCCTGGGCTGCATTCGAGCAGGTTGGTAACTGACTACCTGGACAGAGAACTGTCTTCCTTGTGAAGAAAACTGATAGCAGAGAAACGCAGCCACCTCTCTCAAAAGAAGTCTCCTCCTTGGAGCATGCTGTCCTCTCTCATATGAAGAAAGACATCTCCCTACTTCCACTTATTTAAGCAAACTATGTGCCAAGCACTTATGCAGGGTGAACAACAACAATTACATAGTTTACATATTCATGGGACTTACAGACCTTTGGAGAAAGCTCTTAAACTATTAATTGCACACGTAAGTATTTAATCAGAATTATGATAATTGGTATGAGAATTCTATTAAAATCTATAAAAATAAATTTGGCAGACCGTGACCTACAGGCCAAATCCTGCCCAAAGCTTGTTTTTGTAAATAAAGTTTTATTATAACACAGCTATGCCCACTTGTTTCCATATTATATGTGGCTGCATTTGCACTACAGTGGCAACTTGAGCAGTTGGAACAAGAGAGTGTCTTATCCACAAAACCTAAAATATTTACTATTTGGCCCTTTGCAGAAAAAGTTTGCCAATGCTTTTCTAAAAGAAGACTTGAATTAACCAATATGAGGAGCAACTAAGTCTCAATGGAAGTGATATTTGAGCTGAGATCTGCAGGATGAGTAGGATTTTGCCAAGAGATAGAGAGGCTTGTGCCAAGCAAAGGGAACAGCATATGTGAAGATGTAATTATCTGATGATTTCTTCTTACCCACTTCCCAGCAAAGTCAAACACTGAAAACAGTAGGAGTTGCAGAAGAGAAGAGTTTAATAATTGCATAGACAGCCAAGTTGAAGGATGGAGGATGTTTCTTAAATCCACCTCCCCAGGAAATCAGAGACTAGAGTTTTTCAAGGATGCTTTGGCATGCAGGGGGCTAGGGAATAGGAAATGCTGATTGGTTTGGCTGGGGATGAAAACATGGGTTGAAGCTGTCTTCTTGTGTTGAGTCAACTCCTCAGAGATCACAGAACTAGTTGAGTTAGTTTCTTGGTATCCGTTACTGATCTGGGTAGTGCAAGCTGGCCCATCAGAATGCAAGGTCTGAAGAACACTTCAAATACCAGACTTAGGGTTTACCATAATGATGTAATCTATAGGAGAAATTGGGGAGGTTACAAATCTTGTGACCTCTGGCTCCATGACTCCTGAACTGTAATTCTAACCTTGTGACAAATTTGTTATTTTTCCAAAGGCAGTTTCAATCTCCAAGCACGGACACAGTTAGTTTCAGGAAAGAGCTATTATCATTTTTATTTTAAAGTTAGACTATAAGTTAGATTTCTCCCATAGTTAGCTTGGACTATGTCCAGGGATGAGCAAAGACAGATAGCTTGTGAGGTTGGAAAGAAGATGAAGTCAGCTATGTCAGATTTCCCTCAGTGTCATACTTTTTCCAAAGGCAGTTTCAAAGCCACAGTGGAGGGAAGCTTGAAAATTATAAAAGAACCTAAAAGGATATCTGTGTGCCTGAAGTCCAGGCCATAAAAGAAAGTAGAGGCAATAGAATGAACATGTAGAGGTGGCCAGGTGCTAAATTGGCAGTGCCTTGTGGTCCACGGTAAGAGTTGTGGACATTTATCCAGTGGTGAATGGGAAATGATTGATGGATTGAGTGACACTCAAACCATTGATGCATTGAGTGACATGATCATCCTCTGTTTGGATGGTCATATTGGATGCTCAATAGGGAATGGGATGAAGAAGACAATAGTGGGGTTGGAAATCTCAGATAAGAGGTGAACGGTTGGTGATGGCTTCAGTTTGGTTGAGGTAGTAAAGATGGAGATAAGTGGATTTAACAGGCAATTGGGGGGTGAACTAATAACAGGGTTATTCAAAGGAGATGCGAGGGAGAGAGAGAGAAGTCACAGACATTTCAGCAAGTGGGTGTATGGTGCTTTCTTTCACTGGAGTGAAGAACACAGATATAGAAAGAGGTATCGGTGTGTTAGGAAAATTTCACAAGTTCAATTTGGGCATGTTGAGTCCAGGATGTCCATGTGATGTTCAAGAAGTGATAACAAGTTGGATTTAAGGCTCTAAAGTTTGAGATGGAGACAGAAATTTGAGAATCATCAACTTTTATATTAAAAGGATGAGAAGTACAGTGGTATCAAAAAGAACCCAAAGAAACTCCAGCAACCTCCTTCACAAACTGCCCTTTCCACCTCTGCTTGCACACAGCCTAATCCCAACTAAAAGCTCCCACCCACCCCATATTCTGGGGACAATGGGCTGAGCATGAGAAAGCAATGGGTAAAGAGAAAGACATGAATGCAGCCAGGAATTAGAAACTATCAGAGGCAACCAAACCAATTGCAGGAACTTGGAAGCCTGTGGAAAGAGAGAACAAGCCAGAGAGAAAGGTGACATACTGAAATTATAGCCAGAAGGAAAGGAGAACCCAGAGGAAGAGATGTGTCTATTGTTCTGTGTCTGACTCAATTGGCCACCATGGTAGAGAAACATTTGAGGATATTTACAGGTGTGCAGTGAGAATCCCAAAGTGTTGAGAGTGGAAAGAAAGTGAGCTAAGGTTAAAAGCTATTTAACAGGACAGGCATGTGGTTTAAGCTTCACAAAAAATGAAACCTGTGTAGTTATTCTGTTCTTTTCTTTCTTTCTTTTATTTTTTTGAGATGGAGTCTCCCTCTGTAGTCCAGGCTGGAGTTCAGTGGTGCAATTTTGGCTCACTGCAACCTTTGCCTCCCAGGTTCAAGCAATCCTCCTGCCTCAGCCTCCCGAGTAGCTGGGATTACAGGCATGTGCCATCAAGCCCAGATAATTTTTATAATTTTAGTAAAGCTGGGGTTTTGCCATGTTGGCCAGGCTGGTCTTGAACCCTTGACCGCTAATAATCTGCCCTCCTTGGCCTCCAAAAGTGCTAGGATTACAGGCATGAGCCACCATACCTGGCCCTAAGTCTAGTTATTCTACAGAAGATTTTAAAAATCAAAGGAGTCTCATTAAAATAGTAAACAAGAACAAGAATTTAGGAAAGTGATAATCATGGGGTATAAAACCTCAGTTATGTGCGAGGAATAAGTCTAATTTTTTAAGATAAATTGTACAGCATGCTAAACACAGCTAATAACTCAGTACTGTAAATTTCAGTGTCATTAAGAGCAAAAATTTCTAATGTTCTCATCACAAAAAAATGTTAAATACTTGAGGTGATGGATATGTGAATTAGCTTAGTTTAATAATCTCACATTGTCTTCAAAAATTATAAAACCACTTTGTACCCAATAAATATATACAACTATACTTTGTGTGTACATAGATATGTAAAACTGAAGGCACTCTCATCTAAGAAAAATGCATTTAATGTCCCAGGGATGAAATAAATTGCCAGGACCTAGAGCTATTGGTGTTTCAAGACCATGGACAGTTCCAAGTGCCTTTCCTCATGATTCTTTAATTATCATATGAGAGTTTTGAATACAGCAAACTCCTGTAGAAAAATTTTTTTGAGGGGTGAGAGTGGGTGAGGAGAATTGTATGTGTCTTAGACTATCAACAGTGTGACATTAGCAATTCAATTTCTTTTCTTTGTCTCACGAGGGCCCTTAAGACTCTCACAACCCAGGGAATCCTAGGTTTCATTCACTCCCTAGTCCTTAGTCCCCTTTTTTATTGACACTCTCTATTGGTCATTACTTCCCCATCCTCTCCTTCCCCACTTGCTCCCTGCTTGATGTTTATCTCAGGCTTCTCTAGGGACAAAGAAAACCATCCTTTCCAATTCTCTAAACTGTTGGCTTCTTTAGGTCTCATCTTTATGCCTGGAACCATCCAAATGAAATCCACTGACATACTGTATAGGTTGCAGATGTCTAAGGCCAAGGCTATTGTTGCTGGGGATGAAGTCATCCAAGAAGTGGACACAGTGGCATCTGAATGTCCTTCTCTGAGAATTAAGCTACTGGTGTCTGAGAAAAGCTGCGATGGGTGGCTGAACTTCAAGAAACTACTAAAGTGAGTATCTACATGTCTCAGCCTGGGTTTTAACTAAAACTGGAAACAGAGCCAAGCACTTAGGTGCAGGTGCTTTATTGAGGAGGTGCAGGAAGAACAGCATGGGACTAGGAAGAATGAATCTGGGAAGAAATAAAAGCTAATACAAGGGTTTTTTTTTTTTTTTCAAGACATTGCAAGGACTAAATGGGGCTTGATCTGCCTGGACCTTCTGAGCAGCATATAGAATGCCTCCCAGGATTGTCCTCTAAAGGATTGGAAAGCACTGATCCATTAGCATCTGGTCCCCACAGGTTCAGGGTTGTCCTGGGGGTGTTGTTGCCTCCACACTTCTGGGCTGCAGACTCATGCGTGAAAAGTGGCTCAGAGTTCCAAGCTATAGTAAAACAGAGAAACTATGGGTCACAAAGTGAATCACTTGTGATGCACACTGGAAACAACATGATGTTAACACCAAGTGGGTTGAAACCCACCCAGAACAACTTACTGGAACTATGACTCACATCAGGGATGAGGCCAAGGTCATGAGGGAAAACCCAAGAGATGGCTGATATACCAAGTTTCTGGGCTCTTCTTTCCACCTCTTGTATCTCTAAGAGAGGCTGATCAAGGGCAGAGGTCTTTCCATGTGTTGATAGCATGGAAAGACCTTGATAGTCCTTCCAAAAGCCGATAGCAACACTGGCTGGATTAATGATTTTCTCTGTCAACATGTCTGAAATCCCTCTAGCAGGGGCACATATGATAGGAAACTTGAAGGGATAACTTCAGCTCTTCCTTTCTAATGCCATGGTCTTTAAGGTAGCTGTCATGGAAATAAACACCATCATGCCTGCTTTTAAAGGCTCAAAATCAGGACACTGGAGTTGTCCAAGAGATATGTAGGTGCTTCCAGGGAATAGAAGAGAGTGCCAAGAAAGTACTTGGAAAACTCGTATTAATTCCACCCCTCCTGTCCACTTGGTGTCATGCCAGAGCTCTTCACAACAATTAGATTAGCATTTATTGAGTTCTTACTAAGCAATTTGCTCATTTCTTTGGTGGCAGAGATAACTCTATAGGACTTGATCTCACTTTTTTTGCAGATATAAAGTGAGACACAGAGAAGTTAAATAAGTAGTTTAAGGTTGCATTGATAACAAAGTGCGAAACTTGAGTAGTTTTCAAACCCAACTCTGATTGACTCAGACTCCCATGATCTTAATCACTCAACAGCCTCTCTTCTGAGGTGGGTCCATCAACTTGCCCTTTTCAGCACAGTGGGTGGTGGGAAAAGATGGGTTACTTTGATATCTGGTGTCCAGGCTAGATCTGAGAAAATGACAATCTGTGTCTCTGTCAGTGAGGCATCCACCACTCATCACTGTGTGGAGACTGGAAGCCAGGAAGCATCTGCCATCTACTTCACTAGTGGGACCAGTGGTCTTCCCAAGATGGCAGAACATTCCCACTCAAGCCTGGGCCTCAAGGCCAAGATGGATGCTAGGTAAGCTGAGCTCTTTCTCTCTACAGAGAATTGCATGAGTTTTGGAGTTAGAAGGAGAATGAGACCCAATTATATATTAAGTCATGTCAACCGGGGTCCCACCTTCTGAACATTCATCTCCTGTTGATACAGGATGTGTGGATAGAACAACTTTTCTTCCCCCTTCCTACTTATACTTAGACATATGCCTATAAACCTGCAGGCAGATACACACACACCTGTGCACACACACCTCCCTTTCCTCCCCTACACCTTAGTGTCCCATGCATCCTAAGCATGCACCCACCTATATGTACATGTGTTTTGTCTGTGCTTTCAGTTGGACAGGCCTGCAAGCCTCTGATATAATGTGGACCATATCAGACACAGGTTGGATACTGAACATCTTGTGCTCACTTATGGAACCTTGGGCATTAGGAGCATGCACATTTGTTCATCTCTTGCCAAAGTTTGACCCACTGGTTATTCTAAAGGTAAGAGAGGATCCAGTTTGCAGCAGTTATTCAGAGTGAGCCCGAGGTTTGCACACTTCAATTTATTGTAGTTTGTTTCAATTCATCTAATTTTTGCTAAACCCCTGCCATGTGGGGAACAGTGTTCAGTAAACGAGATGGAAATGGTCCCTGACCTCACAGAGCTCATGTTCTGGGGTAGGAGACAGACACATATATAGATAAAAGGAGTATGTTCAGGAGAAAGATATTGTAGGTCATTTGTTCACTCAACAAATGTGATGGGCTCTTCCGCTGGTGTCACCTATCAGATAGATGCTGGTGAACCACGTGTAAAAGGGAAAGCTGGAGTATCGGAGGGGATGCCATATCCCTCTTGTGTGTGCGTGTGTTTCTGAGTGCACATTTCATTTCCTTTTTTATTTGCAGCATAACACACAAACTGAAGGTAAAGTACACAGAGTGCCACCATCCTATGTGTACAGTTTGAAAATAATTTACCTGTGTTAGATACTGTCTTAGTCAGCTTGGGCTACTATAATAAAATACCATAGTCTAGGTGGCTTAAATAACAGACGTTTACTTCTCATAGCTCTGGAGGCTGTAAGCCTGAGATCAGGGTGCCAGCATAATTGAATTCCTGGGGAAGCCCTCTCTTCCTGGCTTTCTGATGGCTCCTTTACTGCTATATTCTCACATGGTCGAGAGAGACAGTGCTGGTATATCTTCCTTTTTACAAATAAAGACACTCATGCTATCACTGGGGCACCTGCTTCATTACCTTGCATAATTACCCCTAAAAGCCCTGCCTCCAAATACCATCAAGTTGAGGGTTAGAGCTTTAATATAGGGATTTATGTGGGGACACAACATCCAATTCACATCAGACACCCCTGTAAACACCACCAGATAAAGACATGAAACATTCCCACCACTGCAGAAGGTGTTCATACCCCTTCTCTGACAGCATCTGCCCCCCATAAGTTAATCATTCATTTGATACCTATCACCATAGATTAATTTTATCTCTTCTTGGCATTTCATGTAAATGGAGCCAAAGTATATATAATCTTTTGCATTTGGCTTCTTTTACTCAAAATATTCTCTGTGAGATTAGTCCACATGTTGCATGTATCAGATGTTTGTTGTTTTAGCTGGCTGCAAAGTATTCCATTACGTGAATCTGTAAAAATTTTCCCCCATCCTATTGTTAATGAACTTTGGGTTATTTCCAATTTAAGATGGTTTTCTAGAAGTAATTCAGAAGAATAAATGGAATTTTTTCCTATAGAACTTGATGGTACAGCCATTAAGTAAGATCCACAAACTGCAGCTATGCATTATCCTGTAGCAACAAAGCAATGAAAATGACCTCATTTTGCTTATGAAGATACACCCTATGTTGGACTCTATGATAGAGGGATTGGGTTATTTCCCTGATGTGCCCCCAGATCTCTAATGGCCCATCCAGACATCTATTTGGCTGCAGCAAAGGTTCAAGCTAAGGCATAGATGACATCTTCAAAAGTTAAAAAGTCAGGTGTGATCTGGATTTTCATAGGAAATTATCTTCAAATAATACTGTCATTCTCTGTTTTAAGCAAATTCTTACTCTGTGTCCTTCTCAAAAGGATTTGAACTGATTTTTAGTAAGTTCCACCATTAAAAAAATGAAAACAGACATAAAATTATAAAGCCCATTGGGAAAATATAGGTTGGAGGTGTAGGGTGGAAAAGACTAAGGAAATTAAGGAGAAATATAGCAAATGAGTATGTAGTTACAAGCTGAGCTTCTAGTAAGGCAAAGCAATAAGGAATATGGGATCATTTTCATAGCTTATATCTGTGTATCAAGCACACTTGAAGGAAATTATTGCATGATACTCACATTTGTCATTTTTTCTAGACATTTTGCTTAAACCATTGCCATGGTTTGAATATTTGTGCCCCCCAAAACTCATGATGAAACTTGTAAACCAAAAATAAAATCCTGAGGCCCCATCCCGCCAGCCATCTGAATGGACTTCCTCCTTAGCCAGGGTTCTTTTAAAATTTAACCTGAGAGACTGTTTCAGGCCATGACAGGAAGTGGGAGTGGGACATGCCTCATTATACCTCTCTGGTATTAACATCAATACAGACTTTAAGTCTGATAAAAAAAAAAAAAAGATTACAACCTATTCTGTCTAAAGCCTAGTGCCAGTACCTAAAAGCTTCCTGTGCAAATAAGAACTTGGGTCTCCATAATTCTTTATCTTAACCAAGGCATTCCTTTCTATTGATCCCAGGTCTTTAGATAAACTCAACCAATTGTCAACCAGAAAAATTTTAATCTACCTATAAGCTGGAAGCCCCTGCTTCAAGTTGCCCCACCTTTCAGCACCAAACCAATGTATTTTTTAAATGTGTTTGATTGAAGTCTCATGTCTCCCTAAAATGTATAAAACCAAGGTGCACCCTGACCAATTTGGGCACGTGTTCTCAGGACCTCCTGAGGGCTCTGTCATGGCCATGGTCACTCATGTTTGGCTCAGAATAAATCTCTTCAAATGTTTTACAGAGTTTGGCTCCTTTCATCAACAAACTCAATCCCCAGTGTAACAGTAGTAAGCGGTGGGGCATTTAAGAGATGATTGGGCCTCATGAGGGATTAATGGATTAATGGGTTATCATGTTAGTGGGTTAGTTTTGGAGAGTGGGTCTGTTATATAAAAAGCCAGTTTTGCTCTACCTCGTGAGCCCCTTTACAATGTGATGCCCCGACCCTCCTTGGGACTCTGCGGAGTCCCCAACAGCAAGAAGGCTCTCACCAGATGCAGTTTCTTGACCTTGGACTTTCCAGCCCCCAGAACTGCAAGAAATAAATTTCTTTTCTTCATAAATTACTCAGTCTCCGGTACTCAGTTACAGCAAAAGAAAACAGATTAAGACAATACTCTATTACATTCTGCATGAAGAAAAGCATGGGATGGAGATGGTGTTATACGACAGGAATACATGCTGCAAATAATGATCCCACTACTTGCTGACTAGGTGACCTTGGAGCAGCTACTTAACCTTGTACATCATGGGTTTCCCCTCTGTATCATGAGGATGATAGCACACACTCCGTGATGTTATTGTAAAAATTAAATGAGATAACACAGGACATGGCAAGTATTCAGTACTAGGTCTTTTTGCAGCACTTGTTTTGAAATGTCTATAGATGTCTTTAGCTTTTCAAAGAACTTTTATATCTAAAATATATTCCAAAAATATTTTCAGGAAAATAAGGCTGGAAACAATCTATTATAAAGCTGGCTACAGAAAGTTAAGGAACTTAACCAAGACAGCTGCTGTGCTCAGGCAGCTGATCTTTCCTTGGTTGCTGGGGGGTGATCTACTCCTAGGGGTGTGTTAATGAGGGCAAGTCTTAAACTGGCAGGGACAGACATTCCAGGATTTGACAAAAATGTTTCAAATTAGCCTTAGACTTTTTCACTACCATAATATGTGTTCATTTCCCTGTTATTTGTGTCTTCAGGGTGCATGAGAGTTGTGGGGCTCATTTAACTTGAATCAGACATAGTAAACAAGCTAGGGTTTTCATCCAGACCTCTACAACTCCATAGCTCACAACTGTAACCACTGTGCATAGCCATAAGTTGGCATTTGACCTGGTGACCAATGTCTCACCTGGCTCTCTTCTTCCAGACACTCTCCAGTTATCCAATCAAGAGTATGATGGGTGCCCCCATTGTTTACCGGATGTTGCTACAGCAGGATCTTTCCAGGTGATGGGGCTTTGAGGATTGGTAAGAGAGTCTGCCCCCATCCCCCTGACTCCCTCACATACATTCATGCCTATCTATCTGAATCTCTCGCACACAGAGAGCCCCATGAAGCCATTTGCATCATCAAAGCACCCAGAAACCAAGTCTAGGCCTGAGTGGACTTTGGTTCCAGGGAGACTGAGGGCTAACATTTATTTCTCTTCTTCAGTTACAAGTTCCCCCATCTACAGAACTGCGTCACTGTAGGGGAGTCCCTTCTTCCAGAAACTCTGGAGAACTGGAGGGCCCAGACAGGACTGGACATCCGAGAATCCTATGGCCAGACAGAAACGGTACCTGTTCCCAGGGGAACCATGGGCTGTGTGCACTTATTGGGCTTCAAAATTCTCTTTGACAATAAAACATGTTAGCCACCATGTATCATTCATCTATTCGAGAAGTATTTATTGAGCCTCTATGAAGGGACAGGTACTGAGTATTGAAAATTCGGCACAGAACAAAAAAGGCAAAGTTCCTGTTTTCTGGGAGATTACATTCCAGTGAGATTTGGGGAGAGAGAAAATAAACTAAGAAATATCTAGCATGGCAGGTGGTGAGAAATGCACTGGAAAAAGTAAAGTAGATGACATGGGGTGAGAAGTTGGTAAATCACATATGGTAGTCAGAAAATTCCTCTGTGATGGGGAAACATTTTAGCAGAGACCAAAGTTTATCAAACATGTCAAGCACTGTACAAAGCTGCTTAGACTGAAGTGAGGAATGGGAAGAAGGACCCACCATGGCTTTACTGCACCTCCTGAGATATCTCCTTGGAACTCTTGAGGTCTCATGTGCACGATGTGGATTTATGCTATTCTATACTATTTTACTTATCAAAATTACATGGGGGATACTTTTCCCCAACTCTTCTTCTCCTTTTTCCAGTGCCTCTTACTTGTGACTCTCAGCACTTCTTGCCTCTTCCTCTCCACTCTCTTACCCTGCATCCTTCTTTGGCTAATGAGTACCCTTGGTAGAACTTTTGCAGAGTGTTGATGGCAGCTCTGTGGTATGAAAGAGCCAGGAAGAGCTCTGCAAATATGAATAAGGACAATGGAGTTGTGGCAAGCATACCCTGGCAGGGGCCTCCCACCATTCAGAGGAGGACATGTTTAGGATATGCTTACAAGGACACTCAGGTTCCCATGATCTTAATCACTCAGCAGCCTCTCTTCTGAGGTGGGTGGATCAACTTGCCCTTTCCAGCACAGTGGGTGGCGGGAAAAGATGGGTCATTGTGATATCTTTTGTCCAGGCTAGATCTGAGAAAATGACAATCTATGTCTCTGTCAGTGAGGCATCCACCACTCATCTGTTATTCTGTTGGGAAGGTTCATTTCAGGGTTCAAGCAGAACTGGTGCTGCCATGGGAGATACTTTAAAAAGTATATTTTACTGCTTGAGGAAATGGATACTTCATTCTTCATGATGTGATTATTTCATATTGCATGCCTGTATCAAAACATCTCATATATCCCATAAATAGATACACCTATGTACCCACAAAAATTCAAAATAAAAAAAAGGTAGTGTATTTTAGGCCTTACAGATTGCATATTGGTGATTCCATATAGTTTGAAAGGGCTTTGGGTATCCATAGTGTCGTATTAAAATGTGGTTCCCCCTAAAAGAGATTATAATGTGATTGTTAGGTCCTCTTCCTGGGGAGTGGTAGGTGGGTTGCTTCCTGAACAAACAATTTAGCGAAGCCCCTAGGATTGTGGTTCCAGTAATGGGGAGAGAGCCAGGGAATGAGGAGCAGGGGGAGCCACCAAGTGCAGGCCAAGTTCAGGACAGTGTCAGGACCTGCTCTGCAGAAATTTTTTCTTTTTCTGTGACCTTGTACCTCCTCCTGAGGTTTGCTGATCTGTCTGCTTCTTTCCACAGGGATTAACTTGCATGGTTTCCAAGACAATGAAAATCAAACCAGGATACATGGGAACGGCTGCTTCCTGTTATGATGTACAGGTTTGCTCGGGACACTGAGGAGGGAGGAAGTTAGGGGAAACACTGACTTTCAGTGATTTATGTTTTCCATTGTTTATTGAGTCAAAAATAATAGAAAGTACTGATATTAAGATAACATAAGAAAAAAGGGAGGTAGGGAGGTTGGGGGAAGGAAAGAGTGAGGGAAGGAAGGAGGAAAAGGGGAAATGATTTATATTCTTACCATCCAGAAGGATCCACTTTGAATATCTAGCAAATTAGCTAGACAGTACACAAGTATATATGCTTTAAAAACAGAAATGGGGTGAATCTTGACATAATATTTTGTAACTAGCTTTTATCATTTAACAATTTAGGTAAGGATCTTTTCAGTTCAATTAATGCCAAGCTGCAGCATGATTTTTAATGATGTAGTAAATAGTATATATCCACTGCTGTTTATGCCTTTTATTGGACCAATGGATGATGTCCCAGTTTTCACTAGTAAAAATACACTATAATGAATGTGTAGTAGCTAAAGTTTTATTGCTTTCTCTTGTTGTTTTTTGAGAACTAGAATTTGTGTTTGTGTATCTGTGTTATGTGTATAGTTCTGTATATCTAAAGTGTAACTTAGACTCTATTCAGTGTCATATCCAGTTACTTGCCATGCCATTCACTATGATAACCATTTGCTAAGCCCCTTTCTTAGTATCTTATTTCATTCCTATAAAAATCCTGTGAAATAAGCTGTCAGTATCTCTGTTTTATGGGTGAAAGCACTGAAGCACAGAGTTTAAGTAGTTCAAAGTCAGCTAGTAAGGTAGCAGAGTAAATTTGAGTTTTGATCTGCCCGATTTCTAAGTCCACAGGTGAGGCAGGTCTCAAAGATAAGAGGAGGCTATTACTTTATCTGAGCTCCTAGAGCCAAAAGCATCTCCCCAGGCTCATCTGGGCCAGTCTCAATAAAAGGATTCACCTATACTATTCCAGGCAGATAGATCAGAGATCTGAGTTTAAGACTCTTGGGTTCCCCTGGCTTCTGGTTGTTGTTTTCAGTCTCCACTAGAGCAAGAGAGTCTTTCATTTGACCAACTCAGCAATCTCATGATGCCATTGAAGCCATCTCCTGCTGTGTGCATCATTCTTCCAATCTGCTTCTTTCTCCAGATCATAGATGATAAGGGCAACGTCCTGCCCCCTGGCACAGAAGGAGACATTGGCATCAGGGTCAAACCCATCAGGCCTATAGGCATCTTCTCTGGCTATGTGGTGAGAAACTGTGCTCCTCCTCCTCTGTTCCCCAGTGAGGATGGGAGCACTAAACGGGATGAGGGAGGCCAAATGTTCTGAAACTTCCAAGAGGCACTAGATGTGGAGACAAAGAGCGTCCAGTTTTCAAGAATGTATGCTTTGCCAGTGGAAGAAAAGTGGCTATTCAGCCTTGCCATCCTCAGCCTATCACTGTGATCTCATTGGAAGACTTATTTTTCTTCATTTAGCCCTTAGACTCCTCAGGAACTCTCTGTTTCATGCCCAAAATATTATTGACCCTGAACTATACACAGCACCATTCCCCCAAGGGCTGCCTTTCCCTCTCCCCTAGGTATCATCCCCGTGCTCTATGCCATTGATCTTCTTTAGAGCCATGCCAGGCACTTTACATTGAGACTTCACCATCTAGTTGGAGGAATCCCTATCTTCAGATCTTGGGAAGGTAAAGACAGATAATCCTTGAATCTGGCCACCTCACTTGACAGGTGAGGATGGTGGAGCCAGAGATTACAAGACTTGTTCAAGCTCACAACCATTAGAAAGTGGACAGAGAAGACCCCAAGGGCATGCCTTCTGATCCCTGAGATAATTGATTAATAAACTAAATAAACAATAAATCAAATAATAATAGTTTCTACCATTTATTGAATGCATACCATGAGGCAAGCATTGTCCTATAAACACATTTAATTTTTAAACTTTAAACTCATTTAAACTTTAAACTCCTTTAATCCTCCCAGCCACCCTATAAAGTTTTTGGACTCAGCTTGCTCGAGTTCAAAACCCTGCTCTACTATGTATAGTGTGATCTTAGGGAAGTTACCTATCTGTCATGTCTCAGTTTCCTCATCTGTAAGTTGTGTGTCGTGAGTGTGTTAAATAAAAGAATTGTTGTAGATCCGAATGATTATTCCTATTATACAGATGAGGAAAACTGAGCCTCAGCGATCAGGGCAGAGCCACACTGTCCCCTTCTCCAAGCATTTCCTTTGTGTGGTCCCACTCTATTCTCAAATGCCAGTGAAGCACTATGTCATGGGCTTCTCCCCATTTGATAGAAAAGGAAACAGACTCAGAAGCGTCTGTGGGGGAGAATCCTAAGGCCACAGAGGCTCCATGATGCCCATGAGAAAGTCAATCCAGTGGCCAAGAAACCTGGCTTCTGGTCTCAGTTCTACTTTCTGTAATGGCTGTGTAGCTTCAGACTAACCTCTTGATGTTTCTGGTCATCAGTATCCCTATATTCCCAATGATGGAGTGAGGCTAAGAATTCTTTATGCCACCATATATAATCCAGTAACTGAACCTCCAGTCTGGAGCCCATGCCCCTATACCTGAGTCAGATAGGAAGATGCACTGACAAGGGATAAAGCTCAAGCCTTTTCATTGCTTATAAGCAAGTGCCTCAGCTGAATAGACGGACCCAGCTATTGTAGAAATATGCACGTTAGCCAGGGTCCCAGGGGGCTTCCTGGCTAATGTCTCTAGAACTTTCAAATTTACAAAGAAGCTAAGAAAAGTACCTAATCAAAATGATAGCTTTGAGTGGTGCTATGGAGTGAGCAGAGATTAGGATATCTATGAAAGGGGAGATGGAATCAATTGGGGAAAATGCCCTAAGCATGGATGAATGAATACATCAATAATATCCATCAGACTGGACCTAGAGGAGTAGCTGAGAGACCCTGGGTGGAATAACTTCAATAAATGGGAAAGATCCAGTTCTGCCTGTGCCCTAGGGTTGGCTGGTTCAGGGCATGTCTGCCATGTTCACGTTATACACTGCACACCTGCAGTTTTAATAAGACTCATAGCATTTGTTCATGGCAGCCCCAGGGCAGGGGATTTAGGCTTTGCAGGCACAATGACTCTGTCTTTCTGTGGTCACCAGGACAATCCCGAGAAGACAGCAGCCAACATTCGAGGAGACTTTTGGCTCCTTGGAGACCGGGGAATCAAAGATGAAGATGGGTATTTCCAGTTTATGGGACGGGCAGATGATATCATTAACTCCAGCGGGTGAGCTTGGTTTCTGGGTTGGGAAGGGAAATCTGGGTCTTTACTCTGGCTGGTTCCAGACTTCTGGAATGGCCTAGAGGTTCGGTGTCCAGTGTTCTCTGAAGGACAGGTTCTTCTGCAGGTACCGGATTGGACCCTCGGAGGTAGAGAATGCACTGATGGAGCACCCTGCTGTGGTTGAGACGGCTGTGATCAGCAGTCCAGACCCCGTCCGAGGAGAGGTGATGGGGAAGCAGTAGCCTGGGGGTGAACACATATGAACACAAGGGCAGTGTAGTATGTTGATTTAAGAATAGGGACTGTGTGGCTGAACACTCTGAGACCCAATCTTGGCCCTGCCACTTACTAGCTATGTGACCTTGGGCAAGCTACTTGGCCTCTCTGTTTCTCAGTTTCCCCATCTGTAAGATGAGGGATTGTTATGAGGGTTAAATGTGCTAATATTTGTAAAGTACTTAAGTATGGTGATTTCTCAAAAAACTAAACAGAACTGCCATATGATCCAGCAATCCCACTACTGGGTATTTATCCAAAGGAAAAGAAATCAGCATATCAAGAAGATGTCCACACTCCCATGGTAATTGCAGCACTATTCACAATATGAAGATATGGGATCAACCTAAGTACCCAATGGATGAAAGGATAAATAATATGTGGTATATATACACAATGGAATACTATTTGGTGTTAAAAAAGAATGAAATCATGTCATCTGCAGCAACATGGAGAGAACTGGAGGTCATTATGTTAAGTGAAGTAAGCCAGGCACAGAAAGATAAATATCACATGTTTGCACTCATAAGTAAGAGCTAAAATAGTTGATCTCATGGAGATAAAGAGTAGAGTGATAGATACCAGAGGCTGGGAAGGGTGTGTGGGTGGGGAAGTGGGGGATGAAGAGAGGTTGGTGAATGGGTATAAGCATACAATTAGATAAAAGCAATAAATTCGAATGTTCAATAGCAGAGTAGGGTGACTATAGTTAACAACCATGTATTGTATATTTCAAAATAGCTAGAAGAGAGGACTTGAAATGTTCTCAACACACACAAATTATAAATACTCAAGGTGATGGACACCCCAAGTATCCTAACTTGATAATTACAATATTTGCATGTAACAAAATATACTCATACCCAATACATATGTACAAATATTATGAATCAATAAAAAATTTTAGAAAGTAAAGTGCTTGGTTGGGAGGCTGAGGCAGATGGATCACGAGGTCAGGAGTCCAAGACCAGCGTGGCCAAGATGGTGAAACCCCATCTCTACTAAAAATACAAAAATTGGCCAGGCATGGTGGCAGGCATCTGTAATCCCAGCTACTCAAGAGGCTGCGGCAGGAGAATCACATGAACCCGGGGGGCGGAGTTTGCAGTGAGCCGAGATCGTGCCCCTGCACTCTAGCCTGGGTGACAGAGTGAGACTCTGTCTCAAAAAAAAAAAAAAAAAGAAAGAAAGAAAGAAAGAAAGAAAAAGAAAAAAAGAAAGTGAAGTGCTTGGAACAAGGCCTAGCACATAGTAAGTACTATATAATGTCTATTTTGATGAGGCTGGAAGGATTCTATCCTGCTGTTTGGTATTTGAATCAGAGTCTGATTCCTGACCAGAAGCACAGAGGAGGGATTTGAGCCAAAGGACAGAGCCCGTGTGCCACAGAGTCCGCAGTGAAAATAAAGGGAAAAAGAAAGACCCCTATAAAGCCAGGGTTATAGAAATAGGCTCAGATGGGGTCTAGTGGACTTTGATGTGTGTGTAGGAAAATATTAAGGTGGGATGTGTGGATCAGTGTCCTAGCACATTCCCGCAGGGTGTAAGCCTGGCACTATCATACCTCTGGTATGTACAGAATACATCATACAGAAAATTATGGGAACCACTGAGCAGTGAGGCCAAGGGGGATCCCCTGCTGAGAAAATCCTGTGTGCCCAGCTCTGAGCTAGCCCTGCTGTATATGATATCATTTTATTTACCGTAAGTTCAATTTGGCTATTTTATCCCCACTTTACAGATGGGAACACTGAAGTTTGGAGAAGTTAACACATTGTTTAGGGTTATGGTTTTCAGTCTATTTTTCTCTTTTCTCCCCCTGTATCTTCTTTCTCCTTATCTGTCTCTATTGTTATTGGAGTATGAGGTGAGCCTAGTCTCAATCTTTTGTCCACCTGCTCCTCCAATAAATGACTTCAGAGAGAGCTGTAACCTCATTCATGTCCCCAGTTTTCTCCTTTTCCCTTGACCTGGATCACTGGGGGTGCAAATGAGGAGATACAAGGGTGATGGAAGTCTTAATGCCAATTTCACATTATTCCAGGAGATGACTACACACTCTAATCCCTTCTCTCTTGCCTTCATCTTTTTTGCAGGTGGTGAAGGCATTTGTGGTCCTGGCCTCGCAGTTCCTGTCCCATGACCCAGAACAGCTCACCAAGGAGCTGCAGCAGCATGTGAAGTTGGTGACAGCCCCATACAAGTACCCAAGAAAGGTAAGGCCTTTGAGCTCCCAAGTCACTCAAACTTGAGAAATAGATTGTTTTCCTGTTATATTTATCTTCTTCAGGAGGAGGACAGTCCTCTAATTTTAAAAAGTCTTTCTGGGCTGTGCGCGGCAGCTCACGCCTGTAATCCCAGCACTTTGGGGGGGTGAGGCGGGTGGATCACCTGAGGTCAGGAGTTCAAGATCAGCCTGGCCAACATGGTGAAACCCCGTCTCTACCCAAAATGCAAAAATTAGCCCGGTGTAGTGGCATGTGCCTGTAATCCCAGCTACTCGGGAGGCTGAGGCACGAGAATCGCTTGAATCTGGGAGGTGGGGGTTACAGTGAGCCGAGATCATGCCACTGCACTCCAGCCTAAGTGACAGAGTGAGACCCTGTCTCCAAAAAAAAAAAAAAAACTCTTCCTATGCTCAAGAAAGCCCAGAAAGACAATCTAGCAACTATCTTGATGCCTGAAAAATGACCTCAGCTTTTGACTCACTCTGAATCAAAAGCCAAATGCTATCAAGGGAATAAGTTCTAGCCAGTATCTTACCTGTATTCCCATTCTCTGCACTGGGTTCTTGCTATAGTATTCAGGGTTGTGCAACACTCAGTTGCAAGTGACAGAAATCTAGCTTGACATTTATTGCTCATGCAATTGAAAAGTCCAGGGGTGGGGAAAGCTTTCATTATGGCTAGTCCCAGGCATTCCTAGGATGTGGTCAGATGTATCTCTTTCACCCTTTGACTCTCTTTCCTTTGTAGTGGCTTGATTTCTTGGAATGCTTTTTCTTTGTGGCTCTATCAGCTCCAAACATATATTCTCAGCAGCTTAGAAAACTCCAGTAGAAAATGAGCATGTTTTTCTCCAAAGGCCTCAACAAAATTCTCTGGGTTGACTCTCACTGGACCAACTTGGGCCATGTGTCCATTGCTAAATGAATCCCTGTAGCCAGGCCAATGTCACACTGATTAGCCATGTTATCCTTAGAGAAAGTGCAGGGGGGATGGGGGAGAGAGAGCTGCCCTACCCCATGACATGGACTGAGAGGGAGGGGTGGCTCCCCACAGGAAAAGGGAAGTGTTCTTACGAGACAAGACAAAAGCATAGTTTTCAGCTTCTTTCATTCTGGGACAGAGAACTGAGGCACAGAGGTTGACATGGCAGGAGAACCCAGTTATTGGATTTGGGTCCCAGATAGGAGTTTGTCCCAGAGAGAGAGAAAAAAACTGAGTCTAGGGTAGAAGGTGAGAGCAACTATGCTGAGCTTAGAGTCCCTTAGATTCTTATGTAGCCCAGATGCCACCTGCCTTTCCTCAGCACAGGCTAATTGTCATAGGTCTTCTGAGAAGCAGGCCATGGGGAAAGAAGTTACCACGCAAGAGGCTTATTAGGGAGTGTTTTGGAATCAACCCCTGGGGGAAGTGAGAGGAAGGGAAAGAAAGGATCAGAACTGAGCAGAGGGTGAAGTTGCACTGTGACTTAGTCTCAATGGGAACTCCAGCCAATCCCATGGGAGTTCTGAAGCTAGTATAACCTTTCAGTGTTGTCCTAAGGCAAGGTGAGGAAGGGAAGGGGGTCTTTACAGTCACAGGTGGATCAGGTATAGATGTGTAGGCTGCCCTGAGAAGGAGTGTGACCTGGGACAAGACAGCTGTCTTTGGCTGAGGCAATCCTCATATTGGTCTGGCAGTGGGGCGGGACTTCTTTGTCCCTGGAGGAGGATCTCAGCTGCATATCAGAGTCCACCACATGGACTTGCAGCCTCTGAGAGTGAGGCAGCATAGCACAGTCTCAGGAATCAGACTGTTGGGTTCAACGTTCACCTCCACCACCTACTCAATAACCTCTGTGATCCTCAGTTTCCTTATTTGCAAAATGAGAATAATCCTGTTACCCCTCCACAGATTGTTAAGGATGAGTTCATTTCAGAAGGCATCAGACACTTAGAAGAGTGACTGGCACATAATAAGCATTTAATAAGTATTTACAAAGGAGGTTAGAAATCCAGGCACACCAAAGATATTACGAACGTTTAAGTATAACTGAATATTGTAGAAGGCTGAGTCAAGGAATCCTACCACACAGTGTGCAGTGTCTTACTCAAATATCTCAATAGATGTGTCTCTTTCTGCAAGTCTCTCCTCTAGAATTCTCAAGGCAGCAGATTATTCCCACCTTCCCCCTCCTTCCACCAACTACATCCCATCCCTTCTGCTTCTCTCTTCATGACAAACAGAGTAGCTTCCTTCTTAGCATTAAATATGGATACCTCCTGTGGCTTTCATCCACTCTCTATCTACCCTTTGGGGCCCAAATAGTAAATATTTTAGGCTATGTGGTCTATGTTGCAACTACTCAACTTTGCCCATGCAATGCTAAAGGTTGACAGTTTCTAAATGCATGGGTATGACTGTTTCAATGAAACTTTATTGATAAAAACAGGAAGTGGGCTGTATTTTGCCTGCGGGCCATAGTTTGCTGACCTCTCCTCCATTTCATTGTGTTTTGAACAAACTCTTCTCAACAAAGTGAGTCTTGACTTATAGAAGAATTCTTATATCAGCCACTAAGAAGATACTTTTTCTATCTCAGTATCCCTATTATTAAATTAAAGTTAATAAAGTGTTAATTTTTATTAAATTCAAGACCATCTAACACTTAAACCAATGGCATGGCAACTGAGCCACATCATTGGAAGCCTCAATGAGGCATCTTCACCATCCATGTTTTTGTATTTGGGAATATTAGAGATAGAGGATCCTCAACTTCAAACATTCCTTTTAACAAGAGCAAATAGTGAAATTGGAGAGATTTTATAGTTTTCCTTAGGGTACATTGATAGGAAATGATTGATGTGGAATTCAAAATGAGGTATCCTAATTCTTAGATGTCTAAAGACCTCAGATTAAACCAGATTAATAACCACAGCTAATATTTTTCAGTGGTTGCTCCATGCCAGTAACTTAGCCTGCATAATCTCCTTTTGTCCACATAATCACCCAATGAAGTTACTATTATCCTCCATCTTACTCAGTGGGGAAACTGAGTCTTAGCAAAGCCAAGGACCTGGCGAAAGCCAGATGATTGGTAGAGGAGGAGCTGGGGTCCAAAGAGACTGATGTCAAGGCTTAGCTGGCTGACTGCTGTGCCATGTTGTGTCTGTTATGCTGTTCCTTCTCTGTCTGAGAATATGTCAAAGACCTTTATGCCCAATTCTAGCCATCCTCTTATTGTCCTCATCCCAGAGCACTTTCTGAAGCTTCTTATTGCACAGGGCGGCTGCCCTGAAGTGGCTCCAGCCTGAAGAACTTCCCCTCACTCTACAGCAGTTCTGAAAAATGCAACCCACTGTCATCCCAGATTACCCACCCTGGACCAATTTGTCTTTCAACAGATAGAGTTTGTCTTGAACCTGCCCAAGACTGTCACAGGGAAAATTCAACGAGCCAAGCTTCGAGACAAGGAGTGGAAGATGTCCGGAAAAGCCCGTGCGCAGTGAGGCGTCTAGGAGACATTCATTTGGATTCCCCTCTTCTTTCTCTTTCTTTTCCCTTTGGGCCCTTGGCCTTCCTATGATGATATGAGATTCTTTATGAAAGAACATGAAAGTAATTTTTGTCTTGCCTTGGTTATTAGCACAAAACTTTACCATGTTAGATGTTGAAAGAAGAAAGGGAAGGATTGAGAGAGAGTGAAAAGGAGAGGGTAACAGAAAAAGAGGAAAGAAAAGTAAGTCAGGGAAATATTAAAACTGCAAGGGAAAACAATTGAAAAAGAAATAAAGTAGGGAAGGAAGGAGAGAGGAAGCAAGGGAAGGAGGAAGGAAGGAAAGAGGAGATGAAAGGTGGAGAAAAGATGGAAGAAAAATAATTGAAGGGAGAATCAGAAAAATAAAGAGAAGAAAGGAAAGAAATAAAGAGAGAAAGAGAAAGAAGAAAGAGCAAAAGAACACAAGAAAGAAATAGAGGGAGAAAGAGAGGGAGAAAGGGAGAGGAAAAAGATTTTAAAAATAAAAATAGTAAAAGAAACTGATAAAGAAAAGTAATGGAAGACAGGAAGAAAGGAAGAGAGGGAAGTAAAGAGGAAAACTTATAAATATTCCCACAGATAGACAAAGTCAAGCATAAAACTGGAGCTTGAGAAGAAAATGAAAGGCCGTGGCACCTTCTTTTACCCTAGGAGAAGACCTCCATACAGGAAGACTTGTGTGTGGGGTTGGGACATTAGAATCATCCGCAAGTCACCCCAAACCTTGAAACTGTCAGGGTCAGAGGGGAACCACCATTTATTAAGCATTTGCCATGAGCCAGGCACTGACCCAGACACATTATAAATACCACGTTGTTTCACCTGTGTGTGGCATCTGCAGACCTTAGATCATAGCTGTGAGAACAACGTAAGCACTGCCAAAGTTATCAGCTACCCATGTCTCATGTTTTTCATGTTATCTACTCTTCCTAGAATCAAATATTAAAATAATTTTAAAACCAAGATCCTGACAATAGTCTTTGGGAAAAACAAAGAAAGGCAGGGATGAGGTAAATGTACGCTTCCAACAGCTTGTGAGTTGGGGAATCCATGGAGAGAGATTGGGGAGGTGGTTTTGTTGAAAGAACAACCAGCACGTCAATTCCTGGGGCTTCTGGGACACCAGATCTATGGTCCAGGAGATGGAGAGAGGTGAGCACTATGAGGACTTCACCTACAACCCAGAGATGGAGGATGAATGTTCCTAGCAATTTCAAGTAAGTAAGAGAAGAAAGCAAAGGTTCTCTGAGAGCCCATGACTCTTCTTAAGAAGACTTAGTAATAACAACAACAATAGTAATAATAATATTGATCGTTCATCAAGCACTTGCCAAGAGTCAGGTGCTGAGCAACTGACTAAGCAAACACACATATTAATCCTACTTAAGGTTCACAATTACCCTTTGGTTCAGGCACTATTATTTTTTCCATTTTACAAAGGAGCAAATTAAGACTCAGAGATATTAAATGACAGAGCCGGGTTCTAACACAGGCCAAGCTGCATGCAACACCTATGCTTTCAATTTCTAAACTCCATCAATTTGCTTTTCTTGGCTTCTGGACCTTGACAAAGCCACTCTCTCAGTCTGTACTTGTTAGGGTCCTCCAGAGAAATAGAACCAATATATACATATATGTACTCCGCAACTTAGGATGGGGTTACATCCTAATAAATGTATCATAATGTCAAAAAAATTGTAAGTCAAGAATCCTCTGTACACACACACACACACACACACAGAGAGAGAGAATGAGAGAGAGAGAGAGAGAGAGAGAGATTGGCTCAAAGAATTGTGTAGTTTGAGAATTCCCAAGATCTACACCTTGGAAGCTGAAGACCCAGGAAAGCCAATGTGTATATCCAGTCTTAGTCTGAAGACCTGAGAACCAGAAGAACCAATGGTGTAAGTCCCAGTCTGAGGGCAGCAGAAGACCAATGTTCCAGCTCAAGAAGTCAGGCAGGAGGACTTCTCTTTTACTCAGCCTTTCTGTTCTACCTAGGTCTCTAATTGCTTGGATGAGTGCCCCACCCCCACACTAGGGAGGGCAATATTCTTTTTTTTAAATTATTATTATTATACTTTAAGTTTTAGGGTACATGTGCACAATGTGCAGATTAGTTACCTATGTATACTTCTGCCATGCTGGTGTGCTGCACCCATTAACTCATAATTTAGCATTAGGCATATCCCCTAATGCTATCCCTCCACCCTCCCCCAACCCCACAACAGTCCGCAGAGTGTGATGTTCCCCTTCCTGTGTCCACGTGTCCTCATTGTTCAATTCCCACCTATGAGTGAGAATATGCGGTGTTTGGTTTTTTGTTCTTGCGATAGTTTACTGAGAATGATGATTTCCAATTTCATCCATGTCCCTACAATATTCTTTATACAATCTGATACAAATATTAATCTCATCCAGAAATACAGACATACCCAGAATAATGTTTGGCCAAAAGTCTGAGATCCCCGTGGCCCAGTCAACTTGACACATAAAGTTAACCATCACACAGTCGTCTTACAAAATATACACTAGAAGGCAGATATACTGTAATATGCTCCCCCTATAGTTCACTGAAATACAGCAGATATTTGTTGCCCATAGTAGAGAAATGCAACCTGCTAATCAAATACAAAACTTTGTTTTTCTCAATCTGAATTTATCAGTGTTTGAGGGAGTCTCATTTAACTGAAAGCTTCCAAGAATTTAAAATGAGGCAGATTGCTCATTCTGACACTTGGATTCATGTTTAGTTTTCTCTGTCCACTGCATGCTTGCATAGGCAGCAAGAGGTCTCACCATCACTCTTCGTGCTGGATGATGATCTGCTGATAAGGCCTCACATTTCATCCCCATTTTCCCAGTGTCAATAGCCCCTCAATCTCCCAACCTTAAGAGATGTGAAAAAGAATTATACTTTATAGATGCCTCTGTGGACAGCAAGGAAGAAAGGGGTATACCCAGCTGGGAGATCTTGGTGCTGCCTTAGAAACACCTGATGTGGCTTCATGAGGTGACTTCTGTTTTGGAGGTGGAGTGGAAGACAGCAGCAGTGGAAAATGATGATGTATGGCCAATATGTAGGGCCAATGAGTTGGAGACATTTTAGAGTATGCCATAACTGAGAAACTTTGGATATAGAGGGAAACTAACCAATTTTTAAAGGAAGATTTCCAATTAAAATCAGTGTGAACACCCAACCCATTACCATGTTGTCTAAATAAACTTCACTGGTTTCTGTTTTAGCAAACATTATTGAGTTTTGAGGATTTGAACTCTAGTTTCTACGACTGCCAAATTATGCAAAGACTAGACTACATAGGCTCCTAGTATTTATTGGGATTATACATTGGTTAGCATATCATGTGAGGATCACATAAAGGTGTCGTTAGTAAGAATGGAAACTTTTAAGTAAGCAAGTGAGATCTGGGAGTAAATCCTGGCCCATCGTCTGTCATAAATGTTGTCTTAAATAAGCTTCATTAAGTTGCAAGATGTATAAACCTATTCAGACTAGCAAAAAGTATTCTATTTCAAGGACCCATTGATAATTTCACAGGATTGAGGAATATGGGAATCAACCAGCTCTCATAAGGGCATAACCAGCTACTTGTTAGAAAACCAAAAAAAAAAAAAAAAAAAAAGCAAAAACAAACAAACAAAAAGCCATCAGGAGCCCAGGAAGCCACTCTATCCAGCTCTGTGGGAACAGATTACAATATATCTATCTCTTTTTCCCCCTCAACTATGTGTATCCTTTTTTTTCCTTGTAAGTATTGAGACTAATGTCATAAAGTGGCTTCTCCCACCCTCTGGCTTCATCACCCTCCAGCTTCAGTGCCACTACCTAAATTCCAGAGAGAATGAATCTGATTGATCCAGCTCATGTGAGTTGCCCACATGTACTCTGATTATCACAGAGTACAAATACGGCTACAGGGGCCCAATTTCTTTGGACTGGGAAAAACTTTCAGAGAAAAGGGACAAAGGGTGGCATGAGACACCTCCTAATTTGACTACCCATTTAGACACAAACTAGCAAGTTTTTGCAAAGATTGAGCCTACCTTCCAACATTACTCAATGCCTCTTTCCTCCTTCTTGCTAAAAGCCTTTCTCTCCATATATAGACCTTCTGCCCATTCAGTCTCATTGAAATCTTGATAAAGGCTGAGACTTCACCTGATTGTTCCCAGGACCCTGTCTAATGAGACCCCAGTTGCTAGAGAAAATATCTGTCTAGTCAGGCTCTCTCTCACTGTGAAAGGCACTGAGAGGATTTAATTCGTAGAGTGATTAGAATCTGATTTCCTAGATACTAATTATCTGTGTGCCATGCCCCTTTAAGGAGGTTTCCTGCTAACTCTGGCTGTCTTTCCTTTTAACCTATGGCCTGCTATTTTTATTCTGTACTGAGAATATATTTTTGATCACATCTCCTTACTCACCACCCAATCCATGAGTTCATTAACTTCTCCAGGCTCAGGGATGATTGATGATGGAAACACATCACTTTTAAAGGAAAGCTATACCCTACCCACAGTATAAAATCTGCCTCCCTTCCCTCCTCACCCCCAACTTTAATCTCCTTCTGCCTATGACTTTGACAAAGCAATCATAATATTCAACCTGTATCTTTCACAAAGACTGGTTTGCTATGACTACTGTGAAATCACCAACTCGCCTTTCTCAGGATGAGGCAAAGCTAGACCACTTTATCCTTTCTGCTCATTTTCTGATCTTTACTTACAAACAATATCTTTTGAGTCGCTCTGAAAACATAGACTCATCCACACCACATCCACATGAATTTTAGCTTACCTAGAGAAATCAACTCCCAAATCATCCTCTTTTATGATAACTTGTCTATACTTTTATGATAACTTGGCTTTAGTTGGCTGTACTTTCATACTCTATACTTTTATACTCCAAAATCATCCTCTTTTATGAAGACATCCTGTTTTATAACTTGGCTATACTTTTATACTCTCCTACATTGTCTTGGGAACTCTTAATATGTCTTTTATATGCCTCTTCTTTTTTTGTCTTTAATAAGACATATTAAGAGTTCCCAGGACAATGTAGGAGAGCATTTTGGATTGGAATCAGTATTCGAGATTCAAGCTAAGTTGTATTCTGCCTCAGAGCATTTTCACTTCCTGGAATTCTGACATGTTGATTCTAGAATCAAAATCAAAACTGCATTCCAACCTGGGTGACAGAGGAAGATGCTGGTTCTAAAAAGAAAAGAAAAGTACACCTTGCTTGAGTAATCTAAACCAAATATGTACATAATGCACCAAGTTACAGATGCGTCTGATTCAGGGACTGATCCTTTAGCACATCACCCTTGTAGCCAAGTCAAATTCCAAGCTAGTAGAACAATAAATGCCCTCAAAAAATGCATAGTTGACTGAGTTCATTGGTCTGCTTAATATACTTTCATGAGTCACCTTACTTTCCAAATAAAGTCCAAACTCAATATCATGCAATACAGTGACCACTGCCTCTGTCATTTCTGTAAAGTTGGACCTGATACTGAAATAAGACTGAATGTAAATGAGCTGGCTCCTCCCCTCCAAGTTATTTATGTACAAGTTCCTCTTCTATCTACAGATAATAGCGTGAAGTCTGGGGCACCTCATGCCATCAACACATTTACAAATGCACTTTCCCGGTTGGAGCCTGGGAATCCTCCAGAGCTAATGATTGATTGGGGATGTCAAGAACATACCATTCTGTATCACAGAGCTTGTAATAATTACCTCTTGGGTTTGGGGGTTATTGGAACATGTGGCCTCCTTTGTCTTAAAGATCTTACAGGATGGATTTTCTCTAATGTTTTGGGAAGCTGCTATAGCAGTTTCTATGCAGCCCTCTGAACATACAAACCTTGCCTTAGACTGAGATGGTCATTGCTCCATTATTAGTGTAAATTGGATACCTCCTCAACAGGACCATGCCGTCGATGAATTAGTGAGGTGGATCCTAAATGTGGATTTTGAACGTGTTGCCTCAGTACATGATTACATTGAGGAAGTATTGTGGTAGTTTTACATCACATCCACTAATTCTTTGACATACCTCACATCCAGAGCTGGTATCTGTCCCTTCTCCTGGAATCTGAATTGACATTAGCAGCTCATTGATTAGGTAATTTCTGAGACTAAATCTTCATAGGTGATTTAACCTTAATTGTATTTGTAGGTTCAAATCACCTAGTAAAAGTCTGAGGCCACTGTGCTGTGAGGAAGTCCTGGCCACACGCAGGTGCCTCTTGTAGGTGTTCCAGCCAACAGCCCCAGCTGAAACCCCATGAGTGAAGCTTCCTTCCACTCATCCCAGATAGAATACTTCAGCTTGAGTTACTATAACAAAATATCATAGATTGGAAGACTTCAACCCCAGACATGTATTTCTCACAGTTCTGGAGGCTGGGAAGTGCAAAATTAAGGTGCTGGCTGATTAATTTCCCGGTGAGGGTTCTCTTCCTGGCATGCAAACATCTGCCTTCACACTGTGAGCTGTCCTCAGCATACCCTTTGGATTCCCTCCTGTCCAGAGGGGGCCAAGGTGGCAGGGGGCTGGTGTGTCAGCAGTGCCCCAGCCTGTCCACACCTAGCCAGGCTGTGACAGTGCCAGGGTTCAGCCCCAACCATGCTTGGATATCAAAGTGAGCACCAGGAGTGGGGAGAGGCCAGGCAGCAGGAGTAGACATCCCCAAACCTGTGGGGACAGGAGACACCTTCCTGGGCCCCTGAGGGGACAGAGTGCAGACACGCTCCAGCGTAGAGCCATGGCAGGGCAGCTGCAGCTGCATCCAAGGGGCTCTCACCTCACCAACTTAGAAGGGGTGGGGCTCCTGTTTGTCCCTGGCTCCCACTGGCTCCATGGAGCATGCAGCTTCAGCTGTGCCTCCTCACAGCCTGGGGTGGGGAATCCAGGTCCTTGCTGGCCCTGGGCTGGTGTCTGGGGCAGGGGCGACGTTGCCATGAGCTCCCCTCCATGGCCCTGGTGCTCAGGGCTGGCCTGGGGCTCCACCTTGCCTGGCTCATGGCCCTGCCTTGTGGGGACACCTCCAGGAGTGAATTGCAGGTTCCAGGACTGGCCATCAGGAGTGTCAGGCTTAGTAGTCACCCTGATGTGGGGTGGAACCTGGGGATGTGGCCCTGGGTGGCCCCAAGCAGAGCCTCTTCCTGAAGTGCAGGAACCTGGTGCCTTCAACAAGTGGGTATGGTGGCCATACTGCTGGCCAGGGCCCCGAAGTGGATGCTGCTCCAACCTCTTGCTCTGGGCTCCTGAAGTGCTGCCAAAGCTCCATGCCCCAGGCCTGGCACCCATGTTCCATGTGCAAGCACTGCACCACCCTGGGCCCAGTTCCACCTTGGGGCCCCCTTCTGCCAGACCTCACTGCTCCCCCGCCAGCAGGCAACTCATCCTGGACCCATCGCAGCAGCTTTAAGGGCTTCCAGGGCTCCCAGGGCTCCCAGGGGCAGGCTCAGGGCCTGTCTACCTCTTGTCCATGCCCTTCTTGCAGTGGCAGAGAGCAAGAGTGGTGATGCGGGGTCAGGGTCTGGAGTGGTGGAGGCTCTGGTCCTGGGGGCAGGTCTTGCCTGGCCACACAAAGCTGGGGTTGGTGCAGTTGGCTGCCTTGGGGATGCGGGGCACAGGGGTCTCCCCACTGCCACTGCTGCTCTCACAGTTGCTTCTGCCACCACTGCTTGCACCTCCCCACTATGGCTGGCAAAGTGGCAGTGGCCACTCCAGATGGCCCACCACTGCCATCAATCCCCCCTCTGAAGATGTACATCTAACTGCTGTAAGGATAGGGATGATGACCACTCTTAACTGCTTCATGCTGACATGGGGTGTTGTTTTGAGGAAAACAGCAGTTGGATCTCTCTCAGAGACCTATCTAAGGATCCCTGGTAAAAAGGGAGCTATTGTGTGAGGCTCCAGTTGCATTACCGCTTGGAGTTTGATGGGCCATCCCTCTTGTCTCTTCTCAGCTGCAGTCATAAATCACTGGTTGGTTCACAAGAATATACTTTACTCAATTGTCAAAAGCTGCAAATAACTCAAAAGAACAGCTTCTTTGACTCTGAAAAGCAAAACAAAGGATTAGCAATGTTCTAAGCAAGAGGTCAAAAATATTACTTCAGTCTTCCATTAGTTCAGTCCACCCAGTCAACTCTTGTTCGCAGTCTCTAAAGTTATCAAAAACCTGCCCTTGAGGACTATAATCCATCTTTTGAAGAGGATCAAAATAAGACAATTGTCTGTGAATGTCAAAATGTCCTAGGGTAGTTACAGTCAAAAACACGATTGACAAAGAAATTTAGTCACCTCTGTGGTCTACAATAACCCAACAAAATAACCCTAATTATGATTAATAACACATACTCAGACATCAGAATTTTAGCAATCCCATACTATTTTAGAACACATATTAACATTATTCACTAAAATATAACCTGAAAATTAAACACCACCTTATTTGGACAATCCTGCATAACTAAATGTGTCTAATAATCCTGTTTACTTCTCCTTTGGATGCTCCAGGGGCCCTCTGTAGCATCCAAATTTAAGGGTTAGAAAAGATGATTTCAAAGCTGAAACTTGATATTGGGAAGCCTACCAAATATGTTGAAAGCTTAAAACACTTAATAGAATTTCAGATTACCATAAGTCATCCATTTAGCTAAAATAGATAATTTAAATTTTGAAAAACAAAAACCTTTACTCATTAAGAGAGAAGACCAAGTTTTCCAAGCAATCTAACTTTTGTCCTTCCCTTCTTTTTTTGGAAGTTTATTCACAAGGCAAACAAAAATCATCCATTACACTAAAATCTTGTTCAAGCAAGAGAAAGCCAAATTTCACCCTTGCATTAGTCAACTATTTATGTCAACCTCATTTTTTGGTAATGAAACCTCACAGAAAAATCCATCCAATCTGAGTTTGACCATGAAGTGAGATTCTTATAAACCTTTTATAACCCTTTACACCTTCCACAATTTGTTCAAACCTTTAACTTTCCAGGAATTCTTTAACCCTCTAAACTTATGCAGAAATTTATATTCCCATGCCTTCTTATAATCTTTTACCAAAACCACATTTTACTCTCCTTACAAACTTTGCATGTAAATCCATTTTCAGTAGTCTCAATTACATATTACAAAGTTAACTCTCAGCCATTTTAATTTTGGTTTAAAACCTGGTAAGTTATTTTAATTATGTATTAGGTGTGGATAAGATCTGACTTTTTCCAGCATAGTTAGTGGCGTGGTTAACTCCATATGTCCCCAGGCCTTACCAACTGTAAAGCAGGCAAGTTGAACAGTTTTCAAAAGCCAAAGAAGCAGTTTATGACCTTAAAGCATTTAGCAAGCCTAATATCTGAATTATTTCAGATATGAACTGCATGTCTACATAATTTGGATCACATGTGTACATTTTGAAGACATTTTCATTTTATGAATAATCTTTAAAACTCTTTTTATTTCTCAAAGATTAAAGTCATGTCAACTAAAAGGTATTACAGCTTCTATTTTTTGTTAAGAATATTTGATATAAGCACTTATTTTCCCTCAGCCAATCAATTAGAGCTCTTTTATATAAACATCACACACATAACACATATATAACTACAAAGACAGACAGAAGGAAATCCAGGAGTTGTCAGATTTTTCACGTGCTAATCTCTTAATTGGATTACTGGCCTCAGGGTTGAGCCCTTCAAGAAACAGAACTAGGAAAACATGCAGTTCCTAAGGCCTAATAGACAGGCACAGATTTTGAGAGAGATTCCTGGGGTTTTGTGAGGGTAACAGGTTTTTCCCAAAACAGGGTCAGTGGTGCCTCCTCCATTTTCCCAAGGAGTCCCAGGCCATCAGAAGTTATCTTGGGGCCTCTCATGTGTGCAGTAAGAGTGGCAAGACAAAATGGGGGAAAATAATTCAGTCAACTGAGAAGAAAATCCTTTTTTTCCAGAAAAACAAGATCCACAAAGAGACATCAAGTCCTGTTAAATATACCTATAGCTTGGATATCCATTTTAATTAAGCTGACTTTTAACCATAGCTCTCCTTTTTAAGAAGTCCTTTTAAATCTCTTATTACCTAACCTTAGCCATGCCAAATGGCCAATACTTCTGGCTTTTGAACTCATAGAGAGGCAGAGAATACAGTCATTTTTCACCATTCTTGCAACCACTTTGTACAGAGACAGAGAGAGAGGCCAGAAATCTGACTGGTAGGAACTTTTACCCTTTGCCTGCATGTCAGGCTCCTGGGTTCCCTTCCCCTGAGCCATGGAGTCCTGTGCAGGGGAACAGACAAAGAACAGTTGTCTCTCCTCAAGAGATTGCCAAGCAGTTTAAGATTTGAGAAAATTAAACTCTTCCCAGGATGCATCCAAGGGGAGTGTCCTGTGGTACAGAGACATGATTAACCATCGTGAAAAGAGGACAGAGGAAGAAAAGAAAAGCTTTTTTTCCTTTCTCCAGAGTCTGAGGTCCAAAGGAGTTTCCGTGATTTAGGATGCACTCATGAGGAGTGCAGTTCAGGCTGAAGATGATTGGTTACTCATCTGGAAAGAGGGGAAAAAGGCATCCCTTTGTTCCTTTTTCTTTCTAACTAACACCCAGGGTACATAAGGGAGGGAAAAGAAGGCATTCCTTTCTTTCTTTTGACCTTATATCCCTGAGTCCCAGTGACCTGTGAAGGTGCCGACCCTGGGGGCAAGAAGACCTTCACCCACGAAATAGGGAAGCATAGCTGGCAGAAATATTCACACTTACCTGGGCGGTGCCTAAGCCTCCCACTGTCAGTAAGCTTTGAGTTTCCTAGATCTTATCTATGTCATGGATGTGAGCATGACCTCCATCCACGGAGTGAGAGGGCCTAATCAACAGCAATAGTCATGCTCACCTGTGCTGTGCCCCTTGATTCCCACTGTCAGTAACCTTTGGTCTAGTGTTCCATTCCAGGACTTCAAACCAAAGCTTTGGAACAAAACGTGCCTCAGGAGGGTGTATGGACCCATTAAGTTAGTCCCAGGTGGCCCTCACCAAATTGCAGCTAGGAACTGGAGGGGGCGGCTCCTCTGTTGCTTCCCTATCATAAGCAGGTGGAGCTGTGGGACCAGGTCCTCCTCAAACAAGGGAGAGAAAGGGAGTCCCAAGAATTGGGCACCTGGCCTAATAAGGTTCCTCCCAAAAGGAAAAACAGCTAATCCCTTGCATAGAAAAGCTCCATGTATTTACAGGACTATGTTGACTCTGGACATGGTGGAGGAAGGAGACCTGATGCCCCTCATGATTGTGCCAAGAAAGGAGGGGGTCCTAGATTGGAGAGGAGAACTGAAAGGCCCACTCCAGAGTCCAGGAGGAGGTCCGCCCTCTTTCCTTTGACCCCTAGAATCACCTGGGGCTCCTGGATGGCACTGGCCTTCTGAACTACCAGAGCTGGGGAGAGGAACCCTGGGACCCATCAGTACTATTGCACCATTTGGAATACTGGCCCTGGACCCAGTGACCCACATCTCTGGGGACAGTTTGCTTTCCAATGGTCCTCACTGCAAACTTGACAGGGTCAAAGTGGCTTCCCCCTGCTGTCCTAAAGTGCCCTAGGCTACCATGTTTGCAGCAGTCAGCAGGTGCATCTCAGGGACTCTGGAGTCCATGAGCCAACAAGACAGCTCCTAGAGCCTCTGCCTTTTTCCTGTAACTCTCCTCTCTTTTCTGGACTTCCTCCCAATTCCTACTGCAAAAGCTGGAGGTGGCCACTCCCAGGAGGCCCTCAAAAGTACCATCTGGTCGCGCAGGCCATTTCTGCAGCCCCGTCCTGACATCAGAGGCCACCTGTGTAATAAATTCATCCCCTGGGACCAGCTGTCCCTCTACTAAATTGGGAGATAGAGAGGTGTATTTTACCAAGCCCCTTCTTAGCCTTTCCATGATGGCAGTGGGATTCTCATCTAATCCCTGGATATCCACCATGGATAGCTTGGTGTAATTGAGAGGCTTAGTCCTAGTCCTTCATAAGCTCTCCAGTATCCACATCTGAAAATGTTTCCTCTTCCACTCTCCTATTTCATCATTGGGGTCCCATTTAGAGTCCTCCAATGATATTGCTATTCTTCCAATCAGATAAGTCTCATTCCCTTCCCTGGTCCAATATGAGATAGAAAGCTCATCCCCCAAATTGCCTGCTGCTTGCAGGGTGGCCTGCTTTTCAACGGTAGTCAGGGTTTGATTCAAAAGTAATATGACATCCTTCCAGAAGAGTTCAAATACTTGGAAAGTCTCTATATACCTGTCAGGGCCTTCTGAATACTTGTCAAGATCCCTTTTAATTTGCCCTAAGTCCTGAAAAGAAAAGGGGACCTGGAACTTAATGGGGCCATATTCACCAGGCATGTGTTATGGGGACAGTTGAGACTGGATCTTGCCTAAAACCAAAATTTCTAGGCTAAGTCAAGCTTGAGAGACAACCCAGATAGGGAGGAGCAAAGGGAATTGATTCCCCTGCAGGAGGTACCTCTGAGGTTTGCTTTCCTAGTTCCCTGGGATTGACCCTTCCAGCCTCTCCCAAGGTGGCCACTAGGAGAGTTGAATCAATACTACAATGTTGGCCAAGGTCCAGATTACCCTGCAAAGCAAAGAAGGCCTGCATATATGGGATCTCAGAACATTTGTCCCTGTGTTTAAAGAAAAGGACCAGCTGTAGCAGGTATTGAAATTAATGCTTCCCTCGTGAGGCCATTCTTCTTTTCTGTGCCTCAGGTGCTTGGCACTAAGTTGGCAATGAAGGAAATGACAAGAACATTTCTGCCACAAATTTACGTACAGATACTAAGGCACATTTTGTTTCATCTGTGCTAACCTTAGCCTTCAATTTTATACATTTGACCACTAAGCCAAATGCTCATTCTACCCAGTAATATTATCTCTGTGGTTTGCAACATGCTTAACATTTAACATTGTACATAAAGAAGAGATAGGAACTATGACAATCATGAAAGAAAAAACGATAGAAAAGACTGGACACCTTAACAGGTGATCAGGGACCAGGTCCATGGGCCTTTGGATAACACAGGTGTAGCCTCGGCCAGATACCCTCAGTTGCCCCAGGACCTCCTTCCGGTCCCACCTGAGGGCTAGACCTCCATGAAGGGAAACTGGATTGGAACAAAGCCAACATTCCCAACATCTGAGGATGATGGGGGATTGACAGCATCCTCCCCAGCAAGCCTATCCTCCGTGTTGTAAGTCTGGCAGCCACACTAGGCACTTTTAACTGACTGAGACCCAGTATTTTTCTTTCATCTTCATTATTGTGGCATTTAGGGACTCCAAGAAAGGATGGAAAGAACAGATCCATTTTTACTCACCCTTCTGCGGATTCCAGACAAGCCCCCAAAATGTTACAAGATCTTGGGGGTGTTGCTATTCTGGCAGGAATCTTTTGTGCCCCTGCTGCAGCAGGGCGGACAGCTCCAGGTGCTGGCATGGGCCCCAGGCTCGAATGGGCACCTTGTCTAGCACCAAGGGGCACCTGCAGACCAGTGGCAAGCTGCCCTCAGCCCCAGTCTCGGTCTTCCCCCCACCGAGTTCGTTGGGGCCCAAAGGCCACAGGGGGCTGAGGTGGTAGGGGACTGGAGTGTCAGTGCTGCCCCAAGCGTGCGAAAACAGTGCCCAGGCTCAGCCCCAACCTTGTGGGCACTGGGATGGGGAGAGGCCAGGCAACGAGGGCAGACACCCCCAAGCCTGTGGAGGAAGGGAGATCTTCCCAGACCCCCGAGGGTGCGGAGTGCAGAGACTTCTGGCTAGAAGCCCCGGCAGGTCAGCTGCAGTTGCACCAGATGGGGAGGTGGCTCCCACCCCACCAACTGAGAAGGGACAGGGCTCCTGCTTGTCCCTGGCTTCCACCAGCTCCGTGGATCGTCTAGCCTGGGTCGTGCCTCCTCGCAGCCTGGGGCCGGGGCTCCAGGTTCTTGCTGGGCCTGGGCTGGTGTCCAGGGCAGGGGTGATGTCGCCGTGAGCCCCTCCAGTGGCCCCAGTGCTCAGGGATTGCCCGTGGTTCCCCATTAAGCAGCCCTGCCTGCGGGGACACCTCTGGGAGTGGATCGCTGGTTCTCAGGCCTGGCCGTTGGGAGTGTCAGGCTTGGCGGTCCCCCTGATGCACGGTTGACCCCAGGGACACTGCCCCTGGTGGCCCCACTTACAGGCTCCTCCCTAGGTTCAGGAACCTGGGGCCCTTGGTGGGGTGGGCGGGGCGGCCGCACTGCTGGCTAAGTCCCCGAAGCGGGCACCACTCCCATTTCCTGCCCTGGGCCCCTGAAGCATGACCCCAGCCCTAGGCCCCTGGCCCAGCGCCCAGGCCCCATGTGCAAGCGTGGCACCACCCCGGTCGCAGCTCCGCCTTGGGGCCCCTCTCTGCCCGAGTTCTCTGCTCCCCCTCCAACTCGACTCGGACCCATTGCAGCAGCCCCCAGGGCTACAAGCTCTGGGGAGCTCCAAAGGGTCCGCTCGGGGACTGTCTGCCTCCTCCGCACACCCTCCCTGCAGTGGCAAAAGGCGAGAAAGGCGACACGGGGCCAGGGTCCGGAGCTGTGTAGGCTCCAGGCCTAGGGTGGGTCTTGCCCAGCCATGCAAGGGTGAGGGCAGTGCAGTCTGCTGCCTTGGGGACGTGGCACAGGAGACATGAGGTACAAGGGTCCCCCTGCTGCCACGGCTGCTCCCGCAGCTGCCCCTGCCACCACTGCTGGCACCTCCCCACTGCAGCCGGTGCAGTAGTAGCCGCAGCCGCTCCAGACCGCCTGCTGCTGCCATCAGTCACATGGTGAAGAGAGGATCATCTCTTTCTCTCTCTCCTTCTTATAAAGCCACAATGCCATCATGAGGGACCTAGCCTCATGACCTCATTCTATCCCACCTTCCAAAGGCCCCATCCCCAAATTTCATCACACTGGAGGTCAGGGCTTCAACATATGAATTTGAGGGAAAGGCACTGCCTTAGGCCATCAAGTCACCACAGGTTTCAAGTCCTCCCAGCAGGGGCCCTAGACCTTGGAGCAGAATGAAACCATTTCCACTATTCCCCTTCCATATTCTTTACCCACAGAATTTGTGAACATAAGGAAGTGGTTATTTTAAACTGCCATATTTTAGTGTAACTTGTTGTAGAGCACTGTGTAATCAGAATAGGTGGATATATGTGTGTATGTAGGTGTGGATGAGTCTATGTTTTCAGAGCGACTCAAAAGATATTGTTTGTAAGTAAAGATCAGAAAATGAGCAGAAAGGATAAAGTGGTCTAGCTTTGCCTCATCCTGAGAAAGGCGAGTTGGTGATTTCACAGTAGTCATAGCAAACCAGTCTTTGTGAAAGATACAGGTTGAATATTATGATTGCTTTGTCAAAGTCATAGGCAGAAGGAGATTAAAGTTGGGGGTGAGGAGGGAAGGGAGGCAGATTTTATACTGTGGGTAGGGTATAGCTTTCCTTTAAAAGTGATGTGTTTCCATCATCAATCATCCCTGAGCCTGGAGAAGTTAATGAACTCATGGATTGGGTGGTGAGTAAGGAGATGTGATCAAAAATATATTCTCAGTACAGAATAAAAATAGCAGGCCATAGGTTAAAAGGAAAGACAGCCAGAGTTAGCAGGAAACCTCCTTAAAGGGGCATGGCACACAGATAATTAGTATCTAGGAAATCAGATTCTAATCACTCTACGAATTAAATCCTCTCAGTGCCTTTCACAGTGAGAGAGAGCCTGACTAGACAGATATTTTCTCTAGCAACTGGGGTCTCATTAGACAGGGTCCTGGGAACAATCAGGTGAAGTCTCAGCCTTTATCAAGATTTCAATGAGACTGAATGGGCAGAAGGTCTATATATGGAGAGAAAGGCTTTTAGCAAGAAGGAGGAAAGAGGCATTGAGTAATGTTGGAAGGTAGGCTCAATCTTTGCAAAAACTTGCTAGTTTGTGTCTAAATGGGTAGTCAAATTAGGAGGTGTCTCATGCCACCCTTTGTCCCTTTTCTCTGAAAGTTCTTCCCAGTCCAAAGAAATTGGGCCCCTGTAGCCGTATTTGTACTCTGTGATAATCAGAGTACATGTGGGCAACTCACATGAGCTGGATCAATCAGATTCATTCTCTCTGGAATTTAGGTAGTGGCACTGAAGCTGGAGGGTGATGAAGCCAGAGGGTGGGAGAAGCCACTTTATGACATTAGTCTCAATACTTACAAGGAAAAAAAAGGATACACATAGTTGAGGGGGAAAAAGAGATAGATATATTGTAATCTGTTCCCACAGAGCTGGATAGAGTGGCTTCCTGGGCTCCTGATGGCTTTTTGTTTGTTTGTTTTTGCTTTTTTTTTTTTTTTTTTTTTTTTTTGGTTTTCTAACAAGTAGCTGGTTATGCCCTTATGAGAGCTGGTTGATTCCCATATTCCTCAATCCTGTGAAATTATCAATGGGTCCTTGAAATAGAATACTTTTTGCTAGTCTGAATAGGTTTATACATCTTGCAACTTAATGAAGCTTATTTAAGACAACATTTATGACAGACGATGGGCCAGGATTTACTCCCAGATCTCACTTGCTTACTTAAAAGTTTCCATTCTTACTAACGACACCTTTATGTGATCCTCACATGATATGCTAACCAATGTATAATCCCAATAAATACTAGGAGCCTATGTAGTCTAGTCTTTGCATAATTTGGCAGTCGTAGAAACTAGAGTTCAAATCCTCAAAACTCAATAATGTTTGCTAAAACAGAAACCAGTGAAGTTTATTTAGACAACATGGTAATGGATTGGGGGTTCACACTGATTTTAATTGGAAATCTTCCTTTAAAAATTGGTTAGTTTCCCTCTATATCCAAAGTTTCTCAGTTATGGCATACTCTAAAATGTCTCCAACTCATTGGCCCTACATATCTCTACCCATCATCATTTTCCACTGCTGCTGTCTTCCACTCCACCTCCAAAACAGAAGTCACCTCATGAAGCCACATCAGGTGTTTCTAAGGCAGCACCAAGATCTCCCAGCTGGGTATACCCCTTTCTTCCTTGCTGTCCACAGAGGCATCTATAAAGTATAATTCTTTTTCACATCTCTTAAGGTTGGGAGATTGAGGGGCTATTGACACTGGGAAAATGGGGATGAAATGTGAGGCCTTATCAGCAGATCATCATCCAGCATGAAGAGTGATGGTGAGACCTCTTGCTGCCTATGCAAGCATGCAGTGGACAGAGAAAACTAAACACGAATCCAAGTGTCAGAATGACCAATCCACCTCATTTTAAATTCTTGGAAGCTTTCAGTTAAATAAGACTCCCTCAAACACTGATAAATTCAGATTGAGAAAAACAAAGTTTTGTATTTGATTAGCAGATTGCATTTCTCTGCTATGGGCAACAAATATCTGCTGTATTTCAGTGAACTATAGGGGGAGCATATTACAGTATATCTGCCTTCTAGTGTATATTTTGTAAGACGACTGTGTGATGGTTAACTTTATGTGTCAAGTTGACTGGGCCACGGGGATCTCAGACTTTTGGCCAAACATTATTCTCGGTATGTCTGTATTTCTGGATGAGATTAACATTTGAATCAGATTGTATAAAGAATATTGTAGGGACATGGATGAAATTGGAAACCATCATTCTCAGTAAACTATCGCAAGAATAAAAAACCAAACACCGCATATTCTCACTCTTAGGTGGGAATTGAACAATGAGGACACATGGACACAGGAAGGGGAACATCACACTCTGCGGACTGTTGTGGGGTGGGGGGAGGGGGGAGGGATAGAATTAGGAGATATGCCTAATGCTAAATGACGAGTTAACGGGTGCAGCACACCAGCATGGCACAAGTATACATATGTAGCTAACCTGCACATTGTGCACATGTATGCTAAAACTTAAAGTATAATAATAATAATTAAAAAAAAGAATATTGCCCTCCCTAATGTGGGGGTGGGGTGCTCATCCAAGCAATTAGAGACCTAGATAGAACAGAAAGGCTGAGTAAAAGGGAAGTCCTCTTGCCTGACTTCTTGAGCTGGAACATTGGTCTTCTGCTGCCCTCAGACCGGGACTTACACCATTGGTTTTTCTGGTTCTCAGGTCTTCAGACTAAGACTGGATATACACATTGGCTTTCCTGGGTCTTCAGCTTCCAAGCTGTAGATCTTGGGAATTCTCAAACTACATAATTGTTTGAGCCAGTCTCTCTCTCTCTCATTCTCTGTGTGTGTGTGTGTGTGTGTACAGAGGATTCTTGACTTACAATGGTTCAACTTACAATTTTGTTGATATTATGATACATTTATCGGGATGTAACCCCATCCTATGTTGTGGAGTACATATATGTATATATTGGTTCTATTTCTCTGGAGGACTCTAACAAGTACAGACTGTGAGAGCGGCTTTGTCAAGGTCCAGAAGCCAAGAAAAGCAAATTGATGGAGTGAGTATAGAAATTGAAAGCATAGGTGTTGCATGCAGCTCGGCCTGTGTTAGAACCTGGCTCTGTCATTTAATATCTCTGAGTCTTAATTTACTCCTTTGTAAAATGGAAAAAATAATAGTGCCTGAACCAAAGGGTAATTGTGAACCTTAAGTAGGATTAATATGTGCATTTGCTTAGGATAGTGCCTGACTCTTGGCAAGTGCTTGATGAACGATCAATATTATTATTACTATTGTTGTTATTATTACTAAGTCTTCCTAAGAAGAGTCATGGGCTCTCAGAGAACCTTTGCTTTCTTCTCCTACTTACTTGAAATTGCTAGGAACATTCATCCTCCATCTCTGGGTTGTAGGTGAAGTCCTCATAGTGCTCACCTCTCTCCATCTCCTGGACCATAGATCTGGTGTCCCAGAAGCCCCAGGAATTGACGTGCTGGTTGTTCTTTCAACAAAACCACCTCCCCAATCTCTCTCTATGGATTCCCCAACTCACAAGCTGTTGCAAACATACACTTACCTCATCCCTGTCTTTTTTTGTTTTTCCCAAAGACTATTGTCAGGATCTTGGTTTTAAAATTATTTTAATATTTGATTCTAGGAAGAGTAGATAACACCAAAAACATGAGGTATGGGTAGCTGATAATTTTGGCAGTGCTTACGTTGTTCTCACAGCTATGATCTAAGGTCTGTAGATGCCACACACAGGTGAAACAACGTGGTATTTATAATGTGTCTGGGTCAGTGCCTGGCACATGGCAAATGCTTAATAAATGGTGGTTCCCCTCTGACCCTGACAGTTTCAAGGTTTGGAGTGACTTGCGGATGATTCTAACGTCCCAACCCCACACACAAGTCTTCCTGTATGGAGGTCTTCTCCTAGGGTAAAAGAAGGTACCACTTCTTTTCCTTTCATTTCCTTCTCAAGCTCCAGTTTTATGCTTGACTTTGTCTATCTGTGGGAATATTTATAGGTTTTCCTCTTTACTTCCCTCTCTTCCTTTCTTCCTGTCTTCCATTACTTTTCTTTATCAGTTTCTTTTACTATTTTTATTTTTAAAATTTTTTTCTCTCCCTTTCTCCCTCTCTTTCTCCCTCTATTTCTTTCTTGTGTTCTTTTGCTCTTTCTTCTTTCTCTTTCTCTCTTTATTTCTTTCCTTTCTTCTCTTTATTTTTCTGATTCTCCCTTCAATTATTTTTCTTCCATCTTTTCTCCACCTTTCATCTCCTCTTTCCTTTCTTCCTCCTTCCCTTGCTTCCTCTCGCCTTCCCTCCCTACTTTATTTCTTTTTCAATTGCTTTCTCTTGCAGTTTTTAATATTTCCCTGACTTACTTTTCTTTCCTCTTTTTCTGTTACCCTCTCCTTTTCACTCTCTCTCATTCCTTCCCTTTCTTCTTTCAATATCTAACATAGTAATGTTTTGTGCTAATAACCAGGGCAAGACAAAACTTACATTCATGTTCTTTCATAAAGAATCTCATATCATCATAGGAAGGCCAAGGGCCCAAAGGGAAAAGAAAGAGAAAGAAGAGGGGAATCCAAATGAACGTCTCCTAGACGTCTCACTGCGCACGGGCTTTTCCGGACATCTTCCACTCCTTGTCTCGAAGTTTGGTTCGTTGAATTTTCCCTGTGACAGTCTTGGGCAGGTTCAAGACAAACTCTATCTGTTGAAAAACAAATCAGTCCAGGGTGGGTGATCTGTGACGACAGTGGGTTGCATTTTTCAGAACTGCTGTAGAGTGAGGGGAAGTTCTTCAGGCTGGAGCCACTTCAGGGTAGCCGCCCTGTGCAATAAGAAGCTTCAGAAGGTGCTCTGGGATGAGGACAATAAGAGGATGGCTAGAATTGGGCATAAAGGTCTTTGACATATTTTCAGACAGAAGAGGAGCAGCATAACAGACACACATGGCACAACAGTCAGCCAGCTGAGCCTTGACATCAGACTCTCTGGACCCCAGCTCCTCCTCTGCCAATCATCTGGCTTTCGCCAGGTCCTTGGCTTTGCTAAGACTCAGTTTCCCCACTGAGTAAGATGGAGGATAATAGCAACTTCATTGGGTGATTACATGGACCAAAGGAGATTATGCAGGCTAAGTTATTGGTATGGAATAACCACTGAAAAATAATAGCTGTGGTTATTAATCTGGATTAATCTGAGGTCTTCAGACATGTAAGACATTTAAGAATTAGGATACCTCATTTTGAATTCCACATCAATCATTTCCTATCAATGTACCCTAAGCAAAATTATAAAATCTCTCCAATTTCACTATTTGCTCTTGTTAAAAGGAATGTTTGAAGTTGAGGATCCTCTATCTCTAATATTCCCAAATCCAAAGATATGGACGATAAAGACGCCTCATTGAGGATTCCAGTGATGTGGCTCAGTTGCCATGGCATTGATTTAAGCTTCAGATGGTCTCGAATTTAATAAAAATTAACCCTTTATTAACTTTAATTTAATAATAGGGATACTGAGATGGAAAAAGTATCTTCTTAGTGGCTGATATAAGAATTCTTCTATAAGTCAAGACTGACTTTGTTGAGAAGAGTTTGTTCAAAACACAATGAAATGGAGCAGAGTTCAGCAAACTATGGCCCGCAGGCAAAATAGAGCCCACTTCCTGTTTTTGTCAATAAAGTTTAATTGAAACAGTCATACCCATGCATTTAGAAACTGTCAACCTTTAGCATTGCCTGGGCAAAGTTGAGTAGTTGCAACATAGACCACATAGCCTAAAATATTTACTATTTGGGCCCCAAAGGGTAGATAGAGAGTGGATGAAAGCCACAGGAGGTATCCAGATTTAATGCTAAGAAGGAAGCTACTCTGTTTGTCATGAAGAGAGAAGTAGAAAGGACTCGATGTAGTTGGTGAAAGGAGGGGGAAGGTGCAAATAATCTGCTGCCTTGAGAATTCTAGAGGAGAGACTTGCAGAAAGAGACACATCTATTGAGATATTTGAGTAAGACACTGCACACTGTGTGATAGGACTCCTTGACTCAGCATTCTACAATATTCAGTTATACTTAAACGTTCAGCATTATTCTCATTTTGCAAATAAGGAAACTGAGGAACGCAGAGGTTATCGAGTAAGTGGTGGAGGTGAACGTTGAACCCAACAGTCTGATTCCTGAGACTGTGCTATGCTGCCTCACTCTCAGAGGCTGCAAGTCCATGTGGTGGACTCTGATATGCAGCTGAGATCCTCCTCCAGGGACAAAGAAGTCCCACTCCACCGCCAGACCCCTGTGGGGATTGCCTCAGCCAAAGACAGCTGTCTTGTCCAAGGTCACACTCCTTCCCAGGGCAGCCTACATCCATACCTGATCCATCTGTGACCGTAAAGACCCCCTTCCCTTCCTCACCTTGCCTTAGGACAACACTGAAAGGTTATACTAGCTCCAGAACTCCCATGGGATTGGCTGGAGTTCCCATTGAGACTAAGTCACAGTGCAACCTCACCGTCTGCTCAATTCTGCTCCTTTCTTTCCCTTCCTCTCACTTCCCCCAGGGGTTGATTCCAAAACACTCCCTAATAAGCCTCTTGCGTGGTAACCTCTTTCCCCATGGCCTGCTTCTCAGAAGACCTATGACAATTAGCCTGTGCTGAGGAAAGGCAGGTGGCATCTGGGCTACATAAGAATCTAAGGGACTCTAAGCTCAGCATAGTTGCTCTCACCTTCTACCCTAGACTCAATTTTTTTTCTTTCTCTGGGACAAGCTCCTATCTGGGACCCAAATCCAATAACTGGGTTCTCCTGCCATGTCAACCTCTGTGCCTCAGTTCTCTGTCCCAGAATGAAAGAAGCTGAAAACTATGCTTTTGTCTTTTCTCGTAAGAACACTTCCATTTTCCTGTAGGGAGCCACCCCTCCGTCTCAGTCCATGTCATGGGGTAGGGCAGCTCTCTCTCCCCCATCCCCCCTGCACTTTCTCTGAGAATGACTTGGCTAATCAGTGTGACATTGGCCTGGCTACAGGGATTCATTTAAGAATGGAACATGGCCCAAGTTGGTCCAGTGAGAGTCAACCCAGAGAATTTTATTGAGGCCTTTGGAGAAAAACATGCTCATTTTCTACTGGAGTTTTCTAAGCTGCTGAGAATATATGTTTGGACCTGATAGAGCCACAAGCATTCCAAGAAATCAAGCCACTACAAAGGAAGGAGAGTCAAAGGGTGAAAGAGAGACACCTGACCACATCCTAGGAATGCCTGGGACCAGCCATAATGAAAGCTTTCTTCACCCCTGGACTTTTCAATTGCATGAGCAATAAATGTAAGCTAGATTTCTGTCACTTGCAACTGAGCGTTGCACAACCCTGAATACTATAGCAAGAACCCAGTGCAGAGAATGGGAATACAGGTAAGATACTGGCTAGAACTTATTCCCTTGATAGCATTTGGCTTTTGATTCAGAGTGAGTCAAAAGCTGAGGTCATTTTTCAGGCATCAAGATAGTTGCTAGATTGTCTTTCTGGGCTTTCTTGAGCATAGGAAGAGATTTTTTGTTTTTTTTTTTTTGTTTTTTTTGGAGACAGGGTCTCACTCTGTCACTTAGGCTGGAGTGCAGTGGCATGATCTCGGCTCACTGTAACCCCCACCTCCCAGATTCAAGCGATTCTCGTGCCTCAGCCTCCCGAGTAGCTGGGATTACAGGCACATGCCACTACACCGGGCTAATTTTTGCATTTTGGGTAGAGACGGGGTTTCACCATGTTGGCCAGGCTGGTCTTGAACTCCTGCCCTCAGGTGATCCACCCACCTCGGCCTTCCAAAGTGCTGGGATTGCAGGCGTGAGCCACTGTGTCCGGCCCAGGAAGACTTTTTAAAATTAGAGGACTGTCCTCCTCCTGAAGAAGATAAATATAACAGGAAAACAATCTATTTCTCAAGTTTGAGTGACTTGGGAGCTCAAAGGCCTTACCTTTCTTGGGTACTTGTATGGGGCTGTCACCGACTTCACATGCTGCTGCAGCTCCTTGGTGAGCTGTTCTGGGTCATGGGATAGGAACTGCGAGGCCAGGACCACAAATGCCTTCACCACCTGCAAAATAGATGAAGGCCAGAGAGAAGGGATTAGAGTGTGTAGTCATCTCCTGGAATAATGTGAAATTAGCATTAAGACTTGCATCACCCTTGTATCTACTCATTTGCACCCCCGGTGATCCAGGTCAAGGTAAAGGGAGAAACTGGGGACAAGAATGAGATTCCAGCTCTCTCTGAAGTCGTTCATTGGAGGAGCAGGTGGACAATAGATTGAGACCAGGCTCACCTCATGCTCCAAGGACAAGAGAGACAGATGAGGAGAAAGAAGATATAGGGGGAGAAAAGAGAAAAACAGACTGAAAACCATAACCCTAAAAATGTGTTAACTTCTCCAAACTTCAGTGTTCCCATCTGCAAAATGGGGATAAAATAGCCAAATTGAACTTATGGTAACTAAAATGAAATCATATACAGCAGGGGTAGCTCAGAGCTGGGCACACAGGGTTTTCTCAGCAGGGATCACCCTTGGCCTCACTGCTCAGTGGTTCCCATAATTTTCTGTGTGATGTATTCTGTACGTACCGGAGGTATGATAGTGCCAGGCTTACACCCTGCGGGAATGTGCTAGGACACTGATCCACACATCCCACCTTAATATTTTCCTACACACACATCAAAGTCCACTAGACCCCATCTGAGCCTATTTCTATAACCCTGGCTTTATAGGGGTCTTTCTTTTTCCCTTTATTTTCACTGTGAACTCTGTGGCACACGGGCTCTGTCCTTTGGCTCAAATCCCTCCTCTGTGCTTCTGGTCAGGAATCAGACTCTGATTCAAATATCAAACAGCAGGATAGAATCCTTCCAGCCTCATCAAAATAGACATTATATAGTACTTACTATGTGCTAGGCCTTGTTCCAAGCACTTCACTTTCTTTTTTCCTTTGTTTTTCTTTTTCTTTTTTCTTTTTTTTTTTTTTTTGAGGCAGAGTCTTACTCTGTCACCCAGGCTAGAGTGCAGAGGCATGATCTCGGCTCACTGCAACCTCCGCCCCCCGGGTTCATGTGATTCTCCTGCTGCAGCCTCTTGAGTAGCTGGGATTACAGATGCCTGCCACCGTGCCCAGCCAATTTTTGTATTTTTAGTAGGCCAGGCTGGTCTTGGACTCCCGACCTCGTGATCCATCTGCCTCGGCCTCCCAACCAAGCACTTTACTTTCTAAAAGTTTTTATCATTTCATAATATTTGTACATATGTATTGGGTACAAGTGACATTTTGCTAAGCGCAAATATTGTAATTATCAAGTTAGGATACTTGGGGTGTCCATCACCTTGAGTATTTATAATTTGTGTGTGTTGAGAACATTTCAAGTCCTTTCTTCTAGCTATTTTGAAATATACAATACATGGTTGTTAACTATAGTCACCCTACTCTGCTATTGAACATTCGAACTTATTGCTGCTATCTAACTGTATGTTTATACCCATTCACCAACCTCTCTTCATCCCCCGCTTTCCCACCCACACACCCTTCCCAGCCTCTGGTATCTATCACTCTACTCTTTATCTCCATGAGATCAGCTATTTTAGCACTTACTCATGAGTGCAAATACGTGATATTTATCTTTCTGTGCCTGGCTTACTTCACTTAACATAATGACCTCCAGTTCTCTCCATGTTGCTGCAGATGACATGATTTCATTCTTTTTTAATGCCAAATAGTATTCCATTGTGTATATATACCACATATTATTTATCCTTTCATCCATTGGATACTTAGGTTGATCCCATATCTTCGTATTGTGAATAGTGCTGCAATTAACATGGGAGTGTAGACATCTTTTTGATATGCTAATTTCTTTTCCTTTGGATAAATACCCAGTAGTGGGATTGCTGGATCATATGGTAGTTCTGTTTAGTTTTTTGAGAAATCACCATACTTAAGTACTTTACAAATATTAGCACATTTAACCCTCATAACAATCCCTCATCTTACAGATGAGGAAACTGAGAAACAGAGAGGCCAAGTAGCTTGCCCAAGGTCACATAGCTAGTAAGTGGCAGGGCCAAGATTGGGTTTCAGAGTGTTCAGCCACACAGTCCCTGTTCTTAAACCATCATACTACACTGCCCTTGTGTTCATATGTGTTCACCCCCAGGCTACTGCTTCCCCATCACCTCTCCTCGGACGGGGTCTGGGCTGCTGATCACAGCCGTCTCAACCACAGCAGGGTGCTTCATCAGTGCATTCTCTACCTCCGAGGGTCCAATCCGGTACCTGCAGAAGAACCTGTCCTTCAGAGAACACTGGACACCGAACCTCTAGGCCATCCCAGAAGTCTGGAACCAGCCAGAGTAAAGACCCAGATTTCCCTTCCCAACCCAGAAACCAAGCTCACCCGCTGGAGTTAATGATATCATCTGCCCGTCCCATAAACTGGAAATACCCATCTTCATCTTTGATTCCCCGGTCTCCAAGGAGCCAAAAGTCTCCTCGAATGTTGGCTGCTGTCTTGTCAGGATTGTCCTGGTGACCACAGAAAGACAGAGTCATTGTGCCTGCAAAGCCTAAATCCCCTGCCCTGGGGCTGCCATGAACAAATGCTATGAGTCTTATTAAAACGCAGGTGTGCAGTGTATAACGTGAACATGGCAGACATGCCCTGAACCAGCCAACCCTAGGCCACAGGCAGAACTGGATTTTTCCCATTTATTGAAGTTATTCCACCCAGGGTCTCTCAGCTACTCCTCTAGGTCCAGTCTGATGGATATTATTGATGTATTCATTCATCCATGCTTAGGGCATTTTCCCCAATTGATTCCATCTCCCCTTTCATAGATATCCTAATCTCTGCTCACTCCATAGCACCACTCAAAGCTATCATTTTGATTAGGTACTTTTCTTAGCTTCTTTGTAAATTTGAAAGTTCTAGAGACATTAGCCAGGAAGCCCCCTGGGACCCTGGCTAACGTGCATATTTCTACAATAGCTGGGTCCGTCTATTCAGCTGAGGCACTTGCTTATAAGCAATGAAAAGGCTTGAGCTTTATCCCTTGTCAGTGCATCTTCCTATCTGACTCAGGTATAGGGGCATGGGCTCCAGACTGGAGGTTCAGTTACTGGATTATATATGGTGGCATAAAGAATTCTTAGCCTCACTCCATCATTGGGAATATAGGGATACTGATGATCAGAGACATCAAGAGGTTAGTCTGAAGCTACACAGCCATTACAGAAGGTAGAACTGAGACCAGAAGCCAAGAACCTTGGCTTCTGGATTGACTTTCTCATGGGCATCGGGGAGCCTCTGTGGCCTTAGGAGTCTGCCCCACAGACGCTTCTGAGTCTGTTTCCTTTTCTGTCAAATGGGGAGAAGCCCATGACTTAATACTTCACTGGCATTTGAGAATAGAGTGGGACCGCACAAAGGAAATGCTTGGAGAAGGGGACAGTGTGGCTCTGCCCTGATCGCTGAGGCTCAGTTTTCCTCATCTGTATAATAGGAATAATCATTTGGATCTACAACAATTCTTTTATTTAACACACTCACGACACACAACTTACAGATGAGGAAACTGAGACATGACAGATAGGTAACTTCCCTAAGATCACACTATACATAGTAGAGCAGGGTTTTGAACTCGAGCAAGCTGAGTCCAAAAACTTTATAGGGTGGCTGGGAGGATTAAAGGAGTTTAAAGTTTAAATGAGTTTAAAGTTTAAAAATTAAATGTGTTTATACGACAATGCTTGCCTCATGGTATGCATTCAATAAATGGTAGAAACTATTATTATTTGATTTATTGTTTATTTAGTTTATTAATCAATTATCTCAGGGATCAGAAGGCATGCCCTTGGGGTCTTCTCTGTCCACTTTCTAATGGTTGTGAGCTTGAACAAGTCTTGTAATCTCTGGCTCCACCATCCTCACCTGTCAAGTGAGGTGGCCAGATTCAAGGATTATCTGTCTTTACCTTCCCAAGATCTGAAGATAGGGATTCCTCCAACTAGATGGTGAAGTCTCAATGTAAAGTGCCTGGCATGGCTCTAAAGAAGATCAATGGCATAGAGCACGGGGATGATACCTAGGGGAGAGGGAAAGGCAGCCCTTGGGGGAATGGTGCTGTGTATAGTTCAGGGTCAATAATATTTTGGGCATGAAACAGAGAGTTCCTGAGGAGTCTAAGGGCTAAATGAAGAAAAATAAGTCTTCCAATGAGATCACAGTGATAGGCTGAGGATGGCAAGGCTGAATAGCCACTTTTCTTCCACTGGCAAAGCATACATTCTTGAAAACTGGACGCTCTTTGTCTCCACATCTAGTGCCTCTTGGAAGTTTCAGAACATTTGGCCTCCCTCATCCCGTTTAGTGCTCCCATCCTCACTGGGGAACAGAGGAAGAGGAGCACAGTTTCTCACCACATAGCCAGAGAAGATGCCTATAGGCCTGATGGGTTTGACCCTGATGCCAATGTCTCCTTCTGTGCCAGGGGGCAGGATGTTGCCCTTATCATCTATAACCTGGAGAAACAAGCATATTGGAAGAATGATGCATGGAGCAGGAGATGGCTTCAATGGCAGCAGGAGATTGCTGAGTTGGTCAAATGAAAGACTCTGTTGCTCTAGTGAAGACTGAAAACGACAACCAGAAACCAAGGGAACCTGAGAGTCTTAAACTCAGATCTCTGATCCACCTGCCTGGAGTAGTTTAGGTGAATCCTTTTATTGAGACTGGCCCAGATGAGCCTGGGGAGATGCTTTTGGCTCTAGGAGCTCAGATAAAATAATAGCCTCCTCTTATCTTTGAGATCTACCTCTCCTGTGGACTTAGAAATAGGGCAGATCAAAACTCAAATTTACTCTGCTACCTTACTAGCTGACTTTGAACTACTTAAACTCTGTGCTTCAGTGCTTTCACCCATAAAACAGAGATACTGACAGCTTATTTCACAGGATTTTTATAGGAATGAAATAAGATACTAAGAAAGGTGCTTAGCAAATGATTATCATAGTGAATGTCATGGCAAGTAACTGGATATGACACTGAATAGAGTCTAAGTTACACTTTAGATATACAGAACTAAACACATAACACAGATACACAAACACAAATTCTAGTTCTCAAAAAACAACAAGAGAAAGCAATAAAACTTTAGCTACTACACATTCATTATAGTGTATTTTTACTAGTGAAAACTGGGACATCATCCATTGGTCCAATAAAAGGCATAAACAGCAGTGGATATATACTATTTACTACATCATTAAAAATCAAGCTGCAGCTTGGCATTAATTGAACTGAAAAGATCGTTACCTATATTGTTAAATGATAAAAGCTACTTACAAAATATTATGTCAAGATTCGCCCCTATTTTTGTTTTTAAAGCATATATACTTGCATACTGTCTAGCTAATTTGCTAGATATTCAAAGTGAGTCCTTCAGGATGGTAAGAATATAAATCATTTCCCCTTTTCCTCCTTCCTTCCCTCACTCTCTCCTTCCCCCTAACCTCCCTCCGTCCCTTTTTTCTGATATTATCTTAATATCAGTACTTTCTATTATTTTTGACTCAATAAACAATGGAATACATAAATTACTGAAAATCAGTGTTTCCCCTAACTTCCTCCCTCCTTAGTGTCTCAAGCAAACCTGTACATCATAACAGGAAGCAGCCGTTCCCATGTATCCTGGTTTGATTTTCATTGTCTTGGAAACTATGCAAGTTAATCCCTGTGGAAAGAAGCAGACAGATCAGCAAACCTCAGGAGGAGGTACAAGGTCATAGAAAAAGAAAAAAATTCTGCAGAGTGGGTCCTGACACTGTCCTGAACTTGGCCTACACTTGGTAGCTCCCCCTGCTCCTCATTCCGTGGCTCTCTCCGCATTACTGGAACCACAATCCTAGGGGCTTCGCTAAATTGTTTGTTCAGGAAGCAACCCACCTACCACTCCCCAGGAAGAGGACCTAACAATCACATTATAATCTCTTTTAGGGGGAGTCACATTTTAATACGACACTATGGATACCCAAAGCCCTTTCAAACTATATGGAATCACCAATATGCAATCTGTAAGACCTAAAATACTTACTTTTATTTTTATTTTGAATTTTTGTGGTGTATCTATTTATGGGATATATGAGATGTTTTGATACAGGCATGCAATATGAAATAATCACATCATGAAGAATGAGGTATCCATTTCCTCAAGCGGTAAAATATACTTTTTAAAGTATCTCCCAGGCAGCACCAGTTCTGCTTGAACCCTGAAATGAACCTTCCCAACAGAATAACAGATGAGTGGTGGATGCCTCACTGACAGAGACACAGATTGTCATTTTCTCAGATCTAGCCTGGACACCAGATGTCACAGTGACCCATCTTTTCCCGCCACCCACTGTGCTGGAAAGGGCAAGTTGACCCACCTCAGAAGAGAGGCTGCTGAGTGATTAAGATCATGGGAATCTGAGTGTCCTTATAAGCATATTCTAAACATGTCCTCCTCTGAATGGTGGGAGGCCCCTGCCAGGGTATGCTTGCCACAACTCCATTGTCCTTATTCATATTTGCAGAGCTCTTCCTGGCTCTTTCATACCACAGAGCTGCCATCAACACTCTGCAAAAGTTCTACCAAGGGTACTCATTAGTCAAAGAAGGATGCAGGGTAAGAGAGTGGAGAGGAAGAGGCAAGAAGTGCTGAGAGTCACAAGTAAGAGGCACTGGAAAAAGGAGAAGAAGAGTTGGGGAAAAGTATTCCCCATGTAGTTTTGATAAGTAAAATAGTATAGAATAGCATAAATCCACATTGTACACATGAGACCTCAAGAGTTCCAAGAAGATATCTCAGGAGGTGCAGTAAAGCCATGGTGGGTCCTTCTTCCCATTCCTCACTTCAGTCTAAGCAGCTTTGTACAGTGCTTGACATGTTTGATAAACTTTGGTCTCTGCTAAAATGTTTCCCCATCACAGAGGAACTTTCTGACTACCATATGTGATTTACCAACTTCTCACCCCATGTCATCTACTTTACTTTTTCCAGTGCATTTCTCACCACCTGCCATGCTAGATATTTCTTAGTTTATTTTCTCTCTCCCCAAATCTCACTGGAATGTAATCTCCCAGAAAACAGGAACTTTGCCTGTTTTGTTCTACGCTGAATTTTCAATACTCAGTACCTGTCCCTTCATAGAGGCTCAATAAATATTTCTCAAATAAATGAATGATACATGGTGGCTAACATGTTTTATTGTCAAAGAGAATTTTGAAGCCCAATAAGTGCACACAGCCCATGGTTCCCCTGGGAACAGGTACCGTTTCTGTCTGGCCATAGAATTCTCGGATGTCCAGTCCTGTCTGGGCCCTCCAGTTCTCCAGAGTTTCTGGAAGAAGGGACTCCCCTCCAGCGAGGCAGTTCTGTAGATGGGGGAACTTGTAACTGAAGAAGAGAAATAAGTGTTTCTCCTCAGCCTTCCTGGAACCAAAGTCCACTCAGGCCTAGACCTAGTTTCTGGGTGCTTTGATGATGCAAATGGCTTCATGGGGCTCTCTGTGTGCGAGAGATTCAGATAGATAGGCATGAATGTATGTGAGGGAGTCAGGGGGATGGGGCCAGACTCTCTTACCAATCCTCAAAGCCCCATCACCTGGAAAGATCCTGCTGTAGCAACATCCGGTAAACAATGGGGGCACTCATCATAATCTTGATTGGGTAGCTGGAGAGTGTCTGGAAGAAGAGAGCCAGGTGAGACATTGGTCACCAGGTCAAATGCCAACTTATGGCTATGCACAGTGGTTACAATTGTGAGCTATGGAGTTGTAGAGGTCTGGATGAAAACCCTAGCTTGTTTACTATGTCTGATTCAAGTTAAATGAGCCCCACAACTCTCATGCACCCTGAAGACACAAATAACAGGGAAATGAGTACATATTACTGTAGTGAAAAAGTCTAAGGCTAATTTGAAACATTTTTGTCAAATCCTGGATGTCTGTTCCTGCCAGTTTAAGACTTGCCCTCATTAACACACCCCTAGGAGTATATCACCCCCCAGCAACCAAGGGAAGATCAGCTGCCTGAGTACAGCAGCTGTCTTGGTTGAGTCCCTTAACTTTCTGTAGCCAGCTTTATAATAGATTGTTTCCAGCCTTATTTTCCTGAAAATATTTTTGGAATATATTTTAGATATAAAAGTTCTTTGAAAAGCTAAAGACATCTATAGACATTTCAAAACAAGTGCTACAAAAAGACCTAGTACTGAATACTTGCCATGTCCTGTGTTACCTCATTTAATTTTTCCAATAACCTCATGGAGTGTGCGCTATCATCCTCATGATACAGAGGGGAAACCCATGATGTACAAGTTTAAGTAGCTGCTCCAAGGTCACCTAGTCAGCAAGTAGTGGGATCATTATTTGCAGCATGTATTCCTGTCATATAACACCCTCTCCATCCCATGCTTTTCTTTATGCAGAATGTAATAGAGTATTGTCTTAATCTGTTTTCTGTTGCTATAACTGAGTACCCGAGACAGAGTAATTTATGAAGAAAATAAATTTATTTCTTGCAGTTCTAGGGGCTGGAAAGTCCAAGGTCAAGAAGCTGCATCTGGTGAGAACCTTCTTGCTGATGGGGACTCTGCAGAGTCCCAAGGAGGTTCGGGGCATCACATGGCAAAGGGGCTCATGAGGTAGAGCAAAACTGGCTTTTTGTATAACAGACCCACTCTCCAAAACTAACCCACTAACATGATAAACTGTTAATCCATTAATCCCTCATGAGGCCCAATCATCCCTTAAATGCCCCACTGCTTACTACTGTTACACTGGGGATTGAGTTTGTTGATGAAAGGAGCCAAACTCTGTAAAATATTTGAAGAGATTTATTCTGAGCCGAACATGAGTAACCATGGCCATGACAGAGCCCTCAGGAGGTCCTGAGAACATGTGCCCAAGGTGGTCGGGGTGCACTTTGGTTTTATACATTTTAGGGAGACATGAGACATCAATCAAACACATTTAAAAAACACATTGGTTTGGTCCAGAAAGGTGGGACAACTTGAAGCAGGGGCTTCCAGCTTATAGGTAGATTTAAATTTTTTCTGGTTGACAATTGGTTGAGTTTATCTAAAGACCTGGGATCAATAGAAAGGAATGCCTTAGTTAAGATAAAGAATTGTGGAGACCCAAGTTCTTATTTGCACAGGAAGCTTTTAGGTACTGACACTAGGCTTTTTAGACAGAATAGGTTTTAATTTTTTTTTATCAGACTTAAAGTCTATATTGATGTTAATACCAGAAAGGTATAATGAGGCATCTCCCACTCCCACTTCCTGTCATGGCCTGAAACAGTCTCTCAGGTTAAATTTTAAAAGAACCCTGGCTGAGGAGGAAGTCCATTCAGATGGTTGGGGGGATGGGGCCTTAGGATTTTATTTTTGGTTTACAAGTTTCATCATGAGTTTTGGGGGGCACAAATATTCAAACCATGGCAATGGTTTAAGCAAAATGTCTAGAAAAAATGACAAATGTGAGTATCATGCAATAATTTCCTTCAAATGTGCTTGATACACAGATATAAGCTATGAAAATGATCCCATATTCCTTATTGCTTTGACTTACTAGAAGCTCAACTTGCAACTACATACTCATTTGCTATATTTCTCCTTAATTTCCTTAGTCTTTTCCACCCTACACCTCCAGCCTATATTTTCCTAATGGGCTTTATAAGTTTATGTCTGTTTTCATTTTTTTAATGGTGGAACTTATTAAAAACCAGTTCAAATCCTTTTGAGAAGGACACAGAGTAAGAATTTGCTTAAAACAGAGAATGACAGTATTATTTGAAGATAATTTCCTACGAAAATCCAGACCACACCTGACTTTTTGACTTTTGAAGACGTCATCTATGCCTTAGCTTGAACCTTTGCTGCAGCCAAATAGATGTCTGGATGGGCCATTAGAGATCTGGGGGCACAGCAGGGAAATAACCCAACCCCTCTATCACAGAGTCCAACATAGGGTGTATCTTCATAAGCAAAATGAGGTCATTTTCATTGCTTTGTTGCTACAGGATAAAGCATAGCTGCAGTTTGTGGGTCTTACTTAATGGCTGTACCATCAAGTTCTATAGGAAAAAATTCCACTTATTCTTCCGAATTGCTTCTAGAAAATCATCTTAAATTGGAAATAACCCAAAGTTCATTAACAATAGGATGGGGGAAAATTTTTACAGATTCACGTAATGGAATACTATGCAGCCAGCTAAAAGAACAAACATCTGATATATGCAACACATGGACTAATCTCACAGAGAATATTTTGAGTAAAAGAAGTCAAATGAAAAAGGTTATATATAATGTTGTTCCATTTACATGAAATGCAAGAAGAGATAAAATTAATCTATGGTGATAGACATCAAACGAAGGATTAACTTATGGGGGGCAGATACTGTCAGAGAAGGGGTATGAACACCTTCTGCAGTGGTGGGAATGTTTCATGTCTTTATCTGGTGGTGTTTACAGGGGTGTCTGATATGAATTGGATGTTGTGTCCCCACCTAAATCCCTATATTAAAGCTCTAACCCTCAACTTGATGGTATTTGGAGGCAGGGCTTTTAGGGGTAATTATGAAAGGTAATGAAGCAGGTGCCCCAGTGATAGAATGAGTGTCTTTATTTTTAAAAAGGAAGATATACCAGCACTGTCTCTCTCAACCATGTGAGAATATAGCAGTAAGGGAGCCATCAACAAGCCAGGAAGAGAGGGCTTCCCCAGGAATTCAATTATGCTGGCACCCTGATCTCAGACTTACAGCCTCCACAGCTATGAGAAGTAAACGTCTGTTATTTAAGCCACCTAGACTATGGTATTTTATTATAGTAGCCCAAGCTGACTAAGACAGTATCTAACACAGGTAAATTATTTTCAAACTGTACACATAGGATGGTGGCACTCTGTGTACTTTACCTTCAGTTTGTGTGTTATGCTGCAAATAAAAAAGGAAATGAAACATGCACTCACAAACACACACACACACACACATGAGAGCGAGATGGCATCCCCTCCAATACTCCAGTTTTCCCTTTTACATGTGGTTCACCAGCATCTATCTGACAGGTGACACCAGTGGAAGAGCCCATTACATTTGTTGAGTGAACAAATAACCTACAATATCTTTCTCCTGAACATACTCCTTTTATCTATATATGTGCCTGTCTCCTACCCCAGAACATGAGCTCTGTGAGGTCAGGGACCATTTCCATCTCGTTTACTGAACACTGTTCGCCACATAGCAGGGGTTTAGCAAAAATTAGATGAATTGAAACAAACTACAATAAATTGAAGTGTGCAAACCTCGGGCTCACTCTGAATAACTGGTGCAAACTGGATCCTCTCTTACCTTTAGAATAACCAGTGGGTCAAACTTTGGCAAGAGATGAACAAATGTGCATGCTCCTAATGTCCAAGATTCCAAAAGTGAGCCCAAGATGTTCAGTATCCAACCTGTGTCTGATATGGTCCACATTATATCAGAGGCTTGCAGGCCTGTCCAACTGAAAGCACAGACAAAACACATGTACATATAGGTGGGTGCATGCTTAGGATGCATGGGACACTAAGGTGTAGGGGAGGAAAGGGAGGTGTGTGTGCAGAGGTGTGTGTGTATCTGCCTGCAGGTTTATAGGCATATGTTTAAGTATAAGTAGGAAGGGGGAAGAAAAGTTGTTCTATCCACACATCCTGCATCGATAGGAGATGAATGTTCAGAAGGTGGGACCCCAGTTGACATGACTTAATATATAATTGGGTCTCTTTCTCCTCTTAACTCCAAAACTCCGTACAGTTTCTGGCATGCATGTGGTAACCACCCAGGAAAATTTTACTAACACAAGGCATCTGCATGACAAATATTCTAACAGATGCCTTGCCAAGTTCAAGTTTGGCTGAATAGAACTTTGCTTCTCTTTTCTTTAAGTACTGCAAATTGCCCGTAAAGCTGATGGTCTTGCACTAAGTGAACTTATCACTTTTCTCTTTTCAGGGCAGAATAAAAGGTTTAGGACTTTCTTAAAGCAAGAATGATTTAAGCTAGACATGAACAACTTCCTTGTGACTGGGAACTGCCATACTGTATCTTCTTTCCTGAAGATGATTAATACTTTCAGCTCTGTAGGGAAATTAGGTCATAGTACAAGACTTCTCTAAGTCTCACTTTATATCTGCAAAAAATGAGATCACTACCAAATTTTTGGGGGGAAGGGGAATTTAATATCTTAGTTATATTTAAGTAATTTATCCCCATCTTTTAGAAACTGCCTTTTACTGCAGCTCTTCTATTGTATAATTTTTACTAACTTATTAATTTTTCTGTCCCTATGGGCTCATAGATGGAACATTTACATTTTCCATTTTTTGCATTAATGTATCTTCCCATTCTAATAATAAAATTAACATGGAAGGTGGGATATACTAAAACAATTCTGATGATTTATAGATATCATTGCTTCAATACCTTGGCACAGTGTTTCCTGATTCCACAAATGGGATTAATGTATCAGTGGGAAAAAAATGCTCAACTATGGGGTCTGTGATCCAGAAATCCTGAGATCTTTGTTCACAAATTTATCCAATTATATCTTCCACTTCAGTCAATTTGCAAAGTAATTTGCTGCCGACAAAAACTGCCCTCTTGGAATGTGGGCGGTATCAAAGCAAATTGCCAGCATCCCAAAGAACAACATAGAGATCAGCCTGGGGAAATGCACGTAAGCCTTTTGCTAATCATTCACCCTGCTAGGCACATGGCTTAACACATGGAAGAAGTTTTGAGACCCTGTGTTATCTAAAATATGTGTCCCATTGAAGGTACTTGATACCCAGCATGTGAAGCCATGTCCTCCTTAGCTTTCCTTCTGAATTTTCTTTCTCAGAACCACAAGGTGGTGACACAGCCCAGGAGCATTGGATTTGAACTCAGAAAAGTCTTCATGCCTGGTCATGCAATTCTCTGTAGAGAGAAAGAGCTCAGCTTACCCAGCATCCATCTTGGCCTTGAGGCCCAGGCTCGAGTGGGAATGTTCTGCCATCTTGGGAAGACCACTGCTCCCACTAGTGAAGTAGATGGCAGATGCTTCCTGGCTTCCAGTCTCCACACAGTGATGAGTGGTGGATGCCTCACTGACAAAGACACAGATTGTCATTTTCTCAGATCTAGCCTGGACACCAGATATCAAAGTGACCCATCTTTTCCCACCACCCACTGTGCTGAAAAGGGCAAGTTGATTGACCCACCTCACAAAAGAGGCTGCTGAGTGATTAAGATCATGGGAGTCTGAGTCAATCAGAGTTGGGTTTGAAAACTACTCAAGTTTGGCACTTTGTTATCAATGCAACCTTAAACTACTTATTTAACTTCTCTGTGTCTCACTTTATATCTGCAAAAAAGTGAGATCAAGTCTTATAGAGTTATTGAGAAAGTTAACTTTGCCACCAAAGAAATGAGCAACTTGCTTAGCAAGAACTCAATAAATGCTAATCTAATTGTTGTGAAGAGCCCTGGCATGACACCAAGTGGACAGGAGGGGTGGAATTAATACGAGTTTTCCAAGTACTTTCTTGGCACTCTCTTCTATTCCCTGGAAGCACCTACATATCTCTTGGACATCTCCAGTGTCTTGATTTTGAACCTTTAAAAGCAGGCATGATGCTATTTATTTCCATGAAAGCTACCTTAAAGACCATGGCATTAGGAAGGAAAAGCTGAAGTTTTCCCTTCAAGTTTCCTATCATATGTGCCCCTGCTAGAGGGATTTCAGACATATTGACAGAGAAAATCATTAATCCAGCCAGTGTTGCTATCGGCTTTTGGAAGGACTATCAAGGTCTTTCCATGCTATCAACACATGGAAAGGCCTCTGACCTTGATCAGCCTCTCTTAGAGATACAAGAGGTGGGAAAAAGAGCCTAGAAACTTGGTATATCAGCCATCTCTTGGGTTTTCCCTCATGACCTTGGCCTCACCCCTGATTTGAGTCATAGTTCCAGTAAATTGTTCTGGGTGGGTTTCAACCCACTTGGTGTTAACACCATGTTGTTTCCAGTGTGCATCACAAGTGATTCACTTTGTGCCCCATAGTTTCTCTGTTTTACCATAGCATGGAACTCTGAGACACTCTTCACGCATGAGTGCGCAGCCCAGAAGTGTGGAGGCAATAACACCCCCAGGACAACCCTCAACCTGTGGGGGTCAGATGCTAATGGTTCAGTGCTTTCCAATCCTTTAGAGGACAATCCTGGGAGGCATTCTATGTGCTGCTCAGAAGGTCCAGGCAGATCAAGCCCCACTTAGTCCTTGCAATGACTTGAAAAAAAAAACCCTTGTATTAGCTTTTATTTCTTCCCAGCTTCACTCTTCCTAGTCCCATGCTGTTCTTCCTGCAACTCCTCAATAAAGCACCTGCACCTAAGTGCTTGGCTCTGTTTCCAGTTTTAGTTAAAACCCAGGCTGAGACATGTAGATACTCACTTTAGCAGTTTCTTGAAGTTCAGCCACCCATCGCAGCTTTTCTCAGACACCAGTAACCTAATTCTCAGAGAAGGACATTCAGATGCCACTGTGTCCACTTCTTGGATGACTTCATCCCCAGCAACAATAGCCTTGGCCTTAGACATCTGCAACCTATACATTATGTCAGTGGATTTCATCTGGATGGTTCCAGGCATAAAGATGAGACCTAAAGAAGCCAACAGTTTAGAGAATTGGAAAGGATGGTTTTCTTTGTCCCTAGAGAAGCCTGAGATAAACATCAAGCAGGGAGCAAGTGGGGAAGGAGAGGATGGGGAAGTAATGACCAATGGAGAACGTCAATAAAAAAGGGGACTAAGGACTAGGGAGTGAATGAAACCTAGGATTCCCTGGGTTGTCAGAGTCTTAAGGGCCCTACTGAGACAAAGAAAAGAAATTGAATTGCTAATGTCGCACTGTTGACAGTCTAAGACACATACAATTCTCCTCACCCACTCTCACCCCTCAAAAAAATTTTTCTACAGGAGTTTGCTGTATTCAAAACTCTCATATGATAATTAAAGAATCATGAGGAAAGGCACTTGGAACTGTCCATGGTCTTGAAACACCAATAGCTCTAGGTCCTAGCAATTTATTTCAACCCTGGGACATTAAATGCATTTTTCTTAGATGAGAGTGCCTTCAGTTTTACATATCTATGTACACACAAAGTATAGTTGTATATATTTATTGGGTACAAAGCGGTATTATAATTTTTGAAGACAATGTGAGATGATTAAATTAAGCTAATTCACATATCCATCACCTCAAGTATTTAACATTTTTTTGTGATGAGAACATTAGAAAGTTTTGCTCTTAATGATACCGAAATTTACAGTACTGAATTATTAGCTGTGTTTAGCATGCTGTACAATTTATCTTAAAAAATTTGACTTATTCCTTGCACAGATATATCCCATGATTATCACTTTCCTAAATTCTTGTTCTTCTTTACTATTTTAATGAGACTCCTTTGATTTTTAAAATCTTCTGTAGAATAACTAGACTTAGGGCCAGGCATGGTGGCTCATGCCTGTAATCCTAGCACTTTTGGAGGCCAAGGAGGGCAGATTATTAGAGGTCAAGAGTTCAAGACCAGCCTGGCCAACATGGCGAAACCCCAGCTTTACTAAAAATACAAAAATTATCTGGGCTTGATGGCACACGCCTGTAATCCCAGCTACTCAGGAGGCTGAGGCAGGAGGATTGCTTGAACCTGGGAGGCAAAGGTTGCAGTGAGCCAAAATTGCACCACTGCACTCCAGCCTGGACTACAGAGGGAGACTCCATCTCAAAAAAATAAAAGAAAGAAAGAAAAGAACAGAATAACTACACAGGTTTCATTATTTGTGAAGCTTAAACCACATGCCCATCCTGTTAAATAGCTTTTAACCTTAGCTCACTTTCTTCCCACTCTCAACACTTTGGGATTCTCACTGCACACCTGTAAATATCCTCAAATGTTTCTCTACCATGGTGGTCAATTGAGACAGACACAGAACAATAGACACATCTCTTCCTCTGGGTTCTCCTTTCCTTCTGGCTATAATTTCAGTATGTCACCTTTCCCTCTGGCTTGTTCTCTCTTTCCACGGGCTTCCAAGTTCCTGCAATTGGTTTGGTTGCCTCTGATAGTTTCTAATTCCTGGCTGCATTCATGTCTTTCTCTTTACCCACACTCATGCTCAGCCCATTGTCCCCAGAATATGGGGTGGGTGGGAGCTTTTAGTTGGGATTAGGCTGTGTGCAAGCAGAGGTGGAAAGAGCAGTTTGTGAAGGAGGTTGCTGGAGTTTCTTGGGGTTCTTTTTGATACCACTGTACTTCTCATCCTTTTAATATAAAAGTTGATGATTCTCAAATTTCTGTCTCCATCTCAAATTTTAGAGCCTTAAATCCAACTTGTTATCACTTCTTGAACATCACATGGACATCCTGGACTCAACATGCCCAAATTGAACTTGTCATATTTTCCTAAGATACCCATACCTCTTACTATATCTGTGTTCTTCACTCCAGTGAAAGACAGCACCCACTTGCTGAAATGTCTGTGACTTCTCTCTCTCTCCCTCGCATCTCCTTTGAATAACCCTGTTATTAGTTCCCCCCCAATTGCCTGTTAAATCCACTTATCTCCATCTCTACTGCCTCAACCAAACTGAAGCCATCACCAACCATTCACCTCTTATCTCAGATTTCCAACTCCACTATTGCCTTCTTCATCCCATTCCCTATTGAGCATCCAATATGACCATCCAAACAGAGGATGATCATGTCACTCAATGTATCAATGGTTTGAGTGTCACACAATCCATCAATCATTTCGCATTCACCACTGGATAAATGTCCACAACTCTTACCATGGACCACAAGGCACTGCCAATATAGCACCTGGCCACCTCTACATGTTCATTCTATTGCCACTACTTTCTTTTATGGCCTGGACTTCAGGCACACAGATATCCTTTAGGTTCTTTTATAATTTTCAAGCTTCCCTCCCCTGTGGCTTTGAAACTGCCTTTGGAAAAATTATGACACTGAGGGAAATCTGACATAGCTGACTTCATCTTGTTTCCAACCTCACAAGCTATCTATCTTTGCTCATCCCTGGACATAGTCCAAGCTAACTATGGCAGAAATCTAACTTATAGTCTAACTTTAAAACAAAAATGATAATAGCTCCTTCCTGAAACTAACTGTGTCCGTGCTTGGAGATTGAAACTGCCTTTGGAAAAATAACAAATTTGTCACAAGGCTAGAATTATAGTTCAGGAGTCATGGAGCCAGAGGTCACAAGATTTGTAACCTCCCCAGTTTCTCCTATAGATGACATCATTATGGTAAACCCTAAGACTGGTATTTGAGGTGTTCTTCAGACCTTGCATTCTGATGGACCAGCTTGCACTACCCAGATCAGTAACTGATACCAAGAAACTAACTCAACCAGTTCTGTGATCTCTGAGGAGTTGACTCAACATAAGAAGACAGCTTCAACCCATGTTTTCATCCCCAACCAAACCAATCAGCATTTCCTATTCCCTAGCCCCCTGCATGCCAAAGCATCCTTGAAAAACTCTAGTCTCTGATTTCCTGGGGAGGTGGATTTAAGAAACATCCTCCATCCTTCAACTTGGCTGTCTATGCAATTATTAAACTCTTCTCTACTGCAACTCCTAGTGTTTTCAGTGTTTGGCTTTTCTGGGAAGTGGACAAGAAGAAATCATCAGATAATTACATCTTCACATATGCTGTTCCCTTTGCTTGGCACAAGCCTCTCTATCTCTTGGCAAAATCCTACTCATCCTGCAGATCTCAGCTCAAATATCACTTCCATTGAGACTTAGTTGCTCCTCATATTGGTTAATTCAAGTCTCTTTTTAGAAAAGCATTGGCAAACTTTTTCTGCAAAGAGCCAAATAGTAAATATTTTAGGTTTTGTGGATAAGACACTCTCTGGTTCCAACTACTCAAGTTGCCACTGTAGTGCAAATGCAGCCACATATAATATGGAAACAAGTGGGCATAGCTGTGTTATAATAAAACTTTATTTACAAAAACAAGCTGTGGCTAGGATTTGGCCTGCAGGTCACAGTCTACCAAATTTATTTTTATAGATTTTAATAGAATTCTCATACCACTTATCATAATTCTGATTAAATATTATATGTGCAATTAATAGTTTAAGAGCTTTCTCCAAAGTTCTGTAAGTCCCATGAATATGTAAACTATGTCATTGTTGTTGTTCACCCTGCATAAGTGCTTGGCACATAGTTTGCTTAAATAAGTGGAAGCAGGGAGAAGTCTTTCTTCATATGAGAGAGGACAGCATGCTCCAAGGTGGAGACTTCTTTGGAGAGAGGTGGCTGCATTTCTCTGCTATCAGTTTTCTTCACAAGGAAGACAGTTCTCTGTCCAGGTAGTCAGTTACCAACCTGCTCGAATGCAGCCCAGGATCACCAGCCACCACTCAGGCACTCGGGGCAGCATCACTGCCACACGATCCCCACGCTGCAGGCCACAGGCTCCCGAGAGGACGTTGGCTGCCTGCTGGCTGTTTTCACTCAGTTCTCTGAAATTCCACCTTAATTCCTTCCCCTTCCCATTCACCCACCACAGGGCTGGGCTTGGGGGTCGCTTGCCAGCCTGAGGAAAGAGAAACCCTGTTGATTAGGGGGCATTGGTACACAAGCAGGTAGGATAAATTCCAAGTCTTGGGATTGCCAAGTTGGTGCTTAGTAAGGTTTTTTATCTCAGCACCTCCATACAAACTTAAAAAGTATTGAAAACCCTAAAGAGTTGTTATTTATATGAGTTATATCTATCAATATCTACCATAGTAGATATTAAAACAGAATTTTTGTAAATGTATGCTTTTAGAAATAACAGTAATAAACCCATTATATATTAGCATGCATAATTTTTTTATAATGATGAAGTGTACTTTTCAAAATGAAAAAATAATGAGGAAAGTGGCATTATTTTATTTATTGCATCTATTTATTCTGCAATTCCCTTTAATGTCTTAGTAGAATAACATTGGATCCTCTCATCTGATTCTGCATTCACTCTGTTGTGAGTACCAACATGTACCTTCTGGAAAATGCTATTGTATACTCGTGAAAGAATTAGAATAAAAAGGCAAATATCACTTTAGATTTATTTATATATTTATCTCTATCTATTTACTTTTTTTAATTTTGTGGTAAAAATACACATAACATTTCCAGTTTTAACTATTTTTGAGTGTACAGTTCAGTGGCATTAAGTACATTCTCATTGTTCTGCAAAAATCACCACCATTCATCTCCCGAAGTTTTTCATCATCCAAAACAAAAACTCTGTCCCCGTTACACAATCACCCATCATCCCCTCTCCCATTAGGCCCTGATAAACACCATTCTAATTTCTGACTCTATGAATTTGACTATTCTAGATACATGATATTGTCTGAATATTTGTCCTCTCCAAGTCTCATGTTGAAATGCAATCCCCAATGTCAGAGGTGGGGCTTGGTGGGAGGTGATTGGATCATGGAGGTAGGACCCTCATGAATGGCTTAGCACCATCCCCTTGGTGATAAATGAGATCATAAGATCTGGTTGTTTAAAAGTGAGTGGCACCTTCTCACTCTCTGTTTTGCACCTCATCTTGCCCTTTGTTATGCCTGCTCTTTCTTCATCTTCCAACATTATTGTAAATTTCTTGAGGCCCCCATCAGAAGCAGATGCCAGCACACTTCCTGTACACTGTGCAGAACTTTGGGCCAATTAAATCTCTTTTCTTTGTAAGTTACCTAATCTCAGGTATTCCTTTACAGCAACACAAGAACAGTCCGATACAGAAAATTGGTACCAGAAGTGGGATATTGCTGTAAAGATACCTGAAAATGTAGAACTAACTCTGGAACTTGGTCATGGGAAGAAATTGAAGAGTTTGGAGGGCTTAGAAGAGATAGAAAGATGAGGAAAAGTTTGGAACGTCTTAGGCACTGGTTAAATAGTTGTGACCAAAATGCTGATAGAATTATGGACAATGAAATGCAGGCTGACCAGATTTCAAATGGAAATAAGGAACTTTTAGGGAACTGAAGCAAAGGTCCTCCTTCCTATATTTCAGCAAAGAACTTGGCTGCATTGTGTTCATAGCCTAGTGATCTGTGGAAGTTTTAACTTAAGAGTAATGACTTAGGGAATCTGACAGAAGAAATTTTTAAGCAACAGAGCATTCAAGATTTGACCTGAATGTTTGATGAATAGATAATGTTGCATATACATAACAATGGAATATTATTTCAGCCTTAAAAAGGAAGGAAATTCTGACATATGTTACATGCATAAACCTTGAAGACATGCTAAGTGAAATTAGCCAGACACAAAAAAACAAATACTGTGTGATTTCATTTATATAAGGTACTATATTAGGCTGCTCTTGCATTGCTATAAAGGAATATCTGACACTGTGTAATTTATAAAGAAAAAAGTTTAATTGGCTCACAGTTATGCAGGGTGTACAGGAAGCATGGTGCTGGCATCTGCTTCTGGTGAGGGCCTCAGGAAGATTACAGCCATGGAAGAAGGTGAAGGGGGAGCAGGTGCATCACATGGCAAGAGCAGGAGCGAGAGAGAGAGCGTGGGGAAGTGCCATGTATGTTAAAACAACAAGATCTCCCATGAACTCACTCATAAGGAAGGGGATGGTGCTAAGTCATTCGTGTGGGACCTGCCCGTATGATCCAAATGTCTTCCACCAGGCCCTACCTCCAACTCTGTGGATTACATTTCAACATGAGATTTGGAGAAAACAAATATCCAAACTATGTCACTTTGCTCCTGCCCTTCCAATTCTCATGTCCTTCTCACATTGAAAAATACAATAATCTCTTTTTTTGTTGTTGTTGGATTTGCCTGATATTTCTTTTTTTATTACTATACTTTAAGTTTTAGGGTACATGTGCACAACGTGCACGTTTGTCACATATGTATACATGTGCCATGTTGGTGTGCTGCACCGCTTAACTCGTCATTTAACATTAGGTATATCGCCTAATGCTATCCCTCACCCCTCCCCCCACCCCATAACAGGCCCAGTGTGTGATGTTCCCCTTCCTGTGTCCATGTGTTCTCATTGTTCAATTCCCACCTATGAGTGAGAACATGCGGTGTTTGGTTTTTTTTGTCCTTGCCATGGCTTGCTGAGAATGATGGTTTATTTTTGGTCTATTTGTTGACAGATATTTGGGCTGTTTGACCTTCCAAGTATTGTGAATAAAGTTACTGTGAACATGAGTGTACACATATTTCTCAGAGACCCTGATTTTAAGTTTTTTTTGGTGTATACCCAGAGTTGGAATTGCTGAATGGCAATTCTATTTTTTAATTTTTTGAGAAAATGTTATATTGCTTTCCATAATAGCTGTAACATTTTACATACCCATCATGATGCACAAGAGTTCTAATTTCTCTGTTTTATTGTAAAATAGACCCTTCGCATATCCCCTGAAAGAGTGTCATGTATCCTCAGGGGTTCTCAGATCATAGTTTGAGAGTAATGATGCAAAATCAAAGACAAAACATGTTAGCAATTTTATTAGATATTTCAAAATTTGCCTCCATCAGAGTTATACCACTTTTTGGTAACACATGAGAGTGTCTGTTTCCTCACAGCCTTGCCAATAGAGTTGTTAAACCTTTGTATTTTGTTCTTGCTCATTCGTGGGCATAGACCAAGCTAACTATAGGAGGAATTTAGTTTATAATTTAACTTTAAAGCAAGGATGACAACAGTCTCTTCCTGAAACCAACTCCCTTCTTGTTCAGGGACCTAAATCCCTTTGTGAAATTAATGCAATTCCACAGCATTAGAATTATGGTAGATGGTAGGGGCCTCAATTCTGCTAAGCTATAAGCATAGTTAAGCAATAACCAGCCATTGTTCCCTAGCTTGCTTACTGCTTAGGAGTCATGTAACCAGAAGTCACACTTTGTAACGTCACCAGTTGCTCCTGTAGTTAACATCACTATTGTAAAATCTAAGACTGACCTTTGAGATATTTTCCAGACATTTGCATTCTGGAAAAGTTACTGACACTACCTAGACCTGTGATTCTACAGCAAGGAACTGACTTTACCTGTCCTGTGTCTGCCTCACCCAGAAACAAACTCAGCACTTGAAGACATTTCTCACATCTCTATAATTTCATTCCCAAGGAATCAGTAGCACCCATTCCTTAGCCCCCTGCCCTCCAAATTATCTTTGAAAACCCTAGTCTCTGAGCTTTCAAGGGGGCAGATTTGAGAAATATTTCCCATCCTTCCACTAAGATGCCTTGTGATAATTAAACTAATTTTTCTGAAATAAAAAAACAACCTTTTGTATTTGACTAACAAGATAGGTGCAAAAAAGTTATTTCAGTAAAATTCTCACTTGCATTACTCTTATTATGAGGGAGGGTGAGAATTTTTTATATTTAATGGCCATTTGAGTTCACTTTTTTGTGAACTATCTGTTCACATACTTTGGTTTTATAATGAGTTGCACCTTTTTATTCTTGGTTTCTACAAGCTCACTTTATATTATTAACGTTTTTGCTGTTATATGAGTTGAATATTTTCTCCATGGTTTTCATTAGTCATTTATTTTGCTAATGGTGTTATCTGTGAATTGAGAGATTTTTTGATGTTTATATAGCAAATTTACTTTTATGGATTCAGAATGGTGAGTCATGGTAGTAAGGGCCTTCCTGAATATTTAAAGGGCCTTCCTCAATATTTAAAGGAAGTATAACTTTAAAAAAATCCAGAAATCTAACTTTCTGTTTGAAAATTTTCAATTTTAAAATGTTGAACCTTATTTTTTTTTTAAGAGTACCCACACCTAGGGCCGTCTTCAGCCTAGAGGCAAGGCATTTGCAATCTCCACGCTAAGACTGTTTCATAGTGTAGGGAACTTAGGACATCATGTCATAATCGTGACTCTTTTTGAGCACCAATGTATTAAGTTCATGCTGGTAGCTCCACCGCTTCCCCTACCCTTAGCCAGAATGAATCCTTCCATCCTACAGAAAGAGTCACAGGACTTCAGGTGAAGGCAATTGATGGATCAGCAGTGAATGGATTAAAATTCTAGACTCTCAGGGCTGGGAAGGAAACTCAGAAATTTCTTCATCTTTTTCTTTCTTGGATGTCTCATATTGAGGCCCTTTTGATAACTGTCACCTCGTAGCTATCTTACTTGCACATCTCTATTGACAGGGACACGTGACCTAACTTTCTGGGAAGACTCAGTCTTTGTTCAGTGCTGATTTGCCCCCAACTTTTTTGAGAGAGAATCTCACTCTGAGGAGTGCGGTGGTGTGATCACAGTTCACTGCAGCCTCCAACTCCTGGGCTCAAGCAATCTTGCCACCTCAATCTCCTGAGTAGCTAGGACTGCAGGTATGTGCCACCATGCCTGGCTAATTTTGTTTTAAACATTTTTGGTAGAGACAGAGTCTCGCTGTGTTGCCCAGGCTTGATTTGCTATTATTAGATTCAAACCTGCCTCTTCTACGACCCCAGACCACTAGTCCTCATTTCACCCTGGGAGGTCACAACAGAGCATGTGCAGTCTACATACAGTGTAAACAAACTGTGTGTTGGCTGCCTGGGAGTTACCAGGTTGCCACACTCCTGTGCCTTTCTTCCTTCCAAGCTCATGCTGTCTCTCTCCCATACCATACTGCCTTCATGGAAGATGAGTGTCTTGTCCATAGCTTATTACAGTGCCTTACATGTAATGAGTACTTAACAAATATTTACTGAATTAATGGATGAATTTTAAAAGTCAACAAAATTGTCTCACTCTGTGCCTCTTTTCCACCCCATTACCTTTTCCATGTCAGCCCAGTGATCCAACACATCACTAGCAAAGTTAAACTTGGCCGGCAGTTCCTGGTGGCCCCACTGCAGGGACACCAGTTGCCTACTATTAATGTAGAGAGTGCGGCTGGACATCTGAGTACCCCACAGGGTGCAAAGTCCCTGAACTTTTCGCAGCCAATGCATGTTCAGGCCTGTAAAAGAAAGAAGAGACACAGGTGAGAGCTTCTTTAACAGATTGCTCTACTGATCATCAGCGGCTTCAGGAGATTCATCCCAACCTTATAGGATTATTCCCAGGAATTAATTTGCTGTAGTTATGAGTAAATTGGCACTCAGCATCTGTTTCAGTCTCCTTGTGGGGTGCTGTTTTCTAAAGGCATAAGAGGATACAGACCCAGTCCTAGATCCTACATCTTCAACACTTCTGACAGTTTTGTGAATACCCATTTCCATATAATAAATCCCCTTGTGCTTAAAATACAGTCGGTCATAGATGGGATAGTTGTTCCCAGCAATTCACTCCCTTCCTGTTCCAGGATTATAAATCCCCATTCATTTTTAAGTGACTTCCCAGTGTATTCAGGAGGAAGAATATGTATCCACCTCTCATTGACTTTGGCTTGCTCATGAGATATGCTTTGGTCAATGAGATGTGAGTGTCTGGGATTCTACGGTTCATCAGAAACTCTCACATTTCTCCCCTCTGCATGAGACTTGCATAACCCAGATCATGCTGTACCTTCAGACTGGGACCCAGAACAACAAGAAATGTGGAGTTGAGCTGAGCCTAGCATGGCCACTAGCAACACACAGGCCCATAGGGGGAAAATATGCATGACTAAAAGCTACTAAGATGTATAGGGTATTTGATACTATAGCAAATGCTAACTAATACAAGTAGCATCCTTTTCTTTAAATTGAATCTGGACTGATACATCTTAAATCCCAGGTCCTATCCATCTAGTGCCCAGGACCTAACACAATCACTTTAGAAATTACAGCTGTCATAATTGTTGTTTCTATATAAGTTCTTTATTGGTGATTTGTGACATTGTTGTGCACCCATCACTCGAGGAGTATACACTTAACACTTACAGTATACAGTTAACAGTATACACTTAACCCACTTTGTACCCTTTTATTCCTCACCTCCTTCCCATCATTTCCCCCAAGGCTTCAAGGTTCATTGTATCATTCTCATGACTTTGCAACAATGTATAACTTAGCTCCCACTTATGGCTGAGAACATATGATGTTTGGTTTTCCATTCCTGAATTACTTCACTTTGAGCGATGGTCTCCAGTCCCATCCAGGTTGCTGCGAATGCCATTAAGTCATTCCTTTTTATGGCTGAGTAGTATTTCATTTTATATACATATATGTATACTAATATATGATACTATATATAATATATATACTATGTATGTATTATATAGTATATATCTAAAAATATAAAAAATTCTATTTTTATATATATTTTTGTTCATATAATATATATATGTAATATACATTGCCACACTCCTGTGCCTTTCTTCCTTCCAAGCTCATGCTCTCTCTCTCCCATACCATACTGCCTTCATGGAAGATGATATATATATATACATAGACAGATATATAGATATATAGATATATATCCATCAGCTTGGAATGAAGAAAGGCATAGGAGTGTGGCTAAAAATATATATATATAAATTATATATACTACATTATATATGGACATATTATATATCATATATGGGTATTATACATTTATATTGTATATAACATATTATATAATATATAATGTAATATATATTATATAATAATGCATATACTATATCGATATATTATATTACAAATATGTTATATATACTATATAACTGTATATACTATATATAGCATATAAGGAGATATGTTATCTATAAATATATAATACATATATATACATATAGTAGATATATACTATATATAGTATATATAGATATATAGATACAATATTTTGAAATATATAATATATAAATTTTTATACATTTTTATATCTTTTATATATATACTATATATAGCCACACTACATAATAGTATAGTATATATCTATATATAATATATGATACACATGATATATAATATTATAGTTATATATATCTATACATACCATACTATTATATATCATGTATATCATATATTATATACTGTTATATATTATATATATCTGTGTATACACTATACTGTTATATATATAAATTCACCCTGAGAATCAGAACAAGACATGAATGCACACTCTCACCCCTTAGATCTAGATATATACATCATAGTATATATAATAGTATAGTATATATAGATATAGATATATAGTATAATAATATTATATATTATATATAATACTATTATAATATATTATACTAATATATATTATACTATATATTATATATTATATATTATACTATATATTATATATTTTATATTATACTATATATTATATATTATACTATATATTATATATTATACTATATATTATATATTATACTATATATTTTATATTATATATTATACTATATATTATATATAGTATAATATATAATATAAAATAAATAGTATAATATATAATATGTAGTGTAATGTATATAATATATGAAATATATAGTATAATATATAATATATAATATATAGTATAATATAAAATATGTAGTATAATATATAATATATAGTATAATATATAATATGTAATATATAGTATAATATTATATATACAATATATTATATATTATACAATATATTGTATAATATTATATATACAATATATTATATAATATATAATATATAGTATATTAATATATAATTTATAGTATATTAATATATACTATATAATATATAGTATATTAACATATATTATATATTATATAACATAATAGCATCACAGTATATATAAATAATATATAAAATATATATAAACTATATAAATAATATATAAATTATATGAATAGTATATAATATATAAATATAAATTATATATAAAAATATATAAATAATAATATAAGATATATAATATATAGTATATTATATCTATATCTATATATACTATGCTATTATATATATACTATACTATTATATATATCTAGATCTAAGTGGTGAGAGTAAGCATTCATGTCTTGTTCTGTTTCTCAGAGTGAATTTATATATATAATAGTACAGTGTATATACAGATATATGTAAGATATAATATATATGATATATAATAGTATGGTATGTGTAGATACATATAACTATACTATTATATAATATATTTTATATATTATATATAGATATATACTATACTATTATATAGTGTGGCTATATAGAGTATATATTAAATATATAGAAATTTATATATTTGTATATATTTAAAAATATTTTATATATAAAATATTCACATATTTTTACATATATTCATATTTTACATAATATGTATTGCTACACTCCTGTGCCTTTCTTCCTTCCAAGCTCATGGTGTCTCTCTCCCATACTATACTGCCTTCACAGAAGATGATATATATATATACATATTATATATATGTGATACGTTCATGAGCTTGGAAGGAGGAAAGGCACAGGAGTGTGGCAAAATATATTATATATAATATATAATATATTATATAAAATATAAATATATGTAAAAAATATATTTTATATGTTTTATATATACTATATGTAGCCACACTATAGAACATATAGTATATATAGATATATATAAAATATATACATAGTATTATATATTATATACATTACATAATTGTATATAATATATAATACTATGTATATATTTTATATATATCTATATATTATATTATATATGTAATATTATACATATTATATTATATATTATATACAATTATATAATGTATATAATACATATCACATATCATATATATCACATATTATATATTTATATTAACTATACTACTATATATAAATATTTAAGTATATATATAAAAATATATAAATATTTTATATATGAATACAAGTTTCTTTACTTGTTGATTGACAGGCATTTGGGCTGGTTCCATATTCCTGTAATTGCAAATTGTGCTGCTATAAACATGCATGTGCAGTGACTTCTTTCGTATAATGACTTATTTTTCTCTTGGTAGATACCCAGTAGTGGGATTGCTGGATCAAATGGTAGTTCCACTTTTCGTTCTTTGACGAATTTCCACAGTTTTCCACAGTGGTTGTGCTAGCTTACTTTCCCACTAGCAGTGTAGAAGTGTTCCCTTTTCACCACATCCACACCAACATCTATAATTTTTTTTTGTTTTTTTATTATGGCCATTCTTGCAAGAGTAAGGTGGTAGAGCATTGTGGTTTTGATTTGCATTTCCCTGATCATTAGTGATGTTGAGCATTTTTCATATGTATGCTGGATCTTCTTTTGAGAATTGTCTATTCGTATCCTTAGCCCATGTTTTTTATGGGATTTTTTGGGCTTTTTTTACTTGCTAATTTGTTTGAGTTCCTTCTAGATTCTGAATATTAGTCCTTTGTCAGATGAATAGATTGTGAAGATTTTCTCTCACTCTATGGGTTGTCTGTTTACTTTGCTGACTGTTCCTTTCACCATACAAAAGCTCTTTAGTTTACTTAAGTCCCATCTATTTATCTTTATTTTTGTGGCATTTGCTTTTGGGTTCTTGGTCATAAAATCTTTGCCTAAACCAATGTGTACAAGGGTTTTTCTGACGTTATCTTCTAGAATTTTTATAGTTTCAGGTCTTAGATTTAAGTCCTTGATCCATCTTGAGGTGGTTTTTGTATAAGGTGATATATGAAGATCCAGTTTCATTCTCCTACATGTGGCTTGCCAATTATCCCAGAACCATTTGTTGAATAGGGTGTCCTTTCCCCACTTTGTGTTTTTGTTTGCTTTGTCGAAGATCAGTTGACTGTAAGTATTTGGGTTTATTTCTGGGTTCTCTATTCTGTTCCTTCTGTTCCATGGTTCTACATGCCCATTTTTATACCAGACCATGCTGTTTTGGTGACTATGGCCTTATAGTATATTTTGAAATCAGGTAATGTGATGCCTCCAGATTTGTTCTTTTTGGATAGTCTTGCTTTGTCTATGAGGACTCTTTTTTTGGTTCCATATGAATTTTAGGATTTTTTTTCCTAGTTCTGTGAAGAATGATGGTGGTATTTTGATGGGAATTGCACTGAATTTGTATATTGCTTTTGGCAATATAGTCATTTTTACAATATTTATTCTACCAATCCATGAGCATAGGATGTGTTCCCATTTGTTTGTGTCATCTATGATTTCTTTCAGAAGGGTTTTGTAGTTTTCCTTGAATAGGTCTTTGGTTAGGTATATTCCTAAGTATTTTTTTTTTGCAGCTATTATAAAAGGGGTTGAGTTCTTGATTTAATTCTCAGCTTGGTTGCTATTAAAGTATAGCAGAGCTACTGGTTTTTGTACATTAATTTTGTGTCCTGAAACTTTGCTGAATTCATTTATTAGTTGTAGGAGCTCTTTGGAGGAGTCTTTAAGGTCTTCTAGGTATACAATCATATTAACAGCAAACAGCAACTGTATGACTTCCTCTTTACCAATTTGGAGGACGTTTATTTCTTTCTCTTGTCTGATTGATCTGGCTAGGACTTCCAGTACTATACTGGATACAAGTGGTGAGAGTAAGCATTCATGTCTTGTTCTAGTTCTCAGAGGGAATGTTTTCAACTTTTCCCCATTCAGTATTATGTTGCCTGTGAGTTTGTCATAGATGGCTTTTATTACATTAAGGTATGTCCATGGTATGCTGATTTTGCTGAGGGTTTTAATCATAAGAGGATGCTGGATTTTTGTCAAATGCTTTTTCTACATCTATTGAGATAATAATGTGATTTTTGTTTTTAATTCTGTTTATGTGGTGTATCACATTTATTGACTTGTGTATGTTAAACCATTCCTGCATCCCTGGTATGAAACCCACTTCATCATGGTGGATTATCTTTTTGATATGCTGTTGGATTCAGTTAGCTAGCAGCTAATTAAGAATTTTTCCATCTATGTTCATCAAGGATATTGGTCTGCAGTTTTCTTTTTTTGTTACATCCTTTTCTGGTTTGGGTATGAGGGTAATACTGGCTTCATAGAATGATTTAGGGAGGATTCCCTCTTTATCTTGTGGAATAGCGTCGATAGGATTGGTACCAATTCTTCTTTGAATGTCTGGTAGAATTCAGCTGTGAATTCATCTGGTCATGGCTTTTTGTTGTTGTTGTTGTTGTTGATAATTTTTGTATTACCATTTTAATCTCGCTGCTTGTTATTGGTCTATTCAGGCTTTCTAATTCTTCCTGATTTAAGCTAGGAGGGGTGTATCTTCCCAAGAATTTATCCATCTCCTCTAAGTTTTTTAGTTTATGTGCATAAAGCTGTTCGTAGTGCCTTGGATGATCTTTTGTATTTCTGTGGTGTCGGTTGTAATATCTCCCATTTCCTTTCTAATTGAGCTTATTTGGATTTTCTCTCTTCTTTTTTTTTGGTTAATCTTCCTAATGGTCTATCAATCTTATTTATCTTTTCAAAGAACCACATTTTGTTTCATTTATCTTTTGTATTTTTTTATCTCAATTTCATTTAGTTCTTCTCTGATCTTGGTTATTTCCTTTCTTATGCTGGGTTTGGGTTTGATTTGTTCTTGTTTGTCTAGTTCCTTGAGGTGTGGCCTTAGATTGTCTATTTGTGCTCTTTCAGACTTGTTGATGAAGGCATTTAAGGCTATGAACTTTCCTCTTAGTACCACCTTTGCTGTATCCTAGAAGTTTTGATAGATTGTGTCACTATTGTCCTTCAGTGTGAGAAATTTTTAAATTTCCATCTTGATTTCATTGTTGATCCAATGATCATTCAGGAACAGGTTATTTAATTTCCACGTATTCACATGATTTTGAAGGTTCCTTTTGGAGTTGATTTCCAATTTTATTCCAAGGTGGTCTGAGAGAGTACTTGATATAATTTCACTTTTCTCAGATTTATTGAGACTTGTTTTGTGGCCTATCATATGGTCTATCTTGGAGAAAGTTCCATGCACTGATGAATAAAATGTATATTCCATGGTTGTTGGGTAGAATGTTCTGTAAATATCTGTTAAATTCATCTGTTCTACGGTACAGTTTAAATCAATTGTTTCTTTGTTGACTTTACGTCTTGATGACTTGTCTTGTTCTGTCAGTGGAGTATTGAAGTCCCCCACTATTATTGTGTTGATGTTTATATTATTTCTTAGGTCTAGTAGTAATTGTTTCATAAATTTGGGAGCTCCAGTGTTAGGTGCATATATATTTAGAACTGTGATGTCTTCCTGTTGGACAAGACCTTTTATCATTACATAATGTCCCTCTTTGTCTTTTCTAACTGCTGTGGCTTTAAAGTTTGTTTTGTCTGTTATAAATATAGCTACTCCTGCTTGTTTTTGGTGTCCATTTGCATGGAATGTCTTTTTCCACCCCCTTACCTTAAGTTTATGTGAGTTCTTGTGTTAGATGAGTCTCTTGAAAGCAGTAGATACTTGGTTGGCATATTCTTATCAATTCTGCAATTCTGTATCTTTTAAATGGAGTACTTAGGCCATTTACATTCAACATTAGTATTGAGATGTCAGGTACTATTCCATTCATTGTGCTATTTGTTGCCTGTATAGCTTGGGGTTTTTTTATATTGTATTTTTGTTTTATAGGTCATGTGAGATTTATCCTTTAAAAAGGTTCTATTTTGATGTGTTTCCAGGATTTGTTTCAAGATTTAAAGCTCCTTTTAGCAGTTCTTGTAGTGCTGGCTTTGTAGTGGTGAATTCTCTCAGTATTTCTCTGTCTGAAAAAGACTGCATCTTTCCTTCATTTATGAAGCTTAGTTTCACTGGATACAAAATTCTTGGCTGATAATTTGTTTTTAAGGAGTGTGAAGATAGGGCCCCAATCCCTTCTAGCTTGTAGGATTTCTGCTGAGAAATCTGCTGTTAATCTGACAGGTTTTCCTTTATAGATTACCTGGTGCTTTTCCCTCACAGTCCTTAAGATTCTTTCCTTCATCTTGACTTTAGATAACCTGATGACAATGTGCCTAGGCAATGATCTTTTTGCAATGAATTTCCCAGGTGTTCTTTGAGCTTCTTGTATTTGGATGTCTAGGTCTTTAGCAAGGCCGGGAAAGTTTTCCATGATTATTTCCTTGAATACATTTCCCAAACTTTTAGATTTCTCTTCTGTCTCAAGGATGCCAATTATTCTTAGGTTTGATCATTTAACACAACCCCAAACTTCTTGGAGGCTTTGTTCATTTAAAAATTTTTTTTCTTTCTCTTTGTTGGATTTGGCTAAGTCAAAAATCTTGTCTTCAAGCTCTGAAGTTATTTCTTCTGCTTGTTCAATTCTATTGTTGAGGCTTTTCAGTGCATTTTTCTCTGTGTTCTTTATTTCCTAAAGTTATGATTGTTTTTATGTATGCTATCTATTTCACTGAAGATTTCTCCCCTCATAACTTGTATTTTTTTTTTATTTCCTTAAATTGGACTTCACCTTTTCTGGTGCCTCTTTGATTAGCTTAATAATTGCCCTTCTGAATACTTTTTCAGGTAAATTAGGAGTTTCTTCTTGGTTTGGATCCATTGCTGGTGAGCTAGTGTGATTTTTGGGGGGAGGAGTTAAACAGCTTTGTTTTATCATATTCCCAGAATTGTTTTCCTGGTTCCTTCTCATTTGGGTAGGCTATGTTAGAGGGAAGATCTGGGGCTCAAGGCTACTGTTCAGATTCTTTTTTCCCATGGGATGTTCCCCTGATGTAGTACTCTTTCCCTTTTCCTAGGGATGTGGCTTTCTGAGAGCCAAACTGTACTGATTGTTATTTCTCATTATCTTGCTTGGCAACTGCCTCAGGGGAGGCCGTCACTATTGCCTCAGGCAGCACAGAGTTTACATCCTCAGACAAAGGTGGAAAGGCTGATGGCAGCATGGGTTAGGGAGGGAATGCTGCCACTACTGGGTTGGGAGGAAGTTGTTTCTTCTGGCAAAAAAAGTTCATCGGAGTTTACAAACTCAGTGTCCCCAGCTTCACTAGTGTCTTCCCATACCTCCCCATTCCAAGTTGCAGGGTCTCATTCTTTTCCAATCTATCAGGGGAACCAGCCCACAATATTTGAACATAGGTTCTTTCTATTTTTCCTAAGTGCCGGCCGGTCTGAGAAATAAAGAGAACGAGTACAAAGACAGAAATTTCACAGCTGGGCCTCTGGGGCTGTCATCACATATTGGTAGGACCATGATGGTGACCCTGAGCAGCAAAACCAGCAAGTTTTTATTAGGGATTTTAAAAGAAGAGAGGGTGTACAAACAGGGAGTAGGTCGCAAGGATCACATGCTTCAAAGGGCAGTAAAGATCACAAGGCAAAGGCAAAATTAGAATTACCGATGAGGGTCTATGTCCTGCTGTGCACACATTGTCTTGATAAACATCTTCACAGGAAACAGGGTTTGAGCACAGAGAACTGGTCTGACTAGAATTTAGCAGGCTGGAATTTTCCACTCCTAGTAAGCATGAGGGTACTGCAGGACACCAGGGCGTATTTCAGTCCTTATTTCAACTGCATAAGACAAACACTCCCAGAGCGGCCATCTATAGACCTACCCCCAGGAATGCATTCCTTCCCCAGGGTTCTTCCATGCTGGGAAAAGAATTCCGTGATATTTCTCCTACTTGGACATCCTTCTATAGGCTTACTGCAAGAAGAAAAATATGGCTCTATTCTGCCCGACCCCGCAGGCAGTCAGACCTTATAGTTATCTTCCATTGTTCCCTGAAAATCACTGATATTCTGTTCTTTTTCAGGGTGTACTGATTTCATATTGTTCAAACACACATGTTTTACAATCCATTTGTGCAATAGTAGTCCTGAGGTGACTTACATTCTGAGCTTATGAAGATAACAGGATTAAGAGATTAAAGTAAAGATGGGCATAAGAAATTATAAGAGTGTTAATTGGGGAAGTGATAAATGTCCATGAAATCTTCACAATTTATGTTCAGAGATTGCAGTAAAGACAGGCATAAGAAATTATAAAAGTATTAATTTTGGGAAGTGATAAATGTCCATGAAATCTTCACAATTTATGTTCTTCTGCTTCGGCTCTGGCTGATCCCTCCATTCTGGGCCCCTGACTTCCTGCAACACAATCAATGCCCTCACTTTAACAGTAGACACTTGGTGAGGCTGTGCATGGTGAGGCTGTGCATGCACCTTTCATTGCAGGTCAGCCACTCACATGATAAGAGCTTATGTCTATTTTTCCACAATTTCAGTTCTTTCTCTACAGGAGATTAGACTCTCACTCAGGGCAATCTTGGCAGATTTGAGGCTCAGTATCTGCTTCTGAAGCTGGGAGATAGAATCCCTGAGTTCATCATTTTCTTTCATCACTTTATCCACTGAACTTAGGAGCAAACAACCAGCTTCATTATGTTCCTTGGTTCTCCACATATGGTCAAAGGTATGATGTATAGGGTCACTAAACTCCTTGCCTCTCATGAGCAATGAATCAGGAGTGTCAAATGCATTTATTTTGTATAACTCTTTAAACAGTTCACACCAAGGGCTATCAGTCTTCTCCATACTATTAGAAGTAGAGTCCTTAGTATTTTGGGGTCTAATCATATTAAGGTGCCAACTCCAGAAACCCCAAAACCAACAAAAGAACTCCATCCTTAATATTCTTTTCCTCTAGAACCACTTCTGGTACCAAAATCTGTATTAGTCAGGGTTCTCTAGAGAAACAGAACTAATGGAATATATATATTTTATAAACTCATATGTATAAGTAATACATATAAACTCATATATATAAGTATATATATGAGTTTACTAAGTATTAACATATGTATGTGTGTATATATATATACATAACTGTATATATATATACAGTTTATTCAGTATTAACTCACATGATCACAAGGTCCCACAATAGGCCATCTGCAGGCTGAGGTGCAAGGAGAGCCAGTTTGAATTCCAAAACTGAAGAACCTGGAGTCTGATGTTCAAGGGCAGGAAGCATCCAGTACGGAAGAAAGATCTAGGCTGGGAAGCTAGGCCAGTCTCTCTTTTCATATTTTTCTGCCTGCTTATATTCTAGTCATGCTGGATTAGGTGGTGCCTACCCAGATTAAGGGTGGGTCTGCCTCTCCCAGCCCACTGACTCAAATGTTAATCTCTTTTGGCAACACCCTCACAGACACACCCAGGATCAACATTTTGTATCCTTCAATTCAATCAACTGACACTCAGTATTAACCATCACAGTGTCTGACATTTCTGTCTCCTTTTTTTCTATGGAATAAGAATTGAAGATTTCTGTACCAGCTCCTGAGCAGAACTACACATTGCCTTTGTACCTGCTGGTCCCTCTCTTTTTCCATAATAGGCTCTTCTTCATTCTTCTGGTCTCACCTCCTCTGAGATTCATCCTTCTCTGACCACCACCCAACTACCAGCCCCCTGTTACCACCTTTTTCCAGCTGCCCTCGTCTATCCCTGTTGCTGCCATAAAGGTGCCTTTTCCTCTGCCCAGTGTTTCCTCCTAAGACTTGACAGGTACTGTCTTTCATGGTCCCTAGGAATTTCTGCTTTTCTGTGAGGGTTTTTGCTCTTCTCACCAGCTGTGACTCTAAAAGATTGGTGAGGTTATCATGGATTATGACCCCATCAGCCCATTCACTGAAACAGTGCTCACCTGCCAAGTCTTCTCAGGATGTCTTTCTGGGGAGAGCTTGGTCCACCCTCCTCTCCAGCCAGCAGCTCCAGAACTCCTACAGCCTTGGAAGAGAGCACAGTAACTCAAGCAGACAGCTTCAGAATCCCTGCACTGTCGGAAAGAGAGCTCAGCTAATCATTGACAGTGGATAACTTTGGAATCTTACAAAGGGTAACAGCAGTCCTCCTAGCCAAGTTTATGGACATTACAACATTAGAGCATTTGAGGTCAACTGGACTTGCACTTTCAATCCAAGGGACATGAAGCAGGTTTATGCCCAGGACTGACAGAAAATTATTGCTTCAACCAAAGAGAGAGAAATGGAGCTCACATAGGCTTGATGACCACTCCTTTAATTCTTTGTTTTGCTTGGTTCCAGCATACCACTTTTGCCTGGTTGTCCTCTTGCTTTCCTTCTCTTTTGCTGATTCCTCCTCATCTTTATCCACGTTCACTCTGTACATTATCTCATCAAATGTCATAGCTTGGATACCATGTGGCTTGCCAATGGCCCCCACACGTGTGTATCCAACCTGGTTTTCTCTCCTGCATCCTCATCTTCCTGACTTCTCCACCTGGATATCTAACAGGCATCTCAAACATACTTTGTCCAAAGCTAAGAGGTTGATCACATCCTTCCCTGGTCACTCTCATTCCAGGTATGGTTTTATCCATCTCAGCAAATGACACCCCTATTCCTCTAGTTCTTCCAACATCAAATCTTAGAGACTGCCCTGACTCTTTTCTTTCTCACATGGATGTGAAAAAGCCATCAGATCCACCTGCAGGCTACACTCAGAGTCTGACTCATTCTCTTCCCTGTTCCACCCCAACCCAACACTGTCCAAGTAAGCCCAAAACTCAACAGGGAAAAAAACTCTCTATATCTCTTCATAGTTATTTTATTTTGAAATAGTGTCTCACTTTATTGCCCAGGCTGGAGTGCAGTAGTCTGATCACAGCTTATTGCAACCTCAATCTATCATGCTCAAGCAACCATCCCACCTCAGCCTCCTGAGCAGCTGGGATTACAGGCACATGCCATTATGCCCAGCTAATTTTTTAATGTTTTATAGAGACAGGGTCTCACTATGTTCTCCAGGCTGGTCTTGAACTCCTGGACTTAAGTGATCCTCCCATCATGGCCTCCCAAAGATTACAGGCATGAGCCACCATGCATGGCCAACATTGTCTTAATGCCGGTATCAGCCCATGCTTCAGCTCTCTCAGGCTGGAGTTGCAAATTGGTGATCCTACAGTTCTGTGTCTTGGGGGTGGCCCCACTCCCATGGCTTCATGAGGCATTTCCCTAGAGGGAATTCTTTGTAGAGGATCTTACCACCAAGCATCTATGGCCCCTACATTCTGGGTGCCTGCAGAATTAATACCATTCTGTCTTTGTTGGTCTTCTGGGCCTGTGATGGGAGGAGCAGCCCCAAAGTTTTCTGAAATGACTTTGGAACCTTCTTCCTATTATCCTATTAGCACCAGGCCCCCTTTTGGTCATGCTTTAGCAGAGTTGTTCTGCCACATTCTTGGACTCCTCTCCTGAAAATTCTCTTTTCTTCTCTACCACTATGTCCAGGCTGATAATTTTCCAAATTTTAATGCTCTTCTTCCCCTTTAATTATAAAGACAGGCTTTAGGTCATTCCTTTGCTGTCACAATTTAACATAAGCTGTTAAAAGTAACCACATCACTTCTTGAGCATTTTGCTGCTTAGATATCTCTTGCACCTGACACCGTAGGTCATCACTCTTAGTTCAGCCTTCCACAAAGCCTTAGGGCATGGACACAGTGCACCGGAGTTCTTTGCTACAGAGTAACATGGGTGAATTTTGCTCCAGCTTCCAATGAGTTTCTCATTTCTATCTGAGATTTTTTGGCATGGCCTGTACTGTCTATATTTCTATCAGCATTATAAAAATTTAAATTTAGGACCTTCCAAATTTATCATGCAAAAGGGAAAACTTAAGGCCTGAAAGCTGACTGAGGTAATACAACTTCCCCTGACTCTGGTGCATGACCGTTGCTTTCTGACCTTTGTGTTGAAATGTTATACATTAACTGGACTCTTCTTTATTCAAAACTGAGCTAAACAAAGTGAAGATAGAGACCCTTGTGACTGTCTCCTTTTAATAGAATGTAAAACTATCCCTTTAGCGTGTAATCAAAAGTAGCCAATGAAATCTTATATCTGTACGTTAGCCTTTTTTATGGAAAATGTTGTAATTTTGTTCAGCAACTTCATTTTGCTGGTATAAGCAATCCTCATTTTCCCCTACACCAGGAGCACAACACTGCTCACCATTCTTTGGAATAGCTGTGCTCCCTAGATGGTCGCACTCATACTTTGTGCTTGAACGAGCTCTTTTAACTAGATGCTGAGTCTTTTGATTATTTTAGGTTGACAGCATTTTGGTCACAACCATTTAACCAATCTCTAAGAAGTTTCAAATTTTCCCTCAACTCTTTATCTTCTTCTGAGCCCTCCAAACTCTTCCAACCTTTACCATTGCTCAGTTCCAAAGTTGCTTTCACATTTTCAAGTATCTTTATGGCAATACCCTACTCCCTGGCAACAATTTCCTGTTGTAGTCCATTTTTCATTGCTATAAAGAAATATCTGAGGCTGGGTAATTTATTTCAGAAATGTTTATTAGGCCCATGATTCTGATAGCTGGAAATTTCAAGATTGGGCATCTGCAGCTGGCAAGGGCCTCGGGATGCTTCTATTCATGGTAGAAGGTGAAAGGGAGCTGGCGTGTGCATGGATGACATGGTGAGAGAGGAAGTAAGAGAGATAGTGGGGAGATGCCAGGCTCTTTGCAACAACCAGCTCTTGTGGGGAATAATAGGATTAGGACTCACTCACTCCCTAGGGAGGGCATTAATCTATTCATGAGGGATTCTCCCTCACGACTCAAACACCTCCTGTAAGGTTCCATCTCATATTTCAATATGAGGTTTATTGAGAGCAAACATCCAAACTGGAGCACCTCAGAACACTTTTCTCCTCGGAAATGTCTGTCCTTATCAAGTAGTCAAAAATATTGACTGAGTGTTACTCTCAGGTAGACACAGAAGTGACCATGACAGATTCATTCCTGTTTGGAAGTGACACAGATAATAACATGTAAAGTAATGAAGTTCATTTTATATACTGTAAAGGATAAGTCAGAGGTCAGATCATGTCACACCTCTGCTCAGAACCTACCAGTGAATCTCAGTTTCATGCAAAATTAACTTCAGAGTTTTTACCTCATTATTCAAGGTCTGGTAAGATTTTCACACACTCTCTTCATCTCTGGTTTGATGTGCTGTTCCTTTACCCCCTTATTCACTGCACGTCAACTACAAGGGCTTTCTTCCTGTTCCTTGAAGTCACACTCTGCCTTAGGGTATCTGCACTTGCTGTTTCCTCTTCTCAGACTGATTTTTCATAGATATCTACATGGATAACTCCCTCTCCTACTTTATTTCCTTGCTAAATATTTTTGTCAACTTCTCAATGAAGCCTACCTTGACCACCTTCTCAAAATGGCAACCCACCTCCAAGTTGGTTCTTCCTCCTCCTCATTACTAGGCACTATTTTCTCTAATACTCACTACCTGCTAACATACCTACTTACTATTTTTGCCTCTCTCTCCTTCCACTAGAATCTAAGCTTCATGAGGGCAGATATTTTTGCCATTTTGTTCAATGATTTAGCTCAAGGACTTTTAACAGTAGCTAGCACACAGTAAATATTCAGTAAATAGCTGAGAGAATGAATAAGGGCTGTAAAGAAAAGAAAACATGTTGTTATAATGTGTGTGCCTGTGTGAAGTACGTAGCTGTGTATGTGAGATAGCCTAAGTGCAGGTATGTATGTTTTTGTGTGTGCACATGTGACTGTGGGATGTATGTATAGCTGTTATGTGTGTGCGGTTCTGTGTGTAAAGACATGTGTGTAAGGTTGTGCATGTTTGTGCCCATGTGCGCCTATGTGTCAGTACATGGATGTATGTGAGACTGTGTATGTGTACATGTGTGCAAGTGTGTGTAGAGCTGTATGCGCAGGTGTACAGGTGTTTATGTATACTTACATGCATGCATGTGTGTTGGTAGATGTGGATGTGTGTGAATGTATGTGTGAGACTGTGTATGTAACTATGTGTGTGACTGTCATGTATATGTAGCTCTGTAGTTAAGTGTATGTCTATGTATCTGTTTATGAGTTTGGCATGTGCATAAGATTGTCTGCAAGTGTAACTGTGTGTATTCATGTGTGTGAGTGAATAACGGCTAGCTCATGTCTGCAGTGTTTTATAGATGTGCTCACATGTAATCTAAACAAGAACTCTACAAGAGAGGTATCCAGAGCCCCATTTTATAGATAAGGAAATTGAGGCTCAGAGAGGACAAGCGACTTGGCTAAGCTCCTGCAGCTGGTAAGTGTTACAACAGGACTCAAATCTAACTTCAAAGTCCAGTGTCCTTCTCATAGGGAACACCGTGTTTCGGCAAAGAGGCATTTTAAAAGAAAATGGTTTGAAATGGTCACTGTTGGAGGCTGTGCACAATCAGCTGGCCACCTTTGTGTCCCTAGAATCTGACCCACAGTGGGGATTCAATGTTGGGGGAAAATAGAAAAAGTGCTGGAGTTGCTGGGGAAATGCTGGGAGCAGAACTCCGTGGTGGGGGCTCGTAATTTCCCAGGGCAGGGGGTTTTCAGTCAGGAATCATCGCGGGAAAAACAGATTTTCTTTATCACATTCCACCTCTGATTGTCTCAGGAAGTCTTTGGTGGTCTGGCTGGATGGAGCCAAAGTTTTGGAGGCAGCCTGGAGCAAGAGACAATGCCTGAGAATTGCCATCAGAAGACCCATTTTAAATCTTGGCTGTACCACTTACCAAAAGAATACACACACTGACCCACTGTGCCTCAGTTTCCTCCTGTACAAAATGGAGATTAAAATAGCATCTATCTGGTAGGGTCATGGTAAAGCCTGAGTAAGACAATTCTGGAGACTTCTCAGTTGTCCGGCTGCCAGAGGGATGTGATGCTGCTCCCCTAAGACTCTTAGACGTGGAGAACAATGCAAAGTGCTAGACTTCTGCAAAGCCTTATGTTTGATCTGAAAAACCTGCGCAAAAGTATCCATGTGCTTCAGGAGATAACTTTGTCTCTGCTTCTCACTTTCAGAGTTGGGGGCTGCATCTGACAAGTGGCTGTGCTTTCAAGTCTCTGGAGTCCCATTTTTTTCTCTTCCATGGAGTTTGTTTGCTGCAGTTTGAGCAGCCGAGGCATATGACAAATACCAGGTACATAATTAGTGGTTTGGAAAGAAACTGCTATTTCAATGGTTATTGGGAGCTTTCACGAGGCAACTCACCCAGAGACCCCTTGCATGAAGATGGGAAACTCACCAGTCTTCTGGGGTGCAGAATCTTAATGTCCCCTCCAGAAAATGGGGCTGTAGACTGAGTAATAGTAACTAGGAATAACATTTATTGGTTGGGCGCAGTGACTCACACCTGTAATCCCAGCACTTTGGGAGGCCAAGGTGAGTGAATCACCTGAGGTCAGGAGTTCGAGACCAGCCTGGCCAACATAGTGAAACCCCGTCCCTACTAAAAAAAATTTAAAAATTAACTGGGTGTGGTGGTGGGCACCTGTCATCCCAGTTACTCAGGAACCTGAGGCAGGAGAATCGCTTGAAGCTGGGAGGTGGAGGTTGCAGTGAGCTGAGACAGCGCCATTGCACTCCAGCCTGGGGTACAAGAGGGAAACTCAATCTCAAAAAAAAAAAAAAAACAAACAACAAAAAAAAACAAACAACAAAAACACATTTATTGAGAGAGCATTTAGTGTGCCACAAACTGTGCAGGTGTTTCGTTCAACCACCTCTATAACCCTAGCAGTTATCTATTATTATCCCCAATTCAGCATGTGGAAACTGAGGCTCAGACAGTTCAAGTCAGCCACCCAAGGAGGTAAGTGGCACCACAAAACCTGAACCCAGGTCTGGTTCACATCATGCCTAGCTCTTAACCACTCTGCCGATGCTCCAACGCCTACATCCTCAGTGTCTGAATTGAAAAATATGAGAAAATGAGAAACAAATGCAGGTTTTGGTGGTATCGGGCCTGGCATTCGAATCCCAGCTCTGCCACTTACAGCTGTGCAAGTTTGGATGAGTGACTCCATCTTTCTGAGCCTCAGATCTCTCTTCTGTAAAATGGGGATCACCAGGCGATTGTTTCTGTCTCAGGGCCTTTGAACCTGCTCTTCTGTCTCTCAGACAGTGTCCTCCCCAACCCCTACATCTGCACAGCTCGCTCCCTCACCTTTCAGTTTGCTCAAACATGGTCTTTGCAAACCCCTTCCTGGCTACCCTATTTAAAATCCTGCACCACCATTCCGTAGTCCCTATTCACTACTTGTACTTTATTTTCCTCCTTAGCACTGACACTGTCCGACATACTCTAATTTTTAAAATTAGATTTGTGCAAAAGTAATTGCGGTTTTTACCATCAAAAGGAATGGCAAAAACCGCAATTGCTTTTATACTAACCTAATAGTTCTTTGTTTGTTATCTCTCTTTTCACAAGGTTGCCATTTCCAGAAGTCAGGGGTTTCTGTCTCTTTCATTCACTGTTGCATCCTCAGTGCCTAGAACTGTGCTGGGTACAGAGTAGGAATAGAATCATTTTTTGCTAAATGAAGGGATGAATGAAAGATACCTACTTTATTGCTTTTTGCGGGGCTTAAATGAGATAATGTCTAGTAAGCCCACAGTGAAGTTCAACAGTTAAGAAAGAGCTCAACCAGTGGTAGTGGTTTACTATCATCATCATCACCACCACCACCCTCATAATCCTCTTCATCTTTATTACTGGAAGTGTATAAGGTGAGCTGTGGATTCTCAGGCAGAAACCCTGAAATGAAAGGATCAGTGCTCCCATCTTGGCATATCTTGGACTTCCTTGATTCTCTCCTTACCTTAAAGATGTTTCTTGTGAGGCTGGACATGGTGGCTCACGCCTGTAATCCCAGCACTTTGGGAAGCCAAGGTGGGTGGATCACTTGAGATCAGGAGTTTGAGACCAGCCTGGCCAACATGGTGAAACCCCATCTCTACTAAAAATAAAAAAATTAGCTGGGCATGGTGGCGCACGCCTGTAGTCCCAGCTACTCAGGAGGCTGAGGCAGGAGAATCGCTTGAACCCGGGAGGCAGAGGTTGCAGTGAGCTGAGGCCATGTCACTTCACTCCAGCCTGAGTGACACAGTGAGACTCCCTCTAAAAAGAAAAAAAAAAAAAAGGTGTTGCTGTGATTTACCACATTGCACAATAGGAGATTGGGCCCTTTCTAGCTAAGGATTATTTATCAAAACCAAGATAAAAACTGAAACAAGAAAAATAAAATAAAATTAATAGCTAACATAAAGCATCACTACCCAATAAAAGCTGACACCACCTCAAATTCTGATGGACATAGTGGATTGGAAGAAGTATGAACTTTGAGAGAAAATCTTTCCAAACACAATGGCACAATGATAGAAAGGAGTCCACAGCAATGGAAAGGCTGGGGAAAGTAGGTCTAGTATTACACTCCAGCCCCCAATAGAGAGATGTGGAAAAAGAGGCCTAGAGAGGGAAAGTCACCTGCCTGTGTACAAGATAGAACTATTAGGTTTCTATTAAGAATTTTTCAGCACTCAAGAAAATAAACAGATATATTCATTTGGAAAGAAAAAAGAGGTGAACGGTCTTCGGGTGTAATTCTTCCTTGACGCCTCTTCAGCTGCCTATTCCCCTCAATTAGTATCTTATTTTTCATTCATTCAGTCATTCATTCAATGACTATTTACTGATATTTACTGCCAATTTACTAGGCAGCAGGTCCTGATATTGGCACTGGGAAGACAGACAAGACTATCATCTAGCCTATGATCTAGAAGAGTCCACAATCTACTAGGAAAGACAGGCAAAACAAACCTAAAATAATAAGCAATAGCAATGAGCTATGACACCCATGAAAGAGAATGTTAAATGGGACTTCCTCTGTTGTCTCAGAATCTTGGCTGAAGCTCCAAGTGGAGACCAGGGTAACAGATAACCACCGTTTAATGAGAGGGTGTTACATGACATGCTCAGAAGTAATCCCAACTTGACTTTGGAGCTTCACTCACCTCCAGCCTGTGTATGACAAAAGGCTGCTGATAAAGCCAGCAGGTGGGCTTGATGGAAGGGAATTGTAACTGCTCAGTGGGTTCACCTTGCCCACTGCCTAGACAGAGCCGACTTATGAAGTCTCATTCTGTCACCTAGGCTGGAGTGCAGTGGCGTGATCTCAGCTCACTGCAATCTCTGCCTCCCGGGTTCAAGCAATTCTCTTGCCTCAGCCTCCCTAGCAGCTGGAATTACAGGTGCACACCACCACACCCGGCTAATTTTTGTATTTTTAGTAGAGACGAGGTTTCACCATGTTGGCCAGGCAGGTCTCGAACTCCTGACCTCTGGTGATCCACCCGCCTCAGCCTCCCAAAGTGCTGGGATTACAGACATCAGCCACTGCACCCAGTCCAGGGACTTTCTTATAGAAGCCTCCCTGATACCCTCAGTCCCCTGAGTCTTGATTAGTCCCCCCAGTCTATGTCTTAAATGTATTCTTTTCTTCATGGCATTACAATTGTACGTTTATTTGCATTATTCTGTGATAAATAATAATGACCTTCCTACTAGACTAAACTCCACAAGGATTTGGGCTGAAATGTGTTTCCCCAAATTCTTATGTTGAAGTCCTAACCCCAGATACCCCAGTTCCTCCCAGTACCTCAGATCGTGACTGTCTTTGGAGACAAGGTTTGTAAAGAGGTGATTAAGTTAAAGTGAGGTCATGAGGGTGGGCCCTAATCCAATCTGACATGATAGGTGTCCTTAGAAGAAGAGGAGATTGGGCCCCAGACACACATGCACAGAAGAAAGACCACGTGAAGACAAAGGGAGAAGTCGGTGATCTACAAACCAAGGAAACATCCTCAGAATGAAACCAACCTTGCCAACCCCTGATCCTAGACCTCCAGCCTCCACAACGGTGAGGACATTGATTTCTGTTGTTTAAATGGCCCAGTCTGTTGTACTTTGTTATGGCAGCCCCAGAAAACTCACATAGGTAGGGACTAGGCTGGCTTTGGTGTATCACTGCAGTCTCAGAGCTCAGTACTGAGTAGGTGCTCACTGAATTTTCCCTGGAGGGTGTGGAGGTGCTGGGGGTGGGGTCAGCAGCACCAGGATTGCTTCAGTTTCCATCTGCTGCTTTTCCTCCAGGGTTACTCCCAGAACCACCCTTTCCTGTTTGCAGGCCTGAGCCGTGGCTGCACGTCTTTATGCCCCTCCTGGTTAAGACATTGTGATGGTTAATGTTAGGTGTCAACTTGACTGGGTTAAGAGTCCCCAGATAGCTGTGAACATTACTTCTGGGTGTCTCTGGGAGGTGTTTCCAGGTGATATTAGAGATAGAGCCATAGACTAAGAAAATCTGCCCTCACCCACGTGGGCAGGCATCATCCAATCCATTAGGGCATGACGAGGAGAAAAAGGAGAAAAGAGGAATTTGCTCCTTCCTTTTGGGCTAGAATATCTGTGTTTTCTTGTCCTCAGACGGTGAAACTCCTGGTTCTCGATACTTTGCACTCGGACAGGGAGTTATAACATTGGCTCTTCTGGTTTTCAGGCCTTTGGACTCAGATGGAATTATACCACGGGGTTTCCTGGATCTCCAGCATGCAGATGGCAGATTGTGGAACTTCTCAGCCTCCAAAATCGAGTGAGCCAATTCCCATCATAAATCCCCTCTCCTATGTCTATATATGTCCTATTGCTTCTCCTTCTCTGGAGAATGCTGACTAATACAGACATAATACAGCAGTCTTTGGGGTTGATGTATGAGTATGTGGAGGAAGAACTAGACATGAAGCAGAATGTGCTTTCTTTAACATAACTTTTTCATTAAAATAGTTCTATGTGCTTAGTACAAAACTTGGAAAATACAGAAATGTAGTGAAAAAGGAAGAAGAAAAACTACCATCCATTATTTTCTCTCCCTCCCTCCTCAATCTCCAGGAGGATTACAATTAACTACAGTTTTCCCTTTATTTTTCAGAGTTGGGATTCTCCAGTATGCAAATATTTTTATTCTGATTTTTAAAATTAATATAGCTTACACTTTTCCCAAGACATACTAAACTGCTCTTAAATATTTTAGTGGCCACATCATATGTTATTGAGTTAATCTACTACAATTTTGTTAATCATTTCCTTGTTGTTTGGATGTTAATTGTTAATTTTTTTTTTTTTAGTTTTAATGCTGTGTGATCATCTTAGTGCACCACACATTTTCTGCATTTTGATTTTTTCTTTTGTGGTGACTCCCGAAGGTAGAATTTCTGAGCTAAAGGATATTTTATTTTACGTTCCTGCATATTTTTACCAAATGGTTGCATACAAAGGATGAAAGCTTTACATTCCCACTGGCAGAGAATGAGTACCCACAAGTGCCCCAAGTCTATGGTAACCTGTCCTGTGGAGGGAAATCTGAAAGCTCTTAGTGAGACCAGTGGGCAGATGCTGAGCCTGCCCCCAGACAGAGGGAGAAGTCGAACCACCAAGCATTTGCTAGGCGGCGCAGCATCTATGTGGTCAGGGCCAATGATATTCTTTTGCTCTTTCCAGCATTGCCCAGTGATCCTGGGGATGCCGTTTGGAAGCTGCACACCTTTGACATCTTTAGGGTTGAAGAGATGATGCTCCCCATGGGGGCTGACCAGTGATCCATTAGTTTCTCGTGGACTCTTAGGAGGTCTACGGGGCCTTCCTGGGGTTGCACCTCATTTCCCCCACTCCTGACTTCGCAATTTACTCCTTTGGATCTTTCCAGAAACCGTCTTTGGCAGTTCTGAAACAAAGGCCACCTAGTGACCAAACATAAAACAAAAAACACTTGGAAATCATCATTTCTCAAAAAGACTTTTGTTTTGAAAGAGACAATACTGTCTGCCTGTCCTTGGAAAGCGTCAGTGATTCAGGGTTTCCCCCTAAATGGCCAGAAGCAAAACAGCTGGAGCCTGGAGCACAGGATCATTTTGACAGCATTTGAGCACTACCTCTTGTATCTGATTAGTGGTAGGGATCAGGCTGTTCTTAGAGCAGGAACAAAATGTGCTTTGGGGAGAATCCAAGTGAAGAAATACAGAAAAATGCTGAAGCAGCTGCCAGGGTTACAAGTTTCTCCATATCCCCAGTGCCTGGCACAGGGCCTGGCTCTGAGTGGGAGCCTAGGCAGAGCGTGCCCATCTGATTCCCAGATCACTGTGCCCTGGAAACCCTGATGTTTACCTTCCTGGGGTATTTGTATGGAGCAGTCACCCTTTTCACATGTTCCTGGAGTTCCCGCGTTAGTGCCTCTGGGTCATGAGAGGAGTAGGCTGGAGTAAGGACTATAAATGCCTTTACCACCTGCAGGAAAACAAAATACCCAGAAAAGATCAGGCCTCGTATAACAACTCTTTTCTCCTTAAGTGAGCCTTGAATAAGTGCCTACATTTACCTTTGCACCATGAAAGTTCTACTAGTTTTTTTGGGCACAGCCAGTGACACAAACAACATCAATTTTTCTTTTGCTGGCCCTTCCAGGTGTGACTATTAGGAGGATTGACCTTTCTGGGATGATTTCAAACTCCTACCTATTTCTCAAATTACTCCCCATACTTGGAATGACACCATTTGAAGCCAACATCGCTTCTCTTAAGAAGGAAATATTTTGGAGAAAAGAGGTTCATAAACTCCTAGGGCCATTTTCTTCCAGATTTTCCTAATGAGAAAGGTAGGTAGGCATGAGTTTGAACAGGTGGGATTGAGGAAAATGCAGGCACTTTCAAGGGGAACTAGGTCTTTGGGGGTCTGCATGGATGAACATTTGCAATCAGCAGACCCTGAACTGCACCACTTCTGTTCCAGACATCCCGAGGGACATTCTGCACCTTGGGTCTCTCTGCCCACAACTTTCCTGCAGGCTATCTTATGCCAGGCCGGAGGAAGTGTCCCAGACTCAAGCACAACATACATAGTTTCTGTTAGGAATGGAAGGTCACTTGGATGCTTATTAATTCCAGCATTCCTATCTGTTAACAGTATTCTATTAAAGGGGTAGCTCACTGTCCTTGCATACTTCCCACAGGGAGGAAGGCCACTATCATTTCATGTTCAGACAGATATGCTTTTAGAAAGAGCTTCCTCTTACTCTTACTACTGTAACTACGAAACATTTGTTGGACACTTTTTTTTTTTTTTTTTTTTAAGGCAGAGTCTCACCCTGTCGCCCAGGCTGGAGCTCAGCGAGGTGATCTCGGCTCACTGCAAGCTCTGCCTCCTGGGTTCACGCCATTCTCCCGCCTCAGCCTCCTGAGTAGCTGGGACTATAGGCGCCCACCGCCACGCCCGGCTAATTTTTAGTATTTTTAGTAGAGATGGGGTTTCACCGTGTTAGCCAGGATGGCCTCGATCTCCTGACCTCGTGATCCACCCGCCTCGGCCTCCCAAAGTGCTGTGATTACAGACGTGAGCCACCGTGTCCAGCTCATGTGTTGGGCACTTTCTACACACCAGACTCAGTTCTAAGCACTATACATGGATTAAGTTTGAGCAGACAGCCATTTGTCACTGTCCCAGTTAACTCACGGCATGCAGAACTAGGCATATGTTTGAGGTAGATTTCTTCAGCACATCAATGGGACTCCACACCTCCCTTATTATACATTAATGGCTTTGGATTTTAGAGGGGAATCACTTGGCCAAGAATGGCTGGCTAAAATGCAGATTCTCTGGGCTGCATTCCCAGTCATTATGATTTGGTAAGTCTGACTTTAGGTCTACAAATCTATATTTTAAACAAGAATCTCAGATGATACAGTTGCAAGCAGCCCACGAACCAGACTTTGAGAATCTCTCCTGTGGTCCTGGTGCTTCTGAGAATGCAGGCTGATGTTGCACTAACTTTCAAAAGGTAACTGTTGTGCTTTAGGATTATGTTGGATGTAAGCCAGTGAAAAGTACCTAAGTCTGCCTGGAACCTGATCTTTCCCATAATATGCATTCTTCTGGGACCCACAGAAAGACCTCCTGGCCGGGCACGGTGACTCACGCCTGTAATCCCAGCACTTTGGGAGGCCGGGGTGGGTGGATCACCTGAGATCAGGAGTTTAAGACCTCCAGCCTGGCCAACAAGGCAAAACCCTGTCTCTACTAAAAATACAAAAATTAGCCAGGTGTGGTGACATGTGCCTGTAATCCCAGCTACTGGAGGGGGGCTGAGGCAGGAAGATCACTTGAACCTGGGAGGCGGAGGTTGCAGTGAGCCAAGATCATGCTACTGCATTTCGGCCTGGACAACACGGCAAGACTCCATCTCAAAAAAAATAAAAAGATTTCTCCCATGAAAGCCCAGCTTATTAAATTTGGCCCATCTTTCTAGTATATCAAGGTCATTTTGGATACATATTCTATCCCTCTCAGGTTACAGCCATCAGCAACTATTACTGGTGTGCTTGCTATGTCCTCATCTGCAAATAGAAAAGACTTTTTATTAGATAGGATGGATACAGAGCCTGCACCTCCCCCTAAGATCTCCTGCCCCATAGCCAGCCTCTCTGGGATGTAGTTGTGTCCATTTAAAAGCAAAGTGTTGGTGTTTTCCCATTATGTCCCTTTAGAGAGTAATCGTATCTCTAAAGACATGAAGGCAACGTGTGTCTGATGGTGGCATTTCAACTTTGTGGCACATGGATGGAGGTGAAATACAGGACAATCTGAGCCTTCCTGCTTGTTCTGCTGGGTGCTAATAGGTACAGAAGCAGGAGGCCATGTTCTTGGGTGCACTGGTTACCTCTCCCCTGATGGGGTCTGGGCTGCTGACCACAGCCGACTCCAGGACAGCAGGATGCTCTGCCAGGGCACTTTCTACTTCAACAGGCCCGATCTGGTAGCTGGAAGGGAAAAACAAACTCTTCCAAGTGGGCTTCCCTCAACCCCCATGAAACTTCAAAGGGAGGAGGAAAGTGCAGACAGCTTGACCTTGAAGAATTGATCACATCGTCGTTTCTTCCCATAAACCAAAAGTAGCCATCCTTGTCCATGCGAGCTCGCTCCCCTGTGATATAAAAGCCCCCTTGTTCTGATGCAGCTGTCTTCTCAGGATTGTCCTGAAAGACAAAGACAACCCGTGAAGGACCCTCTGGGAACAACCGCTAAGGCCAGTTACTGCCCCAGTAGCCCCCTGTAGGAAGCTGGAGACCACTCAACAGAAAGTTCAGCAGTTCCTAAAGTCCCGGCTGCCCAGAGTTCCCCAATGGACAGGGAGCTATGGCCCTGTTTAGTTGTGGGATTTCCCTCTTTCGATTGGAATCAAGCTGCCAGCCAATGGTTAAGGGCAGCCACCCACCACCATCCTTAGAAGGGGGTCTAGAAAGCACAGTTGAAAGCAGGAGGGTGGGCACAGGGCCACTGGCTGTGTTTTTTAGGACAAGAGAACACATGAATACTCTTTGTGCTCAGGAATCACTGAGGGTAGAAAGTGAAGGGCTAGGCCGGGTGTGGTGGCTCATGCCTGTAATCCCAGCACTGTGGGAGGCTGAGGTGGGTGGATCACTTGAGGTTTGGAATTTGAGACCAGCTGGCCAACATAGTGAAACCCTGTCTCTATTAAAGATAAAAAAATTAGCTGGGTGTGGTGGTGCATGCCTGTAATCTCAGCTACTTGGGAGGCTGAGGCAAGAGAATTGCTTAAACCTGAGAGAAAGCTGTGAAGAAAAGAAAGCCCGACATAAACACCAGCCAAGATGAATACAAAAGAGAAGCAGTTACTGAATTATCCCAGAAACTTGGACTGAAATCCCAGGTTTGTGCCCTGCTAGCAAACCACAAAAAGAATCCTGAAGACAGCTCTGACACAATAGTGCAGTTTGACCTTTATGTATTTATTTATTTATTTTATTATTATTATTATTATTATTTGAGACAGAGTCTCCTTCTCTTGCCCAGGCTGGAGTGCGGTGGCATGATCTTGGCTCACTGCAACCTCCTCCTCCCCGGTTCAAGCGATTCTCCTGCCTCAGCCTCCCAAGTAGCTGGGACTAGAGGCATGTGCCACCATGCCTGGCTGATTTTTGTATTTTTGGTAGAAACGGGGTTTCACTATGCTGACCAGGCTGGTGTTGAACTCCTGACCTCAGGTGATCCACCTTCCTCGGCCTCCCAAAGTGCTGGGATTACAGGTGTGAGCCACCGCAACCGGCTGCAGTTTGACCTTCAGAAGCTCCTTTCCTTTACTGCGCCTCGATTTTCTCCTCATTAAAACAACGGTGCTGCCCTCATGTCATATGTTTACGCTTTCAGACACACCCACGTTTAAATCCCATGTCCTGCCTGTACTAGCTGCATGATGCTGGATAAGTCACTTCCCCTTTGTACTAGCTTCCTTATCAATAATAGTCTTCCTTATCAATAACAGAACTTTATTAATAATAGTAGCAACCTGCCTCATGCAGTCATTGTAAGGATTAAACAAATAGATATTTACAAAGTGTGGTGCACAATGCTTAGCACACAGTCACTGTCATGAGAACAGCTGTTCCCCGTCTCTTACCAAATAGCAATTGAAGAAACAGAAGGGCCGGGTGGTTCTGATACGGACGGCAACATTCCCCTCTTCTCCAGGAGGCAGGACGTTGCCCTCATCATCCACAATCTGGTAAGGAGATCATCACAGAGGTGCATACATGAGTGTCTACACCCTGGGCCCCTCCAGCAGCCCAGCAGCCCGTGCCAGCCAGGCCTGTGTGTCTTTCTCCTCTCCATGCCAGGCCTTGTCAGAAGTTGGGGGAGGCTGCTACCTGCACATCGTAGGGTGGGGACGCCTTCCCCATGGATCCAGACTTGATTTTCATGCCTTTTGGATTGGCACAGATGACAACCTGGGGAGAACGCAGTACAGATAAAGAAGAGCCTTTCCACTTAGCTTCTTTCCTGGGCCATGCCTGTCTCTCACCCTGCCTGATAACTCTTTCTCTCATCCTCTTTTTTCTCCTGCCTCACTTTCTTCTTTCTTTCCCTTCTCCTCTCTCCATTTCTCTCCGTTCTTCCTCCCTTCTTTCTTTTCTTTTTCCTTCCTCCCTCACTCCTTCCCTTCCTTCTTTCCTTTCCTCTTTCTTTCCTTTCTTTCCCCTTTCCTGTTTTCTTCCTTCCCTCCTTCATTTTCTTTCCTCCTTCTTTTCTTCATTCCTTTCCCCGATATTTCATTCTCCATTTTCCTCTCTCCTCCCTTCTTCTTTGTTCCCTATTTCCTTCCTTCCATTCATCTTTTTCCTCTTCCTTTCTTCCTTCCTTTCCTTTCTCTTTCCTTTATTTCCTCTTTCCCTTCCTTCTTCATTTTCTTCCTATTTTCTTCCCTCTTTCTTGCCTGTCTTTCTTTTCTTTCCATAGTTAGCAAACAATTATGGGGCACTCCAGTGGGCACTCAAACCTAAAGAACTTAACCCATCTCTAAGCCAAAAGACTCAGTTGATCCCCAGATCTCTTCCTAGATGACTATAGAGGACGCTGCTTAGAATCTTGGACTCTGAACAGTGGCAGATGTAGACTGTCTTGGTGGAGACAAACAATGCCTTCAGCAGTGAGGGCTGGTTTGCTGGTCATGGTATAATTGTAAAAATACTTTAAATTACCTTTTTTTAATTTATAAGTAGTGTGTGTGTGTGTGTGTGTGTGTGTGTGTGTGTGTGTGTGTGTGTGTGTGTGTGTGTATTTCAATAGCTTTTTGGGTACGAGCGTTTTTTGTAACATGGATGAATTCTATAGTGGTGAATCCTGAGATTTTAGTGCATCTGTCACCTGAGTAGTGTACATCATACCCAATATGTAGTTTTTTTACCCTCACGCCCCTCCTCCCACCTTCCTCCTTCTGAGTCTCCAAAGTCTTTTATACCACTCTGTATGTCTTTGCATCCTCATAGCTTAGCTCCCACTTATAAGTGAGAACATATGGAAATCAAAAGGGAAGGAAAGCTGATGGAATTTTGTTATCGGCTTCTCCCCTGGGGGAAGGGTGGTCCCTGAGAAGCTTCAGGGAGGTGACAGCTGGAGAGGCAGGAAGCTCTCGAGGGTACCTGGGGGGTGGGGACCTGGGGGGTAGGGACCTGGCCCCTCCAGCACTCACCGTTTCAGACTGGCCATAGCCTTCGTACAGCTCCACACCGGTCTGGCGTTTCCACTTCTCCCTCACGTCAGGGTTGAGGGCCTCTCCTCCGGTCAGACAGTGCCTCAGGCTCTGAAACTGGTACCTTCCTCAGGCAGGAAAACAAGGCCACCTACGTCAGGATCTTCATACCACCCCGCCCTCTGTTGCCACTGCCCAGATGCAAACACCACAGGCACTAGAGGGTAGATGCCCCTGCTTTTTAATCTGCTGTAAGTGAGTCCACCCACTGGCTTTGCAACCATGCTCCTCATGGACAGATAATTCTTAAAAGATCCATCCTATCTGAGTTTGAGATAAAATCAGAAGCTCATATAATAGGTCTTGGCATAATATGGTGAGTTCCAGGTAACTTGGCCAAAATAATTTAGTTGGAAAAAAACTGATTGATAATAAATTGGTTAGGACAGTAATCTGATTGAAAAGGATAGATCAATTAGAAATTGAAAAGATAGGCCAGGCACCATGGCTCACAACTGTAGTCCCAGCACTTTGGGAGGCCTAGGTGGGCAGATTGCATGATCTCAGGAGTTGAAGACCACCCTGGTCAACGTGGTAAAACCCCGTCTCTACCAAAAAATACTAAAACTTAGCCAGGTATGGTGGCACATGCCTGTAGTCCCAGCTACTTGGAAGGTTGAGGTGGGAGGAAAGCTGGAACCTGGGAGGCGGATGTTGCAGTAAGCCGAGATCATGCCACTGCACTCCAGCCTGGGCAACAGAGCAAGACTCTGTCTCTAAAATAAATAAATAAATAAAAATAAAAGAAAAAGGAAAAGAAAGGAAAGAAAATTGAAAAGATAAAAATTAGACCCCTAAGAATCCCAAAAATTCCTACAGATATTAATTATGTTGCAAAATGCCCTCTCTGTTCAACAAATCATCCAAACTATAAAAAAAAAAAATCAGTGATTGCAAGTACATTTTTAATCTTGGAGGAGAGGGGAGATCAAATTGGCTTGATTAAGTTACTTATTATTACCAAAGAGCATTCAACGACATTGTTCTTAACGAGGTACTTGGAGCTTGCTTTCAGCCAAAATCATCATGTGGAGATGCACACATCAGATCAATGAATGGGATGATTTTCTTACATTGGAGAAGAATTCACTTTTAGAAGCATGTAAGAACTCCCTCTTTTGGACACTTGGTGGGTAGATTCATGTGATTAGGAAAGATGAGAGGACGACTCCTCATGACTTGGGGGAGGACAAAAGAGGGAGAACAGATCAGGGTTGGTGGATACTGAAGGATGGTGGGCCTCTCTCCATATACCCCAGCAACTAGCCCTGTTCTGCTAGAAGATGTTGCTTTGGCTTCACCCAGGATGGAGCCATCATCAGTGCCTTGTCCCTTTCTCTTGGGTGCCCAATAGCATGTGCTCAGAGAACAGTTGGCTGGGGTTAGTCTGAGGCTGAGAGTTGGGGCATCTACTGTGGTGCGGGCTTGTTAGTTTCACCACACCTGAGGGCCCTGGCCACAAACCGCACTCCATAGGTGGCTAACAATTGTCCAATCATTTCTCTTCCCTCACAGAGGTAGCAGACACACTGCTGACAGAATAGCCCATGGGTGTATGGTGTGAGGAGAAGCCTATCTCAGGTGCTAAAATTTCAGTCTGCCTTAAATCTATTTAGTTCCATCTGGATGCAAATTTTGGGGGGCCAGAAGCTTGTTCTTGAGGGGCATCTGTGAGATTTACAGGTATGTTGACTTGTCAATGTGTATGTGTATAAATGTGTGTGGGAGAGAGAGACAAAGAGAGAGGCAGAAAAATATATAGAGGGAGAGACAGAGAAAGAAAGAGAGTTGGAATGAGAGGGTAGTTGTGTGTGTGGATACCCATGCTATATATTCACATACTTAGGCCCTCAAAGCACGAAATAGATGGGCTGTACCTGGTCAGATCCTCCTGCACAAGCAGCCGAAAGATGGTTAGAACACAGCAGAGGGTGGTTATCGGGAATGTGGAGAGAGTCTAAACAAAAACAAAGGGTGAAAGATGTCCTTAGAATCACTGGGGTGGGACCATGAAGATGGAGCCAAATGCATCTTTATAGTCTCAGTACCAAAGCAGAGAAGCTGAAAACTATGTGTGGAATCCAGCAGCCAACATGGTGTCCAGTGACCCCTACTTCCTGGCATGTGCACCTTTGGAGGATCCCCTCTCACCTCATACCAAAGTGGGTCTGTGACAGCAATGGCATACTGCCAAGGTGATGAATACCACTTTCAAGATTTGGTTATACAAAGACTATGGCTTCTTTTTTGGATGTTCTTTCTCTCTCCCTTTCTTGGATCCCTTGTTCTGGCAGAAGCAAGCCACCATGTTTTTAGTATGCTCAAGCCATCCTACGGACAGGTGCACACAGTGAGAAACTGGAGACTAGCAAACACCCAGTGAGAAATTGAAGTCTACTAAAAACCACCAGTGAGGTTTTTGTTTTGTTTTTTGTTTGGTTTTTTGAGATGGAGTCTCACTCTGTCACCCAGGCTGGAGTGCAGTGGCAAGATCTCAGCTCACTGCAAACTCTGCCTCCCGGGTTCAAGCAATTCTCTGCCTCAGACCCCTGAGTAGCTGGGATTACAGGTGCCCACCACCAGGCCTGGCTAATTTTTGTATTTTTAGTAGAAACGGGGTTTCACCATCCTGGCCAGGCTGGTCTTTAATTCCTGACCTCATGATTCACCCGCCTTGGCCTCCCAAAGTGCTGGGATTACAGGTATGAACCACTGTGCCCAGCCACCAGTGAACTTTTAAGCAATTTTCCAGCTTCAGTCAATCCTTAAGACGATTGCAGTCCTAGCAAATATCTTCTTTAAAATTATTGTGGCAAAATACACACAACATAGGATTTGCCCATTGGAACGGTTTTTAAGTGTATAGTCCAGTGGGATTAAACATTTCCAGAGTGTTGTGCAACCATTGCTACCATCCACCTCCAGAACTATTTTTATCTTCTCAAACTTAAACTCTGTACCCATTACACAATAATTTCCCATTACTCTCTCCCCTAACTCCTGGTAAACACCACTGTACTTTCTGTCTCTATAAATTTGACTACTCTTGGTATCTCATGTAAGCGGAATCATACCGTATTTGTTCTTGTATGACTGGCATGTTTCACTTAGCATAATGTCCTCAAGGGTTATCCACGTTATATCATACAACAAGATGTCCTTCCTTTTTAAGGGTAGGTAATATTCCATTGTACATATACACCACATTTTGTTTATTCATTCATCTGTGGATGGACACTTGCGTTGCTTTCACCTTTTAGTTATTGTTAATGCTGCTATGAACATGAGCATACCTTGCTGACTTCTTGATTGCAACCTCATGAGAGACCCTGCTCCCAAACCCCCTCATTAAGCTACCTCCAGCTTCCTGACCATCAGAAACTGTGAGATAAATGCTTGTGTTTTATAGTGCTAAGTTTCAGTATAATTTATTACATAGCAATAGATAATGAAAACACTATATCAGAGCTGGGGACAGTGCAAGGAGAAGGTCCATACATTGGCTGATCAAGCACTACATGGATAATGATGGTGATGAGTTTGATCATGATGATAATAATCAATATGGGTTAAGAATCTACTATATTTGGTCCACCATGCGATACCAGCTTACTCCTGCAAGAATGGCCATAATCAAAATATCAAAAAATAATAGATGTTGGCATGGATGCAGTGAACAAGCAACACTTCTACATTGCTGGTAGGAATGTAAACTAGTACAACCACTGTGGAAAACAGTATGGAGATTCCTTAAAGAACTAAAAGTAGAACTACCATTTGATCCAGCAATCCCACTACTGAGTATCTACCCAGAAGAAAAGAAGTCATATGAAAAAGATACTTGCACATACATGTTTATAGCAGCACAGTTTGCAATTGCAAAAATGTGGAACCAACCCAAATGCCCATAAATCAACAAGTGGACAAAGAAAGTGTGGTATATAAATATATATAATGCAATGCAACTCGGCCATAAAAAGGAATGAATTAATGGCATTCGCAGGGACCTGGATGAGATTGTAGACTATTATTCTAAGTAAAGCAACTCAGAAATGGAAAACCAAACATTTTATATTCTCCCTCATAAGTGGGAGCAAAGCTATGAGGATGCAAAGGTGTAAGAATGACACAATGGACTTTGGGGACTTGGGGGAAATTGTGGGAAGGGGTGAGGGATAAAAGACCTCAAGTTGGGTGCAGTGTATACTCGTCAGGTGATGAGTGCACCAAAATCTTACAAATCACCACTAAAGAACTTACTCATGTAACCAAACACCACCTGTTCCCCAATAACCTATGAAAATAATTTTTTTAAAAAAAGAATCTACTATGTTTTGAAGCAACCTAAGTGTCCATCAACAGATGAATGGATAAAGAAAATGTACATATACACAATGGATCCATAAAAAAAAATGAGGTCTTGTTTTTTGCAATAACATGGGTGGAACTGGATATCATCATGTTAAGTGAAATAAGCCAGGCACAGAAAGACTAACTTCACATATTCTCACTTATTTGTGAGATTTAAAAGTCAAAACAATTGAACTCATGGAAATAGAGATTAGAAGGATGATTACCAGAGGCTGGGAAGGGTAGTCGGGGGCTGGGAGAAAGGTGGGGATGGTTTGTTGGTACCAAAATAATAGAATGAATGAATAAGACCTGTTATTTTAAAGCACATCAGGGTGACTATAGTCAATAAAAACTTAATTGTACATTTTAAAATAACTGAAAGAGTGTAATTAGATTGTAACACAAAAGATAAATGCTTTGAGGGTATGGATACCCTATTCTCTATGATGTGATTTTCACGCATTGCATGCCTACATCAAAACACCACATGTACCCCATAAATATATACACCTACTATGTATCCACAAAAGTTAAAAATTATTTCAAAAAAGAACCTATGATGTGCTGGCCCCTTTGCCTTGTATCATTTCATTCACTCAGCAACTCTATAGAGATATGTTATCCCTTTCTTACAGATGAGGCTGAAACTGCAGCTCAGGAGATTAGGCAACTTCCCCAAGGCCACACAGCTAGCGAATCAAAGGTGTAGGATCAGAGTCCAGGTCTGACTCTTTGACTGATGGCACAGCCTGTGCAGTTAGCTACCATGTGATACAGCTTATCTCAGTACAAATAATAAGAGCAGAAGGAACCTCTGACGTTTTAAGGAATGACAGTTAGGATGTGGGGGGCAGAAGAAAGGTGACCTGTGTCTTGACTGGGGGCACCAATCTCCTCCCTCCCCATGAGAAGACCCTGGGAGGCTGAGCAGGAGTCACCAGGACTCTCTAGTTGGGCCAGCTACTCAGGTTAAGCACCATGGACAGTAGCATTTGGAGTTGAGGCGTAGACTGATTTTGCCTAAGGGTTTGACAAATACCTAGGGTTTTGGCAGGAGCATTGGGAAGAAAGTGGTGGAGACAAGGGCACCCCATGCAGGAGAAATAGCAACGAAATAGTCTTACATCTAAGAATCTAGCTAGAGCATAGGCAATGATTGAAGGGAACCAAGTGGTCAGGAACCAGATTATGGAAGGCCAGGGAGCCACACCAAAGAAGCCTTAAATTCACTGATTTATATGTTTTCTCCTGCAGCCTGAAATTCTATATCCCACTCATCTCATTTGTATCCAACACATATGGGGTATTATTGGTTTTTCCTCTTACATTCAGGATAACTTTGGCACCAACTTGGGGCAGCTCATGCACAAAAATGCAAGATCCATTAGGCCAGGCAGAGAAGAGAGTCCAGGCTGCCTTCACCCAGCCAGTGTCTGTCGTGTTCCAGAAGACGTCCGATTTGGTCAAGGCCAACCACCATCTGCCAAAAATTAGAGAATGTCAGTACCCTTGGCAATGACTCTACCTTTAAAAAGGATTGTATTATCTATATCACCACATTTGGAGCCCTGCTCAGTGGGTACTCACTTATACTTGTGAAACCTGAACAAGAACCTTCAAGTCAACTATTGTCTCAACCAGCATTTATTGAGCATCTTCCATGTACCTATGCCCTAGGCTAAGAATACAGAAGCAAAAAGAGTTTCCAGAAAGTTCACAGTCCAGTGGATGTGATATATAAGGGAAAAAAATTAACCTCAATACTCTGTGCTAAGGTCACTTTATTTAGCCAACATTTATTTAGCATTTAGTCTGGACTTAGCACTAGGGATCTAGAAATGAACGATTAGTCTTACTTTGAGGGCCTTATAGTTTAGGAAGTATAAATATCTAGGAAGCCCCTGGAGAGCATGTTTTAATAGAGCTAAACACAAAGCCTTGTGCAATTATAGAGAATAGGCACCTAACCCAGAGCAATGATGGACATGGGTTTCTGAGAAATGCTGTGGTGGAGGAGGTGACACTTGAGTTAGACATAAACAATATATAGGGATTATATAGGTGAGGCAGAGAAGCAGGAGCATCCCAGGAATGGGAAACAGTGTCTGCAAACATGGAAGACAGAAAAGCGGTCATGCACTTGAATCCTGGGACACACGCACTACTCATTCTCCCCCTTTCATTGGCTGTTCCCTTCTCAGTCTCCTCTGCTGAGTCCTCCTGGTCTTCCCCTTCAGTGCAGAAATGCCTCAGGCACTTGGTCCTGAGACCCATTGTCTTTTCAGTTTATATTGCACTTTGCTGATCTCATCCCATCTCATGGTATTAAATACCATCTTTACACTGATAAGTTCAGCATGAATCTTTCTCATTAACTTCAGACATGTGTATCCAAATGCCCACTCAACATCTCCACTTTTAACAAGGGGATGGAGATGTCTAAGAAGACTCTCAAATTGACAACTCCATAAACAAACTGTTTTCTTGCCACCAGACAGCTCATCCCACAGTTCTTCCCCCATCATTTAGTGCTTCCAGTTGTTCAGGCCATTCCTCTTAGAGCTCTCCTTGACTCCTCCTTCTCATTCCACACTGATTCTGTCAGCAAGTCTTATTGGGTCTAGGTTGAAAATACATTCAGAATCTCATCTCTTCTCCCACTACTGCTCCCCGGGCAAGCTACCATGCTTGCCTCTTAATGCACTGGTCATCTTTTTTACCTGTTTCCCCTACAGTTTCATTGTCAACCCAACATCCTGAGTGAGCCTTTAAAAAACATATTAGATTATGTCACTCCTCTGCTCAAAATATCCAACACTTCTCAAAAATAATTAAACATAGAATTACCATATGATCCAGCAATTTCCTTTCTGCATGTATACCCAAAAGAAGTGAAAGCAGAGACTCTAACAGATACTCACATGCCATTGTTTATAGCAACATTATTGACAATAGCCAAAATGTGGAAGCTACCCAAGTGTCTATCAACAGGTGAATGGATTATTTAAAATGTGGTCATGGCCAGGTGCAGTGGCTCATGCCTGTAATTCCAGCACTTTGAGAGGCTGAGGCAGGAGGATTACGAGGTCAGGAGTTCAAGACCAGCCTGGCCAACATGGTGAAACCCGATCTCTACTAAAAATACAAAAATTAGCCGGCTGTGGTGGCAGGCACCTGTAATCCCAGCTATCTGGGAGGCTGAGGCAGGAGAATTGCTTGAAACCGGAAGGCAGAGGTTGCAGTGAGCGGAGATCGCACCACTGCACACCAGCCTGGGTAAAAGAGCAAAACTCTGTCTCAAAAAAATAAAAATTAAATTAAAATTAAAATAAATAAAATGTGGTCTATCCATACAATGGAATATTTTTCAGTCTTAAAAGGGAAGGAAATTTTGACACATGCTATGACACGGATGAACCTTGAGGACATTATGCTAAGTGAAAGAAGCCAAATTGCAAAACAAAAGGACAGACTGCATGATGCCAATCACACGAAATACCTAGAGTATCAAATTCACAGTGATTGAAAGTAAAATAGAGGTTACCAGGGGTGAGGGGAGAGGGTAATGGGGTGTTATTGGGTAATGGGGGCATAGTTCTCATTTGGAAAGATAAAGTAAATTCTGGAAATGGATGGTGATCATGGTTGCACAACAATGTGAATGTATTTAATGACATTAAACTGTACACTTAAAATGGTTAAAAGGGTACATTTATGATATATGTATATATATGTTTATGTGTATGTATATATGTATACATACACATATTTATATGTGTATGTATATATGTATACATACACATATTTATATGTGTATGTGTATATATGTATACATACACATATTTATATGTGTATGTGTATATATGTGTGTGTATGTATGTGTGTATATATATATACATATATATATACATATATATACATATATACACATATATATACATATATATATACATATATATATACATATATATACACATATATATATACATATATATATACATATATATATACATATATATACATATATATATACACATATATATATATATATACACATGTATATATATATAGCACGATTTAACAAGAAACCTCCCGTGGCTTTTCACCTCGCTCAGAGTAAAATCCAGAACCATCAAGATCCTTCCTAAGCTGCTCCTATTGGCTTCTCAGTAATTCTGCTGGCTCTCTGACCTCAGCTCCTGACACCTTTCCCCTCACACCACCCCCTCCAGACCACTCCCCACTTTCTGTTCTTGGATCCTCTAGACAAGCTGCTCTGGTACCTTCTGCTGGCCACAAAACCCAGTCCGTAGCTGCTCTGGGAGTGCTCGACCATCTCGGGGTCCCCGGTGGTTCCGCTGGTGAAGTAGATAGCCAGTGGGTCTCGACTCTTTGTCCTCACGCAGTTGTGCTCTGTAGATGCCTCCCTGTAAAACGTAAAAACACTAGGTGGCACTACCACAGTAAAAACAGTTAGTAGCACCAATAATATGTATAACAACAATATGACTACCGTTTCATAAATACCACATGTGAGGTGCTGTGCTGAAAGCTCTGGCTTAGGTAATCTGCAACCACTTCAAGGGGCAGGTACTATCATTATAACCCTTTTGCAGACCAGGAAACTGAGGCTCAAAATGGTTACATAACTCACTCAAAAGAGCCCATGCTTTCTTACCAAGGTATGAAGACTTTCTGGTAGAACACACACATGTCCATGTCTATAATTCTGCACATTTAGGCACAGCTTCCACCCCCATCCCAATTTCTAATAATTTAGAACTCTTTTCTAAAGGTTTCCCCCAATGTGGGGTTTTGAGATCTAGGTAATTCCCAGAGTTCTGTGATCTGGATGATCAGCTAATCCACGGGCTCTCATCCCTGGCTGCACTGTGAAGTCCCCTGGTAAATTTTTGGAAGAAACTTGTCTGTATCCACCCTGAACAAAATAAAATCAGAATCTTTGATGTTTTCTTAAATGCTTCTCAGTAATTCTAGTAACAGCCAAAATTGAGAACCACTGATCTAGGCCCACCTGACAGCTCTCAAAATCATATGAGCTGATTTTTTTTTTTTTCTTTTGAGATGGTGTTTCGCTCTTGTTGCCCAGGCTGGAGTGCAATGGCGTGATCTTGGCTCACTGCAACCTCTGCCTCCCGGGTTCAAGTGATTCTCCTGCCTCGGCCTCCCAAATAGCTGGGATTATAGGCATGCGCCACCACGTCCAGCTAATTTTGTATTTTTAGTAGAGACGGGGTTTCTCCATGTTGGTCAGGCTGGTCTCAAACTCCCGACCTCGGGTGATCTGCCTGCCTCAGCCTCCAAAAGTGCTGGGATTACAGGCGTGAGCCATGGTGCCTGGCCCTATGGGCTGATTTTTTTAAAAAGTTCCCCAGGGCTCTTGCTCAGCTATGTCTGGTTAAGTAGGTCAGATGTGAGGCCTTGTCATCTGTATTCAAAACAGCACCCAGGTGAATCTGATGCAGCTGGTCTGTGGGGTGAGCATGCGTGACTCAATGGTTCAGGCCCCTGAGCGGCTCCTTTTGGGTTCTGGCTTCCAATCAGGACAAAGTCTCAAATTCTGAGATGGGTTTCCACCAGGCCCTTGCTCTAAGGCAAATATGGTCTCGGCTCTGCCCACTCCTGACTTGACTACTTTTTAGCACCTTGGGCAAGTCACTTTAGTTTTCCAAGTCTCAGTTTCCTCATCTGTAAAACTGGGTTAAAGGGCCCATCACAATGTCCTTTTCAGGGATTAAATAAGATGATGTTTGATCCATTATGGTGTTCTGAACACCAAACACAATGCTTGTCATGAAATAGATGTTCATTAAATCTTTGCTGCGTCAATGAATGAAGGTGAAGGCTTACATAGCACAGTATCTAGCAATACACTAAGTACCCAATACATGGGCACTAGTTTATTATTAACTGATCACCTGCTATGTGCCAAATGCACCATATAGGTTATTTCATGTACTCTGAATGGTAGCTCTAATAACTACCACCGCATTATAGAAGCAAATGAAGCACAGAAAAGCTGCTGACAAATCCAGCACTGACTGAATGAGGGACCTTGAACATTAAGGTAGGGACCAAGATTACGCTCAAGTCAGCCTGGCTGCCAATGGGAGTGTTCCTCTCTGATTCACTCTCTATGTGTGGAATCAGCAATGCATTTCATCTCTTGTTGCTTAAAGGGGAAATGACTTCATTTTTCTGCTGTTCTCCTGGAGAGCCCCAATTCACTGGAGGAGTTCCCTGAAGTTCAGCCAGCCTGGCCGACTGCTGTCTGACACCAGCAGCTTGGTCTGGAGGGAGGGGCATTCGGCACTGATGGCGTCCACCCTTGGAGCTAGGGAGTCACTGGTGATAATGGACTTGGCCCTGGACGCCTGCAGCCGGTACTTGAGGTCCTTCTCCGTCAGCTGAGTGACACCTGGAATCATCACAGTCCCTGGCATAAAACAGAAGGGGATGTTGAGTGGATAGCGGGGAAGGCTTTGGGTATAGAGGTAAGAGATGAAGGCAGGAAGGGGCTGGGGAGGGTTGGAATGCATGAGCTGGAAGAGGTAACAATAATAATAATAACAGCCTAAAAACCCTAGCCTTCTGAATAAGTGCATGATCACTTACTCACTCAGCATCACTTAGTAGTCATCTTATGATTAGACAGAAATTTCTTTAAATGCCTGAAACCAATAAATCTCCCAGCCTTTGGGTGGGTGTTGGGGCACACCTTTAGCACTCAGCCAGGCAATTAACAATCCTGCCTTAGTCTTAATTTCCTGCATGCTCCAACTCTCAGTCTGCCAGAAGTGGGAGCCTAGAGTTTCCTCAGATCTTTCCTAAGCATGTGCAAAGCCCTGGGAAAGCACACAGCCTTACTTAGGTGTGTTGATTTCTAGATTTCCAGGAATACAATAGAATTTTTTAAAGCTCCCATAGACATTGGATTCTCCAGCTTTTCTTTTTTCACTCTTTGGTGAATCTATTGTTTGTCCTACTGTTATCCATCACCTTAGGCAACAATGAAGCTAAAACATTTGTCTGTAACTGTTTTGGACAAAAACCCCCAGGGAAAAGGCTTTTCTCATTGGTTGAGCTTCAAGTTGATTCAAATACAGTTTTACAAGTAGGGTCTTCCAAAGGACCAATGGGCAGCTCAAATAATAACAGTTCTTCATAAGTGAAGCTTTGAAAAACTCCAACTCCATTCTGGCCCATCTAATGGTTGCCGTGATGCACCAGAAATGGGGGCTGTTATTTTTCAAGGCTACTACATAGCTGGAAAGTCCTTATTCTACCATTTTTTTTCCTGACCTAATCCTGCTTGCTTGTTTTTATCATTAGGAGAAGTCTTCTAAGGATGCCCCTAGTATTGCAAAAAGAACTTCGATTTTTGTAGGCCATCAGTAATGGAGCATCCTGGCTTCATCTCTTACATGCAATTCTCATTTAATTCTCACTATTACTCTAAGTAGCATATGGTCTGACTACCATTTTACAGATGAGAAAGTTGAGGTCTAAAGAACTTAGGGCACTTGTCCAAGGTCACACTTCATGTACATGGATGAACAATGTCTATCTGACTGCAAATCCTGCTTTTAAGTCTCAGTCATCCTCATACCACCTTCATAAGTTTCACCACATCTGCTGACAGTTAATTTTATTGTATCTACTAACAATGCCATTTACTTCATATTTTTTCTTTAAACAATCTCTTCTTATAATTAACATGAATACAATTCTTTGAATTAAATTTTATGTTTCCAGTTTTGTATTCTCCAGCTTTTCTTTTTTCACTTTTTGGTGAGTCTATTGTTTGTCCCTACTGTTATCCATCACCTTAGGCAACAATGAAGTTAAACATTTGTCTGTAATTGTTCTGGACAAAAAGCCCCTAGGGAAAAGGCTTTTCTCACTGGTTAAGCTTCACATTGGTTGAAATACAGTTTTACAAGTATGTCTTCCTCTTATAAATGAAAAGTTAGTATCATGTAACACAAATAAAAGGTAACCATGAAATAGAGAGACCCAACAGACACAGATATAAGGGAAAATAAAGAAGAAAGCAGAGGCACAGAGACACACAAAGAAATCAGGGTTATCTTATTCAATTCTATGTATCTGTTATGATCTGCAAAAAGCTTTGAGCCTGAGCCCTATTCTTTCCTTATTTTATATTGTTTTGTTGTATTTTATTTTATTTTTTGAGGTGGAGTCTTGCTCTGTTGTCTAGGCTGGAGTGCAGTGGCATGATCTTGGCTCACTGCAACCTCTGCCTCCTGAGTTCAAGCAATTCTCATGCTTCAGCCTCCAAAGTAGCTGGGACTACAGGTGTGCACCACCATGCCTGGGTAATTTTTTTTTTTTTTTTTTTTTGTATTTTTAGTAGAGACGGAGTTTCACCATGTTGGCGAGGCTGGTCTTGAACTCCTGACCTCAGGTGATCTGCCCTTCTCGGTGTCCCAAAGTGCTGGGATTATGGGCATAAGCCACCGCACCCGGCCTTCTTTCCTTATTTAGAAGAGAAGGGCATGACAGTGAGAGAGAGACATCAAAGACAGAGTAGCAGCAAAACAAAACTTCCTCCTTCAGTCGATGAACAACTGGAAGGGAATCAGAAGGGACATAACTGTCTCACTGTATGATTTGGGCTCAAGAATGCAGGACACTTCAGAGAAGGAACAAGCATGTCTAAGGCTCACAACACTGACTCAGAATTTTTTTCCTAAGTCTCAAATGCCAACAGTTTACATTTTAGAACTAGCAAAATTCCCAGGTCCAAATTTCCTCATCAACATGTCTTGGAGCCTTGAGTCTCATTGTGGTACATGAGGGCAGCCTCAGATGCCCCAGATGGACTCTAGGACAGAACAGCCTTCATCTCTTCCAGCCGACTCCACACATCCAGCACTTCATGGGCAAAGTTGAAGTATTCAGGCACCGGCTGCCTTCCCAGGCTGATGGCTTCCCAGGTGGCCACGATCTTCTGAGGAACAGGTAGAGGTGCTGGCTGCCCACAAGACCCAGAGAATGCCCTGGAGTTCCTCAGTGCCTGGAGAACTAGGTGTCTCAGCCATGGTCTCATGCGGTTGCCTCCTGTCTGTCACCAAAGAGAGGAAAGAGGGCATTGTCATAAATTCTGGGCTTTGGGGACAACACAGAGGTTAGGAGAAACCTGTGGTCAGTGCTGATGGTGACTGTGGTCCCTACTGACTTGTAGAACAAACTCTCCACATTTCTGAGCAGAAAGTCTCAGTTCTGCTGTGTGATGGTCATTTCTCTCCTCTGACCCCGAGGTCCGTCCTTTTGACCTCTCACTGACTTGTGGGTCTCTGGGTCTGAGGTCAGAACTCAGAGCCCACTTCTCAAGGCTCAATACTTCAAAGGCAATCCCTCAAAAAGCCTTTGGCCAATCCTGAACTGACCTTGCAAAGCTGTAGACAGCTCTGGGGCAGCACCGTCCAAAAGAAATAGAATGTGAGCCACCTGTGCAATTTACAATGTTCTAGTACCATTGCCAATAGTTTGCCAATCCTCTCCCTTGGAAAGAGATATGAGACTTGTTCTTCCCATTTGGTCTTTGTCCTGAAAACAACAAAACCCAGAAAGCAGCACCTCTGCAAGATTTCCCTGTGTATCCTTGCATTTTTGCAACTACATGGCCAATTGACAGGGAAAAGATCCAATTGATAGAGTGTCTCAAATTGTTCCAGCATATAGAACATGAATAATAATTATTTTCGAACTCTTGTTCAAAGGAAAACTCACTGACATGAGACAAGTGACCTTTGGCAATTACCATCAACATTTTATTATAAAAATGCTCATACATACAACATTGATTTGTTAACATTTTAATGAACATGACAACACATATCTACCCATCTTTCCATTCCTCTACCCATCCCTCAGCCCATCTTATTTTACATGTATTTCCAACTGAATTGGAGGCATCAACATACTTCCTGCTGAACAGTTTGGCAAGACTAACATTAACTAGAATTCAATATTTCTTTATAAAATTTTCTTCTAAAGAAGAGTGACATAGAAGAAAATATGCAAATCTTAAGTGTGAGTTTACTAACTTTGAAAAGTACATACACCAGCATAACCCACCTCCTTTTCAAGATCTACACTATTATGTCACCACAGAAAGTGAACTCTCCCTCTTCCTAGCCAATCCCTTTCTCATAGTAGGTTAATTTTGCTTATTCTGGAATTTCACGTATATAGATGCATGCCATGCCATAGGTACTCTTTTGTGTCTGCCTTATTCTGCTCAACACAATGTTTCTGAAATCATTCCCATTGTTGCACAGATCTCTAATTCAATCATTTCCATTTTGGACTCAGCATATTCTTAGTTTAACCTGTTGAATGGCTATCTCTTTTTAATTCGCCATCTTGAAACATTTAAAATTAAGATGTTTTCAAGAATATACAGTTAAATCCAAGGAATCAATGTAGGAATGTTATCAGAAGGTGTTGGAAGTTACTCAGGTGAAATCTTTGTCTTAATTCACATAAGAGTCTAATGGAATTAATATCAAGAATCTTAGAGAAACCCCATACTATTCATGCCATTTTTACGACCTCTACATTGGTTATGTTTAAGCACTAAAATTTGATACTTATTTCTGAATGAAATCATCTCTTTATTGTATTTTTTTACTTATGCTGATCTTTAAATAGCAAAAATTCATGTACTCTAAGAAAGAAGTATGATTCAGAGGGATTCTTTCATCATATGGTACATGACAAATAGATACAATGTCATATTCAATTTAAAACATAAGTAAATATAAGTAAATAAGTAAATAAAAGTAAATAACTTTAAAGAAAAGGTAATTACCTTATACCTAGCTTGTCTAACCCACAGCTGACAGGCCACATGCAGCCCAGGACAGCTTTGAATGCAACCCAAAATGAATGTGTAAACTTTCTTAAAACATTATGAGTTTTTTGTGTGTTTCTTATAGCTCATCAGCTATTGATAGTGTTAGTGTATTTTATGTGTGGCCCAAGTTGAAGAAAATTCTCCATCTTCTAATATAGCCCAAGGAAGCCAAAAGATTGGACATCCCTGCTTTAGACCAAGAAAAAAGACACACCACATTCACAAAGCCTAAGAAGACTACCAGCCATGCGAGAAGCATGAGACTGGTAATTTCCAATCTTTCTTGAAACAGTGGAATCCCCTGGTGATATCTGAGGGTGCACTTACTTCTTGGAGGAGGTTGAGGGTTTCTAAGGATAATTCTTTGTGACTGAAATATTGTAAATGTCATTGACCCTTCTCATTATTTCAACTGTTATTATTCCAGGTCATCAATTTTCTGCCTGGCCATCTTCATCCTGGGCCTGACTTTTTTTGAATTCCTTGGATGCTTAACATTGTTGTTGTGTTCCTGGGAATTATTAAATTTGCCATTTTCTTCTGGAATATTAGCCTTGGTGTGAGTATCCTGACTTCCTGTAGAGGTATACTTGTAATCATAAATAAGAAGAAATCATTTTAAACAATTCATGGTTCTGGACTTCATTATGAATATTGGGTTTTACCAAAAAAATCAGAAAAAAATAATTTATTCGCAGAAGAATTATAAAAATAGCTGCCATTTACATTATGAAAATTAAATAGGTTTGTGTTTGTTTAGTAGGATGCCAACAGAGCTTTTGGTCAAAAGTATTTTTTTTTTTTACCTTTGTTCTCTTTATCCATGAGGGCAAAGATCATGTAAAACAATTTTGAGCATATAGTAGTTGCTTAACTAATAGGCATTGGATGAGTTATTAATTTGTGATAATAGTTCTTTCCCCTTAAATCCGATTGTTTGTTATTACGTTAATTCTGAGTCCAGAAACACAAATTTTTTAAGTGTTGATTTCTTGGATTTTTCAATGTGCTATTGCGCTTATTTTAAAGGCTAGTAAAACTGATCTTCTAAACAATTGCTATTCTCCTAGTAAATGTTCCTTCAATGGTAATGGAAGCCATGTGCAGACAAGACACCCTGCAGCCCTTCAATAAGAGCTGGCAGGCTGGCTGGATGAGAGGCTGGCCAAGGGGGCAGCTAGAAGGCTGGTCCAGAGGAAGTCTGAGAGGCCGGCACTCAGACCTCTCAGAGAGACTGGCTGAGAGGCTGTCTGGATTAAGAGCCAGACAAGAGGCTGCCTGAGAGGCTGTATGAGAGGTTGACTGGTTGAAAGGCTAGCTTAGAGGCAGGCTGAGAGGATGGCTGGATTAGAGGCTTGCTGAGATGCTGACTGGTAAGTTGGCTGGCTGAGAGCCTGGACAAGGGGGTGGCTGAAAGGCTTGCCAAGAGGCCGGCTGGCAATTTGGTAAAGAGGCTGGCTGAGAGGCTGGTCCAGAGGATGGCGGCATGGGAGGCTGACCAAAAGGCAGGCCAGGAAGCTGGTTGGGAGGCTGTTTGAGAGACTGGCTGGGGAGGCTTGGAGAAAAGCTGGCTGAGAAGATGGCAAGCTGATAATCTCACTGACCGAGAGGCTGGCTTAGAGGCTTGCTGAGAGGGTGACTGGCTGAGAGGCTTATTGATAGGTTGGCGGGAAGGCTGGCTGGCTGAGAGGCCAGTCAAGGGGGTCTTGGAAGCTGGCCAAGAAGCCAGCTGCCTGGATGGCCAAGAGGACACCTGAGAGGCTGGCCGAGAGGCTGACTGGGAGGCTGTTTGAGAAGCTTGCTGCCTGAGAGGCTGGCTCAGAAGCTGCCTGGTTGAGAGGCTGGCTTAGAGGCTTGCTAAGAGGCTAGCTGGCTGAGAGGCTTGCTCAGACGCTGGCTGGCAGGTTGGCTGGCTGAGGGGCCACCCAAGGGTGTGGCTGGGAGGCTTGCTGAGAGACCAGGTGTCTCTCTGGTTGAGAGGCCAACTGGGAGGCTAGTCGAGAAGCCAGCTGGAAGGCTGGCTGAGAGGCTAGCCGGGAGGCTCCTTGAGAGGCTAGCAGTCTTGCTGACTGAGAAGCTGGCTGATGGGCTGGTCCAGAGGATGGCTGCATCAGAGGCTTCCAAAGAGGCAGGCTGGGAAGATGGCCTAGAGGGCTGTATGGGAGGCTGTGTGACAGGCTGGCTGGCTGAATGGGCTAGCGACTGGCTGAGAGAATGGCTGGCTGAGAATCTGCCTGGCTGAGAGAGGCTGGCTGCCTGAGAGGCTTGTTCAGAGGCTGCCTGGCTGAGAGGCTGGCTTAGAGATTGACTGAGAGGCTGGCTGAGAGGCTGGATGGGAGGCTGTTTGAGAGGCTGGGTGAGAAGATGACTGTTTCAAAGGCTGTCTGACTGACTGGCTGAGCTAATTAGAGGCTTACTGAGAGGCTGGCTGGCTGAGAGGCTGGCTGTGAGGTTGTTTGAGAGGCTGGGTGAGAAGATGACTGTTTCAAAGGCCATCTGACTGACTGGCTGAGTTAGAGTCTTACTGAGAGGCTGGCTGGCTGAGAGGCTTGCTGAGAGGCAGGATGGCAGACAGCCTGGCTGAGAGCTGGCTGCCTAAAAGGTCGGCTGAGAGGCTGCCTGAGAAGCTTGCTTGCTGAGAGGCCAGCTGGCAGGTTGGCTGGTTGAGAGGCTGGCAAAAAGGGCAGCTGTGAGTCTGGCCAAGAGGCTGGCAGTCTGGCTGCCAGTCTGGCTGGCTGAGAGGTTGACTGGAGGGCTAAATGAAAGACTGGCTGCATGGCCAAATGGCTGGCTGGGAGGAGGCAGAGTGGCAAGTGAGTGAATGGCTTGCTGAGAGCCTGGCTGTGAGGTTGCCAGGCTGAGAGGCTTGCTGAGAGTATGGCTGGCTTAGAACCTGGGAGAAAGTCTGGATGGGAGGGTGGCTGGCTGGGGAACGGGCCAAGGGGCCACCTGGGAGGCTGGCCAACGAGAGGCCAGATGGGAGGGTAGCAGAGCGGCTGGATGAAGGGTGGCTGCCTGAGAGGCTTGCTCGCTGAGAGTCTGGCTGACTAGCTGTATTAAAGGTTGGCTGTGTGGTTTCCTGGGGGTCTGGTAGAGGGGCTGGTTGTGAGGCTGCATGACAGGCCTTCTGGCTGATAGGCTGGCAGGCTGACAGTCTGGCCAAGAGACTTGCTGGGTGGCTTGCCGAGTGGATGGCTAAGAGGCTGGCTGCTTTGCCAGCGTAGAGGTAGGCTGAAAGGCTGGTCCAGAGGAGGCTGGCTGTGAGGCTGTTTGAGAGACTGGCTGGGAAGGCCAGCAGAGAGGTGGCTGGTTGGCTGGCTGAGAATCTGCCTGGCTGACAGGCTGGGTTAGAATCTTGTTGAGAGGCTGGCTGGCTGAAAGGCTTGCTGAGAGGTTGGCTGGTTGGTTGGCTGGCTGAGAGGTCGGCCAATGCCGGGCTGGGATGCTGGCCTAGAGGACGCCTGGGAGGTTGGCCGACAGTCCAGCTGGGAGGCTTGCTGAGAGGCTGGTTGGAAAGTTGGCTGAGAGGCTGCCTGGAAGCCTGGGCGAGAGGACAGATCGGGGGCTGGCTCTGAATCTGCATGGCTGAGAGACTGGCTTAGAAGCTTTATGAAAAGCTGGCTTAGAGGCTGTTTGAGAGGCTGGCTGTCTGAGAGGCTGACTCTTGAGACCTCCTTGCTGAGAGACTGGCTTAGCGGCTTGCTGAGGGGCTTGCTAGCTGAGAGGCTTTTTGAGGGCCTGACTAGCAGGCTAACTGGCTGAGGCAAGTCAAGGGGGCGACTTGGAGGATGGTCGAAGGGCCAACTAGCTCACTGGTCAAGAGGCTCGCTGGGAGGCTGGTTGAGAGGCTGGCTCCCTTGATGGTTGGGAGGCTGGCTGATAGGCTGGTCCAGAGGATGGCTGCATGGGAGACTGGAGAAAAGGCAGGCTGGGGGGCTGGACGTCAGGCTGTTTAGAGGCTGTTTTAGAGGCTGTCTGGGGAGTCTGGCCAAGTGCAGGCTGTGTAGTTAGCTGAGAGGGTGGAGGTGAGAATGGCTGACTGAGCATCTGCCTGGCTGAGAGGCTGGGTTAGAGGCTTGCTGAGATGCTGGCTGGCTGAGAGGCTTGTTGGGAGGTTGAGAGGTTGGCTGCCTGAGAGGCTAGCTCAGAGACCACGTTGTTGAGAGGCCAGCTTAGTGGCTTGCTGAGAGGCTGGCTTGCTGAGAGACTTGCCAAGAGGCTGGGAAGCAGGCTAGCTGGCTGAGACGCTGGTCAATGGGGTGTCTTGGAGGCTGACCGAGAGGATGGCTGAGAGGATGGCTGGCTGTGTTTCTGCCTGGCTGAGAGGCTGGCTTACAGGTTTGCTGAGAGGCTGACTGGCTGAGAGGCTTTCCGAGAGCCTGGTGGTATGTTACAGAGGATGGCTGCTTGACAGGCTGGCTCATAGGCTGCCTGGTGGAGAGGCTCGCTTAAAGGCCAGCTGAGAGGCAGGTTGAGAGGTTTACTTGCTTAGAAGCTGGCTGGCAGGCTGGCTGGCTGGCTGGCTGGCTGGCTGAGAGTTTGCTTGGTTGGCTATCTTAAAGGCTGGCCAAGCAGCTTATTGTGAGGCTGGATGGCAGGCTCTCTGGCTGAGAGGCGGTCTGTCTGACTGAGTGTCTAACTTAGTGTCTGGCTGAGAGGCTGCCTGGTTGAGAGGCTGGCTTAGAGGCTTGCTGTGAGGCTGGCTGGCTGAGGCTTGCTCTGTGGATGGCTGGCTGAGGCTTGCTGTGCGGATGGCTGGCTGAGGCTTGCTGAGATGCTGACTGGCCGGTTGGCTGGCTGAGATGCCAGCCAATGGTGCAGCTGGGAGGCTTGCAGAGGCTGGCTGGCTCGCTGGTATAGAGGCCACTTAGGAAGCCAGTCAAGAGGCCAGCTGGGAGACGGACTCAGAGGCTGGCTGTCCCGCTGGCTGAGAGAGTGGCTCATAGCCTGGTCCAGAGGATAGCTGCAAGGGAGGCTGGGGAAAAGGCAGGCTGGGGTCTGGCTGAGAAGCTATCTGGGAGGCTGGGGAAAAGGCAGGCTGGGAGTCTGGCCTAGAGGCTGTCTGGGAGGCTGTTTAACAGGCTGGCTGGGGAAACCAGCTGAGAGGCTGGTTGACTGGTTGGCTGAGAAGCAGGCTGAGAAAATGCCAGGCTGAGAATCTGCCTGACTGAGAGGCTGGCTGAGATGTTTGCTGAGACAATGGCTGGCTAACTGTCTTGCTGAGAGGCTGGCCATGAAGCTGTTTGAGAGACTGGCTGAGGAGGCTGAGCAAGAAGCCGGCAGGCAGGCTGATTGAGAGGCTGGCTGTCTGGCTGTTTGAGAGACTGGCTGTCTGGCTGTTTGAGAGACTGGCTGTCTGGCTGTTTGAGAGACTGGTTGAGCGGAAGTCTGGCTGAGAATCTACCTGGCTGAGAAGCCAGTTTAGAGGCCTGTTGAGAGGATGGCTGACTGAGAGACTTCTAAGAGTCTGTTTGAGAGGGTGGCTGCTTGAGAGGATGGCTGAGAGGCTGCCTGGCTGAGAGGCTGTCTTAGAGGCTTGCTGAGAGGTTGGCTATCAGGCTGACTGACTGAGAGGCTGGCAAAGGTGGTGCATATAGGCTGGCCAAGAGGACATCTGGGAGGCTGGGCAAGAGGTTAAATGCATGAGAGCCTGGATGAGAGACTGACTGGGAGGCTGTTTGACAAGCTGGCTGCCTAAAAGCCTGGCTCAAAGGCTGCCTGGTTGAGAGGCTGGCTTAGAGGCTTGCTGAGAAGCTGGCTGTATTAAAGGCTTTCCTGGAGCATGGTCGTCAGGCTGGCTGGCTGTCAGGCTGAGCAAGGGTTTATCTGGAAGGCTGGTCAAGATGCAGTCTGGGTGGCTGCCTGGCTGAGAGGCTGGTTGCCTGGGAAGCTGGCTGAGAGGCTGCCTGCCTGCAAGTCTGGCTTAGAGGGTTACTGAGAGGCTGGCTGGATTAGAGGCTTGCCTGGAGGCCAGCTAGTAGGTGGGCTGGCTGAGAGGCTAGCTGCTTGAGAGGGTAGTTGAGAGGCTGGCTGAGAGGCTGGCTGGGAGGCTGTTTGAGAGGCTGGCTGCCTGAGAGACTGGCTCAGAGGCTGCCTGGTTGAGAGGCTGGCTTAGAGGCTTCCTGAGAGCCTGGCTGGTTGAGAAGCTTGCTAAGAGACTGGCTGGCAGGTTGGCTGGCTGAGAGATCTGCCAAGGAGGTGGCTTGGAATCTTGCCCAGAGGTGGGCTGGCTCCCTGGTTTAGAGGTTACCTCGAAGGCTCACCAACAGTCTGCCTGGGAGGCTGGCAGAGAGACCCACAGGCTAGCTGTCTTAACGGCCAGCTGGGAGGCTGGCCGAATGGCTGGGTGAGAGTCTGACCTAGAAGAGGGCTGGGAGGCTGGGCTGGCTGAGCTGCTGGCTGGCCAAGTGGCCGGATTAGAGGCTGAGTGGCTGGCTGGCTCAGACACCTCAGAGCCCTGGTCCATGGGTTTTCTTAACTATCAACCGCCTCTGGACAGGTAGGGCTCTAAGAAGCTACAAATGAGCTCTAAATCAGGGGTTCCCAGTACACATCAGAAAAAAGATCACTCATCCTGTAAACAGAGACTAAAATTTAAAATAGAAACAGCCATGGATTGGAAGAATATCAATAAACCCTGAAAAGAAACAGCACTGCTCCTTTTCTTCAAATCGTATGGACATTTAAAGTTCTGTACATTTATAGCTACTTTAACTTTCATATCTGTCCAGGTACTATCAAAATGTAAGAACAGAAATGGACATAAAATGACGAGAAGTACTGAGAAAAGGTAAGAGTGTCAGAAATTAACTGAAAAGTTTTAGGGTTACACCTAGAATGTTAGAAGAGTAAGATCACATGGAAATTTAATTTACTAATGGAGTTATATTATATAGTCCACAATAAACAATTAAACAAAAAAATGAAGCTCCAAAAAATGTAAATAAATGCTTCTTTTCTTAAAGCAGACCTCATGGTGCAATATTGATCTATGAAGACATAGCCAGAAAACATCTGCTCTCATCAGCACATATAGCTCCCATTCTAAAATGTTATTGGTATTACTTTTCTCAAATGAAGGAAAAATAAAGCCTTGATGCTGACTGAAGGTGGAAGGGGAGCTGGTCCCTTTGCTTTCTAGGCTCCTCTTCTCAGTTAAAAGTAACCAAGATGTCAGAGTGGGGCAACGTCCACAGTCAGTGGAGGATCCTGAGCTCTGCCATTCTCAGGGGACCATCGAAAAGACATTCAGCTAGGGCATCTGAGAAAAATAGGGTCCTGCCACCAAGCGAGACACATGTTCTCTGTAGTAAGTGCTTAGAATTGCTTCCAGGAAATATAATTGTTACCCCACCTGAGCTCTCAACCCCAAAAGGAGAAGCAGGGTGTGTGGATTGTGCAGCAGAAGTGACTACCTTCACAGTGAGCTCCTACCTCTCCAGAAAGTGCTCTCTAGGCCCAGTTGTCCCTGGGCTGGCTCCTGACTCTTGTGTATCTCCATGACTCTCTGCTTTTCCATCATTTCCCATCTGGAAGACAGAGAAAGAATTCACTTGAAGAAGAATTAAAACACCAAGTTCTTTACTAGACACTCAAAGCTTCATCTTAAAACAAAAACATCCTTAAAAATGTCTATCACAATTACCTACCTGTGCTGCTTGTAGGCAGCCTTCCTCTCTGCCATCTCCCTCTACAAGGCTTTTGCACAGAGCTGTGGGGAGAAAAATACATCCACGTGCTGACCTGGCAGACTATGCCCAAAAGCAAGGGGGGAAAAACTGTCCAGTTGTCGAGGGCCTTTCTTATAGAAGGGACAATCTGAAAAAAACCAACACATGAGAAATTATATGTTGAGAGAGTCTAACGGCCATGGCATCATCCACATCAGCACCGAAGGAGCCTACAACTGTGGGGAGGAAGCTCCTTACCTTGCATCTGTAGTAGCTTTCTACTCACCCCCAAAGCTCTTGGGTGTCTTGAATTATTTTCCAATGGTTTAGAATCACTTTCATCAAATAAGCACCATTTCAGTACGATTTTAAATAATCTGCCATGTTTCTGTTATCCTCACAACTGCATCCTTACACTATCTATACACAGAAGATGTATTTCACATGGTTTTCAAAGTACAGTATGATCAAAACTGTTGCTATAATGATTCTTCCTCTTTTACTTAATACCTGCTGGGTTCTGAGTTCACATTGTCCTTACCCATTCTCATTCATCCTTCATTGGGCATCTTTGATTATAAAGCTCTAGTCTCCTTGTATTAATATCCTTGCCATATTTCACAGAGTAGAAATGGCTGGGCACAGTCCATTTGAAAAAATGTGGTTGATCCTACAACACGCTTTTCTAAGAATGACGGCAACGGATACCACCCCTACAATGGCAGAAATGAACTGAGTTTCTACACAGTCTGACCCCATTGGGGTCAGATGTTTTGCTACTTCACATGTCTTGGTCACTGATAAATCTTAAGGTATTTTGTTTTCTCTTGTGTGAATTCTCTCTTTCTCTAAATATTTCTTCTGACCATTTGTTTGTATTTCTGTGTTAACTGGGTCTAAACATTGTACAAAAGTTAAAAACAAAATACTCCAATGGAAGTTTCCCATGTAGCTGGTGTTCAGTTTCTGAACTCACTTGTAGGTGTGAATTTTTTCCATAACCAATTTCCCTTTTTCCTCCACCTCTGACAGCTGCCTCTCTTTTTCTGCTCACTCACATTCTTTCATTCTCAGCTTCCTGAGATGAAAACGGAGAGAAATGCACACACATGATCCACTTGCCCATGTGGGATTCTTTCTGCCATTCTGGCATCTGAAGGCCATGATTCAAAGGTCCCCCACTGCCTTCCCATACATGAAACAACTGATATTCAACACTGGGGAGGAAGAATTGACACCTCCCATTGACAGACAGAAAGAATTTAAAAAAAAAAACAACACTCTGGCCTGTTAGCAAGTCACCTGTAATTTCCAGCTCGTCTTTGTGGCTCCATAGTCCTATTCTTAAGTAAATAAGGACCATTAGAAGCTTCTATGAGATGTGCTATGTGTACTTCTGGGGTCAGTCTTGTGCTTGACACACTGAAAGCTCATTTTAGTTCACTGTGGAAAATCAGATCTCACCAACTCATCACAACTAACTCCATCAAGATGGAGCAGGGGATCACTCTTCATCTGACTCCTCCCATAGGAAGACCTGATTCTCATTTACAGGCTGATGCCAGAACCCAGACAATTAGCCTTTGAGAGATCCTTCCAGGACATGATGTCCTTAACCCTGCAGTTCACTACAGCATGTTTCCATGACTCAGGACTGGAACTCTTGTCATTGACCTGAAGGCAAGAAACTGTTCTTCTCCTTTCCAGGGCAAACTCATTTCCATACTATGGGGACTCCAACAGACAGCATAACTTCCTGGCTATGCTTGTTGGACCTCCAAGCTCTCTGCTGCAGATCTGTGGATCCGTCATTTACATTTCATGACTTTGAGATAGACTTGGGAAAAGACATCTAGGAAATAACTGAAAAATGACGTGAGAATACCTCACACCTGAACTGTACACTTCAACATTGTTAAGACGGCAATGGTCATGTTATAAATGTTTTATTATGAATATTTTACCACAGGTTAAAATGTTTAAGAATTTGAAAAGGAAGTAATTATCTTCAGTTCTCTAAGTTCTAGAATTTGTAACATTTCACCCCCTGCTCCTTCCCGATCCGGAGCAGAGCATCTTATTCTTTCCCTGCTCTACTCAGGATTCACTTTCCCTTATGTAACAAAAACATTGCAAATATTTTTTAAAATAATTACAAAACTTTACCTAGAAATCTGTAATTCAAATTAAAATGGAGATTAAAAATACAAACTCACAATGGTCAGGAAGCCAAGATCTTTTTTTAAATATTTATAAATTTGCATTACACTATTTGTAACATGTCCAAAAATATGTCCACACTGTATGGAAGAATGGGAAAAATATAAGAAAAAAAGGCTTACGGTTATAGATGAAAATATTACATAAAGACATGTTTATATATACACAAAACTGAGAGAGGACAGCTGCTGTAATAATAATACCTGGGTTATATTTCAACAAAATAAACACAGATTGTTGTTTAGCCCAAGTTTATAAAAACATTAACTTTTGAAAATTAATGTTCACTTTGCTGCTGAAACAGCTGCACTTCATGTCAGATTTTCAAAGTCCATAAAGATTTGCATAACATAGTCTTCCTGGAATTATAATTCAAACTGAGAGAATTGAAGTTAGTTAAAAACACAATACCAAGACACCAATAACAAGAGTTCCCCTTCATATTTTAGAGCATTGCACAAAAAGCAATAAGTAGCAACCTTGGAAATCCATATGGAAAGCAATAAAAACTTTCTGGGATGTATAGCCACTGCCACAAAAGGCACACATATTATTTTACAAACACTAGATTTATGAGTACTGGGGGAGAAAATGAATACGAAATGTAATTCAGACCAACTGACATACCAAGACTCACTTTTGTGCAAACAAAACGTCTCTAAAAAGCAGCCTCTGAGCTCTGCAGCACTTTCATCTTCAGCCTCACAGTGGAGGTGAGTGCGGCCTGGGCTCCTGGGAAGGACACACTGTTTCTGAGTAGCCTCTGTCTGAAAGGGACCAGGAGCTCTGGGCACAATGGTTAAAGATGTGGATCAAATGCACGAGAAGTACAAAGGCCATCTTTTCATTGACCAGGAAAACATCCCCCATCTTGGGCACTGTTGTCACATCTGACAACTATCTGGATGCAGCTTATCAGTAGTGGGCTCCTACCTAGATTAGGTCCAAAGGGGCAAGGAAAGCTTAGGTTCTGACAGTCGACGGCCATGAGCAAGGGGGAAGGTGGAAAATGCAATGAGGAAAACTTATCCAAGTCTTCAAAGGTGAGGTAGGGAAAGAGAGTTTAACTGATCTATGAAAATGCAGCCAGGTAAGGGGAAAAAAATTCCAACAAAGATTATCAAGACATTTCCTTCTTCATAACCTCAAAAGAAACAACAAATTCTTCTTTGGTTGGAGGTACTCATGCGAGGTGATTCTGCCTTGATGCAGTGGTTGCTCCCCATCACTAGACTTTTCCAGATCCCTCTCTAAGAATCTGGTGCATGCCGGTCAGAACAAATACTCTCATCTCTATAAGGTGCCCTCTCCTGAGGGTAGTAGTGAGGCTTATAATGTGAGGGTGGAAACTTTCAAAGTAAAAACCTGTCATTTCTTTATGTTTGGACACTCATAGGACTTTAAGACTCTTTCTGCTTTGGGTAAATCAATGATCTACACAAGACACATTTTACAAAACAAAGGTCAGTAGAGTTCTCATTCACATCCTGGTCATGTCACTCCTAGTGACTCTCGCATTGCAAACATCCCAGCAGGATGCAAGCCTTTCCTCTCCCATCTGATTGGCTTCTCAGGCTACCTTCACACCGATTGGACATAGACTCCCTGGAGGCAGCTCCCAAGAGGAGAACACATGGATGACTCCGAAGTTTCTAAACAAATCATCAAACCAGATGACACAAAACTCAAATGACATTTCACTTTTTTGTTTTGTTTTGTTTGAGACAAGGTCTCACTCTGTCACCCAGGCTGGAGTGCAGTGGCACAATCTTGGCTCACTGCAGCCTCCACCTCCTGGGTCCAAGCGATCTGCCCACCTCAGCCTGGGACTACAGGCATGCCCCACCAGGCTAGACCAACTTTTTTTTTTTTAATCTTTCATAGAGACGGGATTTTGCTATGATGCTTAGGCTGGTCTTGAACTCCTGGACACAAGCGATCTGCCCACCTCGGCCCCCACAGTGTGCGAGGAGTACAGGTTGTGTAGTTTTATGCCGCCTGACACTACCCAACAAAAAGGAAGAAACCCCATGGGTCCAGCATCTACTTACATGGGTGGGTTGATGGCTAGAAAACCCCTGCAGGAGGAGCCAAAACAGCAGCCACCACACAAGTATGTCCTGGTCCTCTCAGGGCACCCTGAGGTGGCCAGGACAGAGGTGGGAGTGGCTTAGGACTGGGGGAAGGAAGGGGATAGGGATGGGGGTGGGATTGCAGTTGAGGAGGGAGGGGGAGGGCAGGGAAAAGGAGGGAAGGGAAGGGAGGGCTGTTGGGCACCCAGAGCAGGAGGAAGACAAGGGGCTCTGGGAAAGGATCCGGTTCAAACTAAGTCCTCAAGCACCGGTGGGAGATTCAGCTACAGGTTAGAGAGAAAGGCGATCAGCTATCAGTGAAGCAGCAGGACACTTGGGGCAGGGGAGTGGGAGGCTCAGGAGCAGGACTCTGGTTTCCGCCAAACCTTCTCCTGTCTGGAAGCTGCCTTAGCAAATCCTGAGGCTTTATACTCCCTCTTCACAAATCCCCGGCCCGGTACTTGGTGCCTCACAGTGGACAATCCACAAGAAGCTCATGTTCTTCCAAGGTCCCCTCCCCCCACCTGAACCCCCACCCCCAACCCAAGGACAAGTCCTCTCTGGAACCTTCGCAGACCTTCTGATTTCTGGGTGCCAGCCCACTCTGGCCCAGGGTAGGGTCCTGGGGGGCACACCTCTCTTTCTCTCTTGACTTCTAGATCTGCTAAGCGCCATGCAACACCGCCCTGTCTAAACATACCGACACAGGGTCCCAGGCTCAACCCTGTGCCCCTGTCCCCACAGTCACCAACCCTGGCCTCTCTGGCATCTCAGGGCCCAGGAACAGCCCTTCTGAAGGCCCTGGAAGGGGCACACACCCAGCCCTGGGTTTGGAACCTGGAACATATCCCCTTCCAAGAGAGCTCAGGAGGGCCAGGTCATGCCTGGGTCTGTTCTCTCCACTGCCTTAGGAGTGCCCTGTGGAGTGCCATTGCCGTGTGGTTGTCCTGTGGGCTGGGGTCTGGGACTGTGTGCATGTCTGGATGTGTTAATCTGCACGTATGCACCTGTGCGTCTGAGTATCTGTGAGTATGTCACCGTGTAGCTGTCTCTGGATAGCTCTGTTTTTCTCTATCTTTGTATGCATTTGTGTGTCTTTCTTCCTGAATGAGTGTGTGTTTGTTGTACAAATATGTGTGTTTGTGACTGTGTAATGTGTCTCTGGGCATGTATGCCCCTGTGAGAGTGTCTGTGTATGTCTGTGTTCTGTATCTGTGTGTGTTGTTTGGTGTGTGTGTGTGTGTTGTGTGTGTGTGTGTGTTGTGTGTGTGTGTGTGAATTCGCCTCTCCTTTGGGTGTCCCTGATTGTGTCTCTATTTGAGTGTTTATGTTTCTCTTAATGTCTGTGTTCTCTGTTTCCCTGCCTGTAGGTCTGTGACTGTGTGTGTGTGTGTGCGTGCATGCATGAGTGTCCATTGTGTGTGGGGTCTGCCCTGTGGGGCTGTGTCTCATGGCCTTGTGTATCTGTGGTCTCCTGGTGTGTGTGTGTGTGTGTGTGTGTGTGTGTGTGTGTGTGTGTGTGTGTGTGTGTAAGCCTGTCTGTGGGCCATACTCCTGAGTGCCCAGGTGAAGCTGGGGCGGTTCTGTGCCTTTGTGTCTCTGTGCTTGTGGTGTCTGTTTATTTACCTGTGAGTTCCTGGGTTTGTACACCTAAGAAATTGGCAGTCACAGAGGGCCCTCTGTGGGTGAGAAGGGGACAATATGTGCTCCTCTCATTCCCAGGCTAGGCCCTTTCTGCCCCTGCTCTTCTGAGCCTCCATTGGCCCCCTGGAAGTTCCCTCTTAGGCCCCAAGGAGGGATGGAGAAAAGGGTCAGGTTACAGAATTCCAGGCCAAGGATGTGAGGAGGGCTCCAGATGCCTGGACAGGGTTACATTCAAAGAAGGAAAATTGTCTGTGGTCAAGGAATTCTGGACTACAGGGACCCTAGGCCCTGGGAGGGTGAATGAGTGGGGTCCTCTGGCAAGGGCTGGGGGACAGAGTTCCTGGGTCACTGGGAAGATCTGATATGTAGGGTCCTACAGGGGAAAGCTGAAGGCAGGGCTCCTAGGCCCATGGCAGGGCTGCAGGAGTCCTGGGTCCCTAGAGGTCGGGGCTCTCACTCACACACACCATAGGTTGGGATGCATGTGCACATGGGCATTATTGGGGGACACAAAGGCAGAAGCCCATTGGGTGGAAGATCATTGAGTGGAAGACCACTGGGTGGAAGCCCATTGGGTGGGGTGGCAGAGGTGGTCTGGCAGGCAAATGTAGTCCCCAAACCAAGGCTGACCACCCTGGACATCCGTCCTGCCCTGGCCTTGCTGGGGCCTCATCCAGGCCATGGGCAGGAGCCATGGAGCCACATGGGGCATCCCTCCTGTACCCCTGTGTCCTGGCTATTGAAGGGTGCTTAGGTCTACCCTGAGATGCTGGTGCCAGGAGGGAGAATCTGGTCCCAAGTTATCTCAGGTTAGAGATTAGGGAGAATTACAGAGGGAGGGCATTTAACATAGGTTAATTCCCTGAATAAATGCTCAACACAGGGTATTGTTGATATCAGTATTTTATTACTTGCGTTATGAGTGCTCACCTGGGAAATTCTAAAGATACAGAGGACTTGGAGGAAGCAGAGCAACTGAATTTCATTTAAAAGAAGGAAAACATTGGAATCGTGGCACTCCTGATACTTTCCCAAATCAACACTCTCAATGCCCCACCCTCGTCCTCACCATACTGGGGAGACTAAAGTGACCAGGGATTTGCCTTAGGTGTGCAGTGGGTTCTGAGTTCACTGCCAATTACATCTGACTAGTCTCCTTTTTCCGCAAATCCACAGTGATTGAGTCCTGCTGCCATTTCCTAACAATTCTCCACTCTCCTCCTCTGCCCCTCCACAGTCTCCCATGCAGGCTGACACCATATGGTGGCCTTAATGGAGTCCCCAAGTATTTCAGGTTCTCCCCCTGGCCCCTAGAAGGTGGATGTACCCATGGGATTTGCTTTGACCCAGGAGATGTGAGTGGAAGTGAAGCATGTAACCTTGAGGCAAAAGAGTTGGGAGCCATTGAGACTGACCACCCTCTCCTTCATCTCTTAGAGCAGCTGACAGGTCCCATATGGAGGCTGCTCCTTTATTCTGGTGGCAGAATGAGATGTGGAGGGCAGGGCCAAGGAGAGCCATGGAGGACATGAGGCATGAGCAGAAAAAGAGCCTTCAGTGTTGTAAAGCTCCATTGTTTGGGGCTGTTTGTTACCTACGGTGATACCTAGCCCGTCCTAGCAGGGAACACTTCAGGGGCACCAGATCCCTTCCATCTGCCCTCACTCACCTTCCTTGGGTACTTGTATGGGGCTGTCACTGACTTGACATGCTGCTGCAGTTCCTTGGTCAGCTGATCCTTGTCATGGGACAGGAACTGTGGGGTCAGGACAATAAAGGCCTTCACCACCTGCAGAATGAAGGCATGGGCTCACAGTGAGTGCCAACCTACTCCATAGCTTAAAAAGTCAATGTTTATTGAATGAGTGGTAAAACAAGGTGACACTGAACCCTACAGTGTTTTGGAAAAGGAGAGGACCAGGCGTAAATCCCTGTGTTTCCAATTCCCACTCCATGCCTTGAAAAGTTATTTGACCTCTCCTTAACCTCAGTTTTCTTTTCTGTGAAATGGGGACAATAAACCTTCCATTCTTCGTTTGGTTTCTTTAAAGCTTCCATGAGATAATACATATAAAACATCCAGCTGGATTTCATTTATTATTACTCCCGTCATCAATATTTTCATCATCATTTTTACTGTTATTATATATGTAATTCTGTGCCAGAAACCCAATGGACATTTCATAATTACTGGCAATTTATTATTTTTAGATTAGCAATGTTATCCAAGTTTTACTGCACAAGGTCTCACATATAGAAGGCGATCAAGAAAGACTTTTTTTTTTTTTTGAGATAGAGTTTCATTCTTGTCACCCAGACTGGAGTGCAGTGGTGTGATCTTGGCTCACTGCAACCTCAGCCTCCCAGGTTCAAGTGATTCTCCTGCCTCAGCCTCCCAAGTAGCTGGGACTACAGGTGCCCATCCCCCATTCCGCCCACCTGCCCCCACCATGCCTGGCTAATTTTTTTTGTATTTTTAGTAGAGGCGAGGTGTCACCATTTTGGCCAGCCTGGTCTTGAACTCCTGACCTCAGGTGATTGGTCCACCTCGGCCTCCCAAAAGGTGGGATTACAGGCATGAGCCACCGTGCCCGGCCTAATAACACTTTTCAATATACAAATGCATGTATGTTCGGGAGCCACATTGCTGAGATGCCATTCTGCCTCCACCCCTTACTCTAGCTGGGTGATGTGGAGAGATTACTTAACCTCCTCCTGCTTCTCTTTCCTCATCTATAAAAAGCATAAGTGTTCTTATATTACTACATTGTGTGAGAGTTAAGTGATTTGGCATATATAAGTGCTCATTACATAGTATCTAGCATCCTTTTATTCAGAGCTACAGAGTCCACACTGTCCCCTGGTGCCATACCGTGTAAACGCACATGCACACTATGCCCTTCCACCAAGGCTGCACAGGTAAAGCCTGGATGCTTCCCCTGCACCTGCTTTCCTAGTGCCCACGCACAGACATGATGATCTCTGTGTTCTCCTCACCCCCCCTTGAATCGGGTCTGGGCTGCCCACCACGGCTGACTCTGCCACCGCTGGGTGCTCCACCAAAGCGCTTTCAACCTCTGCAGGCCCGATGCGATACCTGGAGGATGAAGGGTTCTGAGGCAGATGCCAGGGCTGGGGTGAACCAAGTCCCCAGATCTCCTGCTTTGGAGTCACAGCTTCCTTTGGCACAGAGGGTGGAGGTCATAGGAAGCCAGAGACCCCTGACTTGTCTGTGTCATGGGCCCAAAGTGTAAAGACCTGGACATTATAGGCTGAGAAATACAAGACTCCGGTGCTCCCGGCTTCTTGTCTCACTGCCTGTACTGATGGAGGAGGGCTAATGTTTTGTATCCTCAGAGCTTGGCCCAAGCAGCTTCCCCCAACACGAAATCTCTTGGAAGCCTCAAACTTGGTCTTAAACATGCGTGCAAATTCTGCATACTATTTCCCATTGTATCAGCAGGATTTTCGGCTTTTATTATATATATTTAAGGCTTACAACATGATGTTTTGATGTACATATACATAGTAATGCGATTAAAACACTCAAGCACACTAGCATATCCATCGTCTCACATAATTGCCTTTTTTTTTCTTTTGTGGTGAGAGCATTTAAAATCTACTCTCTGTGCAAATTTCCAGTACATCATGTTTTAGAAATAAAAAAAAAAAAAATCCCATCCAGGCTGGGCATGGTGGCTCACACCTGTAATTTTAGCACTGTGGGAGGCTGAAACAGGGGGATCACTTGAGGTCAGGAGTTCAACACCAGCCTGGCCAAGATGGTGAAACCCCATCTCTACTAAAAGTATAAAAATTAGCTGGACATGCTCACTTGAAGCCAGGAGGCAGAGGTTGCAGTGAGCCAAGATCAGGCCACTGCACTCCAGCCTGGGTGACAATGCGAGACTCTGTCTCAGAAAAATAAAATAAAATAAAATAATAAAATAAAATAAAAAAATAAAAATCCCATCAATTTCTCCAAAATATCCAAGGGAAATTGTTGCTGTAATGTAATCTGCCTTTTTAAAAATCATGTAGGGGTTAGGGACAGGGGCTTAGAGCCAGACTACCTCAGTTCAAACCTGGATTGCATCCTGTGCTATCTTTGAATCTTTAGGCAAATTTCCTCGCTGGTCAGTGACCCAGTTTCCTCGTTAGTAAAATAGGGATAATAATCACATCTCCCATCCAGCTTTGAGAGGTGGGTTATATAAAGCATTAAGGACAGTATTTTCACATAGTAAGTACTCTAGGTTAGCTAAATAGTTATAGTAAATAATATATTTATACTAATAAATAATTTTATAATAATAGATTTATTATGCTCATAGATTTATAACAAATATATTCATAATAATAAAAATAAACAATAGCTAAAGCTTAGCTATTATTATTACTATGTTTGTCCTGTGACATTTCGTGCTGCATTAGAGGGGCACAAACATGAAATAGGCTCCCTGAACCTATGGAGACCAAGACAGAGTCTCCCTTCTCAATTCCACTCCCCCCACCCCACTGTAAATTGCACAGTGTCTTATTATGGCTCCTCTTCCAGACCCTCTTGAATTTCATTTTGCTTGATTCTTCTGTGTGCAGAGAAGGTTCGGGAGGTGCACTGAAGCCTGGAATCAGGGCACCATAGACACGGCTCTATTCAGATTTAGGCTGAAATTTCACCAGTGCATGAAAAAATGTCTAGGTAAGCAAAATTCCATGAGGCATGTGACGGCAACAACAGCCAGCCCAGCATCAGCCACACCTACCCAGAGGCATTAATGATGTCATCACTCCTCCCCAGGAAACAAATGTAGCCCTCTTCATCCATCTTTCCTCTGTCCCCAGTGTTGTAGAAGTCCCCACATTCCACTTCAGCTGTCTTCTCTGGGTCACCCTGCAAAAAGAAGAGAGCTCCTTTGTTGAAGGCAGTGAATTCAGAGGTGATGAGCCACAACCTTGGGTTCCAATCTGGGTTTGAATTCTGCCTCTGTTTCTACTCGGTACCTGGGCAAGTTTTGCCATTTCTGAGTCTATTTTCATTACATGTAGCGCATGATGCATGCGACTGCTCTATGAGTGGTTGTGATTAAACCAATTTCAATGACAATGTTTAAAAATATCAATTCTGCCACGTGCGGTGGCTCACGCTTGTAATCCCAACACTTTGGGAGGCTGAGGTGGGTGGATCATGAGGTCAGGAGTTCAAGGCCAGCCTGCCCAACATAGTGAAACCCCATCTCTACTAAAAATACAAAAATTAGCTGGGCATGGTGGTGCATGCCTGTAATCCCAGCTACTGGGGAGGCTGAGGCAGGAGAATCGCTTGAACCTGGGAGGTGGAGGTTGCAGTGAGCCAAGATCGCGCCACTGCAATCCAGCTTGGGCAACAGAGTGAGACTTCATCTCTCTCTCTCTCTCTCTCTGTATGTGTGTGTGTATATATATATATATATATATTCATTTTGTGTGACACTACACTAGAATGACATTTCCATTATGGTGTGAACCTTGCTTACTGCTATAAGCTCAGCATTCACATAGAGCCTGGACAGATGAGAGGGGTCAATAAACATTTGCTGAGGGAATTTTCTTCCCTAAATACTATCTCATTTCATCCTCACAGAAAGCCTATGAGTCTAGTATGTTTTTAAGTTAACTTTTCATTTTAAGACAAATGTGGATGGCATGTAGTTACAAAAAATAATGTGGATTGATGCCCTGTACTCTTCACTAGTTTTCCACAGTGGTACCATCTTGCAAAACCATATGATCAGTATCTTAGGCAGAATACTGACCTTGATACAATCCACCAGTCTTCAGATGTCCCATTTCACTTGTGTGTGTGTGTATTTAGTTGTATGCAGTTTTATCACATATGTAGGTTTGTGCTTCCCCACCTCATCAGGAAGATCTCTGATGGTGCTCTTTTATAACCACACCCACCTCCCTCTCATTTCCTCTTCCTCTCCTCTCACCTTCCCTGACCCCTTGCTAACAACTAATTTGTTCTCTATTTTTATAATTTTGTTGTTTCAAGAATGTTATATAAATAGAATCATACAGCATATAACTGTTTGGGACTGTTTTTTTTTTTCTCAGCATAATCCCCCAGAGATTCATCCAAGTTGCATGCACAAATGGTTTGATCCTTTTTGTTGCTGAACAGTATTCCATGTTATGGATGTAGCTGAGTTTTTGTTTAACCATTTACCTGTTGAAAGCCATCTGGGTTGTTGTCTTCAGGTTTTGACTATTTAGAGTAAAGCTGCTATGTACATTTGCATACATGTTTTTGTGTGAAGCTGGCACTTTTTTTGTAGCCCATTTTAAATAAGAAAAAAACCTAGGCTTGAGGGAGGCACATTTGCTTGCTCAAAGTCACTCAGCTGCTCGCTGAGAGGGTTGATATTTGAATTTAATTCTTGCTTCATGACCGATTCACTTGACCCCTAAGCAATAGCTCTTGTGGAACATGAAATGGTTTTAAGAGCTACCCGAAACAAACATTTTAAAAACATCAAATTACATCCCTTTTTGGATTCACTTCTGATTGTTCTGAGTATATCAAGTTGATTCTTAGTTTAGTGCTGATATGCTTTGAACTCTCTGGAAGTCTCAAGAGGAAGACATGCTTCAGGATCAGAGCTTCCAATGAGAATAGGATTTAGGGAGACTATGAGAAAATTGGTTTTTTTTAAGCCTATAGTTATGGTTATAAATGCCTTCTGTTTATGGCAAGTAATACTGTTTTCCACTCATGATATTAGATCAATGTGAGTGCCTTTATGGACTGAGTTGAGAGGTACAAGATGACATCAACAACATAAATGGAAGATGGAACCATACAGGAGTACAGTTTTTTTTTACACAATTGAAGTTAAGTAGGTATTAATTCAAATTAGATTGTTACAACCTTAGGATGTTGTATGTAATATAGTAATCATAAAGAAAATATCTGTAGAATATAAACAAAAGAAAATCAGAAGGGAAAAAAATGTGTCACTACAAAAAGGAAACTAAACGTAAAAGAAGGCAGTTATAAAGGAAATGAGGGCCAGAAAATATTAAGCCACACAGAAGACAAATAGCAAAATGGTAGAAGTCCTTCCTTATCAGTAATTACTTTAAATGTAGGTGGAGTAAGCTTTCCAATCCAAAGGAAGGAATTGGCTAAGTGGATAATAAAACACGATCCAAATATACACTATCTACAGGAGATTCATTTTAGATTTAAAGACACAAATTCCACTGGGCGTGGTGGCTCACAACTGTAATCCCAGCATTTTGGGAGGCTGAGGCGGGTGGATCATGAGGTCAGGAGATGGAGACCATCCGGGCCAACATGGTGAAACCCCATCTCTGCTAAAAATACAAAAATTAGCTGGGTGTGGTGGTGCGTGCCTGTAATCCCAGCTACTGGGGAGGCTGAGGCAAGAGAATCACTTGAACCAGGAAGTCAGATATTGCAGTGAGCTGAAATCGCACCACTGCACTGCAGCCTGGAAACAGAGGGAGACTCCAACTCAAAAAAAAAAAAAAAAGACACAAATATGTTGAAAGTTAAAGGATGGATAAAAATATATTCCCTGTGAATTGTAACCAAAAGAGAGCTTGGGTTGTGGGTTGTTATACTAATATCCGACAGAAAAAACTTGTTTTTTTTTTTTTTTTGAGTCAGAGTTTCGCTCTTGTTGCCCAGGCTGGAGTGCAATGGCACGATCTCAGCTCACCACAACCTCCGCCTCCAGTAGCTGGGATTACAGGCGCATACCACCGTGCCCGGCTAATCTTTTTTATTTTTAGTAGAGACGGGGTTTCTCCATGTTTATCAGGCTGGTCTCAAACTCCTGACCTCAAGTGATCCACCTGCCTCGGCCTCCCAAACTGCTGGGATTACAGGCGTGAGCCACGATGCCTGGTCAAAATAAAGTTTAAGTTAAAAATAATTGCAAAAGATAAAAAATGGTATTATCTATTAATAGAAGGGTCAATTCACCAAGAAGATATAATAATCATAAACATATAAGCAATAAACCTCAGAGCCCCAAAATATATGAAGCAAACATTGTCAGAATTTAAGGAAGAACTGTACAGTTCTACAGCAATAGTTGGAGAATTTAATATACCACTTTCAATAACGAGTAGAAAAACCAGAGAGAAGATCAATAAGAAAATGGAGGACTCAAACACCACCACAAATTAACTGGATCTAGCAGACATATACAGGAAACTCCATCCAACGGCAGAAGAACACACGTTTTTCTCAAGTGCACATGGAACATTCTCAAGGATGGACCATATATTAGGCCAGAAGAGAAGTATTAATTAACTTTAAAAGACAGAAATTATACAAAGCGTCTTATCAAGTCACATGAAAGGAATTAACAGAAGGAAAACTTTTAAAAAATCACAAATTTTCCCAATCTTTGCAAAATTAAACAACATACTCTTAACTAACCAATGAATCAAAGAAGAAGTCACGAGGAAATTTAGAAATTATCTTGAGACAAATGAAATAAAAAACACAGCATATTAAAACTTATAGATTGTAGCAAACACAGTGCTAAGAAGGTAATTTACACACATACTGTCTTAGCCCACTCAGGCTGCTGTAACAAAATGCCATAAACTGGGTGGGTTATAAACAATAGATATTATCTCTTAGAGCTCTGGAGGCTGGGAATGCAAGATCAAGTCACCAACAAATTTGGTGTCTGGTGAGGCTTCATAGATGGCTGTCTTCTTGATGGGGCCTCACATGGAGAATGGGACTCTTCTGGAGAACCCTACTGGAGTTGCTTTTTAAAGGGCACTAATATCACTAATCATCAAGGAAATGCAAATTAAAACCACAATGAGATATTACCTTACTCCTGCAAAAATTGTCATTGTTAAAAAAATCAGAAAACAATAGATTTTGGCATGGTTGTGGGAACACTTTTACACTGCTGGTGGGAATGTAAATCAGTACAGCTGCTATGGAAAACAGTATAGAGATTCCTTCAAGAACTAAAAGTAGAACTACCATTCGATCCAGCAATCCCACTACTGCGTATCTACCCAAATAAAAAGAAGTCATTATATGAAAAAGACATATGCACATGCGTGTTTATAGCACAATTTGCAATTGCGAAGATATGGAACCAACCAAAGTGCCCATCAACCAACGAGTGGATACAGAAAATGTGGTATATATATACCATGGGATGCTATTAAGCCATAAAAAGCAGTGAAATCTTTTATGGCTTTTTATGAAGTCTTTCGTGGCAACTTGGAAGGAGCTGGAGGCCATTATTCTAAGTGAAGTAACTCAGAAATGGAAAACCAAATAGCGTATGTTCTCACTTCTAAGTGGGAGCTAAGCTATGAAGGCACAAAGGCAAAGAATGATATAATGGACTTTGGGGACTAGAGGGCAAAGTTGGCAGGGGGTAAGGGTTAAAAGACCACACTGTTCAGGTGATGGATGCACTAAAATTTCAGAAATCACCACTAAAGAACTTATCCATGTAGCCAACAACCACCTGTACCCCCAAAACTACTAAAATAAAAAAATTAAAAGGGCACTAACACCATTCATGAGGACCCTATGCTCATGATATAATCATCTCCAAATATTGCATTGGGGGTTAGGATTTCAACATATGAATCTGGGGGACACACAAACATTCAGTCTTTAGCACATACGTTAAAAAAGATCTCAAGCCGAAAACCTTACACTTTAGGGAACCAGAATAAGAAGAGCAAACTAAACCCAAGCATAGCAGAAGCAGGAAATAAAGATTAGAGTTCATATAAATAAAATGGCAAATAGAAAAACAACAAAGAAAACTTAATCAAAAGTTATTTCTTTTGAAGAGATGACAAGTCTTCAGCTAGATTGATTAATAAAAAAGTGAAAATTAAAATTACTAACATTTTACAGAAATGAAAAGAATTATAAGAGAATACTATGAACAATTGTATGCTAAAAGGTTTGATTACCTAGATAAAATGGAAAAACTACTGGAAACACACAATCTACCAAAAACATGAGTCACAAAGAAATAGAACTCTGAATAGATCTGTAACTCATAAGGAGGTAAAATTGTTATCAACACCTTCCAAAAGAGAAAAGGCCTAGGCCAGATGGCTTCACTGATGAGTTCTGACAAATATTTAAAGAAGAATTAAGACCAATCCTTTTCCAACTCTTTTTACAAAATTAAAGAAAAGGAAAAATTTTATAAGTCAATCTATGAGGCCAGCATTACCCTGACACCAAAGCCAGACAAACACTGCAAGAGAAGAAAACTACAGACCAATAACTCTTAGGAATATTGATGCAAAAATCTCAGCAAAACACTAGCAAACCAAATCCAGAAACACTTTAAAAGAATTATACATCACGACCAAGTGGGATTTATTCCTGTTTCAACATACAAAAGTCAACAAATATAATAAACCACATTAATAGGATGAAAAGAAAATAACCACAAGGTTTTCTCTCAGTTGAGGCAGAGAAAGCACTTGACAAAACTCAATACCCTTTCATGGTAAAAACACTAAATAAACTAGGAAACTTCCTCAACATGATGAGGCCACATATAAAAAACCAACAGCTAATATTATTCTCAATGGTGAAAGTTGGAAAGATTTTCTCCTAAGACCAAAAACACGAGGATGCCTGCTTTCACCACTTCTATTCTACATAGTCCCGGAAGCTCTAGCCAAATCAATCAGGCAAGAAAGAAAAATAAGAGGCATCTGAATTGGAAAGATGAAGTAAAATTATCTCTGCATGCAGATGGCATGACCATATATAGAAAACCCGAAGAATTTTACACACTCAAAAAAAATGTTAAAGCTAATACATAAATTCAGTAAACTTGTAAAAAACAGAATCCATACACACACAAAAACTCAATTGCATTTCTGTGCACTAAAAATTAAAACTCCAAAGAGGAAATTAAGAAAGCAATTCTATTTACAATAGCATCAAAAAGAATACAAGACAGTAGTACTCGTAATAAATTTAATCAGGGAGGCAAAAGACTTGTACACTGAAAACTACAAAACGTTACTACAGAAATTAAAGAAGAGATAAGTAAATGAAAAGACATATGATACTCATTTATTGGAGACTTAATATTAAGATGACAATACTGCCAAAAGCTATCTACAGATGCAACACAATTCCTGTCAAAATCCCAATGGCTTTTTTGTTGTTGTTGCAGAACTAGAAATACCTATCCTAAAATGCATATAGAATCTCAAAGGACCCCAAACTGCCAAAACAATCTTTAAAAAGCCCAGGCACGGTAGCTCACATACATAATCCCAGCACTTTGGGAAGCCTAAGGCAGGTGGATCGCTGGAGGCCAGGAGTTCAAAACAAACCTGGGCAATATGGAGAAACCCTGTCTCTACTAAAAATACAAAAATTAGCCAGTCTTGCAATCTGGCCTCAAAAATAAAAGGAAATAAAAATTTTTGAAAAAGGAGAATAAAGTTGGAAAACTCACACTTCCTGACCTCAAAACTTACTACAAAACTACAGTAATAGAAACAGTGTGGTATTGGCATAAAGACAGACAGATCATTGCAATAGAATAGAGAGTCCTGGAAGAAACTCTCCCATATATTGTCAATTGATTTAAGTATAGGTGCCAAAACCATTCCATGGAGAAAGGTCAGTCGTCAACAAATAGTGCTGGGAAACTTCAATGCCCAATTGCAAAATAATGAAGTTACCTTACAACACATACAAAAGTTAACTCAAAATGGATCAAAACTATTCTGGTGAGTATATAAAATGGTGCAGCCATTGTGAAAGTGGTTTGGTAATTTATTTCAAAAAGTTCAACATAGAATTACCATGGAACCCAGCAATTCCACATCTAGGTCTATACTCCCAAGAAATGGAAGCAGGAACTTGAACAGATACTTAAACAACAGTGGTCATAGGAGCAACATTCTCAATAAGCAAAATGTGGAAATAACCAAAATGTCCATTAAGAGACAACTGAGTACACAAAATGTGTTGTATACATACAGTGGAATTTTATTCAGACTTACAGAGGAATGACATTTTGTTACATGCTAAGACATAGATCAACCTTGAAAACGTTATGCTAAGTGAAATAAGCCAAACGCAAAAGGGCAAATGTTGTATATTTTCACTTATATGAGGAACCTAAAATAGGCAAATTCATAGATTTTAAAAAGCAGATTAGAGATTATCATGTGCTGGAGACTGGGGCGGTGAGATGTTGCTTATTAGAATTTCTGTTTGGGATGGTAAACATTTTCTGAAGATGGGTAATCGTGATGGCTGTACAACACTGTTACTTTATTTGATACTACTGAATTGTACACTCAAAAATGGTGAAAAGAGTAATTTTATGTTACATTTTATATAAATAAAATATAAAGTAAAAAATAAAGTATCTGTTCAAGTTCCTGCTGCCATTTCTTGGTAGTAAGTAGCCTTAGAAGTAGAATTGCTGGGTCTCATGGTAATTCTGTAATTCTTTTACATAAATAAGGAGGGAAAAAAACCCAAAGAAGTCTCAATGGAGGAATACTAACATTTCATGGATACGTAGGTGTGGGTATATGTTAGGAGTTCTTTGGAAAATAAAATATGTCATGCTCAATCAAAAAAAAATTAGCTGGGTGCAATAGCTCACATCTGTAATCGCAGCACTTTGGGAGGCTAAGGCAGGGGGGTTACTTGTGCCCAGGAGTTTGAAAGTAGTCTGGGCAACATAGTGAGACCTTATCTCTACAAAAAATCAAAAAATTAGCTGGGCATGGTGGTACCTGCCCGTGGTCCCAGCTCCTTGGGAGGCTGAGTTGGGAATATCACTTGAGCTCAGGAGGTCCAGGATACAGTGAACTTTAATCACGCTCCTGCACTCCAGCTCGGTGACAGAGCAAGACCTTGTTTTTTTCTTTAAATATATTTCTTTGGATTATCCCCATTTCAGCTCAATCAAAATCTCTGGTTGCATCCAAGTACTACTATTATTAAAAATCTCCTGAAATGATTGTAATATGCAGATATATATCTGTGGTCCTCAAAGATGCCTGGACATTATATAAAATATATGTGTTACCCCATGTTTAATTTTTCTTTTTCTTTCTTTCTTTCTTTCATTTTGAGATGGTGTCTAGCTCTGTCACACAGGCTGGAGTGCAGTGGTGCGATCTTGGTTCACTGCAACCTCCGCCTCCCGGGTTTAAGTGATTCTCCTGCCTCAGCTTCCCAAGTAGCTGAAATTACAGGTGCATGCCACCATGCCCAGCTAATCTTTTGTATTTTTAGTGGAGATGGGGTTTCACTGTGTCAACCAGGCTGGTTTCGAACTCCTGACCTCGTGATCCACCCACCTAGGCCTCCCAAAGTGCTGGGATTACAAGTGTGAGCCACCCCACCCTGCCTAATTTTCTTTTATCCAATCTTTAAGTTGTGTTGCTGAGAATTAATGCTAAGTAAGGCCTGTATGTTCCCCTTTGGTCAATAGTATCACAAAGGAACCATCGCTCCCTTGAAACCACAGTGTGAGGATGGCAGTGACACCAGGACAGCTGCCAATGAAAGTGTCTTTAGAGAAAGGAGATGAAGTCTGAAATCAATTTCAGGGTCTGGTCATCCTTCCATGGCCAATATTGGGAGCTAAGATTTTCCTCTTTGTGGCCATTCCTATCCTGGGAGGGCCATTGCTTATTTGATCAGGAGTTTCAGCAGGTTTCCTTGCAATCCATCTCAGTTTTCTATAATCTCTGGTTTTTACTTTTTTTTAATCCTAAACCTACCATTTATTTGATGTGCAGTAGATGTGCAGGGCTTTTAATCTGCAGCTTTTCTCTCTGTAAAATGGGATAATAGAGTTCCCTGGAGGCTCAGCGAGGATAAGTGATTTGTTTACACTCTGTTGTTGGTAAGTGAGATGGTATTATTTGAATCCAGTCAAAGCCTATATTCTTGACTACAGTAGATCATTGAAACCCAAGTCTGATGGTTCTGAAGCCAGTCTTCATTCTACCCCATCATCCCAAAAGTTCCAGGTGGGTTCGGACAGGAAAGGATGGGAGAATGCACGGTGAGCTTCGAGTTGAATGAAAACTCATTCATTTCATTGAGTTAGAGCAAATAAAAGAGGACTTGAAGAAGCCTCAGGATGCAGAGCTCCCTGTTGGGATCCTTGGGGCCAGGATGGGGGCAGATGGGGGGTCATTACCTCATAGCACATGAAGAGGCTTACAGGCCTGACAGGTTTGATTCTGATGCCAATGTTTCCTTCTGTGTTAGGTGGCAGGATGCTGCCCTTGTCATCAATGACCTGTAGCAAGAGGCCTGTGAATCATACACTGCAGGAGGCCGCAGCCCTTCTGCCCCACCCAAGCACTGTCTGGTTTATGCATGGGACACCAGTGTGGATGAAATAACAGAGGAAACATCAGAAAATGGAATAAAACTGTCAAAAGCCTTTAAAATACGCAAATGTGAAACTCAAGCCAAGGGTCTATGTTTCATGAGTTAGTAGATGTCACCAATGTGTCTTCAAGTTGGAAAACACTGATCAAAAAAAATGAAAAGCACCACTTGCTAGAGAGGACTCCCAGTGCAGCCTCTAGGTATTCTTTCCTACCTACTGTGTGTGATGCCCTGGCTGCCAGGGTCAGTGGTGTTCATGCTCACAATAATGCAGTTTTCAACTGAGGCCTCCATATGAAACTGAAGGGATAAATGAGAAGAGAGGAGGAAGGATGACTGGAGCAGGGAAGTGCGGCTGGTGTTGTCACCTGGTGTCAAATTGTCCAACCCCCGCTGAGCCCTAACTGCTCCCTGCCAATGCCCTTAGGACCAGACCTGGACGTCGTAGGGTGGAGTGGCCTTCCCCATGAAACCCGGCTTGATCTTCATTCCCCAGTAGGTGGCACAAATTAGTCCCTGTTCACAAAAGAAAGAAGATTTGGGTTGATCAGAGAGGCCAGGCTGATCACAAAGCAGTCAGAATCATACACAGCATCCTCTGCTCAGAGATGTAGTATTCCTCTCAATGGATGCTGCCCAAAGAGCCCTCGTAGGGAAGCTGGAAGGCCTTAGTCTAGGCTCAAGGTGTTGACCCAACTCTATTCCACAGTCATTTTCTGCAGCCAGTGTGGTCTGGCTCTGTACTAAGTGGAGTCTACAGAATCCAATGGGGAAACAAAGAAAGAAGAAACAGGGTATTCCCCTGGCTGTGGGCATATAATGTGGGGTGTGGCATGCCCACCATTGAACAGGCATGTGTCAGTTTGCTAGGGGAAGACCACTAGTCTATCTAACAAACATTTACTCGGGGCTGTTGAGCAGTGATAGGGATTCTGCCACAATTTCTTGACTGATCCTGATGCCAACTTTTCCCCCTGTGTTGGGTGGCAGAATGTTGCCTTTGTCATCAGTGATCCGTAGGAAGAGGCCTGTGAATCTCACCCTGCAGGATGCCCCAGTGTGTGTGGAGGTTGTCTGGATTGCTTGTGCTGTTCTCTCTGTTAGCACTGCCCTATCTTCATCTTTCTTCCTGATGAACTTGATTCCTCCTTTATTGTTCTCACAAATATATTTATTTCTGTAGCTGCGTGCTTTACATTCAGACCAATGAGGGTTTGACCCTTGACTCCACCACACACTAAATGCATGCCAATGAATCCCTCTTGATCTCCTCCATCAAAGGGCAATAATGATAACACTTACCTCCCAGAGTGCTTGTAAGCATATGGAAAATTCTGCATAATACAAGGCACACACCACGTGTTCAATGAATGATGACTACTGGCTATTACTCAAGCTACAAGAGAAGTCAAGGGAAAGATTCTCTTTCTGCAGCATTTCTCCTATACTTCCATTGCAGCCCACAGGGCATTATAATTATTTTTGTTTGTCTGTTTCCTTCAGTAGATAATGAGCACCCCAAGAATAGAGACTGCCCTATTTATCCCTGAGCTTCCAAAATCTGGAACAATAGCCACCAAAAATAGCAAGGACCACAGCAGCTGCAAGGTGAGCATATACAACAGGCGGAACACCAGCCAGAGCATTATATACTTCTTTTTACTTACCTTATCACAATCTGTTAAGATTGGCATTATAATTTCCATTTAAAGGTGGGGGAGCTGAGGTGAGAAAGCATACATAATATCCTTATGGTCTTCAAGCTGTAATTGGCAGAGCTGAGACTTGGACCCAGGTCTGTGCTCCTGGGATAGGAAGATCTTTGCCCACTGCCACATCACTGCTCACTGTAGGCATGTGAAAAACGTTGCACACATGAGTGAACAGATGTGAAAGTGTTTTCAGAAATTAAGCACCATCTAGTGCTGCAAATATTGGAGTCATGGGTGGAGTGTGTCTTCCTGGCCCACCCTCCTCCTTGTCCAAATATGACCTGTGAGCCATTCAAACATAGGCCTGAAGTGTCAGCATTTTTCAGGTCTGGAAGCAGACAAATTAACTGAATTGCTATATATTTTTTACAAAATAATGTCAGCTGAGTATGTGAGTTGGCACTAAAGTAATAATTTTGTACAGGGCCTGGGATAGCAGTCATCCTTTATGTGCTAGAGGGATAATGGAGACAGAGGGAGAAAGTGGCTCTGTCCAGCATTGGAAATGGATTGCAAATATGTTGGAAGAGATGCTCACCCACACTGTAATTGATGAGGTCCTTGAACTTCCAGACATGCATAATACTCCAAATGCCCCACTCACCTGGCAGCTCAGTGATACTCTGGAATGACACTGTTTGTGTGTACATGTGTTTGGCATATACAGAAAGTCCCTGCTCCTCACCCACCCTGCTAGTATCCCACAGTCAAACCTGCGAGTTGTCCTCCTAAACCCCAAGCAATGCACTTTTTGAGCCAGCTTCCTCCTGCCTCTGCAGCCCTAGGGAGGGTTAGTGGAGTTGACAGGACTTCCTGGAGGAGGTGGTCTCCATGTTGCTGGAGAGAGTCTCCTATCCCACCCACCCTCTGGGGATCCTCTGAGCTGATGATAACAGGGACAGTGTGAAAACGCCCTTAGACCCCTTTTTAAGGTTTTGTCCAAGAGTTTTAAGCACATTAGTCCCTTGGTAAGATGACGAGTTGTACATTTTCTTTCTGCAGATAGATTTGGGACAAATTAGCCTAGAACTCTAGAGCCTCTGGTTGGCATCAAACAATGCTGTGCATGCGATGGGGCTGTGTCCCACACATGTGGCATAATTCAGCACATCTGCTGGGCTCAATCGCTGAGCACATCATGACTATCCAGAAGGGACCTTTCCACTTTGAAAGGAAAACCAACCCCAAAATCACTAAGCCAAAGGGAAAACTCAAGTTGGGAACTGCATCAGTCAAACCTGCCTCTCATTTTATTCCTAAACAAGAGCTAAAAAGATAAAAAACAAAACAAAACTACATGCCTCCGCCACAATTTTCCCACTAAGAAATTCCTTGTGGGCCCCAAGATCATTACTGTCAAACAGTTCTGCTAAATTTCACCCTGACATTTATAGCTCATCTTCACAGGTATAGGACAAAGAACAGAACTCAAAAATCATCTCTCTGCTCACCTGAGACAAATATGTACCTAGTTTCTTTCTCTGACTTATGTTTATCTTATGTAAAAATGCAGATTCGCTGATCTAGATGAATGCACAAGTGACTCTTCCTCTACCCTTCTCTCACATGTAAACAGCTGATCAAAGACTCACAAGAAGGCAACCATTTGCCTCGTAACTACCCCACCTTTAGAAAATTTCTTCCTTTTTCCCCAATATCTGCCTTTTCTCCTTTAAATATTGAAGCCCTCAAAATCATCTTTGGGGAAAGGCACAAACCTGTTTCCCAGATGCGTGTCATTAACCTTAGCAAAATAATCTTTTAAATTAATTGAGACCTGTCTCAGATACTTTCTGGTTTGCACCACCTACCGTTTCTGACTGCCCATAGTTCTCGTAGAGCAGAAGGCCCGTCCGTCTTTTCCACTCCTCCTGATCCTTGGGCAACACGACCTCCCCGCCAGTACAGCAGTGCTCCAGGGCAGGGAACCTGATGCTTAGAGGAAGACAAGGTGCCAGGCATTGGTGAGCCACCCTGGCTCTGTGCATTCGGAGCTCTTAAGTCTGTCACCCAGATCATTCATCCTTCTAGTTCCTCACTTTCTTATTTACCTTTTGGTCATTTTACAGTTGGCCATGGCCAAGTGGATGTCACTCACTTCCTGCCAGTCCCTGTGAACTATTCTGGCAGATGGTGGATGGGTGGTGGTGAGGCTATTGTGTTCAATTGGGAATGTTTGGATTAAATTTGGATATCAGTGTAACAAGAGGGAGAACTGTGTGTTTATCAGAACTCCTCTTGGGGAAGCATTCTGTATAGCTAAGAAGGACATTTTTATAATCATAATGGGGTAAAGGATGAGATCTTAAGGACATGCTAGGGTGATAATAGAACTATACATTCTTTTGTGGAGCTTACACTACACTAACTAAAGGGCTTTTGTATTTCTGAATGGGGAATGCATGTTAGGGATTGGAAGTGAATTGCTCAGGACATCAGAGCAGATTGAGCTGAGTAGGGAAAGAGAGAGGCAGAAGCATTACAGGGAACAGCCCTGACAGAAGGAATTTCAGAGAAAACAGAAAAGGCTGATGTGAACAGGAAAAATTAAAATATTTTACCCCAAAATATATTTCTTTGACATATTTTGAAATGGCTGCCATTTGGCTAGCTAATAGAGGTGGCCTTGCAAAGCCATCTTTTATGGGGGGAAGTGTACATCTATAGAGAATATCTATTAATGCAGCCATGCCCTGCCCTCTTTTTGTAGGGAAAAAGCTGAGTGTGGGGAAGAAAGCTGAGGCAGGGCTTGCATGTCTGGTGTAATGTCCTCTGGAATGTGTCTAGACTTGCTGGCTCCTTGCTTCTAGCCTTCCTAGGCTCCTAGATTGATTGTATTCCCATTATCTAAAGTAGCAGAACATGCTCCTTATAAATGCTAAACCATCACAGGTGTTCATCATGCACCTGATCTTTTGACCTCCTCATTCTCACCACCTGTTTCTTTGTTGGATTACCAATAAATAGCATGGGCTCCCAGGGCTCGGGGCCTTCACAGCCTCCACAGTCTTGATGGCCCCCTGGTCCCACTTTACTTCTCAAACAGTCTTTTTCTCAATCCTTTGGCTCTGCCAGACTTCATTGCCCCCACAACCTGGTGTTGGGCCTGATCAGCCCAACATTCCTGGGTGCCCAATGTGGGGTGATGAAGACCCTGGTGAAGGAACGCTAGATCATGTGAAAGCAGAGGACACATCATCAAGGGACACCCAAGAACGTCTAAAAGAAGCTCGGTGGGAAAGTGGAGTGCTCGGAAGAATCAGGGTAACAATGGGACAAAGTGAAAGCAGACATTCTGCTTATTTAAATATCCTAAGACATGTATTACGAAGAGTGGGAGTGAAAGTTAGTACTCAGAATTTGTTATCACTCTTTAGTGCAGTGAAGCACTTTTGCCCATGGTTTCTGGAACAAGGGACCATGGAGTTGGATGAATGGGAGAGAAATTGACAGAGATTTTAAAAAAGTATATAAAGATGGAGCAAAAATTAAAGTCTTGGTTTGGTCAACGTGGGCACTAATAAAAGCAACTCTTGAGCCATTTTAAACAGATCATGAGGCAGATTTAGATGAGGAAGAGGAGGACAAGTGTAAAAAACTAACCTCAGATTTTGAATGTGAGGAACAGGAAAGGGAGGAAATTAAAGAAAAGAAAGGGAAACTGAAAAAAAGCATGTTTTACTAACCCATCAGCCCCACATGCTGAATTAAGTGAAGAGCCACATCCTCTCTCTCCTCTTAATGGGTGAGAAGATGAATTAGCTACAAAACTTACTGCTCCTGTAGTTGCAACTTTAAAACCTGGAGCAATTGGTGGTGGTATACAAAATTCTATTCAGAAGGCTAGAGCCAAGGGAGAACTTGAAGCATGGCAATTTCCCATAACTATAATCCAGCAGGGAGGACAGAATATAGCTAATTGGACCACATTTCCTTTTAAGATGCTCTCCTCCCCAATTTCTACCCAGCTTATCCCCCGTGCAATACAATTTCCAAGCCTTGACTCCTTGGCCAGGGCCTTAGAACTGATAACCCAGTACTTTAACAACTGGAACTGGGTCTATGACAACGTAATAGATCAAGATGAAAATGAATTGAGTAAGTTAAAGGGAGGCACATATTCCTATAGTGGCAAATGGGGGCAACAAGTAAAAATCCTTCCACTGTGTTTCCAAAATCCACCTACAAAGGAGAAAGAAAGAGATATACAAGTAGTTAAAGAAAAAGCAGTGTGCCCTATTCCTTTAAAACCAGGGTAAATTTAAAACCTATAATTGATAATTGAAGGTATTCTCCGTGACCCTATAACACTCAATACTGCCTTGTTGTCAGTGTAAACAAGGGCGTAGTCTGAAAGCACTTCACTTTGAGAGTTCTGCTCATGGCCCCAGGGTCAACCAACTTGTTGTCGAACCCTGGAGCTAATGGCTTTCCTCTCTGTTGACCCTTGGCTCAGCCCAGTACAGGAAAAGTGGAAGCTGGTTCCAGGCAAACCAATGCTCCCAACTCTGAAGAGTTGGGGGTTGTTAGAGAGCCCTTTTCCAGAAAGCCTGACACCCATGTCTTTAGTCTGGCAGCCGCCCTAGTTGCTTTTAACTCGCTGGCAGGTGCCTGGTATTTAGCCCCAAATTCTAAGGAAAAATAGGAAGGAATAGCAAGTGAAATGGGTCCGATGGTGCTCACAACTTGGCGATAGGTGATAGTCCCTTTGTGGTTGCCAAACTGTGTCTGGAATTTATTCCTTCCAGTGGGTTCTTGGTCTCACTGACTTCAAGAATGAAGCCGTGGACCCTTGCAGTGGGTGTTACAGCTCTTAAAGATGGTGTGTCCAGAGTTTCTTCCTTCAGATGTTCAGAAGTGTCCAGAGTTTCTTCCTTCTGGTGGGTTCATGGTCTCGCTGACTTCTGGAGTGAAGCCGCAGACCTTCGCAGTGAGTGTTACAGCTCTTAAAAGTGGTGTGTCCAGAGTTTGTTCCTCCCAGTGGGTTCGTGGTCTCACTAACTTCAGGAATGAAGCTGCAGACCCTCGTGGTGAGTGTTACAGCTCATAAAGGTAGTGCAGACCCAAAGAGTGAGCAGCTGTAAGATTTATTGTGAAGAGCGAAAGCCCAAAGCTTCCACAGCAGGGAAGGGGACCCAAGCAGGTTGCCACTGCTTGCTCTGGTGGCCAGCTTTTATTCCCTTATTTGGCCCTGCCCACATCCTGCTGATTGCTCCATTTTACAGAGTGCTGACTGGTGCATTTACAATCCTTTAGCTAGACAGAAAGTGCTGATTGGTGCATTTTTACAGAATGCTGATTGGTGCATTTACAATCCTTTATCTAGACACAGAGCACTGATTGGTGCATTTTTACAGAGTGCTGATTGGTGCTTTGACAATCTTTTAGCTAGACACAGAGTGCTGATTGGTGTTTTTTTACAGAGTGCTGATTGGTGCATTTACAATCCTTTAGCTAGACCCAGAGCACTAATTGGTGCATTTACAATCCTTTAGCTAGACACAAAAGTTCTCCAAGTCCCCACCTGACCCAGAAGCACAGTTGGCTTCACCTCTCAAGACCACTGACAGCCAGCAGCCTTTCTATCAAAAATCCTAACCAAGTAACCCACGGATGGCCCAAATGCATTCAATCTGTAGCAGCAACTGCTTCGCTAGCAGAAGAAAGTAGAAAAATAACTTAGAAGAAACCTAATTGTGAGCACACCTCACCAGTTCAGAGCTATCCTAAGGAAGAGAAAAGCAAAAGCGTAGCTTACTAACTTAAAAATCTTAAAGTATGGGGCCATTCTGTGAGGAAAAGGTGATTTAACATTAACCACTGAAAATTCCCTTAACCCAGCAGATTTCTTAAGGAGGGATTTAAATCTTAATTACATACAGAGGACCGACAAGACCTAGGAGGAACTCCATTCAAGACAGGACAATAGATGGCTCCTCCCATGTGATTGAGGAACACACACACACACACACACACACACACACACACACACACACACATAATGGGTATTCAGTAATTGATAGGGAAACTCTTGTAGAAGCAGAGTTAGAAAAATTGCCTAATAATTGGTCTGCTCAAACATGCGAGCTGTTTGTACTCAGCCAAGCCTTAAAGTACAAAGCCAGGAAGGAACCATCTATACCAATTCTAAGTTAGTTTAGACTAAACAAGGTCTTATAGACAGCAAAAGATAATGGAAATCCCAAACTTACAAGGGTTTAAACAAAAGTAAAATTTGCTAAAAGTTAACGGTGTAACATGTATTATCCTAACTTCTAGTCTTGTGGCCTTCCTTATGTCTAGTCCATAGACATAAAGGAAGTTCCCTTTGGAAAAGTGGTTATCTTCAAAATATAAATAAATAAATTACTCTATCTCAATCCTGACTCAAAACATTGCCTACATCCTCTCTGAAATGAATTTGCATAAGAACAGTTGTTTATGGAGTGCATCTTGATGGGGAAGCTGGGTTGTTATGAAATACTCAGGAACCTAGCCCAGCTCTAGAACTCACCTCTGAGTGCAAAGGCAATGTTGGGCAAGCTGGTAAAGGACCACTAGAATCCAGCAGCCCATACCCCTTTCTTTGTGGTCAAGAAAGGTGGGAAAACAGGTGCAGGACTGCTACATTGGTGAGCATAACTAATCTGATAAGCAGAGGTCCATGGGTGGTTATGCACCCTGGAAAGGAAGAAGTATTAGGACTATAGAGGATGCTCTAGGACTAATACTCATCAGAAAATGACTAGGGGTGCTGTCATCCCTATGTTCTTTTTTCAGATGGGAAACGTTCCCCCCAAGGCAAAAACACCCCTAAGATGTATTCTGGAGAATTCAGGCCAGTCAGAGTGTATGTACCTTTTTCCCTCTCAGACTTGAAACAAATTAAAATAGACCTAGCTAAATTCTCAGATAACCCTGATGGCTACATTGATGTTTTACGAGGGTTGGGACAATTATTTGATCTCACATGGATAGATATAATATTACTGCTAAATCAGACACTAACTCCAAATGAGAGAAGTGCCGCCATTACTGCAGCCTGAGAGTTTGGTGATCTCTGGTATCTCAGTCAGGTCAATGACAGGATGACAACAGAGGAAAGAGAACAATTCCCCACAGGCCAGCAGGCAGTTCCCAGTGTAGACCCTCATTGGGATGCAGAATCAGAACATGGAGATTGCTGCTGCAGACATTTGCTAACTTGCATGCTGGAAGGACTAAGGAAAACTAGGAAGAAGGCTATGAATTATTCAATGATGTCCACTATAATACAAGGAAAGGAAGAAAATCCTACTGCTCTTCTGGAGAGACAAAGGGAGGCATTGAGGAAGCATACCTCTCTGTCACCTGACTCTACTGAAGGCTAACTAATCTTAAAGGATAAGTTTATCACTCAGTCAGCTGCAGACATTAGAAAAACTTCAAAAGTCTGCCTTAGGCCTGGAGCAAAACTTAGAAACCCTATTGAACTTGGCAACCTCAGTTTTTTATAATAGAGATCAGGAGTAGCAGGTGGAATGGAACAAACAGGATTAAAAATGAAAAAAAAAACACCACTTTAGTCACAGCCTTCAGGCAAGTGAACTTTGGAGGCTCTGAAAAAGGGAAAGGCTGGGCAAATCAAATGCCTAATAGGGCCTGCTTCCAGTGCAGTCTACAAGGACACTTTTAAAAAGATTGTCTGAATAGAAATAAGCCACCCCCTTGTCCATGCCCCTTATGCCAAGGGAATGACTGGAAGGCCCACTGCCCGATGGGACGAAGGTCATCTGAGTCAGAAGCCACTAACCAGATGATCCAGCAGCAGGACTGAGGGTGCCCAGGGCAAATGCCAACCCATGCCATCACCCTCCCCAGGTATGCTTGACCATTGAGGGCCAGGAGGTTAACTGTCTACTGGACACTGGCACAGCCTTCTCAGTCTTACCCTCCTGTCCCAGACAACTGTCCTCCAGATCTGTCACTATCCAAGGGGTCCAAGAACAGACAGTCACTAGATACTTCTCCCAGCCACTAAGTTGTGACTGGGGAACAGTACTCTTTTCACATGTCTTTCTAATTATGCCTGAAAGCCCCACTCCTTTGTTAGGGAGAGACATCCTAGCAAAAGCAGGGGCCATTATACGCTAGAATTAGGAGAAGGAAAAAGGGTAAATATATATACAGACTCTAAGTATGCTTACCTAGTCCTCCATGCCCACACAGCAATATGGAGAGAAAGGGAATTCCTAACTTCTGAGGGAACATCTATCAAACATCAGGAAGCCATTAGGCCCCAAAATTCTCCTTACCTCTGAATATACTTCCTCCAATTCCTGCCTAAAGATAATTTTATGGGGAAGAGTATTTGCTTGTGTCTCTCCAGGTGACAATCAGGTGCCTATGTGGGTGCCCACCAAACATCTGAAGATCTATCATGAGCCACAGCATATAGTGGACCCAAACTGAAGGTTTGAAAAGCCTCAATTTCCTTTCCCTCTGCCTTCTGTTAGAAGGTGCCTGTTTCTCATTATCAGTGGCCTCCTGGCTACAGACACAAAAGTTTTTGCTTCTGTTTCAGTAGATTTACTAACATGGAGGGGAGGGTATGCTTGTGTTTTTGCAGGAGATAAATGAACCATGTGGATGCCCTCAAGACGTGTATGACCATGGAACGGGAGACTGGAGGGACCCTTGGATTAAAACCTTGGACCAGGTTCCCCCAGTATGAGTCATGAGCCAGCTGAACATGAATGCAAAGAAGGAATGAAGACCGACTAGAGTCATGCATGCTTAATGGACCAATGCTTCCTGACTCAGCTCCTTTCTACCTGAATACAAGAGACCCTAATAGTTAGGCAGGAATATCATCACCTCTATTCAGCATGAAGTTACAGAAGATAGACCTTCGTCCTTCTGCAACCCCTAGGATTAAGGGTCCTCTTGTAAAAGGGAAAGGGGAGATATGTGGGAAGCATTCAAACCAGAGTGACTCCAGTTTGAATAAGGGCTAAGAAAAATGAAGCTGGATGACCAACTGGCAATTAAAGCCTTCACAGCCTGCAATTGCCTTGTCAATTAAAAGAGGCCATCTTTTATGCTACTAATAACGATATCTAGTAATAATGATAGTAATAATGACATTTCTCTTTTACAAAAAAGAGAAAGGGGGCATGTTGGGAAAAAGCTGAATATTGGGAAGAAAACTGAGGCAGGGCTTGCATGTCTGACATAATGTCCTCTGGAATGTGTCTAGACTTTCTGGCTCCTTGCTTCTAGCCTTCCTAGTCTCCTAGATCGATTGTATTTCCATTATCACAAGTAGCAGAACACGTTCCTTATAAATGCTAAACCATCACAGCTGTTCATCATGCACCTGCCCTTTTGACCTCCTCGTTCTCACCACCTGTTTCTTTGTTGGATTACCAATAAATAGCATGGGCTCCCAGAGCTCAGGGACTTTGCAGCCTCCACAGTCGCGATGGCCCCCTGCTCCCACTTTACTTCTCAAATTGTCTTTTTCTCAATCCTTTGACTCTGCCGGACTTCATCACCCCCACCACCTGGTGTTGGGCCTGATAACCCCAACATTTCTATGCCTTTCTCATATCCAGGAGAGACTGAGAATCTGATAACTTTAAAAGTCTGAAAAGAAACATTTACCATCCATTCTCTCTGAAGGAGTCTTCATGTACCTAACAAGGCCAGCTTTGCTAGCTAATGTTTTTCTTTTCTCTCTCTCTTAACCTTTCTTGCCACTCAACCTGATTTACCAACATAACCTGTTTCTGGCCATGCTCTCAGTCTGCATTCTTTACTGTAGCCTCAGGATGGTAATGTAAACCAAAACTGAAATTTTAAGCAGCCCCAGCTAACAGAATGGACCCCTCCTCTCAGTCAATTGCATTCCAATGTTAACCTAAGACAAGAGGTCAGGCCATGATGGAAATGGGTGGTTGGATGTACCTCATTATACCCTCCTTCCTTTGGAATTCAGGCAAAACTAACCAGCATTAACATTAAAACAGAGACCTTAAGATAATTTATTCTCTCTGAAGCCTGCACCTGGAAGCTTCATCTGCATAATAAAAACTTTTATTTCCACAATCCTTTATCCTAACCCTCTCTTTTATTGATTCCAGGTCTTTAGATAAAATCAACCAACTGCCAATCAGAAAATCCTTCTATGAACTGGAAGCCTCTGCTTTGAGTTGTTCCACCTTTCTGGACCAAACCAATATACACCTTACATGTATTAATTGATGTCTTATGTTTCCCTAAAAATATAAAACCAAGCTGTAGAGCAATCACCTTGGGCACATGTTCTCAAGATCTGCTGAGGCTGTGTCACAGGCATGTCTTTAACCTTGGCAAAATAACCTCTAAATTTATTGAGACTTATCTCAGTATTGGTTTGTAGTATGAAAATTTCTGTAAATCCTTGAGAAGTTGGGTTTTCATTCTGAAGGCTCCCATGTATACATGTTAAATAAATTTGCAATCTTTCTCTCCTGTTAATCAATCTGGCTCATGTCAGTGATTTTATAGTGAACCTTTAGGGGTCCAAGAGCCTATGACCCTCACAGAATGTTGGTAGTGAGGACAAAGCTCTGTTTTATTTTATTTTATTTTATTTTAATCTTGCCCAAATTCCTACCTAAAGGGTCTGGGGAGTCATGCCCTACAAACCATAAATTCTCATCAGATGGGTTTTATTTAACCCTTTATATCATGACTTACTTTCCAATCTGACTCTGGCATACCATTATGAGACAAGGAATAAAATCAAAATATTTTACACCAGAACATATTTCTCTGCCATATCTTGAAACTGCCCTGCAAAGTCCCTTGTGGGAAAAGTCCACATTCTATAGAGAATCCCCTTTCCCCTTTGTTTTCCATCTTTCCTTTCCAGATCCAGGAGATAATAAACTAAGAGCCAGGCACTCTTTTAAATCCAGTAAGAAGCATTTTACAACCTGCTCTCTCTCTCTCTCTCTCTCTCTGATGTCTGGTATCTGACAGATTCCTCTGCACAATAAAACTTGGTCTCCACAAACCTTTATCTCAACCTGAACATTTCCTTTGATCCCAGGTCTTCAGATAAACTTAACCAATTGTCAATGAGAAAATGTTTAAATTTACCTATAGCCCAGAAGCCCCCACTTTGAGTTGTCCTGCCTTTCTGAACCAAACCAATGTATTTCTTAAATGTATTTGATTAATGTCTCATGCCTCCCTCAAATATATAAAACCAAGCTGCATCCTGACCACCTTGGGCGTGTGTTCTCAGGACCTCCTGAAGGCTGTGTCACAGGCCACGGTCACTCATATTTAGCTCAGAATAAATCTTTAAACATATTTTACAGAGATTCACTCTTTGTCAACAATAGTTTGGTGCCCAAACACGTGGGGCCTCAGAGAAGACTCAGGACCCTGAAGGAGTTGCCCAAACTCGGAGCTAAGGTACCAGCAGGGCCCATTGAAGCCTACCTGACTTTGAGCTTCTCCTCTGGTGGAACTGGTAAGTCCTCCTGAACCCCAGACATCCCTTTGGTTGACAGTCCTTGATTTATTCTGAGTTGGTTTTCTCCTAGGTAGTTGTTGTTTCAGGATCCTTATTCTAGTTCAGAGATGCATTCTAAATGGAATTCTCTCCTGCATTTTCTCCTAAAATTTATCTTGATTTGGTTCATCTCAGCACATTTGCGTGAGGAACTGAAGTGTCGTTTTCATAGATAAATGAGAGACTGAGTTTTTCTGCTCCAAAGAGAAAGGTCATTTGCTTCTCCTAGTCAAAAAGGTGCCCCTGGGTGATCAGGGGACTCATGGGAGTGTCTGGGAGCTTGACCCCCCACAACGTGCAGCGGCCCTACAGGGAAATCCCCAACAAAAATTAATTTAAAATTGCCCATACAGGAAGTGCATATAAGGGCTGATTACCCAGCGTTTTGAGCCCTCTCAATGGTCATAGACCTCTGGAGAGAGAAACCCAGACACCTAGGAGGTGGGAATGACTCTGTAGTGATACACGGTGGAGTCCTGCCCACAAGCAGCATGCACTGATCCACCACAAAAAGCCCTAGGCTACAGCTCAGTTCCTCCTCTTAAGAAAAAAAAAAAAAAAAAAAAAAAAAGCAGGAAACAAAATCTAAGAATAAGGAGTAAACAAGGAGAATGAGAATGACCCTCTTTTGGGCACTCTGTAGGTTTTATGGCACCTCCACTTGCCAGAGTTATATAAAATGGAAGTAATATGGTCTTTGTGCACATTTACATTAAGGAAAAAGATTCCTAAGGTCGACCTGCAAACTATCGAGTACATAGCTTCTATTTTCTTGTCTGCCTGCTTTAAAGCTGCTGTTACTTTTCTACTGAGATAAAAACCACCATTTGGATCTAACCGCTTTTTGCAAGCTGGCAAAGTTGTATTTATCCCATGGCTAAAGTACTGAAGTAATAGCTATGGGAACTTTGTGTGTGTGTGTGCGTGTGTGTGTCTATTTAAAGCCTTCTATAATTTTATGTTCAATTGGCAGTTGAATCCATTTTAATTTCCCTCTAGCATACCAGACTTTCTCTTCATACCTTATGATGTAAATTTTGCTATCTGATTTCACCTGAGTTGCCTTTAATATGCAAATTTAAGATGATTTAGCTGACAACTGCCTAGGGTAAGATTTTTTAAAATGGCGAAAACAAAAAGATCTTTATGAGTCTATGTGATGTGCTTCTACCAGCATGCCTAATACATGTATATATTTATGTGTATGTAAACAATATTTTCACGACTAAAAATATATGAAGAGGCTAGGCCCAGTGGCTCATGCCTGTAATCCCAGCACTTCAGGAGGCCGAGGTGGGCACATTACCTGAGGTCAGGACTTCAAGACCAGCTTGGTCAACACGGTGAATCCCCATCTCTACTAAAAGTACAAAAATTAGCCGGGCATGGTGGCACATGCCTGTAATCCCAGCTACTCCAGAGGCTGAGGCAGGAGAATTGCTTAAGCCCGGGAGACAGAGGTTGCAGTGAGCTGAGATTGTGCCACTCCAGCCTGCCTGACTGAGCAAGACTCTGTCTCAAAAAAATAAATAAATAAAATAAAATACTATATATACACACACAAACACACATGTGAAGAGCTCTAATTAATTGGCTTTAAAAAGTGCTTAAATCAGATACTAAACAAAAAAAACTAGTCAAATGCTTTTTCAAGTTCATGTGACTTAAGTAAAATCTTTACTAAATAAGATTTTATTTTAGTAAGGATCTAGCCAGCTTTAAAATTATTGGTAAAATAATATCAGCAATGTCTTTAGAATTGTTAGAATTTTTTTGCATCTATTGATCAAATGGTTTCATGTTTATTCCCACAGAATACTATTAGATTTGCCGTAAGTGCTATAAACTATAAAATCCAGCCCAAGACAGAGTGATCTTTGATTGTATATGCTTATGAAATATTGTTAGCTTAAATGAAAACAGCTAAATACTGAAATATTGGTATAAATATCCTTAAAACTAACCATAAGTTTTATTACTTAAGTAAACACCTCAAATTCACAGCTATAAAAATCATTAATAGAAAAATAACTTAAAACATTGGCTATCACTTTTTTGCAAATAACCTAGGTAAACTACTAAATTAATCAGGTAAATGTAATGGAATAAATGCTTGTAAACACACTTGTCATAATTTGGGATTTAAGGTTATTATTTGATATTAAGTTTCTGGGTAATTTCCAATTTAAGAAATTTTTTAACGTTCTTATTAAGGTAAAATATCTTTGTCTAATTAAAACCTTATTTAAGGGTTATATATGAAACAAGGTAAACCAGGAAATGAGAGCAATATAAAGAAAGTTATAAAAATAAAGAGGTATTTTTGACAAAAAAATTTAAAAAGACTTAAAGAAAAGATATTTTATATAAGAAAGAATCTTGTATGGTAAATTTTTGTCCTAAAATAAAAATGATGGGATTACACAAGAAAGAGGGATATTTTAAAAAATGATAAAGGGGATATCACCGCTGATCCCACAGAAATACAAACTACCATCAGAGAATACTATAAACCCCTCTACACAAATAAACTAGAAAATCTAGAAGAAATGGATAAACTCCTGGACACAAACACCCTCCCAAGACTAAACCAGGAAGAAGTTGAATCCCTGAATAGACCAATAACAGGCTCTGAAATTGAGGCAATAAATAATAGCCTACCAACCAAAAAAGGCCCAGGACCAGACAGATTCACAGCCGAATTCTGCCAGAAGTACAAGGAGGAGCTGATACCATTCCTTCTGAAACTATTCCAATCAACAGAAAAAGAGGGAATCCTCCCTAACTCATTTTATGAGGCCAACATCATCCTGATACCAAAGCCTGGCAGAGACACAACAAAAGAAGAGAATTTTAGACCAATATCCCTGATGAACATCGATGTAAAAATGCTGAAGAAAATACTGGCAAACTGAATCCAGCAGCACATCAAAAAGCTTATCCACCCTGATCAAGTGGGCTTCATCCCTGGGATGCAAGACTGGTTCAACATATGCAAATCTATAAACATAATCCAGCATATAAACAGAAACAAATATAAAAATCACATGATTATCTCAATAGATGCAGAAAAGGCCTTTAACAAAATTCAACAGCCCCTCATGTTAAAAACTCTCAATAAATTAGGTATTGATGGGACATATCTCAAAATAATAAGAGCCATTTATGACAAACCCACAGCCAATATCATACTGAATGGGCAAAAACTGGAAGCATTCCCTTTGAAAACTGGCACAAGACAGGGATGCCCTCTCTTATCAGTCCTATTCAACATAGTGTTGGAAGTTCTGGCCAGGGCAATCAGCCAGGAGAAAGAAATAAAGGCTATTCAATTAGGAAAAGAGGAAGCCAAATTGTCCCTGTTTGCAGATGACATGATTGTATATTTAGAAAACCCCATCATCTCCACCCAAAATCTCCTTAAGCTGATAAGCAACTTCAGCAAAGTCTCAGGATACAAAATCAATCTGCAAAAATCACAAGCATTCTTATACACCAATAACAGACAAACAGAGAGCCAAATCATGAGTGAACTCCCATTCACAATTGCTTCAAAGAGAATAAAATACCTAGGAATCCAACTTACAAGGGATGTGAAGGACCTCTTCAAGGAGAACTACAAACCACTGCTCAACAAAATAAAAGAGGACACAAACAAATGGAAGAACATTCCATGCTCATGAGTAGGAAGAATCAATATCGTGAAAATGGCCATACTGCCCAAGGTAATTTATAGATTCAATGCCATCCCCATCAAGCTACCAATGACTTTCTTCACAGAATTGGAAAAAACTACTTCAAAGTTCATATGGAACCAAAAGAGAGCCCGCATCGCCAAGTCAATCCTAAGCCAAAAGAACAAAGCTGGAGGCATCACACTACCTGACTTCAAACTATACTACAAGGCTACAGTAACCAAAACAGCATGGTACTGGTACCAAAACAGAAATATAGATCAATGGAACAGAACAGAGCCCTCAGAAATAACGCCGCTTACCTACAACTATCTGATCTTTGACAAACCTGAGAAAAACAAGCAATGGGGAAAGGATTCCCTATTTAATAAATGGTGCTGGGAAAACTGGCTAGCCATATGTAGAAAGCTGAAACTGGATCCCTTCCTTACACCTTATACAAAAATCAATTCAAGATGGATTAAAGATTTAAACGTTAGACCTAAAACCATAAAAACCCTAGAAGAAAACCTAGGCATTACCATTCAGGACATAGGCGTGGGCAAGGACTTCATGTCCAAAACACCAAAAGCAATGGCAACAAAAGCCAAAATTGACAAATGGGATCTAATTAAACTAAAGAGCTTCTGCACAGCAAAAGAAACTACCATCAGAGTGAACAGGCAACCTACAACATGGGAGAAAATTTTCGCAACCTACTCATCTGACAAAGGGCTAATATCCAGAATCTACCGTGAACTCAAACAAATTTACAAGAAAAAAACAAACAACCCCATCAAAAAGTGGGCGAAGGACATGAACAGGCACTTCTCAAAAGAAGACATTTATGCAGCCAAAAAACACATGAAAAAATGCTCATCATCACTGGCCATCAGAGAAATGCAAATCAAAACCACTATGAGATATCATCTCACACCAGTTAGAATGGCAATCATTAAAAAGTCAGGAAACAACAGGTGCTGGAGAGGATGTGGAGAAATAGGAACACTTTTACACTGTTGGTGGGACTGTAAACTAGTTCAACCATTGTGGAAGTCAGTGTGGCGATTCCTCAGGGATCTAGAACTAGAAATACCATTTGACCCAGCCATCCCATTACTGGGTATATACCCAAATGACTATAAATCATGCTGCTATAAAGACACATGCACACGTATGTTTATTGCGGCATTATTCACAATAGCAAAGACTTGGAACCAACCCAAATGTCCAACAATGATAGACTGGATTAAGAAAATGTGGCACATATACACCATGGAATACTATGCAGCCATAAAAAATGATGAGTTCATATCCTTTGTAGGGACATGGATGAAATTGGAAACCATCATTCTCAGTAAACTATCGCAAGAACAAAAAACCAAACACCGCATATTCTCACTCATAGGTGGGAACTGAACAATGAGATCACATGGACACAGGAAGGGGAATATCATACTCTGGGGACTGTGGTGGGGAGGGGGGAGGGGGGAGGGATAGCATTGGGAGATATACCTAATGCTAGATGACGAGTTAGTGGGTGCAGCGCACCAGCATGGCACATGTATACATATGTAACTAACCTGCACAATGTGCACATGTACCCTAAAACTTAAAGTATAATAAAAAATAAAAAAAAAAGAAAAAAATAATAAATAAAAATAAAAAAAATTAAAAAAAAAAGAAATGCAAATTAGTTTAGCCACTGTGGAAAGCAATTTGAAAATTCCTCAACAAACTTAGAACTACCGTTTGACCCAGCAATCCCATTACTGGGTATATATCCAAAGGAAAATAAATGGTTCTACCAAGAAGACACAGAGGCTCATATGTTATTGGCAGTGCTATTCACAATAGCAAAGACATCGAATTGACCTAGATGTCCATCAATGGTGGACTGGTATAAAGAAAATGTGCTACATATACACCATGCAATACTACACAGCCATAAAGAAGAATGAAATCATGTCTTTGGCAGCAACATGGATGAAGCTGGAGGCTGTTATCCTATGTAAATTTATGCAGGAGTAAAAAACCAAACATCATTTTTTTCTCACTTATAAGTGGGAGCTAAACATTGAATACACATGGACATAAAGTTGGAAACAATAGATGCTGGGGATAACAATAGACACTATGAGAAGGGAGAGACAGGGAGGGGGTCGTGGGCTGAAAAACTTATTCGGTACTATATGCACTACCTGGGTCATGAGAATATTCTTACTCCAAACCTCAGAATCATGCAATATACTCATGTAATGAATCTGCACATGCACACTCTGAATCAAAAATTTAAAAGACTTTTTGTTTTAGTCTTCAATAAGATGGACTAATACAATATATAAATTAAAAATTATTATGAATAATTCATAAAAATAGTAAGTGGGAAATAGTAATGCAAATGCTTTTTTGGTAAATTTGTAGAATTTTAAACTTTAAGCATTTACTAAGGCTTAATATACATAAAGACCTTTTGGGACACTCTCTATAGCAGCGGAAGAATTAAGCATGAGGATGGGAAGGGTGGTCAGTCTTGTTTGTGGTGCTTTAAGTCTCAGGTGCAGAATGTGGTACAGAAAATAATGATGGTGACACAGGAGGAGGCATTGATATAGAGGTAGGGAATGAGATATGGGAAGTGCAGTTTGATGTTCTGGAGGAATGATCAGATGGGCTTTACCAACTAGCAGGTTGGAAATGTTTTGCTAGCCTGGGAGAATCAGCTTGGACCGAGAAGACTAGACCCTAGGTACAGTCCTGACAGCCACCTGCATTGATGTGCTTGCTGAGAAAAATGGAGGTGAAGGAAATTGCTTAGAAAGAAGAACAGTAAGGGCAGACCACTGGAGGACTGCAGTATTCAGGAGCAGGCTAGGTGAAGCAGAGGTGGCTGCAGCAAATGGAGGATGTTCTTTGGTGAAGTTTGGTATTAAGGTGGAAAAGATGGGTTGACCCAGTGTGTAGCAGGTTCAAAGGAAGGCATTTTAGGATAAGTACACTGAATATGTTTATGGACTGAGGGTGTAAAACTAGCGAAAAGTGAGAGACTGAAAATACAGGAGAAAATGCATAGTAGATTAAAGATTAATAAAGAAATGCTGTTTATCCAAGGCCAGGAGACAGAACTCTGCAGTGGTTGTGCAGAGTGGGTGGATTTTGAGAGGTGGAGGGCAAGGTCTGCCTCTGAGAGGGAAAGCAAGGGTGTGAGTGGAGACATAAAGAAAATGTTGGGGTGAAGGGACATAGACAGAAAGAGTTCATGCAGGTGACTTGAATTGTCATCATGATGTACTCATCATAAAAATAGCAGCAGCTCCCACTGATAGAGTGTTTTCTAGGTGCTAATGTCAGGGTTAAGTACTTTACACATATCGCCTCTATCATCTCATTAATATTACCTAAGACTTTATGAGGTAGTAATTATTAAAAGACCTATTTTGCAGATAAGGAAACTGATGCTCAGAGTGGTATGTAACCTGCTAGTTAATTTCAAAGGTGGGATAAGAAGCTAGATCTTTCATAGTCCAAGGGCTGTTTTTAAACATTTCATCATACTGAGTAAGAAAACACACACACACACACACACACACACACACACACACACACACACACACCCCAGCTGCTTGGCCCTGGCAGCATCAGGGTCCAGGATCTGGGAGACTTGGACTTGTTGTGCTTGCTTTAATTTTTCAAAATGCACATCCTGGGTCCCAAGTCTACAAAGACTGATCTACAGGTCTGAAGGATCGCCCAGTAATACACATTTTCTTCAAGGTCACATTTTGATGTGACTCGGGTATAGTGACTCAGATTCAGTGCGTCACACTTTGAGAAGCCCAGGCTCAGGATCATCTTAGGCTCATGGGCTTCTTTGCTTAATAAAATATTTTTTTAGCAAGGTCCAGCTTTCGGCCTGAAAACATGGATTTTTTCTGGAATTTTGCTGATAGGGGAAGGTGAGTCTTCTTACCTGTATGATGACCTTGGTGTCAAACTGTGGCAGATGGTGGATAAAGACTGTACAACCCCCTGTCCATGGTTCTAGCAGGGTCCAAATGGTAGCCACAATCCATCCTGAGTCCGACAGGCACCAGGAGACATCAGATGTCTTCAGGCTCCATAATTCCCTACTAACTCCAAAATGCAGTGGCCTCAGCTGTGTGATCATGGCTGATGTGATGAAGGGCTGTGCACTCTGGTTTTTAGCTACGAACCCACCTTTCTCACTCTCAGTTCATGTGATTTGTGTGGGGCTCCATACCACCCTCAGGCCAGGTCTCAAAGGTGTACTGCCAAATATTTCCCAATTACGTACAACTGAAACTGGTTCAATCATGCTACCTCTCTTGAACTGATTCTCCTCCAGTGTTCTCTGTAACCAGACATGTCATCCCTATCCATGAAGCTGTCCAAGCCCCAAACTTTGGCATCAACCTTGACCTCCTCCCATCTCCCATGTTTAACCAGCAGATCTGGTCCACTCTATTTCCTGAAATCTCAACTGTGTTAATTTCCATCATATGTCTAGTACCTGATCCATGCCACTACTAGCTTGCACCTGGATTAGACTAGGAGCCTTTAACTGGTCTTCCCTACCTCTATTCTAATTTTCTCCAATCCATCCTGCATCCTGCAGCCATGATGATCTTATCAAAATACAAATTTGATCAGATCTCCTCCTCCCTAAAAAACTTTCAATATCTCCCCGTTGTTTTCCTAATAAAGTCCAAAATCTACTACAAGGTCTGCAAATCCCTGCACGGTCTGAGTCCTGCTCATTTTTCCAATTGTTCCCATTGGTCCTTCACCCTACACCCTGAGCACCAGATATTCCCAAGTCTCTGTAGTTCTATGAATACTACTTTTTATATCTTTGTGTCTTTGCACATATTATTCCACCCGCACAGAAGCTCTCCCTTCTCTCACCTCCATTCCTCCCTGGGTTTTGCTACTCAACTGTCATCATTAGTGTAAATACCCACTGCCCCTCTTCGGTTTAATACAAAAAGACATCTGTGCTCCATATTCTGTTTAATATGTTAATACATTAAAAAATATAAAGAATTTGGTCCATTCTGAATATTACTAGTTGGAGATGAGAAGGTGTAGAGAAGGAGAGGTTTGGTTTGCAGGTGATTAAATAATTAACCCAAGGGTAGAGCTTTGCCCTCATAGGGGTGATGGCTTGGCATAGCTTGGTTCCAGATATTTTCTTCCCTAGAAGTGAATAATTGAGGAACCCTAAGTCTGATTTGCCCATAATAGGGGAGAGGTGAGGCTCTGTCATCTCAGGTCACCCTGCTAGAATATTCTGTCTTTCCCTACAAAATTATGGAACCACTGTCAGGCTTATCATGTGTGTGGCTTCTGGAATGTCTACTGTCTCTACCCACATTTCCTCCACATCTCCTATGAAGATGCTCTGGTAAAACCTAAATGTGCCTCCTTTGTCACTCTCAGGCCTCTGTCAGCAAACATTTAGGATTCCCAGCCTTCACCTCTCAGACCCTGAGAGGTCTGAACAAAAGAAAGTGGAAGGGAAAAGGAGTATGTAGTCACTTCTACTTCCAGTTCCTTTCCCAAGACACACACACACACAAACTTTGCCCACATCTGGATCCAGCCTCTATGTCGGTGCCCTCTTTCCTACCTTCCTGGGAAGGAGGGTTGTAAGGCCAACCCATGGGAGTGTTTTGCCATCTTGGGGAAGCCTGTGGTCCCACTGGTGAAGAAGATGACCATTGGGTCCAAGGTCTTTGACTTAATACAGGTGTGTTCTGGGGATGCTGATCTGCAAAGGGGTTCAAGACAAAAGGAAAAAAGTCATGATTGCTGTTTCTTCATCTTCTGGGAATGCAAAAGAAACATAAGGCACGGACAGGAAACTGGGAGTTTGCAACACTAGAGGAAAACTGGCTCTCCCGGAGTTAGGCATCACACTGACTTGATGGGTGATTCGGACATGGGGACCAGCATTTTTTTATTTGAAAAATTAGTAAAATACAATGAATCTTAAGTAATTTAATCTTAAGTAATTTAAGTAATGAATCTTAAGTAATTTAATGAATTCATTAAGTAATTTAATGAACATTTAAATAGCACTTGCTATGTTCCAGGCAATGCTCTCAATGATTTACAAATATGAACCATTCAGTACTCAGAGCAACCCTAGGAGATGAGTACTACTCTAATCATGCCCATTTTGCAGGTAAGGAAACTGAGACTCAGAGAGGTTAGGTAATTTGCTTGGTAATATACAGCTAGCAAATGGCAGAGCCAGGATTCAAACTCAGTCTGCATCCTAGTCTGTGCCCTTAACCAGACTGCTAAGCTTGTTTTTTAAAATTAAATTCTGTGACCTTGGTGATGAGGGGTGGGGAAGAGAAAGAGAGAAAGGGGGAGAGTAAAAAAAGTATATTTAGTTGAGCATGCTGGTGGGCGCTTATAGTCCCAGCTACTCGGGAGGCTGAGCCAGGAGATTAGTTGTGAACCTGGGAGGCCGAGCTTGCAGTGAGCCGAGATCACACCACTACACTCCAGCCTGGGTGACAGAGCAAAACTCCATCTCAAAAAAAAAATATATATATATATATATAAAAAACATATTTATATATTATATATCATATATTAAATTTATATATAAAATTATATATAAATATATAAAATATATACTTTTATGTCATATATAATATATACTAACATGTCATATATAAATATAATTATAGGATATATAATTTATATATAAGTATATATAATATATATTATATAGTATATATTGTATATAATTTATATATAAGTATATATAAATATATATACATATACATGTATATGTAAGCATATGTAAGTTATATATATTTATGCTTACAAATTATGCTTATATATAAATTATGTACAAAATATGTATAATATATAAAAATATAAATATATATGTAATATATAATATATAAATATAAATATATATAATATATAATATAAATATAAATATATATAAAACATATATATAAATATATAAAAACATTTATATATTATATCTCATATACAAAATTTATATATAAAATTATACATGAATATATAAAATATATACTTATATGTCATATATAATATATATACTTACATGTCATATATACATATAATTATATGATATATATACTTATATATAAATTATACTTATATATAAATTTACATATTATATATATATTATATATAAAATTACTGCGATCAATGTACCTCTGCCCTAGCATGAGCTTGAGATGGCAGATAAGATCTGTGGTTCCCTCAGTCTCTCTTGTTTCTCAGGAGCTTCCCCTGGACTGAGAGGGCCTTGGGCCTACTACAATTGTAAATGCAAGGCTTCTATGGTGTTCAAAGCAACTGCAAATAATCCCAACACGAGAGGAAACACTAGGTCTGCTGGTCTTGCTGTGAAATGGTATCATACTGACTTTGGGAAATTCGAGGGATTTTTCAAGAGTACTCTGTTTTAATTAAATTCTCTGACATTAGACTACAGCATAAGATGTGACTTTGCTGTAATGTTTGCCTTTTGGGGTTGAAATAAAGAGCTTTACCCAAACTGAATCTTAAGTTTCATTGTCATGATATAGTTTCAGAAAATGAATTTTTGTCTACTTATGCAAAGTTTGTCCTCTCAATGGGAATAATTTGTGCCAATCAGAAAGGACAAAAAATTAAACCAGGCTCAATGGGGAAAGAATGCTTCACTATGATGTCCAGGTAGGTTGAGAAAATATCTGACCGGTTCAATAAAGCAGAAAGAACGTTTTACAGTTTTCTGCTATTCACTGTACAACTATTCACAACCTGCTTTCATTTTGTGAAAAGAAAATTTTAAGAAAATCAATTGTTTCTTTCATTCTAGATTATAGATGAAAATGGCAATGTTCTACCACCCGGCAAAGAAGGGGAAATTGCCCTCAGACTAAAGTCTACACGGCCCTTCTGTTTCTTCTCTGAATATGTGATATGAAGATAGAAAGTGCTAGTCATGTCTTAATACAGACTTTGGTCCAAATTTCATTTCCACCATGTCTTGCTATGTAACCTCAGGCAAGCAACAAAATCTATTTCATCAGTAGGAAAATGCAGAGACTATCACCTATCACCTGAGTACTATAAAGATGAAATTCCAAATGTAACAAACTGGTTGCAGTGGTTATCCTCAGAAAGGAAAACTGGACAGGGTAGGATAGGGGTGCAGTTGGGGGGTGCTAGAGGTGGAAGAGGGGCTTTTTATTATACTATTTGGGACCTTTTATATCTTATACTAGGAACTACCTTTTTTAAAAAATTAATTTCCAGCCAGGAACAGTGGCTCATGCCTGTAATTGCAACATTTTGGGAGGCTGAGGTGGGAGGGTGGCTTGGGCCCAAGAGTTCAAGACCAGCCTGGGAAACATAGTGAGACCCCGTCTCTACAAAAACATAAAACAATTAGCCAGGTGTGGTGGCACATGCCTGTGGTCCCAGCTACTCAGAAGGCTGAGACGAAAGGATTGCTACAGCCTGGGAGGTCAAGGCTGCAGTGAGCTACGATCAAGCCAATGCAGTCCAGCATGGGCAACAGAAAGAGACTCTGTCTCAAAATATAAAATAAATAATTTCCTTTAGAAGTACAATTTGTAATGTACTTGTCACTTAATGAGTGTTATACCCATTTCTGTTCTGACCAAACTAATCCCCAAATGTCATCTTTGATTGCTAGGACAGTCCAGAGAAAACTGCTGCCACGGTAAGGGGAGATTTTTATGTCACTGGAGACAGAGGAATGATGGACAGTGATGGGTATTTCTGGTTTGTTGGCAGAGCTGATGATGTCATTATTTCCTCTGGGTTTGTAGATTTGCCACTCTTAAGAGGCAAGGATTGACAGGGAGGGAGCTCTCCTACTGGAGGATGTGGTGGTCAAAGGCTTCTTTTCCTTTTCAGGTACCGTATTGGGCCATTTGAAGTGGAGAGTGCGCTTGCTGAGCATCCAGCAGTTGTCAAATCAGCTGTTGTCAGTAGTCCATATCCAATTTGTGGAGAGGTAGATGAATATCATTAATTAAAGTAGCAACTTTATATTTTTGAGTTCTGTCCATTTGACCATGGTAAAGGCTGAACCAAAAGTGGTCATTTAATTCTCACTATGAGGCATGCATTTGGCCAAAATATAAACCAGGCAACCAACTTTACAATAAGTCGTGTCCCAAAGGGGAGCTATTAGGATTCTTTTGAAGGCAAGTGACAGAAACTCAACTCAAACTGCCTTAAGTTAAAAAAAAAAAAAAAAAGACATTTGGCTCATATAAATGACAAGTATTCAAGTACAGCCACATCCAAGGGTTCATGTAAGGTTGGCAAGTCTTAGTCTCTTTCCATTTTTGGCTCTGCTGTTCTTTATGCTGGCTCCATTTGAGCAAGTTCTTCCTATTTGATAGCAATCAACTCCAGACTTACACAGGTTAACAATCCTCCACCCCTCCAGGAAAGGACAGAGCTCTGTTTTCAGTCATTTCAAGTAACTCTCAGGACTGCATTTGCCTACCTTAGATCACATCTCTCACCAATGTGGTTCAGGGAATGATATATGCTGATCGGCCAGACTTGGATCATATGTCTATCATTGGAGGTAGGGGTTGGTGTCAATCCCACCAGAGAGGATAGGGTAATACTCTATAGGAAAAACTACAGTAGCTACTAAAAAGGGGGAACAGATACTGCATAAGCATATGCAGATTTCACTGAATAGGCAGCAGATTTCACTGAATGGACAACTGTCATGGAACTCAGAATACATTTTCTCACAGAAACAAGGCAAATAGAAAATTGTGGCCAGTTTCCCAAACAAGTCTCATGAGCCTGTTTAGGACCAATGGGAAGGAAACTCTGGCAATGACAATAATAGTCTTAATTCTAGGAAGAAGCCCAATTTTCCTAATTTCCTTTCCTCATGGAAGTTTCCTACAGACACAGCAAGTGACAAAATTTCAAAAGTTTGTCTCTCAGCATCCTCCCACATCTGTACCTCCCTCTCACACACCAGTGAGCCTCTGCAGTGACACTATGGGTCCCCTACTCTTACCTCTTATACCCCCTCCACTCCCATTTATTCCATTCTCAGAAATAGTTTCCTCCTGCTGCCATGTTCTCATCCTCTCAATATAAATGATTTCAGCTGAAGAGCAGAAGTAACCACCAATTAGAATCAATGTATGAACAATGAATAATATAAATTATGCTTACTAACCTCAGTAATTATCTAATTGGTAGGTTTTAAACAGTATTACAAAGAGAAGCAAACAATATGAGGCAAAAAAACGACCTTATAGAGATAGATCAATCTTTCCTGAGAGTTTTTTGTTTCATTTTGTTTTGTTTTGAGATGGAGACTTGCTGTGTCACCCAGGCAAAAAGCAGGAGTGCAGTGGTGCAGTTATAGCTCACTGCAACCTCAAACTGCTGGGTTCAAGCATCCTCCCGCCTCAGCCTCCTGAGTCGCTAGGACTACACATGTGCATTATCGTGCCCTGGCTAATTTTTTCTTTTTAGTCTTTATAGAGATGGGGTCTCACTATGTTGACCAGGCTGGTTTCAAACTCCTGAGCTTAAACTATCCTTCTACCTTGGCCTCCCAATGTTGTGGGATTATAGGTGTAAGCCACTACACTCGGCCCCTCCTTGAGATTTGATCTCCCAGGATACACAGTCCTTCCTCCATTGAGACTCTTCAAACTCCCTTGAAACCACATATTGTCTGGGAGCTCCATTTGTCCCCCTGCTACATGCTTCTAGTGGTATAGACTCGAAGGAGTAAGTGGTCATCTATAAAGCAAAGACTGCCTGTGAAATAAATGGGATCACTCTGAAATGTTAAATACATGTGTGACCTGTAAATAGAACTTAGCTTTCTTGAACCACTGCACTCCTCATACTCACAAACCATTTACCTGGAATTATTCTCAAAACCTCACTTTGTAATTGTATCCAAGCTTTGTTCAGAAGCAATCTCTGGCATTTGCAGTCATCATTCAGACTGCTATTAACAAACAGTAAGTACCTATGTTCGGCATTGGTTGCAGATCCTTGATGTGTCTGAAAAACAGAGCAAGATAAATTATCTGTTGCAGGTGGTGAAAGCTTTTGTTGTCTTAGCTCCATCCTGTAAGTCCTACAGCCCAGAGAAATTAACTCTTGAGTTTCAGGATCATGTGAAAAAAATCAACTGCACCTTACAAATATCCAAGAAAGTAAGTATTTTGTCCAAAAGTTAAGTTTGGATGTTACCAAACTAAGACCTAAGCTAAAACGTAGATTTTACTGGATTTTGACTTTATAGTAGCTCATTATATAGGTAGAGGGCACCTTTTTTTGTTTAGCCCTAAGAACTTGAAAATGTTTTGTTAGAACAGTATAAATGCATTATAAACTAGAGCCTTTAATCAACTCTGCAATACTGAATCACTACTAAGATTCTTTCTAGAAATAATTTGTCCCATTCTGTATAAGAAAAGCACAGTGGCCAAGAATGGCCAACTGCCTTGTTTTTAGGGACAGCACTTGACTCATCTATCCTAGGACTCTTGGCCCTAATACCCATATAAATTCAAAGAACATACCTGTATGTTATCAAGGGACCCCATTAATATTCAGAAAGAATACCCAAAGAAACCATGAAATCTTTCCTGAAACTTTCATCAAATAAGGATTTAAGAAAAATACTATATAAAGACATGACGATGGCCCTGTAGTTTCCTTCTAACTATGGAATTGGTTGATACTGACTGATCCTCTGCATGAAATTTCTATTTTAGTTAGCATCATTTCAGTCAAAAGGTAGTAAATTTCAACCTAAGAACTATTCAACAATTTCTCCATTACATTCACTAAATTAATGAACTTTTGACTTTCAGAAAGGCTATTTGAGGACATTTTAAAATACAGTAGTAGTCTTATTTTGACAGAAGAGAATAAAAAGAGGATTTTTATGGTCAAGTCAGGGCAGAAAACTGTATATATTCCAAATTATGCCTAAAAAATCTTCTCCAATCTCCAGGGTCCAGCTCTGCAAAGACAAGAACTAAGTGTTCTTTTTGCATTTAGGTGAAGTCTCCACTTTCTAGAACAGTAGAGACCTAGGACTAGTTTGAACTAGGTGAAAGCAATGGGGTAAAGGGATTATTACTTTCTTGTGGCAAAGCATTTAAGTGAATTTGCACTAAAAACCCCGAAGATGGAGCTACACTGTCACCCTTCCTGTACAAACAGAACAGTTTCTGGTGTCTATGAGATTCAATAAGCTTAGGCTAAGACAATCTAGACTTTAAAATTCAGTCTCAGAGTTTCATGCAAGCTCTCTCCTATTGCACTGACAATTGGAAAAAATGGAATCAAATGTCTCATAACGTTTTTCCGTCAATTAGGTGGAATTTGTTCAAGAACTCCCAAAGACAATCATTGGGAGAATCAAACACGTTTTAAGAGACCAAGAATAGGGACGAACATAGCTTGATAAAAAAGCTGAAGGGTTAAGTAGTAATATGATTGCTTTCTCGATTTGTTCCTGATAATTCAGTGACTACTCTCTTAAAATGTTTAAGATCCTTCCTGGTTTAAGTTTTTGTTTTCTACTTAGCTAAAAAATTAAAAAGTAAATAAAAGTCTAAAAATATATGGATGAAAATTGTTTCAATAACCAAACTGACAAAGGTAATGATGGTTTCTAGTGTTTAAAATTGCAGGAGTCATATGATTACTTCGAAAAAGAAAGTGCACAATGAATCTGTATTTCATCTATCTTGTGCCTGATTAATTCAAAATAAAGATATATCCTAAATGTTCAAGACAATTTCTTCTACTTAACAACTTTATGAGACCAAACTTCAATATATTAAAATACTGTTAAAATGAGTATAAATAATTCAAAAATCAGTAAGTGAATTTAATGAAAGTTAAGTACTGTATTACTGTGGCTCATTTTGAAGCAAATTAACTAAAATATCTGAAACTTGGATTTAGAAGTATTAATTATTCAAGGGTAATTAATAATTTTTTAATATTTTTTAGGATCATGTCCATGACATTTTATAATTTGACATATAAACATATTTTATGATATATATATATACTATAAAGCAAGAGATTTACTAAGAGTCAGAAAGAAAGAAAAAATACTAGAACACCAATTTTTAGGGAACAAATTTATTTTGATTTTTCTGAAAATATCAGGAACTATGAAAAAACAAGCTCGATTTCTGGCCGTACCAAAAGCAAAATACAAGTAAAAATAACATTTGAAAACCAAGTTTAACCTCAGAGAATCATGTTTTAAAATACAAAGTTTAACATTCTTTCCTCTATGGAGCTAAACAAGTTTTCTAAACCATAAGACTGCAGTTTTTTTATTTTTTTAACTGACGTAATTTTTTAAAAGAAAAAACAAAAGGGGAATAAAAAGCACTTCCTACCCTGGAATCTCGTCATTTATAAAATAACATGCTCAAATGTCAGTGAAAATAAACAGTTGATAAACCTGAAAACAAGTCTTTTAATGAGTTCAGGTTACAACCGAACACAGGATTTTGTAACTGGGAAAGAACAGCTTGTATAACAACCGATTCTTACCAAATACAAATAAATATAAAAGACAATTTAAAAACAAACTGTATAATCAAAATCTTTCCGTAAAATAGCAGCTTTCACAAAGTAAAAACAATTTAGTTCCACAGAGTTGTATGCTCTGTAGGCATATGGCCAATTTTCTTCCGAGTCCTTTTGTCTTGCACTATCAAAATAGAATCTTTGTCTTGGAGCAAGTCTGCTGAAGAAGGCACCAAAATCCTATCCTCCCTACTCCCCTAACTGATATTAATAATCCTCTTATCAATCATTGCAAGGTAACTTCAATGTCATTAAGTATTAACATTCTAAATATGTAAAGCTATAGAAGGAAGGTCCTGCCTATTCTCTTTGCCCCTCTCAAATCATTCTAGTCTGGTTTACCAAACAGAACCACCAGCTAGGAGGATAAAAATACATTCCCATGTTCATTAGCCATTAAATGAACATAGCCACTTGTGCAGGAAGCCTAACATTTTTAGGATTTCCTAACTTTTTAAAACTTAAGGATAAGTCCATTTCTACAAGCTAATTTTACAGCTCCTTAATATTCTTAATCTGGACAGTTAACTTTGCAGACTTCGTTGGTGTCTGCCTTTTCAATTGTTTTACCCAAAAATAGGCCTTGAAAAAACTTTCAAATTCAGGAAACCCCTAAACCCCTGCAGAGAACCCTCATGGTATGTGAGTGTGAGCACTAAGTTGAAGAATACTCTTATTTCACAGAAATCTAGGACTGTCAGACTAGGGCTGAGTTCATTCTCTTCCTTCAGAGACAAAATTTCAAGCTGAGCAGATTCAGAGACAAGGGTTCCTCATAGGTTATATACTAGTGCTGGGAAAAGGAGAGAAAATGCTATTTCATTGGGTCTTGTGGTTCCTCCAGCCGGGTTAGAACAAGATTTGAGAGTTGCACCCTTTATTTTCAAGGCCAAGTGGCTGCAGAAACATTTCAAGAATTCCTCTGGCAAGGTGGCAAGTCAGTTTCCTTTTAGATCTAAGAGTCTTGTCGCTTTAAGAAAAATTTTTTTCCCCAGAACCTTTCAGAGACTTGTCCATTTGTTCATGTGATGAAAAACGTCTGCAAAATAGGCTACTTTCTGTAGTCATTTTTCATTTCCAAAGCACTCAGCAAAAGCTGGCTGTTTTATTGTAAGTACTCTGGCAATTCACCTTTCAATTCAAATATCCTGTAGAGAACGCTTCCTCTGAGAAGCCACTGGATGTCTGTATGGTGCAGGAGGTTTATGTGCTGTCTGTCCAGGTTTTTGTTTTGGGTGTTTTTTTTTTTTTTTTTTAACATTTTTGCATAAATGGGTCTTTGATACAGGTAACCAGTTTTGTAACATTATTCAGAACTTCACTGTATCTTCAAGTTTTTGATATCAGCATCTCTGTGGAGAAAGCAGTGTGCTATAATGTCAACATCAGGATTTCTTTTTTTTTTTTAATAACGCAAAATGACTTATGGAGACAACCACTGCTGGGGCACCAGGAGTGTAGATACCAGACCTCTGGTTATCAGATATGATGTCACAACATTATATATTGGCCTTTGTTCTGGCAGGCTCCTAGCAATAGAAAAAGTTTTCTTTGAACTTCATCATTTACAAATCTTACAAATGCTACAGCATGACAAATATTAGTGAAACCTGCTGACTCATCATCCTGGATAGAGAAGCTGCTACTTTTCAGTTAATGACACAAAACCTTTTTTGCATCATATGAGATATCATCAGTAAATCAACTTATTGAGAATAAAGTCTTTTCAACTTTGTACTGCATCTTGCCCCAGCATTTTAATGTTATTAGATTCTCACCAACCATGCATATTTTCCTTTCCTGAGATAAGTTCTGCTACTAAATAATTTGCTTCTTAAACCTTTTGACTAAAGGTGATTTCTGAACAAAAGCCTTACCGTTTTTGATAGTCCAAAAGCCATTTGAAAATAATGAATATCCTTTCTTGTCAAGTGGCTGTGATTTATTGTTACAATTGCTAGTTTTGTAAGTTGCATGCCACAGACAATGCACAATGGGACAAGAGAGCTTGGACTGAGTCCACATAATACCCTTGAGAAGTAGCTTTCTTTATAAAGACAGAATTTCTTTGTGTCCCTTGTTGCACTAGTATACTGAAGTATACTCAGAAGACTGAAGTTCCTCATCACCAACCTTTTCAGAAATATCTGTAGTTCTATGCCTAAAATGGTTCTCGTCTCTCTCACATTTTGCCTTCCAAAATTGCGACACTGGACTGTCAGCTTTACTACACACAAATGTTAAAAAAAAAAAAAAAAAAAAAGACATAAACAAGAAAATCACAAAAGTACAAAAACTTCACTAAACAATTCACTTCTAACCTACATGATCCACATTTTTGCACTGTTTACAACAAAGTGGCAGGCAGACAGCTGAGCTGTGGCATGTAAAAACTCCTTCCTTAGAATGAAAACTTCCCTCTGATTTTCTACTTCACAGGTAGTTCACTCCCTTAAGTCAGCTGGCACTGCAGAAGAGGAGCCTGGGAGAGGCCAACATCCCCCTCCTATCCTCCCCTCTTTGCAACAGCAGCACATGGGTCTGCCTCTACATAATACCATAAAGGCTGAAAGATCCCTAACAAAACTGTTAACAGGGCTGCGCAATCATTGCTCACTACTGTGAGAACAGCATAATGCAGCACACAAATAAAAAACTGTTTTTAGTCACAATTTAAGGTGGAGCCCCAGCAACATCTCGTAGAGCCCCAGGTGAGAAACCCACCTCCAACACCAAATGACTTCCTATGAGAAGTCATTTTCATTTGACTTGGATCCTTCTGTGGCTTGACTTGCAAGTTCAGGTTTGGCTCCTCCCTCATTTACCACCTGTGGATTAAACGTTGGTTTTGTCTGCCCCAGCTCCTCAGTATTCGCTGGTACCTGCTGGTTATTTTTTCCTTCTGCTGTGTTGTTTTGGTCTGATTTGTCTGCAGATTCCAGTTTAGCTTCTTTCCCATTTCCCTGCTTTGAGTTAAGCTGTGACGGATCCTTAGGGCTCTTCACCACCTCCTGGAGATTATATTTTCTAAACAACATGTAATCTTTCACAACACTCAGGCAACAGACAGCTTTGATGATTTCTACTACCACTGTGTACTGTGGATTGGTGAGATCCACTTTATTTTCTGAATTGAGGGTGCACACTATTCCTGTAACAAACACAGAAAAACACATAGCTGAGGAGGATACCATTACATCTGATAGATAGAAAAAATCTTTTGTCTCTGTTTCTTGTTAAAACAAGACATACAGTAATCCACTCTTCTATGTGGACTTCAAATAATCTGAACCCTTACAATAAATAAACACAAATGAAACCCTACAACATTTAGTAAGAATTTTTTTCCAAACAAAATTCAATTTTGAGTTAAAAAAGACTTTTATCTAACTACCAGAAAATCTCATATCCGACATATTGAAATCAGTTGATTTAATACTATTTTAAGAACATTTTAATATATTTGTTCTACACTCAAAAATGTAAGCCTTAAATCTTTAAAAAGAAAAAAATCCTTAAAAAACAAGTATTTATCATTGAATGCCTATGGAAAATCACTAAGAGAAACATACCTGCCAATTCTCTGATAACTTCTTCTCTATTCACATGACTGTTATTTCGAGATTTGTACACAATCTGAAATGTCCCTTTGTTTGGAGCTTTAAACCAGGGTTCCAAAAATGTTTCTGCATATTTTTTCATATCTTCTAAAAAAGCCTTGCATGTGCCTGAGATGGGTAACATTCGCAAAATAACTCGAGTCTTCTTTTTCTTGGTTTTGTACATATCCTGGAGAATATGATGCACCAATTTCTCAGGCTCTTAAGAAAAAAAAAAGTTAAGAAGATAATTTCTCAGACATCTTAAAGATCGAACTCTAAAATGAATTTTCACTGGCAATGACATAAGTGGACAGAAGAAATTCTCATAATGAATTTTAAATGAATCTACCTAGTCATTCTTTCCAACCAATATTTCTTCAGTGCCTAATACGTACTATAATGTATCTAATATATTTTAACTTTTCATCATTATTACTGCTTGCACTAGAAATGACTGTTTAGGTAGACACCGTTGTTAACATTTTTGTGATGTCCTGAGTTATCCAACCGTAACACCATGCTGTTGTTTTCCTGTAACAACAGAGTACATTAAACAGTACACACCTTACAAAAAAAAAAAAAAAAAATTCTGTGAGTCACTTTAAAAGATGTAATTAATCCATTAGCTAAGTTAGCACACAAGTCTAAATCTCAGACCCAAGAGGAATCCCAGAACCATGTTGGGCACAAGATCATGAAAGGGAGGTCCTCAGGCTGCAACTTGCCTACATACAAGTATATTTGGGGCTGCTCCGAAAATTTGTAAATTAGTTGACCACACTGAAAAACAAAAAAACTCCAGATTTCAAACTTCTTTTGAGAAACTCAAATACCTGGCCCTGCATTCCCAAAGAGCAACAACTGGCTGGAGCTGAGTAGCAGCTGCCCCTTATTTACACAGAACTGGCACTCTAGTTCTGCCTTAAGTTATATACGAAGGAAGCAGCAAAGCCAGGTTTCCACTCATAAGCCAATGCTACGTCCACCACCCCATTCTACCTCTCCACAGGCCAACTGCTAATACAGTGTACAGAAGCTGCCATCAAATGATTAACTGAGTCATGCCCAAGAAGCCATTTTGTAAGCAGTATTCCCTGAGACAGGAAGATACCCAGATGTTATGAGATCGATAATCTTAGCAAGTATTTGTCACACCTATCCCAAGTGTCCTGATGAAGACAACGTTATTTGCTCCACTTTCCACTGACTGGAATCTTCTTAACCTCATCTCTGTAGATGCCTTAATGTCACCAACTTCTTTCTTCAAGGCAGCCTCCGCATCATCATCCTCTCCCTCACTTCCAGAGGGCTGCTGATCCTTGTCTGTAAACTGTTTGCATAAAACTAATGAGCAGAAATGACACAACAGCTCACATTTAAACACTATAAGTAATTATTTATGTGAAGTCCCTGGCGGCAGGTGGCTCAGTACTGATTTTTTTTTTTTTTTTCTAAAGATGGAGTCTCGCTTTGCCTCCCAGGCTGGAGTGCAGTGGTGCGATCTTGACTTGCTGCAACCTCCGCCTCCTAGGTTCAACCAATTTTCCTGCCTCAGCCTCCCGAGTAGCTGTGATTACAGGCGCATGCCACTACACCCAGCTAATTTTTGTATTTTTAGTAGAGATGGGGTTTTGCCATGTTGGTCAGGCTGGTCTTAAACTCCTCAGGTGATCCACTCGCCTCAGCCTCCCAAAGTGCTGGGATTACAGGTGTGAGCTACCATGCCCAGCTGACTCAGTATTGATAATAAAGCTTTTTTTACGAAGCTGGGACACCACACCCTTCGAAACGTGGAGCAAGGCCGGAAGTGGTGGCTCATGCCCGTAATCCCAGCACTCTGGGAGGCAGAGGCAAGCAGATCACCTGAGGTCAGAAGTTCGAGACCAGCCTAGCCAACATGGTGAAACCTTGTCTCTACTAAAAATACAAAAATTAGCCCGATGTGGTGGCAGACGCCTGTAATCCCAGCTACTCAGGAGGCTGAGGCAGGAGAATCGCTTGAACCCAGAAGGCAGATATTGCAGTGAGCTGAGATTGCACCACTGCACTCCAGCCTGGGTGACAGAGCAAGACTCTGTCTCAAAAAAATTAAATAAAAAAAAAAATGTGGAGGAAGAGGGAATTCCCGCAGACTACAGAATATACAATTTGAAAATGTTTTCAAAAGCATCCTGACAGTTTGAGGCAGAGAGAAACGTGCTGACCAGATCAATCATTTTAGGGTGGACCTTAACACGCTGACCAGGTATCTGTGTGCCTCACACGACACTGTCCTTTTGGTGAGATTAGACCAAATACCTGTGGAATTAAAAACCCTTACTCTTGTTCTATTAAGGAACAAGGCACAGAAATACATTGTTCAATAATTTTGGCCAAGCATGGTGGCTCATGCCTGTAATCCCAGTACTTTAGGGGGCAGAGGTGGGCGGATCCCTTGAGCCTAGGAATTTGACACCAGCCTGGACAACATGGCCTGAGAACCCATCTCTACAAAAAATACAAAAAATTAGTCGGGCATGGTGGCACATGCCTGCAGTCCCTGCTACTCGGGGGCTGAGGCAGGAGGACTGCTTCAGCCCTGGAGGTGGAGGTTGCAGTGAGCAAGAGCATGCCACTGTACTCCAACCTCCACCTTGGGTGACAGAGCAAGACCGCTTCCAAAAAAAGAATTTGCTCAAAGTACAGGAGTAGACAGGATATGTACTTGTTGCCCAGCTCTCTGCCCCCTAGTGCCCAATGAAATTGCCAGTCAGGCACAATAATAATTGTATACATTTACAGAAACTTTATTACATACCAGTATGTACTTTATGTACATAAGCAACTCACTAGCCAGTCTTAAAGTATTCTCTTTTTTATCTAGCTCAGCAGCATCAAATAATGTGCCCATGTCCGAGTCCCCAAGCTAGTAGAGGATGAGCCGTGAATTTAAATTTCCTCTGTATTACCCTTCTTCATTTAATCCCTCAGTGTGCATGTGTGTATTGGTCCAGATTCTAAGCCAGTAATACAATCATATTAGTCTTCCAAACAGTAAGACTTTAGGTGATATTGGTAAAAGTTTTTACGTTCTAAAATGTATTTTAAGTGCAGTAACTAGCATTAGTAGTAAACCTATTATTTCAGAGATATTACTGCTTCAGGTAAACACATTATTACTCCAACTTCACGAGGCTGTCATGAGAAATGTGTTTCTGAAAGAGCTTCAGCACACCGCCTGGCCCTCAATGAGCAATCCTTAAGTGGGAGGTAGGCCGGGCTCAGTGGCTCGCGCCTGTAATCTCAGCACCTTGAGAGGCAGAGACGGGAGGATCGCTTGAGTGTAGGGTTTAGGACTACCCTGGGCCAAACAGTGAGACCCCTTATCTACAATTTACAAAACTTAGCCGAGAGTGGTGGCGCGCACCCATAGTCCCAGCTACTCTGGAGGCTGAGGCAGAAGAAGTCGAGGCTTCCCTGAGCTATCATCACGCCACTGCACTCCAGCCTCGGCAACAGAGCGAGACTCTGTCTCACAAAAATAAAAATAAAAGTAATGGGAGCTACCGTGGTTACTGATGGCAAGAAAAGGTGCAAGCACTTCAAGCACAAAACCGATAGCACCGAAGTCTGCGAGCGTCTCAGGACTAGGGACGGAAACGCCGGCGAGGCCACGCCCCTACAGCCTTCTCGCCGACGACCCGAGGCGCGCATGCCCATACCAGCAACCATCCCTCCACCCTTCCCTCCTCCCGCAAGGCCTGGCAGCCGGCCCGCCCGCCCACCCCGGGACCGGTACCTTTTCTGGCCCATACATGTCGTCGCCGTATTCGTTGAGGAGGCTGTAGGCCTCCTCCACGCACTTGCGCTCGTTCATATTGCAGGTGATGAGGATGCCCTGTAGCCCGGGCTCTAGCTGACGGGGCCCGCCAGCGTCGCAGCGCCGAGCGCGCTTGGCCAGCACATACTGAGCCTTGCCTTTGCGCTTCCCGCCGCCAGGCTGAGTAGTCTGCTGGGCAGGGGCCGCCATGGTGTGCGCAAGCTGAGAGGAAAGAGAAACGTTTCTCCGCTGCTGTTGGCGTCCTCGTCTATCGCCGGCGCGAGCTGGTGACGTCAGATATGAGCGACGGCCTCCCCTAGCCCGCCTCGAAGCCTCATTCCGTGCTGCGCCAGGTCCTAAAGCCGGTCTGCAATCGTCAAAGGGGTGGAGTGATACCCGCCCAAGCCCCGCCTCCTGCCCCGCCTCCCGACTGCAACCTGAATCCAGTAGAGGCAGCATAGCAGCCATTCTGGAAGTCGTGTCGGTGGCTCCCCAAGCCCTTGAAGCTGGCTCCAGCCATATAGCTTCTTCCACCCAACCTTGGTACCTGTTCCTCCAGCCTTCCCTATAATTCTGCCAGCTACTGTGGAGGAAAAGTTAAATATTAAATTTGAACTCAATTGAACGTGGACACAATGGTCAAGTCCTGTAACAGGTTGCATGAGCCCCTTGAGGCATTCATTCATCCAGCACTGTTACAGATAACTCTGTACCTGTACTTGAGTTATTGAAAAACAGACAATCACAGAAACAAGTTGACCTTTATGTGTTCCTTGAGCCCAGTCGAGAAGGGCCCTCGTGACTGGGCCTCATGCCAATCAACGCATTACAAAAAGAGCCAGGGTCGGCCGGGCACGGTGGCTCACGCCTGTAATCCCAGCACTTTGGGAGGCCAAGGCAGGCAGATCACGAGGTCAGGAGATGGAGACCATCCTGACCAACATCTCTACTAAAATGCAAAAAATTAGCCAGCCGTGGTGGCGCGCACCTGTAGTCCCAACTACTCGGGAGGCTGAGGCAGGGGAATCACTCGAACTCGGGAAGCGGCAGTTGCAGTAAGCCGAGATCCTGCCATTGCACTCCAGTCTGGCAACAAAGCGAGGCTCTGTCTCAAAAAAAAAAAATAATAATGAGCCAGGGTCCCAGGCCACACGGAAGCTTCTTGAGACCCCTCCTCCTCTGTGCACGGACAAGTGGCTGACTCTGGAGCCCAGGCTGTTGCTTCCCGGTCTGGTGATGAATTCAACATAGTCTGGTGCGTGTAAATATATATATATATATATATATATATTTTTTTTTTCCCTTCTCCCCTTCCCATTGCAATTTGCTTACTATATCATTTGCTTATTATATCTGCATTGCCATTTACGTGGGATAAAGGTTGTTTACCCCCAAAGGTATTGTATGTTTGTCTATTTTTTTTTTTTTTTTTTTTTTGAGATGGAGTCTCGCTCTGTCGCCCAGGCTGGAGTGCAGTGGTGCGATGTGGGCTCACTGCAAGCTCCGCCTCTCAGGTTCACGCCATTCTCCTGCCTCCCTCCGGAGTAGCTGGGACTACAGGCGCCCGCCACCACGCCCGGCTAATATTTTTTATTTTTAGTAGAGACGGGGTTTTACCGTGTCAGTCAGGATGGTCTCAATCTCCTGACCTCGTGATCCACCCGCCTCGGCCTCCTAAAGTGCTGAGATTACAGGCGTGAGCCACCGCGCCTGGCCGTATTTTGTCTTGTCTTTTCCCCTCGCGCATTTCCCACATAGAACAGTTACTCAAAAGGCTTCCAGTAAATTCCATTTCAGCCTCAATTTTCCAGGCTATGTTTCTATTTCACTTAAAACCAAGGATGTTGGCTGGTGTTGTTTCATGCTGCTTTCGTTGCGGCCTTTTATCCATAGTCTTGGCAACTTATCATGTTACTGTCTTTTTAAAAATCATTGAAGATGCCACTTTTGAAGAATGTGTTTAAAAAACAAGTGCTTCTCATACTACTCTTCAGGTACAAACCTCTTAGCAGATTTGAGTTCCTACAAAGCCCTAAAAGATGTAATCTGATATTTTGAAAGGGACACCAAATTCACAGTCAATAACCTTAGGTTCTAACCCCAGATCTACCACTATGTCCAAAAATTTTATCATCTTATTGTTTGCTTTTACCTGTGTATTCAATACAGCATTTAATTTTCAGAATTTCTTTGGTGGACACTGCACAGCAGAGATTTCTAGAAGTCCTCAGTTGTTTGTGAAGAGCAGTGTCATGACACTGGCATTGGCCTTCCCCCAAATCTCTCTCTCTTCTGCTGGCTGGGTTTCAGTTGCCCACACTCTGCCACCTGTCCTTAGGATATCAAATATTAGCATACAGATAACAAGTTAAAATATATATATTTCAAGTCCCAAGCATATTTGAGTACTATATGGAGGCAAACTTGAAAAACCAAAACTCAGTTTTGTTAAAATATGTGAGGAGGCAGCTTTAGGCTAAATTTAAGTTTGGCCTAAATCAAGCTTGTCCAACCTGTTGGCCCACAGTCCACATGTGGCCCAGGACAGCTTTGAAATTCAACCGGCCCAACACAAATTAATAAACTTTCTTAAAACACTCTGAGATTTTTCTGCAATTAAAAAAAATTCATCTGCTATTGTTAGCATTAGTATATTTTATGGGTGGCCCAAGAGGATTCTTCTTCCAAGGAAGCCAAAAGATTGGACATCCCTGGCCTACAGGTTTCTCCATACATAGTGAACTATAACCTAATTGGATGTGTAAACAGACTGTAACTGCTGTTGTAACAAGTAGCCAAATCTCAGCCAAGCACAGAAGCCATGCTCAACCACTCACAGGTGGCTGATTGTTCAAACCATGTTTTTTATTTTTATGTTTTTTGAGACGGAGTCTTGCTGTCGCACAGGATGGAGTGCACTGGTGCAGTCTCGGCTCACTGCAACGTCCACTTACTGGGTTCAAGCGATTCTCCTGCCTCAGCCTCCCAAGTAGCTGGGATTACCTGTGCATGCCACCACGGCCAACTAATTTTTGTATTTTTAGTAGATATGGGGTTTCACCATGTTGGCCAGGCTGATCTTGAACTCCTGACCTCAAGAGATCACCCACTTCGCCTCCCAAAGTGCTGGGATTACAGGCATGAGCCACTGCGCCCAGCCAAACCACGTTTAAATAAGGCAAATACTGAGTTGTAACCTATTGGGCTGTTTCTGTACCTTACTTCCATTTCCTGCACCCCACTTTTCTTTTTATGTCCATAAATCATCTCTGACCATGTGGCAGCACCAGGATGTCTCTAAACCTATTCCGGTTAGTGGGTCAGGGGCCTGCCTGATTTGAGAATCCTTCCTTGTGCAATTTAATTCTGTTAAATTTAATTTGTCTAAAGTTTTTTAACAGTTTATTGTATTTCATGGTTGCTGACTGTGCAGAGAATATCCAATGAAGTGAGAAAAATATGCAACCCTGTAGCTGTCAGTCTAGACGTTAGTTATCTAAATCACACCCTCATCCTGTGGCAGCTGCCGGGGCTGCGTCCACTTACTTCCTCTTCTGAAACAGGCCCTTGTCCAGCTCTAAATAACTCAGCCTTCATTTATTCCTTATTATTCTTCTTTGCTCTTTTTTGCTTATTCTTTAGACTACATCTATTATTTCATGGCTGTGTGAACTTTCACCTCCTTAGGTTACCTCCCAGACATGGACAATGGCCCGGTGTCTATCCTTAGACACCAGGGACTCTGTCGCTTGAAAACCTCTCTTAGAAGGGACCACTTGGGGCCAGGCACGGTGGCTCATGCTTGTAATCCCAGCACTTTGGGAGGCCAAGGAGGGTAGATCACTTGAGGCCAGTTCAAGACCAGACTGGGTAACATGGCAAAACCCCATCTCTACTAAAAATAAAAAAATTAGTTGGGCATGGTGGTGCATGCCTGTAATCCCAGCTATTTGGGAGGCTAGACACGAGAGTTGCTTGAACCTGGGAGGCAGAGGTTGCAGTGAGCTGAAATCGTGCCACTGCACTCCAGCCTGGGCAAAATAGACTCTGTCTCAAAATAAATAAATAAATAAATAAATAAATAGAGACCACTTGGCACCTTGTGGCACCATCTAGAGTAGATGAAGGTGATCTGAGGATGTTACCTTTTGTTTTAATTAACCTATTTGCTTCAGATATTCAGAAGGCCTCACAGCCAAGCAAGGGGGGAATGGTGTGACACATTCTAGATTCCCTTTCTGTTTCTCTTCCTAACCTTCAAAGTTACTGTCCCTGAAGTTCTACTTATATGTTCAGTACAGAACCCAGGTAGGAGATGCTCTTAGACACTCCTCGTGTTCTGACCTTGCTCCCCATCCACACTTCCTGCCTTAGTCTCTTGTTACCCAGCATCTTCAGGGAATGGATATCCTGGCTGTGAATCCCAGTCTCCTTCTGACTTGATTCCCAATATCTGCTGCCTTCAGAGTAGGTATCAAGTATGATTAAAAGCCCAGGTTCTAAAGCCAACCAAGTTCAAATTCTGCTTTGGCCATGACCTGGCTGTGAAACTCTGAGTAAGTTACCCAAGCCAAGGTTTAGATTCCCTGTTAGATTTAAAAATAATAATAATGGAAATAATAATACTCACATCATGGGTTATTAGGAAAATCCAGTAAGATCAGGCATGACAAGTGCTTAGCTCTCAGCCACTGTTCAGTCAACATGTGCTTAAAAACAGCTGCTTTCAGACTCAGTCGTGAATCACGGAAGCCTGTTTTTTTCTTTTTGATGTAAGTATCCATCCCTCAGTCTGATCACCTAACCTCATTATTTGTCTATTATTCTCTAATTTAATGGTTCTTTTATATTTTTGGTTTACTAAAAGCTGTTGAATCCTTTTACTTAGGAGACTAAAAGGGGTTTTATTTTATTGCTCTATAGACCTCCTCTGTGGAAAAGGGGAATTTAAAAGTATATATAGCGTAAAGTAAAATAACATAAAATGCGTAAGACTGGCATGCCTTACCTCTGCCAGCTGGTTTCTGCCTCACATTTGATTGAATGACATCCCACCTTTCACTAGCTTTGTAGCCTCACTGGCAGCACTTGTCACATTTGTGCTTTCATTACACCCAGACGCTGTGTGAGAAACTCACCCAACAGCCTGATCTCCCAGGCTGGAACCCAATTTTAAACCAATGTGAACTTGAGTCTGCCCCTAGAGGAGTCAAATTTGGCCTGGCCTTTGTACCTACTCAGCCCTGCTGAGTGTCCTATACTGATCCCCATCACCTCTAATTAATTTCATTCCACCAGTGCCTGGGTCCCAGTTTTGACAGATATGTTTCTCTATGGCAAACCTGGCACTTTGAGGGCCTATGTTCTTAAGGGCAAAAGTCATTAAATCTCTTTCCCTCCAATTTTCTCTTTCAATTTTATACTCTAAACGTACAAGTCTTTCTTCTTAAACTTTTCCTGGTGTTTTGTGGGTACTTCCTTCCCACTCCTTTGAGATTTGGTTGAATAATCTATGTTCCAAAGTAATTGTTTTGAAGCAGGAGATATAAAAAAAAACAAGTTTTCTTGGAGGCTGACTCACTGCAAGGCCCAGCGATAGACAGGGCTCTGGAAGGGCTTTGATAACACTATCTGCAGAGCCAGGGCCCTCAAGGGATGGGTTCCAGAGCCTCTCCCTGCCATCCCAGAGCAGGGATGAGAAAAACAAGTTTTTCTTCTCTTTCAGCTTCCGCCTTCCCCCTTATCATTCTCATAATTATTTTGCAAAGTTTTATAAGTTCCTGTTTTTCCCTTCTGTACAGCATGGCAAGGTCACAAGATATGCTTCAGTTGCAAAACCTGTCACTGTTTAACAAACTGCCTTTGTTCTGCTTCTGTAAGCTTGCTTACCCACCCTACAGGTTTCACACCATCAAACTGGCCAACCCCCTTTCAAATTCATGTATAAAAGTCAAGCCCTGTCTTTGTTCAGGGCTCAGCCTTTGGATGTTAATCCGCTGGGCTGGTGCTCACCTAATAAAATCCTCCTGTCCCACCCATTGGTCTCTCCTGTCCCTTAATTCCTGCAACAGTTTTATTATTTAGTTTTACTTCTTTGAGCACTTCTAGATCATCCGCCTGCTTCTTACTTTCACTTCAGTCAATGCTCCAAAGAATGAATCACCAATGGTGGCATCTCAGTTTAATAAGTTACAGAAAGATAATTCCATTTACCACTCAAATCATGCTATGGACTGCATATTCCACCAATGCAGAACACTAGTCTTGAGTAAAACACTGATATAAGAAATATAAATTTCAGGGTAGGTATAGTGTACATGTAAGACTCTAGCTGGGCATGATGGCTCACGCCTGTAATCCTAGCATTTTGGGCAGCCAAGGCAGGTGGATCGCTTGAGCTCAGGAGTTCCAGACCAACCTGGGCAACATGGTGAAGCCCCATCTTTACAAAAACTACAAAACTTAGGTGTGGTGGTGCACACCTGTGGTCCCAGCTACTTGGGGGGCTGAGGTGGGAGGATCGTTTGAGCCCAGGAGGTCAAGGCTGCAGTGAGCCATGATCTGACCACTGTACTCCAGCCTGGGGGGACAAAATGAGACAATGTCTCAAAAAATAAATAAATAAATAAATAGATAAATAAATAAACAAAGAGTCTAGGGTAACTGGAGTTTAGAGGTTCTTTCAGTACAAATAAGGCCTAAATAAGAATTATCTACATGAATACTCAGGTTGAATAATTTATATTTAAATGAAAAATTGAAGGGAAGCCACATCCTCAGTGAGAGTACAGCATTCAATGTATAGATGAACAAAGACAAATTGATTAAGAATATATTTTAGAGGTCACACCATCCTGAGTTTAAATACTGAGTCCACCACATTGCTAGTTCTGTGACCTTGGGGAAGTTAATTGTTCTAATCCTCATGTTCCTCATCAGTAAAATGAGAATAGCCACAGCATCTATCTTAAAGGTCTTTGTGAGTATTGAATAAAATATTCATGTCAGTTGCATGTACAAATATTCAATAAGTGTTCACTGCTGCTGTTTTGTTGTAGCTGTTGCTAACTGGAAGGTTTGGTAGAGATAATTTTTACCAAAAAAGTTGAGGTTGAGACTCAGGCTTTTTGTGTTGGTCAGTTTGCTTTGATGTGTTTCCAGCCACTTCTTGCTGGTTCTCAGTACCCCAGAGATAACCTATTATATCTAAACATGTTAATATGAAAAGCTCTGGCTGGAGGCAGTGGCTCACACATGTAATCCCAGCACTTTGGGAGGCCGAGGCAGACAGATCACTTGAGGTCAGGAGTTCGAGACTAGCCTGGCCAACATGGTGAAACCCCGTCTCTACTAAAAATACAAAAATCAGCCATGTGTGGTTGTGGGCACTTGTAACCCCAGCTACTCGGGAGGCTGAAGTAGAAGAATCATTTGAACCCAGGAGATGGAGGTTCAATGAGCCATAATCGCACTCTATGAGCCATTGCACTCCAGCCTGGGTGACAAGAGCGAAACTCCGTCTCCAAAAAAAAAGAAAAAAGAAAAGATTTTCAAAGTGAGATATGTGTAATATGAACTAACTTATGTTTTAAAGGGGAATATCTATATATCTATGTGCACATAGATATACACATATGTATATATATGTGTGTTATATTTTAATCCTATATATATATGAAAATGATGGTTAATAAGACCTACTATTTTTCCACATTTCCCAACTAAAGCCCAAAGATAAGAATGAAGAGACACTAAACCTCTGATTTTTGCATTCTAAAGAGAATTGTCAACAAGGACTAAGTGAAGCATCTCTCTCCAGGTTTGTGAAAAGGTAACTCTACTGGCTCTGCTACCTCTGACCAATTTCCCAGCCTCACCATCCTGCTTCTCAGCTTATGTTAGAAGCCTGGGAAAGGGGAGAAGAGTATTTTCACCCCCTTTGCTGTCAGGGTTACCAAGGGAATCCCCTGTGAAGGTGAGAGGTGGTTCTAAGAAGAGACTGGCATCACATTCCTTGGTTGATATTCCCCTCTGCCTGGCTGAGTGAGAAACTGAGCCAGAAAGAGAAGTAGAGACAGATGGCAAGGCAGAGACAGTAGAGCAGGGGTGGAGGACAGCAGAGGATAGGCCTGAAGCATAAGATAGGGTGTTGCAAGTATATGTGCATATCTGGTACATCAAATGGATCTTCAGAAGGTGCCTGGGCTTGACCAGGTAGACCCAACAGACAGAGGATGAAAGTCACACCCAGCATAGTAAGCCCTCTAACTCCAATCTTGTTTCCTCGCCCTCAACAATGGAGGCTCCAGAGTGTAAAAGAAGGAGAAGGAAAAGGTGTCAGTGACAAATAAGGCCACGTGTCTCTATTCCAGGTGTCAGAGCCAGAGGAGAAGAGTGGACAACCCAACTGCCCACGACAGGTCCCTAGAAGTACAGGTCAAGCCTATGCTGGGGAGAGGCAAACAGGTACAACATACACTGGGTTTGAGATTTAAATTTCTGAGTGGACCAACTTTTAAAAACTGAAAGTGATTGTGAAATTGTGGAATCATTCCAAAAGGTCATTACATTAAGGGATAATAAAGGGGGAAAACAAAAATTGGGGGAAAAAGTGTTAAGACTTGATTGGAAAACTAGTTACATATATCTATCCCACTTACTCCCTTGAGACTACTCTTTATTTTATATCAATCTGTATCTTTTATTATAACCATATGCGTGTATTATTTTTATATGTTAAAATAGTGTTATTTCTTGATGTAGATGCTTACCAAAGTATTTCTCTTTTCTTCTGGGTCCTCAGATTGGCTAATTTCTCAGGTCCCTGGAAGTGAGGGTGAGGCTATTGAAATGTGGGCAGAAGTGATACATGCTACTTCTAGGCCTAAATTCATGAGATCCTTCATAAATGCATTTCTCTTCCCCCAAACACCCCCCTCTCTCTCGTTTCTTGTCAGCTATCTGATTTCAGAGGATCCAACCAGGACTCAGGCTTAGGGGAGAGTGGGGCCTCTGAATATAAGGATCCTGAGTCTACTACTTAAAGTGACAGCCACCTAGGAAAATCCATTAAGCAAAAAATTCTGCATCAGACTTAAGCCTCTGAGCTTTAGATTTGTTTATTTCTGCAGCGTAGCCTAGCACACCTTGACTAATACACTGGGAATCCAGAGTTTGTTCAGAATGTCTTCACTATTCTTGTTACAACTTTATTGTCCATAGAGATTATAAACACTGTGCTTCAGACAAATTAAGAGAGCAAGAGGCCTCATAATGTAGTAGAGAGAATATAAGTTTTGGAGTCAGGTTTTTTTTTTTTTTTTTTTTGAAACGGAGTCTTACTCTGTTGCCCAGACTGGAGTGCAGTGGTGCAATCTTGGCTCACTGCAACCTCTGCCTCACAGGTTCAAGCAATTCTCCTACATTAGCCACCCAAGTCGCTGGGATTACAGGCTCACACCACCATGCCTGGCTAATTTTTGTATTTTTAGAATCAGGGTTTCACTATGGTGGCCAGGTTGGTCTCAAAATCCGTCTGCCTCAGTCTCCCAAAGTGCTGGGATTACAGGCGTGAGCCACTGTGCCCAGTTGGTGTCAGATTTTGGTAGAAAGCCTAGATCTGTTATTTTCTTGGTAGAATCAGTGGAAAATCCTGAACCAGTGGCCAGCCTTCTGTATTTCTGCTAGAACACCATGAAAAACCTCTTCCCCCTTCCTTACAAAATGTACATGAAACAGAATTCAAGGTCTTCTATCTGTATGTAACTTACAAAATAGTTGACAGTTCTATAAAGCTTTGTCCTTTTTCCTGTTTCTTGTTTCCCTGTAGAACTATTTATAAAAATGTTTTTCTTTTTAAAGGATTTTTTATTGTTGTTTAAAGTATTTGAAAAAAAATTCATAACTTCAAGCTATTTTACATTTAAGAAAAGATGTAGTCAAACTTGGCTGATGAGAGATAGAAACCCAGGAGAAACTGGGAAAATATTCCAGGTGCCTTTTTTCCCCATTTTGACTGACTTATGCCAATTCTATAAAACACTGCTCATCATCCCCCTGCCAAGTGATAGTAGAGCTCAGTGGGGCTCTGAAAAGCCCTGCCATTCTTCCTCTGCTTAGCTGTACCAGAGCTGGTCTATGTGGGAGCCAGGGTCTCTTGGGAAGAAAAGGAATGGAAAGAAGGGGTTTCATTACACATCGGTTATGTCACCTTGGCTTCTCCATTCTTCTTCCCTTGGGGGTTTTATGAGAAGGCAAAAATCACATTTAAGGGATATATTGACATGTTCATTGTCAAAATCTTTGCTCCAGCCAAACTGATTCTAGGTATAGTCAAACAACTTGGCATTAAAACAAAAGGACATTAACCTTCTGTCAGAATCACTTTCAAGCTGTGACTTATTTCAAGGTTGTTTGCTCTCTACTAGACTTCGTTTCCTCACATTAAAAAAAATGGATATATAGTACTACTTAGCTTACAGAGCTGCTATGAGAAATAAATGATATGAGCTATCTAAAACACTTGGCATACAGAAAACATTCAACAAGTGAGGCTGAGGCAGGAGAATGGTGTGAACCCGGGAGGCAGAGCTTGCAGTTAGCCGAGACTGCACCACTACTCTCCAGCCTGGGCGACAGAGCGAGACTCTGTCTCACAAAAAAATAAATAAATAAATAAATAAGTGGTCATTCTCTTCTACTCAGCCAGGCATGGTAGCTCACACCTGTAATCTCAGCATTTTGGGAGGCCAAGGCCAGAGGATCACTTGAGCCCAGGGTTTTAAGACCAACCTGGGCAACATAGTGAGACTCTGTCTCTCAAAAAAAAAATTCACTTCTGCTCCGTATAAGGAATGGTCCCAACCCTAGTTGCTGTTCCTTGCCATTGTTTTTCTTGTGGTTGTCTCATGATAAAAGAAAACAGTTGATGGAAAATGATATGTTAGAAGACTCTCTCAAAAGCCTGGTCTTGGCTGGGAACTACATTTATTTATTAGAGTTTTTCTTAAGACAGTTGAATATAAGAATTATTCCAATCACTTATGTCAGAATCCTTCTTAGATAAAGCCTCAGTGGCACTAGGTTACTCCCTAGGATTAAAACTGGGTAGGGGTCGAGGGAGATTAGATTTCAGTTGAGTGCTAGAGAAGAAAACCTGATCTATTTTTAGAGAAAATGGAGATCCCTATGAAATAATAGATATAGATAACAATTATCAATAGCTGCATTAGGTGAAAAGCTGCTGGAAACATAATGAATGGATCAGGTGATGCCTTAACATCACAAAAGGAGAGCCAACACATTATGATTCTCCAGATGTGATGCAATAGAATTCTGCAAAGATATTTATGCAATCTTTTTGCTATAAATGGATCTATCCTCTAGATTTAACTATTAGTTTATAGAAACTACACGGGACAGAAAAATATGTTAAACTCAACCACATTGAATTAGCAAAATCAACACTGAATTTGGGAAACTTTAGAGGACAATGCCGTATGTTCTACAATGAATTACAAAGAAAAAGAAGACAGAGATGGAATTTATAGATTAAAAACTTAAGATATATATCAATAAAATGCAATGTGTTGCCCTTGTTTGGACACTGAGTTGAAAAAAAAAACAAGTGTAAAACAAAATTGAATCTGGAAAAGGCTGGCTGGGTGGGGTGGCTCATACCTGTAATCCCAGCACTTTGGGAGCCGAGGTGGGCAGATCACCTGAGATCAGGAGTTTGAGACCAGCCCGGCCAACATGGTGAAACCCCGTCTCTACTAAAAATACAAAAATTAGCCAGGCATGGTGGCACATGCCTGTAATCCCAGCTACTTGGGAGGCTAAGGCACAGAAATTGCTTGAACCTGGGAGGCAGAGGTTGCAATGAGCTGAGATTGCACCACTGCACTCCAGCCTGGGTGACAGAACGAGACTGTCTCAAAAAAAAAAAAAAAAAAAGTGAATCTGGAAACATGAAATTTGAAAAATTATATTAATAGAGGATTATTATGGCTTTTTCAGGTATTAAATGGTATTGTGATTAGGTTTTAAAAGAGTCCTTATCTTTTAGAGATACATAAGGATTTTCCACAATAAGGAAGAAAAAGAGAGACCAAGAGAAGAGGTACAGATATACAGACAGAGAATAAAGAAGTAAAAGCTGCAGATACAGACAACTATTTTTGAGAAATTTTGCTGTAAAAAGGAGACAAGTAATGAAGAGGTGGAGGGAGACAAATGGCCCAAGAAATTTTATTTTCACATGGGAAATATTACCATGTATTTGTGCCTGACTTTGTTTCCCTATTACAACTCTTAAGAAAGAAATGAAAAGAAGAAAGAGAGAGAAAAGAAAAGAGAGAGAGAGAAAGAAAGAAAGAAAAGAAAGAAAGAAAAAAAAGACAGAGAAAGAAAGAAATTGATGATGCAAGAGAGAGGAAGAATAACTGAGGGAGTAATATCCTGGAGTAAGGGAGAGGGAATGGTGTCAAGTCCACAGTGGAAAAGGTGACCCACGCTAGGACCTTGGACAATTTTTCCATGGTCATTGGAAGGAATGCAGAAAGTATGGGCAGAGTTGTAAGAGTACTGGTTGGTTAACTGGTTAGGGGGAATAAGGACATTCTCTTCTGGCTTTTCTCACTTATAAATCTCAGTGAAATAAGAGGGGAGAAGGAGAGGTACTAGTTTAGAGAAACAGGGGAAGGAGTGAAACAGTTATCTCCAAGTGTAGAAATGTAGTGGGGTTGTCAGAGAGTGAGAACGGCCCACATGAATATTTTGCAGTCAGGAAGTTAAAGTGTGCTAACATAATTAAATAGGAGGCCATTAGACTGAGGTGGCTCTAACACTCAGAGTTCCCACATAAGCAAACTGAAGCCTAACTCAGAATTTAAAATAAAATGAAATATAAGCTCAGCCAGTCACAGGCAGCCAACTGGGCTTTAGTATATTGTCTTGAACTTCCCACCAGAACAGTGCAAATAAGGCAATTGTTCAAACTTTTACCAATCAAGTAATTTCTTTGCTCAGCTTCCACATTCACCCTATAAACACCCTCCCTTTGTGCCCTGCAATAGAGCCCTGAATTACTTCCCATTTGGAGCTGCCTGATTCATGGATCGGTTTGCTCACATGTATGCTTTAAAATTTTAACGTGCCTTAGTCTATCTTGTAACAAGTGTAACCATTGAGTTTAGGACCACCGACAAATACCATGTGCAATTCTCCAGAGCCATATTAAGCTTCTCAAGTGTCACAAATAAGTAGAATTATCTGGAGTTTTGCATAGAGCTGGGTTTTCCCACATGAGTATGGTGGAGGGAGAGCAGTACAAAGAATCTGAATGGCACAGAGAATCCAAGCTGGGCAGAAGATAAGTGAAGGCATGAAGGAGGTGTGCTTAAGTCAATGGACTTAAGATTTTAGAGGGGCAGAGGAATTATTGTGACGAAGGTCCTAAGAGGCTAGGGATGGTGTGAGAGAAGGCCAAGCAGGGAACAGGCCAGTGTCCATAGAGACCATGTCGGGAGCTGGAACTCTAGTCCCCACCCAACAATAAGAAGAAGCTCCTTGCAACTCAGGTGTCATCCAAAGCTGGGTAAAGAACCTAGATGTCTATATTCACCTGGCAATAATGAGGTGGTGCCCCTTCCCTGTCCCCTACCTGGGCAGTGTCAAAGCCAGCTAAAATATAAAGTTTAAATAAGGTGCAGAGTCTTATTACAAGAATGTCCGTGTTTGAATTGAAAATCACTCCTCATACCAAAACCAGGAAGAGTTCAAATGAATGAAGAAAGATGATGGATAGATGCTAATACTGAGATGACAGAAATGTTAGAATCATCTGACAAAGATTTTAAAGTAGCCTTGATAAAAAGGCTTCAGTGAACAATTAGGTATGCTTGAAATAAATGAAAAATATATATATCAGCAAAAAATAGAAGATATCAAGAACAACTAAATGAAAATAAATATTAGAACTAAAAAATTCAATGAGAAATCAAAAGCTTGGTGGATGGTATGATACTATAAAATATATATTTCATCTTCATTCCAGTTTCCTGGTACATAGCTGCTAAAACCCTTGGAATTTCTGAAGTGGTAAGTGCTTTTTTTAATTATTATTATTATACTTTAAGTTTTAGGGTACATGTGCACAATGTGCAGGTTCGTTACATATGTATACATGTGCCATGCTGGTGTGCTGCACCCATTAACTCATCATTTAGCATTAGGTATATCTCCTAATGCTATCCCTCCCCCCTCCCCCCTCCCCGCTCCCCCCACCCCACAGCAGTCCCCAGAGTGTGATGTTCCCCTTCCTGTGTCCATGTGTTCTCATTGTTCAATTCCCACCTATGAGTGAGAACATGCGGTGTTTGGTTTTTTGTCCTTGTGATAGTTTACTGAGAATGATGACTTCCAATTTCATCCATGTCCCTACAAAGGACATGAACTCATTATTTTTTATGGCTGCATAGTATTCCATGGTATATATGTACCACATTTTCTTAATCCAGTCTGTCATTGTTGGACATTTGGGTTGGTTCCTAGTCTTTGCTATTGTGAATAGTGCCGCAGTAAACATACATGTGCATGTGTCTTTATAGCAGCATGATTTATGGTCCTTTGGGTATATACCCAGTAATGGGATGGCTGGGTCAAATGGTATTTCTAGTTCTAGATCCCTGAGGAATCGCCACACTGACTTCCACAATGGTTGAACTAGTTTACAGTCCCACCAACAGTGTAAAAGTGTTCCTATTTCTCCACATCCTCTCCAGCACCTGTTATTTCCTGACTTTTTAATGATTGCCATTCTAACTGGTGTGAGATGGTATCTCATTGTGGTTTTGATTTGCATTTCTCTGATGGCCAGTGATGATGAGCATTTTTTCATGTGTCTTTTGGCTGCATAAATGTCTTCTTTTGAGAAGTGTCTGTTCATATCCTTTGCCCACTTTTTGATGGGGTTGTTTGTTTTTTTCTTGTAAATCTGTTTGAGTTCATTGTAGATTCTGGATATTAGCCCTTTGTCAGATGAGTAGGTTGCGAAAATTTTCTCCCATTTTGTAGGTTGCCTTTTCACTCTGATGGTAGTTTCTTTTGCTGTGCAGAAGCTCTTTAGTTTAATTAGATCCCATTTGTCAATGTTGGCTTTTGTTGCCATTGCTTTTGGTGTTTTAGACATGAAATCCTTGCCCATGCCTATGTCCTGAATGGTAATGCCTAGGTTTTCTTCTAGGGTTTTTATGGGTTTAGGTCTAACATTTAAGTCTTTAATCCAACTTGAATTAATTTTTGTATAATGTGTAAGGAAGGGGTCCAGTTTCAGCTTTCTACATATGGCTAGCCAGTTTTCCCAGCACCATTTATTAAATAGGGAATCCTTTCCCCATTGCTTGTTTTTCTCAGGTTTGTCAAAGATCAGATAGTTGTACATATGCGGCATTATTTCTGAGGGCTCTGTTCTGTTCCATTGATCTATATCTCTGTTTTGGTACCAGTACCATGCTGTTTTGGTTACTGTAGCCTTGTAGTATAGTTTGAAGTCAGGTAGCATGATGCCTCCAGCTTTGTTCTTTTGGCTTAGGATTGACTTGGTGATGCGGGCTCTTTTTTGGTTCCATATGAACTTTAAAGTAGTTTTTTCCAATTCTGTGAAGAAAGTCACTGGTAGCTTGATGGGGATGGCATTGAATCTATACATTACCTTGGGCAGTGTGGCCATTTTCACAATATTGATTCTTCCTACCCATGAGCATGGAATGTTCTTCCATTTGTTTGTATCCTCTTTTATTTCCTTGAGCAGTGGTTTGTAGCTCTCCTTGAAGAGGTCCTTCACGTCCCTTGTAAGTTGGATTCCTAAGTATTTTATTCTCTTTGAAGCAATTGTGAATGGGAGTTCACTCATGATTTGGCTCTCTGTTTGTCTATTATTGGTGTATAAGGATGCTTGTGATTTTTGCACATTGATTTTGTATCCTGAGACTTTGCTGAAGTTGCTTATCAGCTTAAGGAGATTTTGGGCTGAGACAGTGGGGTTTTCTAGATATACAATCATGTCGTCTGCAAACAGGGACAATTTGCCTTCCTCTTTTCCTAATTGAATACCCTTTATTTCCTTCTCCTGCCTAATTTCCCTGGCCAGAACTTCCAACACTATGTTGAATAGGAGTGGTGAGAGAGGGCATCCCTGTCTTGTGCCAGTTTTCAAAGGGAATGCTTCCAGTTTTTGCCCATTCAGTATGATATTGGCTGTGGGTTTGTCATAGATAGCTCTTATTATTTTGAGATACGTCCCATCAATACCTAATTTATTGAGAGTTTTTTGCATGAAGGTTGTTGAATTTTGTCAAAGGCCTTTTCTGCATCTATTGAGATAATCATGTGGTTTTTGTCTTTGGTTCTGTTTATATGCTGGATTATATTTATTGATTTGCATATACTGAACCATCCTTGCATCCCAGGGATGAAGCCCACTTGATCATGGTGGATAAGCTTTTTGATGTGCTGCTGGATTCAGTTTGCCAGTATTTTATTGAGGATTTTTGCATCAATGTTCATCAAGGATATTGGTCTAAAATTCTCTTTTTTGGTTGTGTCTCTGCCCGGCTTTGGTATCAGGATGATGTTGGCCTCATAAAATGAGTTAGGGAGGATTCCCACTTTTTCTATTGTTGGAATAGTTTCAGAAGGAATGGTACCAGTTCCTCCTTGTACCTCTGGTAGAATTTGGCTGTGAATCCGTCTGGTCCTGGACTCTTTTTGGTTGGTAAGCTATTGATTATTGCACAATTTCAGATCCTGTTATTGGTCTATTGAGAGATTCAACTTCTTCCTGGAGAGTGTATGTGTCGAGGAATTTCTCCATTTCTTCTAGATTTTCTAGTTTATTTGCGTAGAGGTGTTTGTAGTATTCCCTGATGGTAGTTTGTATTTCTGTGGGATCGGTGGTGATATCCCCTTTATCATTTTATATTGTGTCTATTTGATTCTTCTCTCTTTTTTTCTTTATTAGTCTTGCTAGCGGTCTATCAATTTTGTTGATCCTTTCAAAAAACCAGCTCCTGGATTCATTAATTTTTTGAAGGGTCTTTTGTGTCTCTATTTCCTTCAGTTCTGCTCGATTTTAGTTATTTCTTGCCTTCTGCTAGCTTTTGAATGTGTTTGCTCTTGCTTTTCTAGTTATTTTAATTGTGATGTTAGGGTGTCAATTTTGGATCTTTCCTGCTTTCTCTTGTGGGCATTTAGTGCTATAAATTTCCCTCTACACACTGCTTTGAATGTGTCCCAGAGATTCTGGTATGTTGTGTTTTTGTTCTCGTTGGTTTCAAAGAACATCTTTATTTCTGCCTTCATTTCATTATGTACCCAGTAGTCATTCAGGAGCAGGTTGTTCAGTTTCCATGTAGTTGAGCGGTTTTGAGTGAGTTTCTTAATCCTGAGTTCTAGTTTGATTGCACTGTGGTCTGAGAGACAGTTTGTTATAATTTCTGTTCTTTTACATTTGCTGAGGAGAGCTTTTTTGTATGCTAGTGAGATGACTAGGGGTTAGGGGTTCAGGATGGGGGCTGGTTGCCAGGAGAACCAACCTTGTGATTAGAGGGTTAGAACTTTCTCTCCCACCCCACCACCACGCCACTTCCCATCCCCCTACCTCATGGGAGGAAAGAAGGGCTGAAGGTTGAGTTAATTACCAATGACCAATGATTTAATCAGTCAGGCCTGTGTAATGAAGCCTCTAAGAAACCCAAAAGGGGCTGGGTGTGGTGGCTCACGCCTGTAATCCCAGCACTTTGGGAGGCTGAGGCGGGCGGATCATGAGGTCAGGAGATTGAGACCATCTTGGCTAACACACGGTGAAACCCCATCTCTACTAAAAATACAAAAAAATTAGCCAAGTGTGGTGGTGGGCACCTGTAGTCCCAGCTACTCAGGAGGCTGAGGCAGGAGAATGGTGTAAACCTGGGAGGTGGAGCTTGCAGTGAGCCGAGATCACGCCACTGCACTCCAGCCTGGGTGACACAGCAAGACTCCATCTCAAAAAAAAAAAAAAAAAAAGGGCTGGGTTCAGGGAGCTTCTGGGTAGATGAGCATGAGGAAGTTCTAGGAGGGCAGAACATCTGGTGAGGACATGGAAGCTCTGTACCCCTTCTCCCACACCTCGCCCTATGCATCTCTTTAATCTGGCTGTTCATCTGTATCCTTTGTAATATCCTTTATAATAAATGGGTTGATGTAAGTGTTGCCCTTTGTTCTATGAATAGTTCTAGCAAATTAATTGAACTCAAGGAGAGGGGTTAGAAGCACAGATTACAACCTTGAATCTTATGACACTTGAAGTGCGGGGCAGTCTTGTGGGACTTGTAAATCAAAAATAAAATTCTAAGCCCCCAAACTGACTGAATTGACCCTCCTTTTGACCAAGAGGACCCAAGGAAATCTGAAAAATTAGGCCATGATGGAAAGCCAGTAGGGGCAGCTACAGGGGGTGGCAGGGGCAGCTACAGGGGGTGGCGGGGACAGACATGCCTCATTATACTCTTCCCTTTTGGAGTTCAAGCACAACTGACCAACATTAACATTGAAACAGTGATCTTAAAACTGACAAAACAGACTCTTTGTAGCAATAAGATCCAAATTCTAAAATGACTCTAGTACAGCATCACATAACAGATAGCAGGCCCTGAAGAAAATCAAAGTCTTTTACCCCAAAATATATTTCTTTGACACATTTTGAAATGGCCCTGCAAAGCTGTCTCTTGTGGGGAAAAGCTGCATTCTGTAGGAAAATCTCCTTCCTTTGTTGCGGGACAATCAAAGACTGGAGAGACTGAAAAAGGTTCAGGAGAGTTTATTAAGGTGATCACCGGCTCAGCCAGACATACATCCAGAAAGTCTGAGCCCCAAACTAAAGGCTTTCCCTACTTTTAAACATCTTAAGGCGGGAACCATGTGAGGCAGGAAGTAAGTTACGGAAGAGAGAAACAAAGGCAGTTAATCAAGCATTACAACATTTCTTACATCTTGAGAAAAACATGTCTTGCAACCTAAACTTATCGGTCTTGTGACCCTGAAGCCATGCTAGGGAGGTAAGCAGGAACTCACTGAGCCTGTAATAAACTTTGATGAATGTGGAGTTGGGGAATATAGATAAGGTCCACTGACCACAGAGAGAAGACAGGCTGTTAATATTCTCTTTAACTTGAGTATAACTCAAGTTAAAGTCGCAGCAACTTTAAGAGGATTTAAAAATTTCTGTTACCACTACTATTAGGTTATAGTTGATTTCATTAATTCCTTCTTCATCTTTACTATGTATTTCCAGAGAGTGTGATACCTTTTAACGTCTAATAAGAGACATTCACAAGTGTTCTCTTTGAGGCCTACTACCTGGAGGCTTCATCTACTTGAAAAGAACCTTGGCTTCTGCAACCCCCCACCCTTTACCTTAACTCAAGCTGATTTCAATTCTTCAGCCAGAGTTTAGCCCTTTCAACCAATTGCCAATCAGGAGATCTTTAAATCCACCTATTACCTGAAAGCCCAGCCTCTTCCTCCTTTGAGATGTCCCAACTTTCCAGGCTGAACCAATGTATACACATTTTTTTTTTTTTTGAGACGGAGTCTCACTCTGTCGCCCAGGCTGGAGTGCCCAGGCTGGAGTGCAGTGGCATGATCTCAGCTCACTGCAACCTCCACCTCCCAGGTTTGAGCAATTTTTCTGCCTCAGCCTCCTCAGCATGTATTGATTTATGTCTTTGCCTATAACTTCTTTGTCCCTAAAATGTATCAAATCAAACTGTAACCCAATCACCTTGGGCACATGTTCTCAGGACCTCCTAAAGCTGTGTCATGGGTCATGATCCTTAACCATGGCAAAATAAACCTCTAAATTAATTGAGACCTGTCTCAGATACTTTTTAGTTTACAGATTGAGACCTTAACCTGTAGGATCTGACACTATTTCCAGGTAGACAGTGTTGAACTAAGTAGGACATGACACCCAAGCTGGTGTCCACTGGAGAATTGCTTGGTATAGTGAAAACCCCCCACACGTCTAGTGTCAGAAGTGTTATTGTTAGAGTAGGTAGTCAGGCAGATATGGGCAAGGCAGGAAAGGCAGGAATGTCAGGCGACAATCAGGTGATGGTCAGGCTGTTATTAAACTGTCACTCTAAAATAATTGGTTGCAGTAGGTGCCAGGGAAAGGCAGTCTCCTAAGAGAGAGAAAACACCTAAAGCTGGTGATCAGCAGCTTTCCAATAAGATCTCAGGAACTGGGCAAGTGTGCTCAAGCATGCGTACTAAGAGGCAAAATGGCAGATTTTAACTGGTATACAACCTTCCTCTAGGAACACTTGACTGGTAAGGGAAAAACGCCTCAAATGAGAATGTGCACAACTTCAGTAAAGACATTGCACATGTGGCCCCTCCCAAGTGCTGACAGGCCACTGCACGTGCAGACAGCCCATGCCAAGGAAAAAATCAAAGGAGATACAAAACCTCGGAAGCATGCCAATGTATAAAATGCAAAGTCAAAAGTCAAACAGGGCACCTGGATCTCTCAAGTTGCCTGCTTGCCCCTCTTCCTTTGGTTCCTGCTCTAAAACTTTCTAATAAACTCTCACTCCTGCTCAAAAACTTGCCTCACTCTCTCACTCTGCCTTATGCCTCTTGGATGAATTCTTTCCTTTGAAGAGGCAAGAATCAAGTTATTGTAGATCCGTATGGATTCACCACTGCTAACATTATGTTGAATGGTATGTGAGAGTAGAAAAAAAAACACTGTTTTTTCCCTGTCTCTAATAATGAGCTTAACATCAGAATAGAAATAATAGAAGAAAAAAATCAAAGAACTGGAAGCCAGAATTTACTCAACCTGAACAAAAGAAAGAAACTAGAATGGGAAAAAAAAGAAAAAAAAGAACAGAGCCTCAGGGACCTGTGAAACTATCATAAAAGATCTAACATGGGGGCTAAAAATTTACTCCAAGAAATAATAGCTGAAAAGTTCTCAAATTTGTCAAGAGACATAACTATAGAATTCAGCAATACAGAAAAAGAAATATACAACAGGACCAAGCAAGGTTTATTCCAGGGAGGCAAGGCTGGTTCAATATTAGAAGATCAGTGTAATCTATCTTATTAACAGGCTAAAGAAGAAAAACACCACATGCTTATAGTAACTGATGCAGAAAAAACACTTGCCAAAATTCAACACCTATTCATGATAAAAACACTCAGAAAAAAACAGAAATAGAGGAGAATTTCCTCAACTTGATAAAGGGCATCTACACAAAACCTACTACTAATATTGTACCTAACCATGAAAGACTGAATGTTTTCCCTCTAAGATCAAAAGCAAGGCAAGGATGTCTGCTCTCATCACTCTTATTCAATGTAGAGCTAGACACTCTAGCCTGCACAATAAGGCAAGAAAAGGAAATAAAACGCATATAGATCTGAAAGAAAGAAGTAAGATCTGTTTACTTATTTACAGGTAATGTGATTACACAGAAAATCCCAAGGAATCAACAACAAAAGACTCCTAGACCTCAAAAGTGACTAACAAATTCCTCTTTAAGTAAATTTAAGTTGGGTCTCTCACATGTAATTGAAAGAGTCCTTTATTTATTCACATATCCATCAACTATTTATTGAATGCCTAAAATTTGCCAGTAGCTATTCCAGGCAATAGATACACCATCAAACAAAAAGAGTTCTTACCCTCAAGGGTGATAGTAAGAAATGTAAAAAGTTAAAAAAAGGTAAAAGAGAAAAAATGAAGAGTGCTACTTTAGAAAATGAGGTAAGGGAAGAGTTATTTAATAAGACACCTCAGAAAATGAGGAATTTGGCCAGGGGGATATCTGAGGAAAGAGTTCCAGTCAGTGGAAACTGTGAATTCAGAAAGCCTGAGGCTGAAACAGGCAAGTGTGTTTGAGAAAAAGCAAGGAGGCTGGTGGCTGTGCAGAGTGAGGCAGAGGAAGGAGAATGGGCTGTGGATCAGAGGACCCTGTGCCAGATCATACAACTCCTTGCAGTTCATGTAAGGACTCGGATTTTACCTGGAGTGGAAAAAGAAGCACTGAAAGATTTGAGCAGGGGAGTAACCTGATAGCGTTTATGTTTAGTCCTGCCACTTCGACAGATAAACGCACCAATGGGCTTGATGAGATTTAGGCCAACCCATAACCGCCCCTCAACTTCTTTCCTTTCAATTTCAAAACTCCTCTGTGGCTTCCTCCATCTGTTCTTCCTTCTGAGAAGTGCTCTCTCTGCCCGTTTACAGAACTAACCACTTCGGCAACTCCTTGGACACTTTCCTTCTTGTTAATAATTTGCTTTCTCCGCCCCTCAAAAGCTTGCTGTTTCTGTAAATCATTACCTGTAAGAGGAACCGCTGGGAGTCCTGTAAACTTTAGCCCAGAGCTTGGCTCCTCCTCCAGAATGTCTCCACCAATCAAGGAAAGTGTTTTGGGCCAGTCTTGCTCCTCCGGATTGTCAGACTGCTCCTCCCTCTTCTTTAGACTGCCACGAGGAAAAAGCAGATGTGAGAACTCAAGGTTCAGGGCTGCTCTTCTAAGAAACAAGTCTGCCATAATCTCCAGCTGTGTTGGAATCTGTTAACTAGTGAGTACCTCATCTCCCCTCCTGTGTAAGATTTCCTGAACTGGCACATCTGTTTTTTGAGCAAAGATAACAAACAGATGAACAAAACCAACAATCAAAAATGCTGTCATTAAAGTCTTGGGCAGCTAAAGTTTCTCTCAGAATTTCTCAGTTGTGTGATACTATCTATTAAGTGATGAGGAGTATGCACACACAAAAGGCTATAAATGTAGCAGCTGAGTTTTCATGTTGAGCCTTTTGGTGCTATTTGATTTTTTGAAAAACTATGTACATGTATTAAGTTGATAAATTTTTTTTTAATTTTAATTGAACCAGATGCGGTGGCTCAAGCCTGTAATCCCACCACTTTAGGAGGCTATGGTGGGCAGATGCAGATCACTTGAGGCCAGGAGTTCGAGACCAGCTTGGCCAACATGGTGAAACCCTATCTCTACTGAAAATAAAAAATTAGCCAGGTGTGGTGGCAGGTGCCTGTAACCCCAGCTACTTGGGAGCCTGAGGCAGTAGAGTCACTTGAACCTGGGAGGTGGAGTTTGCAGTAAGCTGAGATTGCATCACTGTACTCCAGCCTGGGTGACAGAACAAGACTCCATCTCAAAAAAAAGACCAGGTAGTGGCTGAGATTTTCATTGTACTGTCTGCTTAGCTCCCCACCTTGCTCAGTGACAGATGGGAATCCATCTTCCGCATCATCCAGAAAGTATGTAAATTACTTCCAGGAAACTTTGGGAAACACAGATGCAAACCTAAGAGCAGCCAGTTTTCTCCTTTAGGTGGTCAAGGGCAGCTGCAAAAGTTCTGTATAGGAGGGGCTTCAGGCAGGGTCTGGTTGGGTTTGGAGACAACAGCAGTGAATTTACCTTGCGTTGAGGCTGTATATGTTAAACTACTGTTATTACTTGGATACTTAGAGGGAGGGATGTTTAGGGAGCTGTGGGGAGGCTAAAGCCCCCTTGGCTGTAGGGACAAAGAGCTTGCATTTCAGATGAGACCTTAAATACTTTCAGAAGCCCATCTGACCAGGGGTGGTACTGTCTTTCTTAGAAGAGTTTTCCTTACCAATGTTTCTGTGGCTCAGTATAAAAATCTGGAGTCACCCTGGGAAAGTTATCTCAGCAATTTTACCTACAAATAATTTTATAAACCTGGGAAATATAAGTTGTAAAATGCTAAGATCGATGAAAAGGGAGGAAAAGAACTTTGTTGAGGAGAAGGCAATCTTATGGTTTTGATGAAGAGGATGTCGATATTTGCTTTTTGGTAGAACAGAATGGTTAGGTTCATTTTAAGCTCCAAATGACTGATCAATTTTCTTTTCAACATACGTTTGAAGGATTCTGAATGTGGTGTGGAGTATTGTATGGGAGCTAGGGAACAAATCATACTAAACTCTGATTCTATTCAGAATCAGCAAGCTAAGTATGATATATTTATCTCCAATCATATTAATATTTACATAATTATTTAATGTCTTCCTTAATAGTCTATAAGCTTCTTGGGAGCAAGACCAGCCGTGTCTTGTTCACAGCTATATTTTCAGCATTTAGTACAGGTCTGGCATATACCAAGTGTTCGATAAATACACGGGTAATGAATAAATGCGTTGTCCAATTTAAATATGTGTGTCTGTTTGTGTATACTTCCTTGTCTGTAAAATGAAAATACTAATAAATAACTGCAAAATGCTTAACAGTACAACCACTTGCCAGATCTCAGCAAAAATGTTACATCCCTAGAGAGACCTCCTAAAAGGTCCCTTTTCTCCCATTACTCTCTTTGTTTTCTTGTGTAACATCACATTTATTTATTCCCTTGTTTACTATATGTGTCTTTCTATGACAGCAAGGAGGACCTTGTCTCTTGCATTCCCTCCTGTATCCTCTATGTCTGAAATAATTCATGGCAAGTGATTAATAATTGTTGAATAAATAAATGAATCATGCCAACCTACCAAGAATGAAGCTCAAGACCTTAAGATATTTGTCCAAATTCCTGCCTTTTATTTAATAGAATCAGAAATTTTTTCTAATACTTCACAACCACTTAAAATACTATTCATTTTTACATCCAAGTAATGAAAGAATCAGGACGTTCCTTTTGGAAGACATAGTTTCAACATTTTATCTAAATTGCAAAATTATACAAAAACTCAAGTGACCATTGATAGGGGACCGGTTTAAGAAATGACAGTGCAGTTCTTCACTAGAATGTCATGCAACTGTTAAAAGAAAAAAATCAGAACAGGGCTGAGTGTGGTGGCTCCCACCTGTAATCCTAGTGCTTTGGGAGGCCGTGTGCGTGTTTGTGTATATTTCCTTGTCTGTAAAATGGAAATAATAATAAATAACTGCAAAGTGCTTAGCACAGGAGGATTGCTTGAGGTCAGGAGTTTGAGACCAGCCTGGGCAACATAGTGAGACCCCCATCTCTAAAAAATTTTTTAAAACACTTAGCTGGGTGTGGTGGCACACACCTGTAATTCCAGGTACTCTGGAGGCTGAGGCAGGAGGATCGCTTCATCCCAGAAGTTCAAGCTGCAGTGAGGGGTGGTCGTGCCACTACACTCCAGTCTGGGTGACAGAGTGAGATCCATCCTGTCTTTAGGCAGGGAAAAAAAGGAAAGAATAAATGAATAAATACTTCATTTAAAAAAATAGAATGAAGATCTCTGTGCACTGGTATGGAAAGCCCTTAAAAGGTACATTGTTAAAAATGTTTTTAGTGGGCAGAATAGTGTGTATTCTGGGCTACCTGTTGTGTAAAATTGGTGGAGAAATAAGAATCTATACTCATAATTTGCTTGAATGCACATAAAGAAACCCTGAAAAGATAAGTAGAAATAATAATAGTGGTTTCCTGGGAGTGAGAGCAAAGTGGGCAGCTTTGAGACTAGAGGTGGGAGGCAGATATTTTTTTTTCCCTCTGTACCTTTTACAGTTTTTTTGAGCCATTTGAAGATATTATGCGAAAAAAAATTAAAAACAGAGAGAGACAAGTAGTGTTGATTACTTAACTTCTTTCAGTTGAAGGAAACCTGATGCTAATTCTGTTAAGAGGAGAGCAGCCAAAAGCATAGGTTGTGACTTGGCAGCAAAAAACAGGGACCGGTAGTTCCCTCTGTACCCAATCCCCAATGCCAAAGAGAATGACATTGTTAGACTTAAGGTCTTAACCTGCAGGGCAACTGGGATTCAGAGTGATTTTAGTCCTATTCTTAAGAGCTGCCTTTTCTCCTAAAGCCTGCCAAGAAATTTTTGTTAATTCTTCCCAGGAACATAACAGACAAGGCCCCTGCTCTGGTAGAACTTACATCACAGTGCAAAGATCAGCAAACTGTAGCCCATGGGTCAAATCCAGCCCTCTGCCTGTTTTTGTATAGCCTTTGAACTAAGAATGGTTTTTAAATTTTTTAATGGTTGAAAAAATAACTAAAAGAGGAACACTAATTCATGACACATGAAAATTAAATGAAATTCTAGTGTCAGTACCATAAATAAGGTTTTATTAGAACACAGCCATGCCAAAATTTATTTATGTATTGTCAATGGCTGCTCTCTCAATGGCAGAGTTAAATACCTGCAGCAGAGACCATATGGCCCACAAAGCCTCAAATATTTAGTGTCTGGTCCTTCACAGAAAAAGTTTGCTGACCCCTATTCTAGTAGAGAGTAATATGCTTGGCACCATGATAAGCATTTTGCATACAGTATCCCATTCAGTCTTCAGGACAAATCTCTGATGGAGGTTCTATTAGTCGCTCCATTGGTAAAATGTGAAACTGAGGTTCAGAGTGATTAATAATTCAAATAAGGTCATGCAGTTCATAAGAGGCAAAACTGGGAGACAATATCACATGACCATATGACTCAGTAGCCAGTGTATTTAACCATCATGCCATAGACTGGTGCTTTTCACACTTGAATGTACATACTAGTCACCTGGGATCTTGTTAAGATGTCAACATCTACCAATTCAGTAGATCTAGAGTGGGGCCTGAGAATGTGCATTTCTAACAAGCTTCTAGGTGATAAAGATGATGATGGTGGTTCACAAATCACAGCCTCTAAATCAGTGATTCTCAACCATGGCTGCTGCACATTAAAATCTGAGGACATTTTAAAAAATATAAATGGGCCCAGAGCCCACTCTAAAATATTCTGATTTAATTGATCCAAGACCTAGGCATCAGAGTTTTTTTTTTAATGCTTTCTTGGTGATTCAAATGTACAGCTGGACTGCAAACCACTGCTCTATTGAAATCCTGTCGAATGATAGTAAAAACATTTAATCCAAAGACCAGAGTTCTAGTTCTAACTCTGGTATGACAGAATGAAGCAGGCTGTTTCCCCTCTCTGGGTCTCCAGTTTTCTTTGCAGGTGAAAAAGGAAAAAGCTGAAACCAGATGGTGTCAGAGGGCTCAAGATCACTGACTTGTCAGGTCTTCACACACATAAATGGGAAGGACAGAAGTACCCAGGTTTCCTGATGCATTGGTTATATCAACATGATGCCCAAACACCAGGTCTGCTTAGGGTAAAACTGCAATAACTGTAGATGTCAGCTAAACTGTCCATTTAGCTGACATCTGCAATTATGTATTGTTTTGGCAATGTATCAATACAGAAATGCTTCCACATAGCCAGACTGCCTTACATGGCACACAGCTAGAATTGTAGTTAGAATGATGATTTAATGATTATGAGAGTAATATATATTGCATTGTAGGAAATTTGGAAAATTACAGGAAGTATAATGAGGAGAATCTCAAACACTCATAATCCCTAGAACTGTATTTTTAACAGCCTCAACCAAGTAAATGACATTGTGATCAAATGATTTCCCACAGAAGCAGGCGATGGCCCAGAGGGGCCTCCCCGACAAAAGTCCTAAATGTTAAAACCCCATTATTACATCTCTATTAAATGCAGCTCCAAGCCTGGACTTAAAAGTAGCATGGGCCCCTATTGAGAGCATGGGAACTGCAACCTATCAACTAGACAGTTCATAAACTGTGACAGTGCTTTCATGTCTAATTGTTATTGGGCTACTCTCGATTTCTTCATCTACAGATTATCCACTGTGAAAAATGCTCCTTAACATTTCTGCCCTACTTTGAAATCTGCAGGTGAAAGATATTAGACAAGAAGGCTTAGCCCTTTGCTTTCAGTGAGATTAAGTGGGTGACCCAGATCTTTACTTCTTTAGAAATGCATATGGGTGTCAATAGTGCACAGTATTCTGGAGAATGGGCTAGGACCTGATAGTTCTGGGTTCAAATCCAGCCAATGCCTCTTACTAGTCATTTTCTCAATCTGTAAACAGAGATGATAATAGTACCCACTTCACAGGATTTCTCTGAGGATTTAATAAGAAAGTGTATATAAAACACTGAGCACTGTGTTTGGAACACAGTGTACGCAGAAAATGGTACTATCATGATGATTATCAATACTAATAACAAAACTTAGCCACTTTGGGGTATGGCTACCTTCAGGACAGAAACAAATATATGTCCTTTTTGCTTGTCTTTTAGATGAACTGGTCTCTGTTCAAATCCTGAGTGCTAAAGCTTCCAACAAGACTGATGCTAGCTCGTGTCACCATGAAGATGCTACATCATGCCAAGTGTTTTCAGCGCCTAGCAATTTTTGGTTCTGTGAGGGCACTGCATAAAGATAATAGAACAGCAACCCCTCAGAATTTCTCCAACTATGAATCCATGAAACAGGACTTCAAACTGGGGATTCCAGAGTATTTCAACTTTGCTGAAGATGTCCTGGACCAATGGACTGATAAGGAAAAGGTATGGGGGGAGGGCCAGTCAGACCACAATTTCTCAACTGGGAGTGATTTTACCCCTAGGTAACATCTCTAATGTCTAGAAATATTTTTGTTGCCATGATAGGGGCAGAGGCAGTTGCTACTGGCATCTAACAGGTAAAAGCCAGGGATTCTGCTAAATATCCCATAATGCACAGGGCAGCCTCCAGAACAAAGAATTATTTGACCCGAAATGTCAATAGTTCCATGGTTAGTTGAGAGACCCTGTATTACATAAATGTAGAATTCTAGGTTGACTTAAAAAAAAAAAAGGAGAAGAGTGAAAAGTAATTCCAAGAGTCAGAAATGGTAGAAAAGGAGGCACAGATAAATCTTTGGGGAAAATATAAAGGATGCAAGAATTCTCACTTATTGGAAAGAAAAATGATCAGGCTAAATGGGAAATGATTTGGGCCAAAAGAAATGACATGGCTTCCAACGTCTAGAAATAAGGACCCCAAAGTTATTATTTTTCCTGTTATGTTTAGTTATGTAATAACTATACATAGTTATGGGGTACAGAGATAATTTTGATACATGTATAAAATGTGTAGTGATCAAATGAGGGTAATTAGGCTACCCATCATCTCAAACATGCATCATTTCTTTGTGCTGGGAGCATTCAAAATCCTCTCTCCTAGCTTTTTGAACATACTCAATATATTATTCTTAACTGTTTTCACTCTACAGTGCTATAGAACACTAGAACTTATTCCACCCATCTAGCTATAATTTTGCATCCATTAACCAACCTCTTTCTATGCTCCTCTCCCCACTACCGTTCCTAGCCTCTAATAGCCACAATTCCACTCCCTACTTCTATGAGCTCTTTTCAGGCTGGAGTGCGGTGGTGTGATCTCAGCCCACTGCAACCTCCGCCTCATGAGTTCAAGCAATTCTTGTGCCTCAGCCTCCCGAGTAGCCGGGACTACAGGCACCTGCTACCATGCCGGCTAATTTTTGTATTTTTAGTAGAGACAGGGTTTTGCCATGTTGGCCAGGCTGACCTTGAACTCCTGGTCTCAAGTGATCCGCCCACCTTGGCCTCCCAAAGCACTGGGATTACAGGCGTGAGCCACCCACCACGCCAGGCCGAGCTCCTTTTTTTTTTTTTTTTTTAAGAGACAGGGTCTTACTTTGTTGCCCAGGCTGAAGTTCAGTGAAGCTCATTTTTTTAAGCTCCCACATATGAGTAAGAACATGTGGCATTTATCTTTCCGTGTCTGACTTATTTCACTTAACATAATGTCCTCCAAGTTCATACATGTTGCCACAAATAACAGAATTTCATTCTTTTTTATGGCTGAATAGTTTTGCACTGTGTATATATACCACATTTTCTTTATCCATTCATCTCTTGATAGACATTTAGGTTGATTCCATATCTTGGCTATTATGTACAGTGCTGCAATAAACATGGCAGTGCAGATATCTCTTCGATAGACTGATTTCCTTTCCTTTGAAAAAATACCCAGTGGTGAGATTGCTAAATCATATGGTAGTTTTATTTTTAGTTTTTTGAGAGGCCCTTATATTGTTTTCTGCAATGGCTGTACTAATTTATATTCTCACCAACAGTGTTTCAGAGTTCCCTTTTCTCCACATCCTCTCAAGCATTTGTTATCTTTTGTCTTTTTGACAATAGCCATTCTAACTGGGGTAAGATCATATCTCATCATGGTTTTGATTTGAATTATCCTGATGATTAATGATGTTGGGCATTTTTTCATATACTTGCTGCCAATTAGTATGTCTTTTGAGAAATGTCTATTCAGATTCTATGTCCATTTTTTAATTGAATTATTTGTTTGTTTTGTTTTGTTTTGCTGTTGGGTTATTTGCATTCCCTGTATATTCTGGATATTAATTCCTTGTCAGGTGAATAGTTCACAAATATTTTCTCCCATTCTACATCTTGTCTCTTCTCTCTGTTGATTGCTTCCTTTACTGTCCAGAAGCTTTTTAGCTTTGTATAGTCCCATTTGTCTGTTTTTGGTTTTGTTGCCTGTGTTTTCATATCCTTATCCCTAAAATATTTGCCTAGGGGAGGCTCAGAGCCTACTCTGGCTCAGGATCTGCCCAATTTTATTAAATTTATTATGAAATTTAAAAAATTTTAAAAATTAAAATTAAAATAAAAAATAAAACATTTGCCTTGATCAATGACTTGAAGCATTTACACTATGTTTTCTTCGGTTGTTTTATAGTTTTGAGTCTTACATTTAAGTCTATAATCCAGTTCGAGTTGATTTTTGTATATGGTGAGAGAGAGGGCTCTAGTCTTAGTCTACCGCATATGATTACCACTTTTCCTCGGACCATGTACTGAAGAGGATATCCTTTCCTCAGTGTATGTTCTTGGCACCTTTGTTGAAAATCTGTTGAATGTAAATGTGTGGGTTTAGTTCTGGGTTCTCTATTCGGTTTCATTGGTCTATGCATCTGTTTTTATGCCAATACCATGCTGTTTTGGTTACTATAGCTCTGTAGTATGATTTGAAGTTAGGAAGTGTGGTGTCTCTACTAAAAATACAAAAATTAGCCGGGCATGGTGGTGCATGCCTGTAATCCCAGCTACTAGGGAGGCTAAGGGAGGAGAATCACTTTAATCTGGGAGGCGGAGGTTGCAGTGAACTGAGATCACACCATTGCACTCCAGCCTAGGTGACAAGAGTGAGACTCCCTCTCAAAAAAAAAAAAAAAAAAAGATTTAGTGTTAGTTCTTATGGTAGAATTCAGCAGTAAAACCATCCAATTCTGGGCTTTTTTTATTACTGATTCAATCTCATTACATATTATTGGTCTATTCAGGTTTTCAATCTTGGTAGGTTATGTGTGTCCAGGAATTTATCCATTTCCTCTATGTTTTCCAATTTGTTGGCATATAGTTGTTCATAAGAGTCTTTAATGATCTTTTGTATTTCTGTGGTACAGTTGTAATGTCTCCTTTTTCATTTCTGATTTTATTTATTTGGGTCTTCTCTTTTTTTCTTAATCTAGCTAAAGATTTGTCTATTTTGTTTTTCATCAAAAAATTTTGTTTTGTTGATCTTTTATAATTTTGCCTCAATTTCATTTATTTCTGCTCTGATCTTTATTATTTCTTTCTTTCTACTAATTTTGGATTTAGTTTGTTCTTGCTTTTCTGGTTCCTTGAGGTGCATTCTTAGATTGTTTATTTGAAATCTTTCTGCTTGTTTGATATAGGTGTTTATGGCTATAAACTTCCCTTCTTAACACTGTGTTTGCTTTATTTCATTGATTTTGATATATTATGCTTCCATTTTCATTATTTTCAAGAAATTTTTTGCTTTCCTTCTCAATTTCATCATTGACTCACTGGTCATTCAGGAGCATGTTGTTTAATTTCCATGTATTTGTACACTTTTCCAAAGTTCCTCTTGTTACTGATTTCTAGTTTTATTCCATTGTGGTCTAAGAACATACCTGGTATGATTTCAGTTTTTAAGAATTTGTTGAAATTTGTTTTGTGCCCTAACATATGGTCTATTCTGGAGAATGTGCCATGTGCTGATGAGAAGAATGTGTATTCTGTAGCTGTTGGATAAAATGTTGTGTAAATATCTGCTAGGTCCATTTGGTCCAAAGTGCAGTATAAATCCAATGTTTCTTTGTTAATTTTCTGTCTAGATGATCCGTCTAATGCTGAGGGTAGAGTGTTAAAGTCCTGAACATTGTTGTATTGGAGTCTATCTGTTTACATCTAATGATATTTGCTTTATATATCCAGGTGCACTGATGTTGGGTGCGTATATATTTACAATTGTTATATCCTCTTGCTGAATTGATCTATTTATCATTATATAATGACCTTCTTTGCCTCTTTTTATGTTTTCTGACTTAAAGTCTATTTCATGTGATATAAGCATAGCTATTCCTGCACACTTTTGGTTTCTATTTGTTTGAAATATTATTTTCCATCTCTTCATTTTCTGTGTCTTTTTTTTTTTTTTTTTTTTTTTGAGACAGAGTCTCACTCTGTCGCCAGGCTGGAGTGCAGTGGCACGATCTCAGCTCACTGCAACCTCCGCCTCCCGGGTTCAAGCGATTCTCCTGCCTCAGCCTCCCAAGTAGCTGGGACTACAGGTGCACGCCATCATGCCCAGCTAATGTTTGTATTTTTTATAGAGACGGGGTTTCCCCATGTTGGCCAAGATGGTCTCGATTTCTTGACTTCGTGATCCGCCCGCCTCGGCCTCCCAAAGTGCTGGGATTACAGGCATGAGCCACTGCGCCTGGCCCTATCTATGTGTATCTTTACAGGTGAAGTGAGTTTCTTGTAGGCAGCCTATAGTTGGGTCTTGTTTTTTATCCATTCAGTCAGTCCATACAGTCCATATCTTTTAACTGGGGAATTTAAACTGTTTACATTCAAGATTGTTATTGATAGGTGTTATTTTGTTCATCATGAGGGTGCCAGCAGTGGCTCCAGTGGGTCCCAGGCAGGCTGATCCTCAGGCTCCCAGGAAGTGTGCATGGGCACTGGCAGTAGCAGTGGTAAGCCTCAAGTGAGTCAGACCTCAGGTCCTTTGGCAGTGCACATGGGTACTTGTAGTAGTGGCAGCCTGAATGGGCCAGTCCTTGGGTCCGCAGATGGCAATGCAGGCACAAAGCGGCTCTGCCACTAGAGGGGGCAAGATCATGTTCATGGCAGCAGGCTCAGGAAGGCAGCTCTCAGGCTCTGGGGAGTGTGCTTTAGTGCCTTATGTCCTGGGGCAGCCTCTCTTGATGTGCTGGACTCCCTGTTACCTGGGGTGTAGAGTGCTGTGTGTAGGCTCGGGTGCCAGTGGCCTGGCTCTATCACTGGATCCACCTGGTGTTGGAATGCTGCAGCCCTCTACGGGAACGTGTGGGGATGTCAGCAAGGCCCCAGGGATGTGGAGATGCAGGGGCAATTGGCCCCAGGGCAAGATGTAGTATGGTAGTAGCTCTGTTCCTAAAATGATGCCATGCTGTAGCAGCTCGGGTCCTGGGGTTTGTTGCAGGGGGATCTAGTATGAACTTCCTCTCTGGAACAATGTTATACTATACTAGTATACTATACTATACAGCGTTTACTAGGCTCAGGGCATGTGAGGGCTGAGGGGCTCTCCTGTAGGTGGGACTTCAGGCATCTGTGATGGGAATGTGTACTGCTGAGGATCTTCCACTTACATTTTCCTCAAAATAGGGAGTCCCTCTGGGCTCTGTGCTGATCCTGGCCAGCTGCTCTTCTTCCCTCACTATGCTTTCATCTCTAGTTTTCAGGTCTCAGAGAGTTTTGTCACTTCCTTGCTAAATTCCAGTGTTCTCCCTTTGACACTCTATTTATCATGTAGTTATCTGCTTACTGTCTTGGTACTTCTGGTAGGAGGTGAGTACTGGGCATCTCTAGTCATCCATCTTGATGATGTCTCCCCCAGAGTTATTTCCAAATTCTCCATCCATGTTCTAACTAATGACTTGCGAACTTTCTTCAGCTAATCTATTCCATTGAATCAGTTGGCCCAGAATTTAGCTGTATAACAACCTTTAAATCAATGACTGGTTTTTCTTTCCTCAGGCTGGAAAGAAACCTTCAAATCCAGCCTTCTGGTGGATCAACAGAAATGGAGAAGAGATGCGATGGAGTTTTGAGGAACTGGGATCTCTGTCCAGAAAATTTGCCAATATACTTTCAGAAGCCTGTTCCCTACAAAGAGGAGATCGGGTAATTCTGATTCTGCCCAGGGTCCCAGAGTGGTGGCTTGCAAATGTGGCCTGTCTGCGAACAGGTTAGTAATGTTTGCTTTCCGATCATATTTATTACTAAGCTGGAGGGGAGATTTTCCAGAACACCTAAGTAATCATGATACATTTATTTTGGTGTGGGCTTATTGTCAAAGAGTGCCTTTAAATTATATAAAAGTTAGGCCGTGGTAGGCTAATTCCTTATCCCTAGGTGGAACATCTTTAAAAGATAATCTTAGAGTTACAGCCTCACAAAAATTGTTGTGTTGCCCTGATTAGAAAGAAAAGATATTCTAAAGAACCTGTGTTCTGGTCCTGGTTGTTGGTTTCTTGAAGAACCCTGATGGAGAGGCCTGGTCCTTCCCAAAGTGAAAGGATGAGCCAGTGTCAAGAGTCCAGGAATGCCAGACATATGTTCCCCAATCTTCTTGCCTACTGTGTCGCCTGGGAAGAGTAAAACCTATTGTGAAGTGAATGCTTTCCATCCCTGTCTTAAGGGTCTGGGACTTAAGGGTGGTGGGGCCCAGGAGGAAGATCTATATATTTTTGAGAGTCCATTTATCCTTTGAGAAAATAATACCCAAAGCTTACTGAGCACTGTTCTAAGTTCTTTACATGTTTTAACTCATTTAATCCCCTAATTATCCTATAAAAGAAGTAGTATTATTACAGTATCACTTTACAGATGCAGAACCTGAAGCTCACAGAGGTGAAGTGGCTTGTCCCAAGTCCCAGCTATAAGAGTGTCTGGCTCCAGGACACTCTTAATCATTATACTTCATCTTACAGTGTAATATATAACCAGCAGGAATAGAACCACAGAAAAGATGAATGCCTCCACACTTCCTTTTGGAAAGAAATCATAAAGCAATCATGTACATTTTAAGAGGCACTCAGGCACTCAGCTGATGTGGTGAAGTGTACAGTTCTGGAGTCAGGCTACAGGGGTCAATCCCTGCACTGTCACTTACTACTTAAGTGATACCTTGGGCAAGTTATTCATAGCTTTTATGTTTTGGGGTTTTTTTGGTGGGGACTGAGTGAGTTAAAACATATAATCAAATACTCAATAAATATTGGTTAATATTACTTTTCAATCAAAACCTTCTTCAAGCTCAATGTTAGGGATGGTCTTCAAATAAAGAATAATTATCCAGTATTTAACATGCTTTCATGTTAAGCCAAAAGGGTCATAGACTCTGAAATCCCTTGAAAGGCAAAAGCAGATAAGTGAAAGCAAGATAAATAGATATCTTCCTGGTAAACTGACTAACTCACTCTGAGAAATACAGAATGTATAGATGGTATCTACACTACTCTAACATAATGAAGAATAACCTTTCTTCTAAACACTGTTTCTTTTCTGCCCCTTTAGGGACAGTTTTAATTCCAGGAACCACTCAGCTGACCCAGAAAGACATTCTCTACAGACTACAATCTTCAAAAGCAAACTGCATTATCACCAATGATGTTTTAGCCCCAGCAGTAGACGCTGTTGCATCCAAATGTGAAAATCTGCACTCCAAGCTGATTGTATCAGAGAACTCCAGAGAGGGGTGGGGGAACCTCAAGGAGTTGATGAAGTGAGTAGCCACGCTTGTTGTAGAACAGCTTCCCAAAAGGAAAGGCAACAATAAAAAGATATTAAACCCAGCAGTGATTAGAAAAATGCAAATTAAAACAACAGGCAAAGGGAACAGTTGGTAGTTATTGCTGCACTAATAGTGCTAAACTGTGAAGTAGGAAGGAGCTTGGAGTGCTTTTTGTAGGTTGGGATCCCCTGAGATTGGAGATTGGTGTATAGGAAGTTTATTAAGGAGTTCTTTTGGGATTAACACCTGTGAGGAATGAGTAAGAATGTCGGACTGGGCAGAGAAAGAAATTTATTTGCGATGTATTCCCTACAAAGCTTTCAGTCAATCCACTGGGACCTCTGAAGGACCTCCTCAAAGCTGTTCCCAGCTAAAGCAAGAGGTCCTGGCCTTTATATACCCACATTGATCAGTAATTGGATGGGGTTGTCCCTAGGAGTCAAGACCTTTAACAAAGCCACTGTCTTCAGTCAAGGCAATCTCTAGAGAGTGCTCCCAGCACCTGTCACTGAAGGATCACAGTCAGTCCTTCAGTGTTGGCTATCCCATTCCCTTGCTGACAGCAACACTGGTATCAGGTTAAAAGAAAAAATGCTTAATGTTAATGGATGCAATTATAAAAGTGAATTTCACTGATGTTGAAGCCTAGCATGGGGTGCTTCCATGGGTTACTTGGAACTCTTGCCAGGTACTGGTTATGCCTTAGAATTGGGCTGGCAGCAAAGTCCTTCTCTAGAATGAGCTTCCTACCTTTACTCAAGGATTTGGGAGCATGCTTGCAACTATGGACTTTTCCTACCACATTTAAAATTGCTAATATTGAGTTCTTGCCAAAGGCCAAGTACGGTTCTAATAAAAATAATGTTACAATTGCAATCATAGCTTATATTGATACGGTTATGTGCCAGAAACTATTCTAAGGACTTCAGATATATTACCTCATTTAAACCTCACAGCAACCTAGGTACTATAATTACACAGCTGAATAAGGTCAAATGCTAGTATCTGGCAGAGCTAAGTTTCAAACCCAGGCAGTATGGGTGCTGAGCCTACACTCCTCACTTCTGTATGTACTGCCTCTAGTAAGAGATCAGTACGACAACCCTTCCTCAGGTTTTGAGGGCAACCGTATTGGTGATGGAAGTGATAGGAACACAGCTATAAATACTTTTTTTTTTTTAGACGGAGTCTCACTCTGTCACCCAGGCTGGAGTGTAGTGGCGCAATCTCGGCTCACTGCAACCTCCGCCTCCCGAGTTCAAGCGATTCTCCTGCCTCAGCCTTCCAAGTAGTTGGGATTACAGGCACGTGCCACTATGCCCACCTAATCTTTTTGTATTTTTAGCAGATATGGGGTTTCGTCATGTTAGCCAGGATGGTCTCAATCTCCTGACTTCACGATCCGCCCGTCTCAGCCTCCCAAAGTGCTGGGATTACAGGCGTGAGCCACTGCGCCCGGCCTATAGATAGTATTTTTAATTAATTAAGATAATTATGAAATCATAGACTGAACACTTGGTGTAGCTTTGTCAGATTTTGAAAACAGCTTTTTAGCCAGGCGCAGTGGCTGATGCCTGTAAATCATCACTTTAGGAGGCTGAGGTGGGATGATGGTTTGAGTCCAGGAGTTCAAGACCAGCTTGGGAAACACAGTGAAACCTCTTCTCTATATAAATAAAAATAATTAGCCAGGCATGGTGATGCATACCTGTAGTCCCAGCCTACTCGTATAGGCTGAGGTAGGAAGATGGCTTGAACCCAGGAGGTCATGGCTGCAATGAGCCATGATTGAGCCACTGCACTCCAGCCTGGGTGAGAGAGAAACCCTGTCTCAAAAAAAAAAAAAAAAAAAAAAAAAAGAAAAGAAAGAAAAGAAAATAGCTTTTCTATATTTCTCATGAATGGCCTGACTGTTTCTACTCATTCTCAACCCCACATGCCTGGATAAGTCTGTGTGCATCTTAGACACTTGATATGTATGTGTGCAGCTGCCCTAATGTGTGACTTGTATAGAAGTCTGATTATCCTTTGGAACTAAAAGGTTTTCTTTCTCTTTAACTGGAACTCTTTCTTCCCTGGATGGATGCTTAGATCCTGTTCAATCTTATTGTCTGCTATATCCAGAACTATGTAGACTCTCTTGTGGGAAACAGAAAAGCCAACCTTTCACGGTCAGCAAACTTTTTTTTTTTTTTTGAGACAGAGTCTTTCTCTGTCACCCAGGCTGGAGTACGGTGGCTCGATCTTGGCTCACTGCAACCTCCACCTCCCTGGTTCAAGTGATTCTCAGCCTCCTGAGTAGCTGGGATTACAGGTATGTGCCACTGTGCCTGGCTAATTTTTGTATTTTCAGTAGAGAGAGAGTTTCGCCATGTTGGCCAGGCTGGTCTCGAACTCCTGACCTCAGGTGATTCACCCGCTTCAGCTTCCCAAAGTGCTGGGATTACAGGCGTGAGCCACCATGCCCAGCTTCAGCAAACATTTTCTGTAAAAGGGACAGAGAATAAATACTTAAGGCTTGCAGGCCGTATAGTCAGTCTCATCACAACTACTCAACTCTGCCACTGTAGTGTGAAAGCAACCACAGGTAATACCTCAATGAATGGGCAATAACATTTTATTTACAGAAACAAGAGGCAAGTCAGATTTTGCCAGTAGGCTGTAGTGTGTTGGCCCATCAGTACCCATGGCTTTTACTAACATGTATTGTATTAACATACTCATTTTTTAAAAAATCACATTTTAAAGCATCCATAGGGGAGGGAAGGGGAAAATTCTTCCTTATCCATGATTGCAAGATCACACAGACTCCTTACTCTGCTGGAGGTATGATAAAAATCTCAAGTTTTAAAAATGCTTCAATCCTTCTTTATCATAGAATAAAAAGCTAGGAAAGCAGCTATTATAAATGGGCTTTTGATGACAAAGTTTAGTTTTGATTCTAGAAAGCACCTAAAAGGATAGAGAAAGTGATGGCTTTTACCCTGTAATTCAAGCTAAGCCACTGGCACCTGATTCATGACATGAAGAGGTTCAAGTGGAGAGCTTCTCAAAATTTTTCAGTGGTAACAGTCTGTGATGCTGTGTTTAACATGCAGTCATTGTAGTTTTTCCTTTGCAGACATGCCAGTGACAGCCACACCTGTGTGAAGACAAAACACAATGAGATCATGGCCATATTCTTTACCAGTGGAACAAGTGGATATCCGAAAATGACTGCACACACCCACAGCAGTTTTGGTTTAGGATTATCTGTAAATGGAAGGTATACTTCCACAAAAGTGCAGCTTGAAGTGTCAAAACTGCAAAGATGATGACTTATGTACTGGTCTTTTATATTTATTTTCCTATGTACATCAGGGCTACTCTTTGTTTTCCCAGGTTCTGGCTAGATTTGACACCCTCAGATGTGATGTGGAATACCTCAGATACGGGCTGGGCAAAGTCTGCATGGAGCAGTGTTTTTTCTCCGTGGATCCAGGGAGCATGTGTATTCACACACCATTTACCCCGTTTTGAGCCGACTTCTATCTTGCAAGTAAGCCAAAGCACAAAGAGGTCAATATTTAGAAATGCATTAAGCAGTATGGCTGACAGAACTGGTGAATAAAGCAACTTGCAGAGATCAGAGTAGACAATATGATTTAAGATATGTCACATCCAGAAAGTCAATAAGCCTGAAAAGATACACTCGGCCCCCTCTGTATCCACAGGTTCTGCAGCCTCTGATTCTGCCAGGCACATATTGAAAATATTTGGGGAGAAAAACCAAAAACAAAATACAACAATTAAAAAAATGCAAATAAAAAATACCATGTAACAAATATATACATAGCATTTTAGGCAGTATAAATAATCTAGAGATGATTTAAAGTATACGGGAGGATATGCATAGGTTATATGCAAATACCATACAATTTTATATAAGGGACTTAAGCATTCCTGGAACCAATCCTGCAGACACTGAGGGATGATTCTACAAGAAAAGGTAAGAATGTATTTACATTAACATAAACAATGTTTAAATTGTGCTGTGTCAACCAAAGACATTTAAGCACTTATTTAAGTTGTAGTAAGACCAAGAGTTTGCTTTTTCTAAATTGCAGACACTCTCCAAGTACCCCATCACAGTCTTCTGTTCAGCACCAACTGTATACCGAATGCTTGTACAGAATGATATGACCAGGTAAGAAATGTTAGTAAATAGGCATCTAGTGGGGAGAGGGGAGAAGAGGAAGCTATAAAATAAAAGATCTTTCTGCCTGAAACATAGCTCCAAGCCAGTAGACACAGGATTTAGCAATCTCTCCTCTTCCTCTTTCTCCTTCTTGCCTGCATTCTGTAAATGATAATTACTGTGACCAGGGCAAGATCCCCCAAACAAGAAGAAAGTGAGGGTTCAGCTATGTTTATAGCTCTAAGCCCAGTGGTTATGGGTAAGAAGATGGTAAATCTTTTGGATGATGGCTTTCTCTGAGCTGAGAAAGTAGAGAACTTGTTTCTATTTGGAACCTTATCCCAGCAGATAGAAAAGAGGATGCATATCTTTTATTCTATTGCTGATTCCATTTGAAAGGGTTCATTGGTAATCCAAAAAGAAAAACAACCCCCGTTTCTCTTTGTTTTGTTTTTGTTTTTGTTTTGTTTTGTTTTGTTTCAATAGGGTTTTGGGAAACAGGTGGTGTTTGGTTACATGAATAAGTTCTTTAGTGGTGACTTCTGAGATTTTGGTGCTCCCATCACCCAAGCAGTATACACTGTACTCAATGTATAGTCTTTTATCCCTCACCCACCTCCCACCCTTTCCCCAGAGTACCCAAAGTCCATTATATCATTCTTATGCTTTTGCATCCTCATAACTCAGCTCCCAGCAAACACTATTTTACTATATTCACAACACTCAATACTCTGGGTCTCCAGATGTAAGGGATCTTTTCCCCGAATTGACCAATTCTCCAACATCAGTTGAGTATCCTATGATTTAATTCAATCTGACATTATCTCCGTGGAGGCAGCATCATATCCCACAGGTTAATGACTCAGTCCCACAAGACTCTTTCCCATCTCAAATGCTAATCACAAGTCCAGGCTGTCACCTGCGCATATGACCAAATGGCTACAAATCAGAGGTTCCCATGACCCTTCCTTGGGTTTAGTAATTTGCTATGATGGCTCACAGAGTGCAAGAAAACACTTACTTACATTTCCCAGCTTATTATAAAAGATATGATAAAAGTTACAGATGAATAGCTAGCCAGATGAAGAGGTACATAGGGTGAGGTCCACAAGGTCCCAAGTGCAGCAGCTTCTATCCCTGTGGAGTGGGGGTGCACTACCTTTCCGGCACGTGGTGCTCTCCAAACCTCATACTTCAGGGATCTTTTTGGAGGCTCCATTATGTAGGCATGATTGATTATTAAGTCAATCTCCAGCTCCTCTCCTTTCCCTGAAGGATGGAGGTGAGGCTGAAAGTGCCAAGCTTCTGTTCCTGGCTTAGTCTTTCTTGTGACCAACCCCTATATGGGAGCCCCATTGAGAGTCGCCTCATGAGAACAAAAGACAATTCTATTACCCAGGAAATTCCATGGAATTTAGAAGCTCTGTATCAGAAACTAGAGTCAAAGGCAAAATATTAGAACAAAAGATACTCCTAGCACACCCATCACTTGGGAAATTACAAAGGTTTTAGAAGCTCTGGGCCAGGAACCCAGGATGAAGACCCAGTACAGGTTGAGTATCCCTTATCCAAAATGCTTGAGACCAGAAGTCTTTTGGATTTCAGATTGTTTTGGATTTTGGAATATTTGCATTATACTGGTTGGGCTGCCCTAATCCAAAAACATGAAACCTGAAATCCTCCAATGAGCATTTCCTTTGAGCATCATGTTGGTGCTAAAAAAGTTTCAGATTTTGGAGCACTTTGGATTTTGAATTTTCAGATTAAGGATACTCAACATCTATGTATTTCTTGTTATAGCTCATATCACAGGTAAATATATTTAAACTGATGTTATTTAATTATCTAATAGGAAATAATTCACCTGCCATAAAATTCAAAAGGTATATAAAAATACATAGTGAAAAGTCTTGCTTCAAACCTTGTCCCAGTGACCCAGTCCTCTTCCATGGAGGCAAACTGAGTTTCCAGTTTCTTGTCTATTCTCCCCGAAAATACACAAACTGATACACGTGTGTTCTCCCCGTCTCAATTTTTTTTTTTTTTTTGAGACGGAGTCTTGCTCTGTTGCCCAGGCTGGAGTGCAGTGGCACAATCTCGGCTCACTGCAACCTCCGCCTCCTGTTCAAGCAATTCTCCTGCCTCAGCCTCCTGAGCATGTAGGATTACAGGTGTGCACCACCATGCCTGGCTACTTTTTGTATTTTTAGTGGAGATGGGGTTCTGCCACTTTTTGTATTTTTAGTGGAGATGGGGTTCTGCCACGTTGGCCAGGCAGGTCTCGAACTCCTGATGTCAGGTGATCCGCCCACCTCTAACTCCCAAAGTGCTGGGATTACAGGTGTAAGCCACCACACCTGGCCTTTCCTTCTCTATTATAAACATAAATGGTATCACAAGATTCACACAGTTCTGCACCTTGCTTTTTTCCTCTAACAATACATTCTGGCACTGTGTTGTGCAATATGGTAGCCACTAACCACAGCTAGTTATTTCAATATAAATATTAAGTAAAATTAAAAATTCAATTCCTCAGTTATACTAGTCCTGTTTCTAGTGTTCAATATCCATATAGGGCTAGCATATACTGTAGTGGGTACAGCAGATTACAGAGTACTTCCATATAACAGAAAGTTCTACTGGGCAGCACTGTCCAAGAGCTTCCTCATTTTTTATAGCTGTATAGTATTCCATTGTATAAATATCCCACCATCAGTTTAACCAAACAATTGGTACTTTTCATTGCTGATTTAAAGTGTTATTATGGTGCTCACTTCAGCAGTACATACACTAAAATTGGAATGATACAGAGCAGATTAGCATGGCCCCTGCACAAGGATGACATGGAAATTTTTGAAGCATTCCATGAAAACATAAAAATAAAAACAAAATAAAATGTTATTATGGGGTACCTTCCCTAAGAACAGAATGACCTTCTTTGTAATAAATTATACCTCCACCACAAAAAGGGGGGTAAAGAAAAACTAGTATTTGGGGTATTCTAATATCATTCTATGATATTAGAATGATTTATCTTTTTAATATTTTTATTTTTAATTTGTGTAGGTACTTAGTAGTTGTATATGTTTATGGGGTAAAATGGTTTGTTTTGTGCTAGGGAGAGGAATTAAAAAGCGACTAAAACATTTTATATTGAAGTTCATAAGAAATAATCCTTAATCTTCACTTCTCTCCATTTTTCCTCCTAAATCTAACTTATCTGGTTTTCTGAGAAGCTATAAGTTTAAAAGCTTAAAGCACTGTGTGAGTGCTGGGGAACCAATCACCCCTGACGTGACTGAAAAATGGAGAAACAAGACGGGCCTGGATATCTACGAAGGATATGGACAGACTGAAACGGTACCTGACCTCACTGAAAAGACATAGCTGGACTCCATTTAGTCAGATGAATAAAAACCAAAGTGTCCACAGTCTCCTTATGATTATTTGAGGGATAGGAGTTGAGTGGTTAGAAAATGTTTAAAAAAACAATGCTTGCAAGAACCTAATTGCAAAAAAGCTCTGTTAACAGATAGTTGTTTAAATAGCCATTCATTGACAAACACCACTGTTAATGGATCAGAGTAAGGGCATTACAATATTTTTTTAAATGAAATAATACTGGATCTACTGAAAGAAAGAATTCCTCCCAGTGTGATAGGGAAGTATATTATTTAGGGCTGCCTCAAAATGGAAAATGCTGAGATCCTTGCTGCCTGAAATATTAAGAGTTTGCTGGACAACTCCTTAGCAACCATACTCTAAAAAGGATTTTTTAAAGAGCTCATAGAGATAAGGAATAAGAAATTCTAGAGGAAATGAATGAAATAAGAACAAAAAATGAAATAAGAAAAAAGAACAACAGTGGTTATTTTGTAGAAGAGGGAGGAGTAAGATGAAATAGATAAGGGAAAAGTTGAAAAAACTTTTCACAATGTGTCTTTATAATGCTTCAATTTATGAACCATGAGAATGTATCATCTGGTAAAAAATGAAAATATCAAAAATAAAAATCAAAAATTGAAAAATTCATTAACTAGAAATAGCATAACAAGTATGCTAATATAAATGCAAATGTTAATATACTCATGTTTTGATAAATATGGATATATGAGTAATTATTGTTATAACTATATTTTATACATATGCATGTATTTATATGTTATCACTACATTCCATGAGAGTATAGCATTCATTTTGAGCCTAGTTCATAGTAAGTTTTCAATAAATAATTTGTTGAATGAATGCATGATAGATGAATAAATTTTAAGTGACTTGTAATGTTATCTTACTTTTTCTTCTTCTTAACTAGGTGCTAATCTGTGGAAATTTTAAGGGAATGAAAATTAAACCTGGCTCAATGGGAAAACCTTCTCCTGCTTTCGATGTTAAGGTTTGCACATCCCCTTCCAGGAGAATGTTTAACAACCCAATCTGTACACTACCTACCTACCGCTTACCCCCATATAAACTTTCTTTGTTATGGTGGTGATTCCATTTTACTTCCATGATACTTTAATTTTTATAAATATGTGAAAATGATTAGAAATGTTAGCTTCTTGGTCTCCATTATTTTGCAAATACCTATATTGTACCATACAGTTCTAAGCATTTAATAAACGTTAACCCATTAGGCTGGATGCAGTGGCTCACGCCTGTAATCCCAACACTTTGGGAGGCCAAGGCGGGAGCATCACTTGAGCCCAGGAGTTCAAGACCAGCCTGGGCAACAACGTGAGACTTTGTCTCTACAAAAAAATATAAAAAACTAGCCAGGCATGGTGGTACGTGCCTGTGGTCCCAGCTACTCAGAAGGCTGAGATGGGAGGATTGCTTGTGCCTGGGAGCTTGGGGCTGCAGTGAGCCATGATCACACCACTGCACTCTAACCTGGGCCACAGAGCAAGACCCTGTCTCTAAATAAATAAATATTAACCCATTGAATTTCCAGAAGAAACCCTATGAGAAGCATACTAATATTAGAACCATTTTACAAACAAGGCACAAAAAGGTAAAAGAACTCACCAGAAGTCACACAGCTAATAGCTGCTAGAGTTGGGATTCAATCCCAAGCAGTCTGGCTCCAATATCTGCACTCTTAACCACAACACAACACTGGTCCTCTCAGGCAAGGGAGGTCAAGACCTTCTGAGCAGGTCAACTAGGCCCGAAGAGGCTTCAGTTTACAGTGGCTGCAGCACTTTCCCTCTCTGCTCCTAAGCCTGCCTGGCCATTTCCAGCCTCTCTGTATCCACTGCCACTACTACCACCTGATGCCTAGGGGGAATTCCAGTTCCCCATCAGCAAGCTTTATATAGGGTTAAAATTGTTCTCAGATCAACCAAGCTTCAAAGCTGGGTGTAGCCAAAGGAACTTAACACTAATTTGGACACTCCTCAACTTATGATAGGGTTATGTCCCAAAATAATAAGTCATCATAAGTTGAAAACATCCTAAGTCACAAATGCATGGCTGACTGGGAGCTGTGACTTACTGTTGCTGCCCAGCATCTAGAGAGAAAGATGGTTTCAACTGAATGGTTATCTTTTTCACCCATTGTAAAGTTGGGAAATAGTAAGTTCGAACCATTTTAATTCAGAGACCGATCTGTGCGTTAAGAGACAGCAAAAGCAGCAAAAATATGGATGAATTAACAGAGTACAGCTCTTAGATAAATGTTTCCCAAGCTTGTTTGATCATAAACATCATATGGATATCTGTTAAAAATACTAATTCTCAGGCCCCTGGAGAGACCAATTCAATAGATTTGGAGTGGAACTCTGAAATTTGAAATCTTGTGATTTTAACAAGCACCCCCAAGTAGTTTTTAGGATCAAGTAAGTTTGAGAGAGTTTAGATGAGCTTGATTGCTGCTGTAACTCTTTATAGAATAAACCAGATCCTGGGTCCTTTCTCTCACTTTAACCTTGCTATGGAAACCTGGTCTCAAGATAGGATAGCCTAGTGGTTCAACTATATCTCTGCTATTCACTGTCTGAGTGTCTGTGGGTACACTGTTAAAGCTCTGTAAGTTCCAGTTTCCTAATTTGTAAAGTTGGGACTAGAGTGACCAACCTGTCTGTTTGCCTGGGACTTATCTGGTTTTAGCACTTAAGGAAATACATCCTGAAGAACCACCCCCCGACAACCCCTCACCACTTCAGTATCAGATGGTTGGTAACCCAAATAATAACAGAACTGATTTCATAGGTTTCTTGTGGTGATTAAAGGAGACAATATGTTTAAAGAGCATATCAGAATGCTTAGTACATAATAAAGGTCCAAAAGATGGGTACTGTTATTTACTTCTCCCTCACATTCCTCTTTTTATTTATTTATTTATTTTTTATTTTTTTATTTTTTCACATTCCTCTTTGAAAAGCTTATCTAATAAAAAATGGTAGGAGAGCCCAAACAGGCTTAACAATAGTTTGTTGGTTAACAGGCTACCTTAGGTTGAAGAAAGAAATATTGATAATTAAGCACACTCATGTCTGCATTACAGGGAAGTTGATATGTAACACAGCTATGTTCTTTTTCTTCCTTCCTTAATAGCAATTCCCAACATGCATGGCTATCAGGGTCTTACAGGCACAGCTGTATTCACAGTGATCCCAACTGCAAGGTACCCCCACCTGCTCCCCATTAATTTGAGCCCAGTGGTTTTCTAGAGCAGCTATCTTTGAATGCAAATATGATGAGGCTGAGAGGAAAACAGTACTTTGCCTGCATCCCCAGTCATTTTTAACTCTTTTCCACGGGCCATTATTATGGGGCTTCTTGTTCCTTAGCTAAGGGCATCTGCAGTAACATTCTGGCATCTGGGGATGTGTTCCAACCAGGTGAATATCAGATTCCTACAACTTCAAAGCCCAACCTTTATAATCTTCTTTGTTTGCTTTTAAATACTCATAATTTTCATGTTTAAACATTTTAAGACCCTATGAACAATGAGGAACATGATTCTCCCCAGACACAGAAGATTTTATCTATATTCCCATCTATTAAAATCTGTAAGTAACTGGAACTTTTAAAATACTTCCTTTCCATCAATAATTCCTTCATACCTGGAACCACATATTTCTTTAGATAACTGGGTGGGAATTTATATTTTTTTATTTGCAAGAGCTTAAAGAGAAGTTTTTACGCTTAGAATTCCTTTGCCATTTAAGTTTCTCATTCAGCACATAAGCCCCTTTCCTTTTGGAAAGTGCTAGATAAGTATTATACTTATTCTCCATGCAGGCCACACCTCAGGTTTGAAGGTATCTGGAGAATATATATAAAAGCAGAATTTTGATACTTAGAAACAGCTAAAAGTCATTTAGAGCAAAATCTGATGTATAAAATCAGCAATCAACTTGAGAAATGCTAATCTGATTTTTTTAAATTGGATTAAACTCTCTAGAGGCATTGCACAGAGGAGTGTAATGATTAAAAACATATGATCTGGAGTGTAAGTGGTGAGATTTGGATTCCAGCTCAATCATGCACAGTGTTAAACTCTCCACACCTCAGTTTCCTCATGTGTCAAATGGGCATAAAAATTCTAACCACATAGGGCTACAGTGAGGAATAGGTACATGTCAAGTACTTAAAGGTTTAGCATTAATTACTTAGCATGTAGTAAGTACTTAATAAATGCTAGCTACTGGTAGACACTTCAGGGAATGATGAGGATTGGAGAGAGGGTAAGAGAGCAAGGCTGTGGCTTACTTACCATTGTCAACCAGAGAATATTCCCCTTTTCCTGTTTACTCATATTGGGCTTCTGAAGTAAGGTTCTGTAGGTTCCACAGCTAAACAAAGTTTGAAAACCAGTAATGAAGATATTTATTTATCAAGAGGAAAAGATAATCAAGACCTATTGCTAAATGATAAAAGCAGGTTGGCAAAACTGTATATTATAAAGCAACTCTATTTTTCTTTTTTCTTTTTTTTTTTGAGATGGAGTTTCACTCATTGCCCAGGCTGGAGTGATCTCGGCTCACTGCAACCTCCCCATCCCGGGTTCAAGCAATTCTCCTGCTCAACCTCCCAAGTGGCTGGGATTACAGGTGCCCACCACCATGCCCGGCTAATTTTTCTATTTTTAGTAGAGATGGGGTTTCACCATGTTGCTCAGGCTGGTCTTGAACTCCTGACCTCAGGCGTTCCACCCGCCTCGGCCTCTCAAAGTGCTAGGATTACAGGCATGAGCCACCGCACCCAGCCAGCAATCCTATTTTTCTATTTATCTATATTGTCTCAAAGGATATTACCAAAATGTGATTATTGCTGGATGGTAAAATTTTAAAAAAATTTTATCCTGCTTTCACATGTTGGTAACCTGTATTTAATATTTTATGCAATAAGAATTTAAGTAAATATATTTCTCTTAGGAATTTAAAGTATATTTAAAATATTTTTGGGCCAGGTGCAGTGGCTCATGCCTATAATCCCAGCACTTTGGGAGGCCAAGGCTGGAATATCACTGGAAGCCAGGAACCAGCCTGGGCAACATAACGAGTCCCTCATCCCTACAAAAAATAAAAATAAACATTAGCTGAGCATAATGGCATGTGTTTGTAGCCCCAGCTACTTGGGAAGCTGAGGTGTGAGGACTGTTTGAGACCAGAAGTTTGACGCTGCAGTGAGCTATGAGCTATGATTGCACCACTGCACTCCAGCCTGGGTGACAAAGTGAGACCTTGTCTCACACACACAAAATTTTTTTTAAGTCTTCATTTTTAAATGGCAAAAGCCAAAATAAAACTTGCAAAGTTAATATTTAAGCTGCGACATTAAACAAAAATTTCCTTAAATAAATTGTTCTATTTTATCCTAGATTGTAGATGTAAATGGCAATGTTCTACCTCCTGGACAGGAAGGAGATATTGGCATTCAAGTTCTACCCAACCGACCATTTGGCCTTTTTACTCATTACGTAGTAAGTGACTTACTAAATAATCTCATTTTCTATTTATTTTTCAAGTGCTTGGTAACAATCCCTGTTTGCCACAAAACATACCTAGGATAGGTACTTGACCCTTTCTTGAGAGATTGGTTGTCCTGAATAGTAATCCAAAAGACAAGAAATTGAAGAAATACCCAAATTCTTGCTGAAGAAAAGCATGCTGGTCCCCTGAGGCCAGATCACTGTTCCAGGTCCATGAAGGCAAGAGGAAGGGACCCTAGAAAGAGGACAGCCTCTTAACATCCCCTGATCCTCTCAATTATCAAACAAAACCCACTCATTTTCCTGAAATCCAGTTAGTGCTCTTTCTTTTCGGGAAGAGTGAGAGGGACAGGGGATGCGGGGGTGGTGGGATTAAGCAAATGTCTTTCACAAGAGGCTTTCTAAGCTCCTTACTGTTTACAACAATATTTTCATCTCTAATCACAGTATACAAATTAGAGCAAAGTCTCTATCATATAATAAAAGATCCAGATGCTACTTGCCAGTGTATTTGATACAATGTAACAGTATCTTGTTTTTTCTTATGTCAGACTTGCAGAACCAATTCTATTATTGTTTACAAAACAAAGCACAAAAACAAAACAAACCTGTCTGCTCTTTATTAGGTGTCAGTGCTTTCTTTTGACTCTTGAGTATTTACTTCTCTCTTTTCCTACCAGCATTATCTATTAATCAATTAGCAAAAGACTTAATTTAGTTTACTCCTCTGAGCTACTGCAATATTTATTTTGTAATCTATCTAAGAAAAATCTCAAGATGGAAACATGACTAATCTTTGTAACTGTAGTTTACCTTTCTTCTGTCGGGCTAGCTCCATGCTGGAATTTCATCTTTATTTTCACAATCTATCTCTTCCTAACTCTAATGCTTCTCAAAGGAGCCAAACTTTTCTGCTTCCTTGAACATTTAAAAATCCAATTGAGGGCCAGGAGCGGTGGCTTATGCCTGTAATCTCAGCACTTTGGGAGGCCAAGGTGGGCGGATCACTTGAGGTAAGGAGCTCGACACCAGCCTGGCCAACATGGGGAAACTCCATCTCAACCAAAAAATACAAAAATTAGCCGGGTGTGGTGGTGCATGTCTATAGTCCCAGCTATTTGGAAGGCTGAGGCAGGAGAATCGCTTGAACCTGGGAGGCAGAGGTTGCAGTAAGCCAAGATCGTACTATTGCACTCCAGCCTGGGTAACAGAGTGAGACTGTCTCAGAAAAAAAAAAAAAAAAAATTCCAATTGACCAGAAGAGTTGGATTCACCATAACAACAAAATGCTATTTGTTTTGCAGGATAATCCTTCAAAAACAGCTTCAACTCTACGAGGCAATTTCTATATCACTGGGGACAGAGGATATATGGATAAAGATGGGTATTTCTGGTTTGTTGCAAGAGCAGATGATGTCATATTATCCTCTGGGTAACTTTCTTTTCCATATGTGCATATGTCTGTGTTAACTGATCATCAGTGTTCTAGAGTGAACCTGCCAATCACCTGTATGTATTCCTGCCATATGTGTTTCTAGTTATCGAATTGGACCATTTGAGGTAGAAAATGCCCTGAATGAACACCCTTCAGTTGCAGAGTCAGCTGTTGTCAGCAGCCCAGACCCCATCAGAGGAGAGGTAAAAGAACTGATTCATGTCAACTTTATAATTTGTTGGCAATTTAACACATACTTACAAACAGTAGCTCAGTGAAACAGAATTAACCAAATGATTCATTTACTAAATATGCAAGTCAGATAGAAATATGCTAGTCAGAAAGAACTGCTACAAAATAAGATTGAATTATGAGTTGCAGCTCTGATCCTAACAGACAAACAAAATAAGGCTGAAAATATGTACTAGAAAGAATTTGAATTCCTTCTGTGGTGGACTAGGGCAAAGATGGTGTGAATGCCAGTAACCCAGGCTCACATCAGGATGGGGTGACAGAAGTCAGCTGGATGGGATCAAATTGTTACCCAGAAGGTCTGGAAACCAACGAGGTCCCTGGTGTAGTGAAGGAGAATGGGCTGGCATCAGATGTCAGAAGTGGGAACCAGAGGCTGGAACTGAGGTAACCATAAGCAGTCTTGGTAGGTAAATAAGTAGAGGTTTCAGGAAATAAACTCTGAATAACACAGGTGTCCTGAAAGCCCATTCCTATTGGGGCTGACCACACAGTATTTTGGCTTAAAAGTACCATGCCAGGCAGCCTCCTGCGTTTTGCCTGTGTGTCTACAACATGCCCCTAGGGTTTCTCTAGCTGAGTTACAAGTTCCCACAAGTATTTCTTCAAGCCATATCCCTTCTAACACTGAATCCAAGTTTTGAAGATGACACTGATGTCAATACAAATCCAGAACTTTCTGTACCATGTATTCAAGCTCCTTATCTCAAATCCTAGGTATAGGGCTTCAAGCACAGGGCACAGGGCAGAGTTAGAAGGTATCCAATCTCAGGGGACGAAATAGGTCCTGAAGTTTAAGGCAGGCCAGGCACGGTGGCTCACACCTGTAATCCTAGCACTTTGGGAGGCTGAGGTGGGTGGGTCACCTGAGGTCAGGAGTTTGAGACAAGCCTGGTCAACATGGTGAAACCCTGTCTCCACTAAAAATACAAAAATTAGCCAGGCATGGTGGCAGACGCCTGTAATCCCTGCTACTTGGGAATCTGAGGCAGAAGAATCACTTGGTCCCGGGACGGGGAGGTTACAGTGAGCCAAGATCGTGCCACTGTGCTCCAGCCTGGCTAACAGAACAAGACTCCGTCTCAAAAAAATAAAAATAAAAATAAAAATAAAAAAGTTTAAGGTAAAAATGGGAGATGTGCATGTTACAGTGGAGGGTGGATCTCCCCCCAGGACTGATTCCCCTAACTGATCTTTGATGCCAGAAGATACCCTGTTAAGTCCTCCTGGATGGCCCAAAGTTGTTCCAGATATAGCCCAGTGGCTGGGAATTGGTAGTTTGTCAAGTTGCTAGGATGACAATCGCTATTTACTGTGAAAGGGTATATTCCAGGCAGCTGAGGGCAGGGAAAACAGTCAGTGATTATTGGCTGGTCTCTTTGCTCTGAACATCACCGGCAAGGTTTCACGAGTCTTAGCTCTTCCTGTACTTCTCCCCTACCATTAGTCATCATCAGTTTTACCCACCTAGACAGGTGCTTACTAGGGACAGGATGGTAGCTGAGCCTTTCGGAACAGGGTTGGCTTGGCAGCCACCTGATATCCTAGCGTACAATATAGGAAAGGTCTATAAGTGGGTTGTGGTCCCCTCACAGCTCCGGGGGCTTGGCATAGGGCTTGGATTAGTCAGAGTGAGGGGGAAAGTGTGGCCAGTTTTCCAACAGTGGTAGGCTGCAGCATTTCCTAGTAGAAGATGTGAGTGGGTATCTCAAACGAGGTATCCATGAACAAAACGGCCATGTGCTCCATGCCTCCCTTTCTGCTGCCAGGCCTATTCTACCTGGGTTAGGTCCTTCTCTAGGCTGGGTCCTGCCAGGCAGGGTAATTGGGTAGCAAGTTCCAGAATTGATTAAAAAGAATATTTGGATTTGAAATACCATTTTAACATTGGAATGTGAAAGACTTGTGGAATATGTGTCTAGATCACTAGGTTCTTAAATTTTTGGGATCACATATCTCTTTGAGAATGTGAAGACAACCATAGGCCACTGTTAAGACTTATGCAGTGATGGAAATGTTCTATATTTGCACCATCCAATGCGATAGCCATGCATGGCTATCAATCACTTGAAATGTGGCTAGTGTGACTGACAGTATTTAATCTTATTTAATTTTAATTGATTTAAATTGAAATAGACACACGTGGCTAGCAGCTATCATATTGAATGGCACAGCCATAGACTTTTCTCAGAAAAATACAAGATTTTGCATAGAATTTCATAGAGATTTGAAGCCCACTTATGGATTCTGGGTTAAAAAATAAGACCCAAACTTCTTGTAATTCTAAGACTACAACTAAGAGCTAATGTTTTTGATGACTTACTATGTGCCAGGCATTATACATCTATGCTAATTCATTTAATCATCATAATCTCTTTTACAGAGAAGGAAACTGAGGCACAAAGAGATTACCTAACTTGTCCAACATTACACAACAAACTGTGATTTGAACCCAGCTGTTCTGACTTCAGAGTTCATACTCTTACCCATGTTAGGTTGTTCCTTGTTAATTTAACATTTTCTGCAGTAGTTTAAAAAGATAAAAGAGACTATCCAAGTTGTAGAAACCGTCAATATGTGAACCAGTATTGCAGTTTTTAAAATAATTTACCTTTGAATGACTCACTTACAACAAGCATAATTTTTTAATTTGTAAAAATGTTAATGCAGCAGAGCTAGCATAACTACAAATGCATTTTATAAAATGTCAAAAAGTGAATGGAACAAAATTATATCCATAGACACACACACACACAAGGGTTCACAACTGCCCCATGGCACATGTAAATTAAAAATGTTCAAGTGTTGTTGTTGTTGTTTTTCTTAGAGACAAAGTCTCACTATGTTGCCCAGGCTGCTCTCGAACTCCTGGGCTCAAGCAATCCTCCCACCTCGGCCTCCCAAATGTTGGCAGTACAGGCGTGACCCACTGTGCCTGGCCACAAGGGTTTCGGGTAAAGACAAAAATGGGTAATTGTTCATACAATGTAAAACTGCCCACTGGTGAACAGTTTTCAATATGTGAAAAAATTATAACTTCAAGTCTTTGTTTCTCACCAAATGGCTGTCCTGGTAATTTGTTGTTTCAAATAATTCCTTTTCAATGAAATCTTTACTCCCAGATCAAAGTGGATAGGAAATGTTGCCAGCTTATCTTTAAGCTGGACAAACGAATCCTTGAATTTAATAAGATTTCAGGCACTTAAGTGCAGGATACTTAATCATAAAAAAGCTTCAGGGGACTCTCCTGGAACTGTGCCTACAGGGAAGCATCATTCCATAGCCAGCTCCGGGCTGGTAATCTGGCGTTGGAGGTACATACTAGTTGATGCACCTAGACTCATGCCTCTAGGGAAGGCAGTAAATGGCAGTCCTGGTAGTGCCCTAGGAGAGAAAATGACAGGACTCCAAATTTACTTTTTTTACTTTTAAAGGGGGCTATGAGGGATGGCCTATCTTTCTGTCTTCTCCATTACAGGTCCAAAAACTAGGCAGAGTTTTCAAAAACATTTCTAGGAAGGATAAAATTTGGAGAACAGGATTTGTAAGCATAAAGTAATAACATCTTTCTTGGCTTCTGCCAGTTAAAGGCCACCATGATTTCCACTCTTGTTCCTCAGGGCCATGGAAATGGATCAGAGCAACAAAAAAATAGCTGCTGGAATCTTCACAGCCTTGTATAAAGACTGCATGTTCTCTGTGAACTGTTCCCTTCAACAAAGACATGGCAAACTCAGCGTGACTACTGTTTATAAGTAATCCCCCATGCTGAGGGCTAGGCTGGATGAGGCTGGGTTGTTAGAGGGGTCCCAGAAGCTCTCCTGTATTAGGTACAGACCAGGAAGTGGCTGGCTTAAGAGCACAGAGCTGGGATCAAACTTTATTAAAACACACTGGCCCACCCCACCAGGCATGTAGATTCTCAGAGCAAGCAAACAAGACATACTAAAACATACAAATGCATAACTCATTTTCCTGGTGTTTCAAATATTTATTTTAGGTAGTAAAGGCTTTTGTCGTTCTAAATCCTGATTACAAGTCACATGATCAAGAAAAACTAATAAAGGAGATTCAGGAGCATGTTAAAAAAACTACAGCACCTTACAAATATCCCAGAAAGGTAGGCATCCTAATTATAACGAATATTTGCTCAGTGTTGTGGACAATTTCAACTGTTTATTTTTACATTTGAATGAATATTTTCTTCACACATGCTGCACCACATGTCCCAAACTGAACTGATGACATATGGGTAAGAATCAGAATCTTTGAGATTAAAATGAAACCCTGAACCTATTTTGTTTGGTCCTTTGGCTTACTGGACTCACAGTAAATACTTAATATCAAGACAAGTTTCCTAACAATACCCTTTTCCCTATTTTGGCTGTTACCCAAAACCCATTCCAAAGACTATTCTAATTCTTCCACCTAGAATTCATAATCAAACTGCTATATAATTGGCTTTATGTAAAGATAAAAATTTCCAGGCTAATTTTCTTCCCCTTGATGCCAACAGGTAGAATTTATTCAAGAGCTGCCAAAGACTATCAGTGGGAAGACAAAAAGAAATGAACTGAGGAAGAAAGAATGGAAGACAATTTAAAGTTGTTTCATTAATTACCATATCTATAAAACAAACATAGTATCTGTCAATCTCTAGAAACCACAAGATGATGGAGAGGTCATAAAAACTGTGGTAGTATGCTTAGAAACTGTTGATTTAAAATATCTTGTGGTTATGATATCAGAGGCTAAATTTTGAAATAAAATATTTGGCAAATTCCTCCACATTAGTGTCAATGTTCCTATCATTTCTTAATATAAAAATAATACCATCAATTGCTGATTAATTTTTAAATGTATAGTATAGAAGCAGTTTCTGAACCAGATCTCTGCTACATAGGTTTTCAAACTTTAGTTGACTAATTCTTCTGATATGTTGATATACAAATCAGAACCAATGTTCAAGCCATGAAATAAAACTAAAGAACTTATAAAAGTTTTTAGAAAAATATAAAATATCAGAAGATTATGATAATCTCAAAGTACAAGAATCTACCTGAAAATAGACTAGGGATTTTTATTAGTCACATTTTTTGCAAATAATTTAAAAATAGTTTAGACTTGTTTCAAGGTCTAACTATAAAAGAAGGATCATATACTATTGTTGCTTATTATATGTAATCTAATAAATACTGTTTACAAAAGATTACACTTGTGGTTCCTGAAGAAAGTATGGTAAATGCAGTAAACATGAATATATAAAATAAAAATAAAATAGTGTAAGATGTTATCAGAATACTCATGTTTGGAAATTCAAGGAACAATTAGGATTCATACATGAAAGGTTATCAATTCCTCATTGAAGGCCTGAGTCTCAAAGAATTTTTGGTGGAAATACTTAAATTTCTGTCACAAATATGGCTTGTTTCTGGATAATTAAAAGTGAGACCCCCTGTGGAATGAGATGGAACCATGCTGTTGGCTCTTTCCTTTTGAAGTGTTTGTTCCCATTTGAAATAACCACAACATTTTCTGTTTTCTTGGTATTTCCCGATAGGGCAACAATAGAAGACTTTTCCGTGGTTCGGTCCATTATTAGAAACAACAAGTCTCTTAGATCTCCGACCACACTTGCATAATGGAGGTGTCATTTTCCCACTCTTCCAAGGCTCTTGTAGGTTAACTGTAGAAGTTAATATAGATGGGAGACGCTTCCAGGAAGAACTGCTTACTGGGGAGCAATCAGATGATGTAGGCTTTTCTTCATGAATAGTGAAGGGTTGTTTTTTTGCTGGTGGGAAAGCTTGGGGACTGCATGGATTCCTTTTGGTACCACCTGAAAGAAGAGGATGTTTCCCCAAAACTAAAGGATGAGACATATTGGCATTAACTCTGTTGAAGGTACTTGATTTGTGTTCAGGTAACTTAAAGGCAGAAATATCTGAACCTGGATCTTTGGCTTCTTTTACATTATAAATAGTAGTGTGAGGACTCTTGTACACAATAGACTTAGAAATCTCAGATTTTTGAGGAGTTTCGTCTATGTCTCCAAAGTTTTCATGACTTGACATTTCCAATTCTTTCAAAACCATTAATCTTTCTCCAGAATTAAATGAAATCTCTAAGTCTGAGTCACTAATGGGAACTGTACAGTCTACGTTTTCCTCAGGCTGAGATGCTGGCAGTAAAACCACATCCTCCCAATCAGCCAACACAGGTAAACAGTCCAGAGTAGAGCTCATTTCCAAATCAGAAACATGATGAACAGTTGGAACGGTGGTAGAAACAAGTACCAATTCTGAACCAACTGTTGAAGCCTTAGATTTGGTATTAAATGCAAGATGTTCATTTTTTCCTTGCTTTTGCATATAGATAGGTGAATTCAAGGTAGGAGACTGCAACTGCCCCACAGAAGTAGAGGACTTAGTATTAAAAAGAGGTAAGGAACTTTTGACATGATGAAGACTTGCTTTTATATTGTTTTTTACTTGTAATTGATCCTGTTGTGCCTTTATAGGAGAATTTGCACAAATTGACTTCATTTGAACTTTTTCATGAGGATTTATTGTATTTTTAGGCTCCTTATTATATATGCTGGGACCCTGGATGCTAATGTTACAGGCAGACATTTCTTCAACTTGAATTGTATTCAAATTTCTGGCCAGAATGCTGGAATTCTTCTTAGTGGGAACCTATGATTCCACAGACAAATGCAACAGCTTTAGAAACTGTGCATTCGTAATTTCTTCAGTATACAGTTTTATGACAAAAAAGAGAAATGTCATTGATTTATAAATGACTGCACACATTAAATCTACGTTTCAAAGAACGTATGACTGTTTATGAAGTTTGAGATGACAGAATAAAAAGGCAAGACACTACTAACCTTGTTCAACGACCTTGTAATTTTCATTACACAACCATCTCTGATCATTTTCCAAGCAAGAAGGGCAGTATTCCGAGAATCGTCCAACCCTGAGGATACAGATATCAAACACTGAATTTAGTGGTACTAGTACTATTTCCTTAGTACTAAAGAAATAACATAAAAAGAAAAACACCACTTGTGTAGAAATTGGAACACAGTTTTAGTTTTATGACCATCTACTAATTTTAATCATGATAAACTGGTCTCGGAAGTGGAAGGCTATGGCAGCATTACCAGTGAAAGACAAGCTCATCCACATTTATAGAGGAGAATATGAAAATGTATTAGACAGTTTCCCAAAATGTGGCCAGCGTTCTGCAGGAACCAGGATTTGTGAATAATCTAATAGTCTTGTTCAGTTTTTTCACTAGTCCATTCTATTATTTGAGCACTTGTTTAATCTCCATTTGATTTGGCTCATTCTTTTCATTCTTCTTAGCAACTAGAAAGCCACTAGATGGCAGTGTATCTTACAATAGTTTATGAAAGTGGTAATTTGAAAGTCTTAGAAACAATGTGAATTGTTTAGATTAGGAGTTTTTTTTTTTTTTAGGCTGAAGATATCCCTTACTAATGACATTACCAAAAAATGAAATTCATATGAAGTATTTTTTAAAAGTCAAATGGCTTACATAATTTTTAATGTATACTAACCAGAATGTTCTCGTCCTGAGAATTCTATTCCTACTTCCTGCAAGGCACCACTTAGTCCTTTTGGTTTTCTCCTATAGAAAAGCTAACCAATAAAAAAAGATATATTTAAAAGAAGATTACTATTTTAAAGACTATGTATTAAACACTTTTCATAATTTTTAGTTCTATTAGATTTAGAATGTGCTTATTTTTTGTGTGTTGTTTTTAAATACTTTAAGAAATGCATTTATGTGACCAGTACAAAAGAAAGTATCTTATTTGCAGAAACCCATGCCCATGTGTAGGATAAAAGTTAATCATTTTTCAATAGAAAAAAGTAAACATGCCCCCATTTTTTACCATTACCTTGTAAGTTGCTCTGAGATCAATCCAAGAATTTAAAAACACAGGTTTTAACAGCTGTTTTCTTTTACACTCATACTCCAGGCAAACCCCCAAGTCCCAGTCTGCATTAGGTACATTAAAATAGAACAAAGTCAATGATGCCAGCATTTTTTACTTATGCTGCCACCATTTACAAATAGAATGCTAGAAGATCATATAAAATAGAACAGTATGATTTCATTGCTCTGCTAATATCTAAAAATTATTCACTTTATATAACTTACTATTAACAAGTTAGGTTGATGACTAAATTTCAAAATGATTTCTTAAACACCCAGTAAAACCTTATTTCAGAAAGAAGAGTAACATGTTAAATTACAAGGACTATATTTTCTATATTCTAGGAAAATATTAATGTTATTGAGAAACCAAACATTTTATAGTAACTGGAAACCAAATATGACTATCAATGCTATCTTATCAATGACACAGTATTGCTATTAATGACTATTAACAGCAATGCTCTAACACAGTCATACAAAAAACCTACTTTAAATGGCTCATTTTTTTTTTTCTTTTAAGTGTCAAAGCATAAAAGCAAAGGATGTTGAGCTGATGAAGACTGTAGAAAATAGCATAAGAGTGTTCACTAAATCATCTTTGCTTAATTCTTAACAGTGGAACTCTAGAAACATTTTTTTAAGTTCAGGCTTAATATTTTAAGGTATCCCAAAAGGTTAATTTAAAAAATATGTATTAATTTACTTTTCTTGGCTAATATCTGCTAGGCATTTAAATTTTTTTTCCTAGCCCAGAAGATTAACAAATATAATTCTAGGTTAGCAAGTATAAAACTAGAAATAAAGAATTACATAGTGGTAATGCTACCCATCTGTGATTAATAGGTATAACTTATTCTTTACCTGACCAAGTAACAAATGCACATAATTTTACTTCAGAAGCAGAAGGCTCTGAAACGCCAGTAGCAAAAATAATGTTCTTCTGTTGCTGAATCTTATGAATCCATTTACAGAACTGAGATAAGCAAATCTTCAGAGGGACTCCTTCATCAACTTGAGCCTGAGTAGAGAGTCACAAAAGCTGAATTCAACAATCAAATTCCATTATTATTTAGCATGTTTTATAACTGTGGAGAAAGATTAATGGTTTTAAAAGAATCAGAAATGCCAAGTCATGAAAACACAGTGTACTGTGGGAAGACATAACAAAGTGGTTCTATCTGGCAAAGAGTTTATTTAGTGGAAAGAGGTAAAAACACGTGGGAAAGAAAGAATATTTAGAACCCACCAAGGTAAGAAAGATTAGGTTGATAAAAACTAAAATCACACAGAAATATGATCATTAAGTCCAGACTGACATAAATCATAGACAAATTTGAGTCACTTAATTTCCATAAAATCAATTTGATCCTCATTTTTATAACATTATTCTTCCTTTGCTGTGTATTTATTTAATTTTTAAAATTTATTTTTTTTGAGACGAGGTCTTGCTTTGTTGCCCAGGGTGGAGTGCAGTGGCACGATCTCAGCTCACTGCAACCTCCACCTCCTGGGTTCAAGTGAGTCTCCTGCCTCAGCCTCCCAAGTAGTGGGAATCACAGGTGTGTAACACCATGCCTGGCTAATTTTTGTATTTTTAGTAGAGACGGGGTTTTGCCAAGTTGGCCAGGCTGGTCTCGAACTCCTGACCTCAGATGATCCACCCACCTTGGCCTCCCAAAGTACTGGGATTACAGGTATGTTCCTTTGCTTTTTAAATCGAGTCCTGAGGTGACTCACGCCTGTAATCCCAGCACCTCGGGAGGCCAAGGTGGGCAGATCACTTGAGGTCAGGAGTTCGAGACCAGCCTGGCCAACATAGTGAAACCCTGTCTCTACTAAAAATATAAAAATTAGCCAGATGTGGTGGTGTGTACCTATAGTCCCAGTTACTCAGGAAGCTGAGGCATGAGAATCGCTTGAACCCAGGAAGCAGAGGTTGCAGTGAGCCCCGCCACCTTACTCCAGCCTGGCCAACAGAGCATGCCTTTGTCTGAAAAATAAATAAATAAATACATAAATCGAGTCCTGAATCTAGAATAACACTAATCTTATTTATTTATTTACTTATTTATTCATTTATTTTCAGAGACAAAGTCTGTCGCCCAGGATAGACTGAGATTATACCTCCCTGCAGCCTCAAACTCCTGGGCTCAAGTGGTCCTCCCACCTCAGCCTCAGCCTCCCAAGAAGCTGGGACTACAGACACATGCCACCAAGTCAGGCTAATTTAAAATTTTTTTTTTTTTTTTTGTAGAGATGGGGTTCTCACTATGTTGTCTAGGTTGGTCTCAAACTCCTGGCCTCAAGCAATTCTCGAACATCAGCCTGCAAAGTGCTGGGATTACAGGCATAAGCCATCATGCCTAACACTAAATAAATCTAATTCCAAATGGTATAATAACTTTTCTTTTTGAAACTGACTTCTGAATTTTAAAATTTGCATCATACCTGCTTTATGCCTGTCAATTCCATGCAAAATTCTGAAAGAATTGGATGTTCCTGAGGTTGAACATAAGCCTGGAACTCAGAGTCAATCTGTCCAGTTGATGTGTTCAGCAACACTGCTGGAAACTCAACTAAATGAAAGAATAATCAATTGACAGTTGAATAAATAATTTTTAAATTAATCCTGTAATCATCCTAAATTAAACATGTTACCATTTTAATTAAACAACCAGTTTTCAGTAAAAGCATACTAAAATGACCAAAGCAGTGTGACATAAAGGTTATAATAAAGTTATGCTAAAGTCAAAATATTGAAGTTATGAGCATGTCATCTTAAAAGAAAACAATATAATTAAATAAATATAAAAACCATATGGAATATAAAATTTACTTTTTTTGCAAAGGTATTTTTTTCAGTTTCTATGCCATTGAGGTGTTGTATGTAATATAAAACAACTATTTTATATAATAACACATTTAGGTATTTGAGATTTTGCTCTTTTTTATTCAACGTAAGTTTTGCATTAAACTACCAATGCATAGACCATCCTGTTTTCTTAAACTTTTGGCTGATTCGGATCTATAAACTTTAAAGTGACTCATCTAGTGCCAGCTTTGGCCATTCGTAGCCCAGACTTACTTATTTCCTGGCTATGGTGGTGCTTCCCATCATTCCAGCATGTTGATTCAAAATCAATGACAATTAAGTAGTCAAACAACTGCTCTGCAAAAGATCAAGTTGTTCTTATGCTTTACCAGTGCTGAAAATGCAAGGCTACAAAATGCAAAGAAACTAAGCATACTACTCACTGGATTTGCTTCTTCCTAGATTTCCATTTGCTGGCGCAATTGACTTTCTCCTAATTAATCCAAGCTGCCTAAAAATGTGAAGCAATCCAAATATGATCAATGAACTCATTCACACTCCTGTTTGAATAGGCTACCAAACTAATGGTACTGGGCAACAATCTCATTATTTATTGTGACTGAGGGGAAATCGAACTGGACTTTGGCTTTACCTGCACAGGCCTCGAAAGTACATATTTGCAAATTAGGCTAATTTGTTGGTTTTGTTTTTGAGACAGGGTCTTGCTCTGTCACGTAGGTTGCAGTGCAGTGGTATGATCACCACTCACTTCAGCCTTAATCTCCTGGGCTCAAGCAATCCTCCCACCACAGTCTCCTGACTAAGACTACAGATGCGTGCCACCACGGCCCATTAGTTTTAATTTTTTTTTTTTTTTGAAGGCAGGGCCTCACTATGTTACCCAGGCTCATCTCGAACTCCTGAACTCTGGCAATCCTCCCACCTCAGCCCCTCAAAGTGCTGGGATTACAGGCCTGAGCCACTGTGTCCAGCCAATTTACACTAATTTTATGTTACCCTTGTTTTACAGTAATACTGAGTAACTCATTTGAGTTCCTACAATCATTTGATTGTAGAGGTAAAAATGCACTGAAAATCTTATTTTTCCCCCTGCATTTTTTAAGCTCTTGCTATGTGTACAGTGCAGTTTTAAGAAGACAAGACAATGTAGGACATGGTTCAGTCTTCCAGCTTAAAAATCTGGGTAAAGAAACAAAAGATAGGGCCAGGTAAAGTGGCTCATGCCTGTAATCCCAGCACTTTGGGAGGCCAAGGCAGGTGGATTGCTTGAGCTCCGGAGTTCGAGACCAGCCTGAGCAACATGGTGAAACCCCGTCTCTACAAAAATTATAAAACCTAGCTGGGGCGTGATGGTGCATACCTGTAGTCCCAACTACTCAATGGCTAAGGTGGGAGGATTGCTTGAGGCCGGGAGGTGGAAACTGCAGTGAGCCGAGATCATGCCACTGCACTCCAGCATGGGCAACAGAGCGAGACCCTGTCTCAAAAAAATAAATAAATAAAATAAAATAAAATAAGAAAAAAAGAGAAGAGCTTACTGAGGTCTTAAGTGCAAGTAAAACAAACTACTTGGTATTAGCAGGTAGAGTTTTAACTAGGCAGACACCTCCTGTAGTTTTCTGTGTTTGCTAAGAGTGGGAAGTGCCAGGATTTGGGAATAATAAATATCATTTATTGACTGCTTACTACATAGCAGGTACTAAAATTAAACTAAGATGATGGCCTCCTTTAATCCTCAACAAGTGTAGTAGCTAGAAACTTTTCCTACCTATATTTTATGGATGAGAAAACTGATTCTTAATTTGCCAAAGAACATAGCTTTGGTATGTGAACCCAAGACTGTCCAATTCTGAAGCTCATGCTATTTGCTATTATATTACATCTTTCTAGTAATCAGAAATATGCATAGCGCGTCCAGGAATCAGGGAGGACACAATAATTCATATTGTGAATTAAAAGGATCACTAGGCCAGGCACGGTGGCTCACACCTGTAACCCCAGCACTTTGGGAGGTTGAGGCAGGTGGATCACCTGAGGTCGGGAGTTCGAGAACAGTCTGACCAACATAGAGAAACCCCATTTCTACTAAAAATACAAAATTAGCTGGGTGTGGTGGTGCATGCCTGTAATCCCAGCTACTTGGGAGGCTGAGGCAGGAGAATGACTTGAACCCGGGAGGCAGAGGTTATGGTAAGCCGAGATCGCACCACTGCACTCTAGCCTAGGCAACAAAACTCCGTCTCAAAAAAAAAAAAAAAGATCACTAGAAAATGGGTTTGTAAAAAGTAAAGTAGAGGTTCCTCTTCAAAGACTTCCTTCCCCGTCTAATTAGGAATAAATAGTAACTTCTCTTAGAGCAAAATTTATTCAAAGACCTGTGCTAACATTCTTAAATATCTGCTAGATATAATAAAGAAATCAATGTACTTTATGTTCTTAGCTCCCACAATTTAGCCTAAATATTTGCCCTGGCATGCTTATACTGGTCCAATCAAACATTAGGTCATAGCCTGTTCCTCTTCCTTATTTAAAAGTGTTTTTACCTTTCTCAGCATTCCACAAGTTACTTCCTTCTTCCTTTGTTCTCCTCTGCCTTTGCCTCTTTTAAAAAGTTCTATGTTGCTAGTCAATCGGGACAAATACAGAATGTGAGGTCCCGTTCCAGCCAAAGGAAACCGGACACAGCAGTAGGGTGGACGCGCCACGTTATAAATGACCCTGTCTCCTTTGTTCAGTGTACTCTCCTGGCAAAACTGCTGGCGAGTGTACCCTTTCTGCAGGAAGTAAAAATGGCCTTACTAAATAAATTAAATTTAAGTTTAAGTTCTATTTCTTTACAGCACCGAGGAACGAGCATTTCAAACAGGTTGAACACCTTGACGGATTCAGTGTGTGGCCTGAGACCTCCAACCAGTCTGCAGGGCACTGTCACGTCCAGTCGTTTCCCAAGGCCTAAAATAGACAGGCACTGGCTCAAGGCCACACAGTCAAGGCCCCAGGGTTCGTCCGCCTCGGGCTCCTGTCGCCTTCGGGTAGAAGGTGGCCCAAGGCTGAAGACCGAGGTCCAGGGAGGCGCCTTTCCAACCGTGCCAGAGAGGGCAGGTCGCAGACGCCGGGGCTGCGGGGAATAGAGGCCCTCACCGCAGATGCCACCTGCCGTGCCCTGCTCTGCGGCCAACGCCAGCGCTGGACCCGGAGCTACCCGCCCCCGACCCCGAACTCCCTCGAGTACCGCGCGAGCCGCTTGGTCGCCATTCCCGACACTCCTTGCTTTTCCAAGTCCAGCTGCCGGAAGTCGCTCGACTTCTACTTCCGGTCCGTTCAAAAAGCCCGCGAGGCTGAGGGGCGGTAGTTGTTGGCAGCTGTGGCTAAGGAGGGGAGAACCTCTGCTCCCCGCCCGTCTTCTCTTCTGCGTTTCCCGGGCTAGGGGGCGTGGGGAGTGGTTTTAGGCGGCGAAGCCGCTCGGCAGCACCTCCTTCCTTCTTTGCCAGGCAGACGCCCGTTGTAGCCGTTGGGGAACCGTTGAGAATCCGGTAACCGATGCGGACGGTAAAGCCGTTTGGGTTAGAGCGGCGCGGGTGTCCAGTCCGCGGAACGGGGAGATCGTTGGCACCTTCGCTTTTTTAGGGGAACGGGGATAGTTCGGTAAACTGAATTGAGAAGCGGATCCGAGGGAGGTTGAAAGCTGTCAAGCCCGTGTAGCTCTCCCGCTAGGAGGCGGCACGCGGAGGAATAGGGGCGCTGGAGTTTCCCCAGCTCTACCTCATCTTTCTCCACAGCCATGGAGCCAGAGAGGGAAGGGACCGAGAGACACCCCAGGAAGGTCAGGGAAAGGAGGCAGGCCCCAAATAAGCTGGTCGGGGCAGCTGAGGCGATGAAAGCCGGTTGGGATCTCGAGGAGAGTCAGCCCGAGGCCAAGGTGAGCAACGGGGATCCCGAGCAGGCGGCCCTAGGCGGTTTGGAGCTCCCGGACCCTCGCCCAACCGCCGTCGGGGGCACTGGATTCGGGCGGGCTCTCCGCCCTGGCCTCTCCGAACCTGATCCCTGATCATTAAAATGGGAATGAGTGTAATACCACCTTCCTGACACAAGGCTGTCATTGGCTGTCACTGGGATAGTTAGTCGGCCGAGTGCGGTGGCTCATGCCTGTAATTCCAGCACTTTGGGAGGCCGAGGCGGGCGGATCACGAGGTCAGGAGTTCGAGACCAGCCTTGCCAACATGGAGAAATCCCCGTCTCTACCAAAAACACACACACAAAATTAGCCAGGCGTGGTAGTGGGTGACTGTAATCCCACCTACTTGGGAGGCTGAGGCAGGAGAATCGCTAGAACCCAGGAACCAGAGGTTGCAATGAGCCAAGACCACGCCATTACACTCCACTCTGGACAACAAGAAAGAAATCACGTCTCAGAAAAAAAAAAAAAAAAGAAAAAATACTGGGATAGTGGGCCGGGTGCAGTGGCTCACGCCTGTAATCCCAGCAGTTTGGGAGGCCAAGGCGGGAACATCATTTGAGGCCAGGAATTCAAGACCAGCCTGGGCAATATAGCAAGGACCCCATCTCTTAAAAAACAACAACAACAACAACAACAACAAAACTGCCTGTACATAATAGGAATGTTCATCGATATCCTGGGGCACAAAAATACAATTCCTTGCCCTCGTGCAGTTTACATTCCAGTAGGGCGGGGGTCCCCAACCCCCTGTGCACAGACTAGTACCTGCCTGTCCATGGGGTCCCCAACCCACTGTCCACAGCTGGCCTGTTAGGAACCGGGCCACAAAGCAGCAGGAGGTGAGCGGTGGCCGATAGAACGTTACCCCCTGAGCTCCACCTAGGCATTAGATTCTCATAGGAATGTGCCAAACCTATTGTGAGCCCTATTGTGAACTTTGCATACGAGGGTCCTAGGTGGCATGCTGCTTATGAGACTCTAATGATAAATGTAATGCACTTGAATCACCCCGAAACCATCCCCCCAGCCCTTCTCCCAGTCGGTGGAAAGATTATCTAACACGAAACCGGTCCCTGGTGCCAACGGTTGGGGACCGCTGCAATAGGGGAATAAAAAGGCTGATTATCCCTATCATCCTTACCATTTATTGAGAACTAAATATACTTCATTCATCCCTTCAGTCGTTCATTGGGCTTTTTTGTTTGTTTTTGTGTTTGAGACAGGGTCTCTGCTCTGCTGGACTCAGGCTGGACTACAGTGGTGTGACAAGGATCCTCCTGTCTCTGCCTCTTACAGGCATGAGCCACTGCACCCAGCTATTCATTGGTTTTTATTGTCTGCCATGTCCTGGGGCACTGACCTAGGTGCTTGGGGTACATCAGTGAATCAAGTTCACTGCCCTAGTAGGTCTTATATTCTAGTGGGCAGAGACAAATGATAAAAATAAGTTATAATATGTGAGAGGGGGATTAGGGATGTGATTTTTTTTTTTTTTTGAGGTGGAGTCTCCCTCTGTTGCCCAGGCTGGATTTGGCTCACTGCAACTTTTGCCTCCCAGGTTGAAGTGATCCTCCCACCTCAGTTCCACCAATTAGATGGGACTACAGATGTGTGCCACTGCGCCAGCTAATTTTTCTTTTTTTTGTAGAGACGGGGTTTTGCCATGTTGCCCAGGCTGGTCTTGAACTCCTGGACTTAAGCGATCTGTCCACCTTGGCCTCCGCAAGTTCTGGGATTACAGGCATGAGCCACTGCTTTTTTTTGTTTTTTTTCGTTTGTTTTTTTTTAAAGAGAGACAGGGTCTCCAACTCCTGGGATCAGGAGATTCACCTGCCTCAGCCTCCCATAGTGCTGGGGATTACATGTGTGAGCCACTGCACCCAGCTGAAAATTTTTTTTATTAAAGTGGGATTCCAGTTTTTTTGCCTATCAAATTTGCAAAAAAATATTTAATGTTTATGTGGTTAGTGTAAGGAGATTGACAATCACATATTTTGTTATGTTGAAACAATCTCAAACTTTTAGAAAAGTTGTAAGAATAGTATCAAAACCTCCCCTCAACCAACATTTGAAAGTAGTTGCTGACACAATGGTCTTTTTCTACCCACCCTCAAGATATTTTATTATATATTCTCTATAAACCTACATAATCACAATGCAACCATCAAAATTGAAAATTACCATGGATATATCATGACCATCTACTCCTCAGATGCCATCCAAATTTTCTGTAGTTGTTTGAATAACCCTTTTTAGCAATAAGATCCAGTCTAGAATTGTGTTAAATTTAATTGTCATGTCTCCATCAAACAGTTCCTTAGTCTTCCCTTGATATTCATGACTTTACTGCATTTGAATAATCCTGGGCCAATTATTTTGTTGAATGTCCCTTAAATTAGATTTGTCTGTTTCTTCATTGATTAGATTCAGGTTATATATCTTTAGCAGGAATATCACAGGAGTGATACTCTGCTCCCTTGCAGATTGTACACAATTTGATTTGTCCCATTATTGGTGATATTAACCTTGATAACTCGATTAAGATAGTTTCTACTAAAGTTCTCTAAAGTTATCTTTTTCTCTGTGTAATTTTCATTCTTATTTTTTTGAGACAGGATCTTGCTATATTGCCCAGGCTAGTCTGGAATTCCTGGGCTAAAGCAATCCTCCCACCTCAGCCTCAGTGTAGCTGAGGTTACAGGCCCAAGCCACTGCTCCCAGCTGTCTGTAATGTGCTTCCTCAAACACTTTGGGCTTATGCATTTACTTTTTTATCAGTATGATGAACTCAGTGGTACCTATTTTGTTCAGTGTGTTACTATCTTTTACTGGATTGTGATGCTTTAAATATCCAAGATTTTGTCATTAAGCTAGCTTCTGTGGCCTTTTGACATGACAGCATCATTCTTTGAGCATGTCATTACTTTCTGGCACAAGAAGATATTCCAGGCTCATATGTGCTTTCCCTGCCCCAAGCCTGGAATCAGTCATTTCTCTTAGGGTACCTGGTTCTTTTTAGTGTAGAATGATATTTAGATTTGGGTGCTATGGTGATGTTAATACAGATGCTTCTTCACTTAAAATAAGATTACGTCCCAATAAATCCATCGTAAATTGAAAATTTTGTAAGTTGAAAGTGTATACACACACACATACTTACATTTAAATATTTTTCTGTATTTTACTTATGTGAATTCACATCAGTATCTCCACTTTAATCCAAATCCAGTAATACAGGGTTCATTCTATTCATTCTAGTTTTCTCCTTTTTTTTTTTTTTTTTGAGACAAAAGTCTTGCCCTGTCACCCAGGCTGGAGTGCAGTGGCATGATCTCTGCTCATTGCAACCTCTCCCTCCCAGCGATTCTCCTGCCTCAGCCTCCTGAGTAGCTGGGATTACAGGCACCCACCACCACGCCTGGCTAATTTTTGTACATTTAGTAGAGATGGCGTTTGACCATGTTGGCTGGTCTCAAATTCATGACCTCAAGTGATCTGCCCACCTTGGCTTCGCAAAGTGTTGGGATTACAGGCGTGAACCACCGCGCCCAGTCCATTTTCACATTTGTAACTTCCTTCACTAACAATGAGAAACCCGACACCCAACATCTTCAGTATATTTGATCAATCCTTATTGCTGCCGCTGACCTACCCTCACACCCTCTTGACTCTGCTTAGGCTCTGTCACCCTGCACTGGCTCCATCACCTTGTACCAGGTCATCTTCCTTTGTGAGCACCCTCATCCTATGACAGGTGGCTGCCACCATCCCTCTCAGGTTTATACACTCATCCTGTTCAGGCTTTAAACCCTGCAACAGGCCACTACTGTCCCTCAGCATTGATGTCCTCCTTACCCTAAATAGTTTCTGACATCTGATGTCAGGACTCACTGCCCTCCCTTCCTTCCTGTATGGGTGACCTCCTTGTGCTGCTGAGGCTTTGACACCCCACACCAGAGCACCCTCCTGCATGAATGTCCTCAGCTTCTGCTCCTAGTCCTGGACTGTCTCCTCTACAGGACACCTTCCTCACCCAACTCAGGCTCTTGACATCCCATGCCTGGCAACCAGGGTTACTCACCGCCATATAGACTCCATCTTGCTCAGTCTCACCTTATTAATCTCATGTTTTTATTTGGTAAAAACAAACTGGCATATTCTTTCAGGAGTTCATTTGAACCAGGAATTGATCCTAAGAAAGTAGATAGATGTACAAAGGTGTCTGTACAAGGATGTTCATCATAATGTTGTTTGTAATTTAAAAAACCAGTGTTATCAATAGGGAATTTTTTTCAGATATATTATAAATTTTCAGGTAAATTTAGAAAATGGACTATTATTCAAGTATTAAAATTGATTTTTTTTAACTGATATGGAAAGATACAGCTTAAGTTCGGGAGTAGGGAGTTGGTTTCAAAAAAGAATGATTGATAAAATCCACTGCGGGCTGTATAGTATAGAGATACTATACATTCCAGTCTTGGTTCTATCATTCCAGTCTTGGTTCTATCATTTATCTGTCTCTCCAATTTATCTGTAAAATGGGGATGATAGTAGTACACACTTACAAAGTTGTGAGAATTAAATGATTTAATGCATGTAAAGTGATCAGAACTGTGTTTCGCTAATGTAAGAGTTTAACATTAGCTTAAGGCCATGGGAATACATTAGCAATAATATCTAATGTTTATTAAGTACTTATGTCAGGTACTAGCCTCAGTACATTGTACTTGAACTATTTCATTGGTCCTCCCAATTATTTAATGAGATAAAATTATAATTACTCTCTAGATGAAGAAACTGAGTCTTAGGCTATGGCACTGGTCCAAGATGATGATGATGGTCCAAGGCTATGGCACTGGTCCAAGCCTGGTGTTTGAACTCAGGTAGTATGACTCTAGGGCTTGAGCTTCTAACCGCTATGCTCTGCTGCCTCGGAGACCAAAACGAAAGTGGTGATTACCTCTAAGTTGTACTTTTATTTTAATTATCTCTGAGGTGACTTTTATTTTCATTTCTCTGTATCATTTATTTTACAATTCTCTGTTAATAAGTCTTTTGTAACAAACACGAATTACTTTATTAAACAAATATAGGCTGGGCGTGGTGACTATAGGCCGGGCGTGGTGGCTCATGCTTGTAATCCCAGCACTTTGGGAGGCTGAGGAGAGCAGATCGCTTGAGCTCAGGAGCTCGAGACCAGCCTGGGCAACATGGTAAAAACTCATCTCTACCAAAAATAAAAAAAAAATTAGCCAGGTGTGGTGGCATACATCTGTGGTCCCAGCTACTCAGGACACTGAGGCAGGAGGATCGCTTGAGCCTGGGAGGCAAAGGTTGTAGTGAGCAAAGATAGCGCCACTGTACTCCATCCTGGGTGACAGAGTGAGACTCTGTCTCAGAAAAGAAAAAAACAAGTATAAGTTCAAAGCCTTTTTAAAGGGTTTGGGAGCTTCGCTGAACTCTTGTTGCCCAGGGGATAAATTCTGATTCATTAGCTTAGGCCGCATTGATCTATGATCTGGCTCCTGCTTCCCTCTCCTCATACCTCCACTACTATGCAACATGCAATCCTGGCTCCTTGCCAAACCATACTACATGTTGAATGTGATGTTCCCTCCAACATGGCATTGTTTTCAAGGCTCAGCCTCAGTATTTTCATCTCAGTAGCCTTCCCCAAACTCTCTAACCCCTAAGGCAGTTAGACTCCTTGTTCTCATAGCTTTGTAATAGCACTTACCCACACTGTGTTGGAATTAGCTATTGCTTTCTCTCCCTAGTAGAATGGACTCTTTGAGAGCATGAATTATGTTTTATTTATCCTATTCCTAGCATGTAACCAAGTATCTATAATTCAGTTTTGTGTCAATAATAGTTACTTTATTAATAATGTCATACCCACCACATATTGTTATTTTAGACCATCATTTTTAATTAATTAGCACTTCCTTATGTTAGAATATACCTGTATGTTAAAGTAATCAGAAGCTAGAATAATTTAACTTGCTTTGTTGGTATTCTTCATAACCAATAATGGCTTGCTACGCCCTGATTAATCTTTGCAGAAAGCCCGCTTATCTACCATTTTATTTACTGACAACTGTGAAGTATCCCATGACCAGCTGTGTGAATTGCTGAAGTATGCAGTTCTGGGCAAATCCAATGTTCCAAAACCCAGGTATGAGATGAATTTAAATGGTGGATATTGACCAGCGGTTTCTTTTTTTTTTTTTACCTCTCCCAAGGCTCCATCATTCAAACCAGAGGTTTCAAACTGGCTTATCGACAGTATTTTTTTGCTATGCAGCATGTCCTGAATTTTTTATGATGGCTGCCAAGTGTTAATTCTGGAAATTCCTGTATAAAAATCTACATTTTCTTCTTCCAAAAACTCAAAGATGGCAGCTATCCCTATATTCCCACATGGCAATAATTTGTCAAAGCTGAGTGGTGGTCTCCCCCTTTATATGGCACATGTATACTACAATGTCCTACCTGGCCTGCTTCCCATATTTACAGTATCTGTCTGGCTACTATAGATATTTTAGTTTGTTTCCTGTGATGCAGACTCAGCTGAAATAACAATGATCTGTGAAGAATTCCAGTTAATCTTTTTTCTTTCTTTTACAAATAAAAGGCAAAGAGAGCCCAGGCATAGTGGCTCACAGTTATAATCCCAGCACTTTGGGAGGCCAAGGTGTGAGGATCACTTGAGTCCCAGAGTCTGAGACCAGCCCGGGCAACATAGCGAGACCCAGGCCCTACAAAAAAAAAAAGAGAATCTTACTGTTCTGATATTGTTGGTGCCATTATTAAGTGTCTTATGAAAAATATTTTGTATGTATGCAAATAATACACACGTCTTTCTGGGGGAGGTTGTTATGAATTGGCTAGCTACTTCGAGAACTATCTTCTCCATCAACAATTACAGCCATCAGTCTGTCAGTTTATCTAAAACTGTTTTTTTTTTTGGTAGGTTTTATGTCTCTGTTGCAACTACCCAACTTGGCCATTGTAGCCCAAAGCAGCCATACATAACACATAGACAAATAAGCATGACTGTAGTTCAATAGTCTTATTTACAAAAATGGGTGGAGCAGGATTTGACATTTTTTTGGTGGGGGATGGAGCCTCGCTCTGTCACCCAGGCTGGAGTGCAGTGGCACGATCTCCGCTCAATGCAACCTCCACCTCCCAGGTTCAAGTGATCCTCTTGCCTCAGCCTCCAGAGTAGCTAGGATTGTAGGCTCATACAACCAGGCCCAGCTAATTTTTTTGTATTTTTTTAAGTAGAGATGGGGTTTCGCCATGTTGCCCAGGTTGGTCTTGAACTCCTGACCTCAAGTCATCCACCTGCCTCGGCCTCCCAAAGTGCTGGGATTACAGGCGTGAGTCACCGTGCCCAGCCAAAACTGAATTTCTTAAAGCCAGCCATTTGATTCCCTGGTTTAGGAAGGACCGCAGAGTAGGTTGGTATCTTAGGGATGACTTTGTAAAGTGAGCTTAGTTCTGATTCCAAACAAACCTTAATAGGACTGTGAATTTAAATGCATTGCATTTTGCTTGGTATTTTACTGGATTTGAATACAACAAGTATTTATCTCTAGGGATCTTTATTTGAATTCTGTGCAATAATGGCTGTCTTCCAGTTCCAGGCAGACAGTGAATGGTGATAAATTCTATTAACTCTCACTCACTGCTTTTCCTGCTCCTTCTCCCCTATTTCCCCTCTATATGCCTGTAACTGACTTAAGGCCATCTGTCTTAACTGTGTTGGTTTGATTTCTTGGCAGCTGGTGCCAGCTTTTTCATCAAAACCACCTAAACAACGTAGTGGTTTTTGTTCTGCAGGGAATGAGTCAGCTACACTTTTACAGGTTCTATTTGGAGTTTGGATGTCTTCGAAAAGCATTCAGACATGTAAGTTAAGAACACTTTGTACTAGGGGCCGAGTCTGTTTTCCCATTCTGAGACTAATACATGTGTCAGGGACCATGCTCCTTGGCAACCTAACTGAACAAATAGTAGGGGATGTAGAAAGCAAAAGGACCTTAGAGGCCTCATGTAGATTTGTCTCTGATTTTCTTTGGAAATCTAGGCAAACTCTTATTCCCAGGTTATAATCTGTAGCTCCTAGGTTGATATTGTTCTATTTTATTTGGGCTATGGTGTTTTCAGAAACTGTAAAATATAATACAAGCTGAGTTTTCTACCTCTCTTTAAAAAAATCGCAAGATTGGGCACCCTTAAAACAGTATATGGAACTGAATAGCAGTTGTCATCTTTAAAAAGAGGCACCTGCTGTCCATTTTCCCGTAGCCTCTTCCATTTCCTAGAGACCCATTTCATCCATTTATTCCTGAAGGCATTTGAGTTGGTGAGCCCTAATTTAACCTCCCTGGGTCACCATTTGCTTTTTTGCTTTCATTTATTGAGCACTTCCTGTGTATCAGGCTCTCTATTAACCACGGACCACCTGCTACACGTATCATCTTTAATTATCACAATAGTCTTATAAAATAGATACTTTTTAATTTCCATTTTGTACATGAGAAACTGAGTAACTTGCCCAAGTTCCAGCTAGTAAGTGGTAGGGCTGAAATTTAAGCCCAGGTGAACCTGAAGCTGAAGCTCTCAACCTTTTTGCCGTGTGATACCATCTATTCTGATGGCAATGGCGTGCTTTCCAATGAAATAATAGATTTGGAAGAACTTTGAAAATACAAAGGGACTTTTCTTGTCTAAGTTGTATATTTCTGTAAAGTTTGTCTATTTTACAATATATAATCATAGGGATCAGTTAGTGTTGTGTGGCTTCATTTACTTAGTCACTTTTCTATATTAAGGAAACAGTTCTTATTTTAAAATGCTAACAATTACTGTCTAGAACTTTCAAAGCACTGAGGTGACAATAAAAGTCCAGGCCTTTCACAGTATTTTAGCTGTTTTCAACCATTTTTGTAAAACCTGTTAATATATTTTCAGAAATTCCGCTTGCCTCCACCATCATCTGATTTTCTAGCTGATGTTGTTGGGCTACAAACTGAACAAAGAGCTGGAGATCTGCCCAAGACAATGGAAGGTATAGCTATGATGCTGGTTTGATGCTTTGCTCACTCTAAAAGATACGGATATGATTGTAAGTAGGTTTAGCACAACAAAACTCAATTCTAACTAGCTTAAGCACAAAAACAATTTTTTTTTTTTGAAACGGGGGGTCTCACTCTTGTCACCCAGGTGTGAGTGCAGTGGCATGATCACACGGCTCGCTGCAGCCTTGACCTCCCAGACTCAAGCAGTCCTTCCACCTCAGCCTCCTGAGTAGCTGGGGAACTACCAGCACAGGCCACATCCCCAGCTAATTGTGTTTGTTTGTTTGTTTGTTTTGAGAAACGGGGCTCCACTGTGCTGCCCAGGCTGGTCTCAAACTCCTGAGCTCAAGTGATCTTCCCACCTTGGCTTCCCAAAGTGTGGGGATTATAGGCATGAGCCACCATACCTGGGCCACAAAAACAGTTTTTTTAAGGAAAAATGGGCAGGTACCCAGGGAAGTTAGATAGCAGGAACCACAGCCAGGGTTCATGCCTCAGAAACAATCTGGTTAGATAGCTAAGGATACCTGGGTATCACTGACATTGGACTCTTATGAATTACTGTGAATAATTTCTAAACTGTCACTGGGTCTTTGTACCCACCAGTGTACAGGTGGGAAGGAAGATCTTGCCTTTGACTAATATAAGGGATACCTGCTGATACTACTCACAGTGAAGAATAGGCAGGAGGTTTAGATACTAGCCAGCTGAAAGATTCATGATAGCAGTGTGTTTTTCAAACTGTGGGTTGTGTCCTATTAGTAAGTTATAAGTAATCTTTTTGGTTTTGCAGGGAGGTGAGTGATAGAGTAGTATAGGACTTATCAGAGTTAGTTGCATATAGTAAGGTTAGGTATTGTTCAATGATACTCTATTTTGTGTTCAGAAATAATTAATTGAATAATTGCACTGAGGGAACATGAAAAAGTAGTGAGGAGTAACTTGATTTCTTATCTCCTCTAGAAATGTGCTTGCATTATCCTCTGTCCTAATCCCCACTTCTAATTTTCTATCTTTCTGTTATTCTCTTCTTCTCATGGATGCCCATTTTTGATCTGCAGTTGTATTTGATTTGATTTGCACTGTATTTTAAACATCTGTGATTAAATCACAGAGTAATCATTATGAGATTCTAGGTTCAAGTAAAAGCATCACGTTGCAAAAGAAAAGATGTAATCAGGAAAAAGAAATTTGACATGTTTGAAGAGTACAGCTTGTTGGACGTGCTGAGAAGAATAGGAGGAGGTGGTGATGAGAGACAAAGCTGGAAAGGCAGATTAAAGCCATATCCTGCAGGCTTTGTTTTTATTTTATGTTTTATTTTTATATTCTGTACCAGCCACGGAGAGACAACCTACAGGCTTTGAATGTCATGCCAAAAGAATTTGGATTTTATTCTGTAGGCCTTGAGGAGCCAGAGAGGTTAGGGCAACTTCTCCATCCTCCTAAGTATTTCACTTCATTTTCCAGTGCTAAATATCAGAGTCCCCAAGGCATAGTCCCTCGCACTCTGATCTTCGTTAATCAGTCTTTCCTTCGGAGCATTCATCTGTTCTTGCCAAGTTTACCTATTAGTTTTCTTTGAATGACTCCTGTATCTTTATCTCTAGGTCTGATGCCCCAGATTGCAGGCCTGCATTCTCAACTGCCTGCTGAATATTCCAATTGCTATTTGGATATTCTACTGTCCTCAGTCATAACATAGCTAAATGCATTTTTCTCATCCTCAAATAATGGTCTCTTCATATTCCCTCTTGGTGTCATTTTTCTCTAAGACACCAGTGTTGAATTTTACAATTTTCTTTTGGCTCCCTATCCCCAAACTGTCTGCATGCCTAATTCCCTTTGCTCCTATAAATCTCTATTCAGATGTCAATTTAACAGAGACCTTCTCAGCTCATCCTATACAAAATATATGACAGTAACCCTTTTCCTGCCCCAATATTTCCTATACTTTTCTCCTCCTTTTCTTCAAAGCCCTTATCTTACCTGATATATTACATATTTATTTGTTTATTATCCATATTTCCAACTATAAGTTAAATGTCATGAGGAATTTTGTTGGTTTTGTGCATTGGGGAATTCCTAGTGGCCAAAACAGTGCCGGGTACATAATAAAGTTATAAATATTTAAATATTTTGCTGGCTGAATAATTTTTTCACCATGTTCTACCAGTTTTTCATGTATGTTTTATATATCCCTTTTTCTCCATAGCTTCCACTATCTTAATTCAGATGCTGTAACAACTTCTTTTTGAAACAGAGTCTCGCTCTGTCGCTGAGGCTGGAGTGCAGTGGGATGATCCCAGTTCACTGCAACCTCTGCCACCCAGGTTCAAGCGATTTTTGTGCCTCTCAGCCTCCTGAGTAGCTGGGACTACAGGCGTGCACCACCATACCAGCTAATTTTTGTATTTTTAGTAGCGACAGAGTTTCACCATGTTTGGCCAGGCTGGTATTGAACGCTTGGCCTCAAGTGATCCACCTGCCTCAGCCTCTTAAAATGCTGAAAGTACAGGCATGAGCCACTGCACTTGGCCTTTTTTCATCAACATTTATTTTAAGTTCCTGGGTACATGTGCAGGATGTGTAGGTTTGTTACATAGGTAAATGTGTGCTGTAGTGGTTTACTACACAGATCAGCCAATCACCTAGGTATTAAGCTCAGCCTCCATTAACTATTCTTCCTGATGCTTTACCTCCACCAACCCCTCTGACAACCCCAAATGTGTGTTGTCATGTGTCCATGTGTTTTCATCATTCAGCTCCCTCTTATAAGTGAGAACATGGTGTTGTTTGGTTTTCTGTTTCTGCATTTGCTGAGAATAATGGCTTCCAGTTCCATCCATGTCCCTGCAAAGGACACGGTCTTGTTCCTTTTTGTGGCTGCATAGTATTCCATGGTGTATATGTACCACATTTTTTTTATCTGATCTATCATTTATGGGCATTTGGGTTGATACCATGTCTTTTCCACCTGCACATATCTTTATAATAGAATGATTTATATTCCTTTAGAATATACCCAGTAACATGATTGCTGGATCAAATGGTATTTCTGCCCCTAGCAGATGCTCATAATTTTTTGGCCAGAATTACTGTAAAGCCCTTTCTAGCCTCTTTCTACTTCGCTTTCTTTCTTTCTTCATTTCTTTCCTTTCCTTTCTTTTCCTTTCCTTTCCTTCCTTTCTTTTCTTTCTTTCTTTCCTCCTTTTTTTTTTTTTTTTTTTAAATTTAGCTGGGCGCAGTGGCTCACACCTATAATCCCAGCACTTTGGGAGGCTGAGGCAGGTGGATCACCTGAGGTCAGGAGTTGGAGACCAGCCTGACCAACATGGAGAAATCCCATCTCTACTAAAAATACAAAATTAGCCGGGCGTGGTGGTGCATGCCTGTAATCCCAGCTACTCAGGAGGCTGAGGCAGGAGAATCATCTGAACCCGGGAGGCAGAGGTTACAGTGAGCCGAGATCACGCCATTGCACTCCAGCCTGGGCAACAAGAGCGAAACTCCGTCTCCAAAAAAAAAAAAAAAAAATTTAGAGTCAGGATCTCCCTCTGTTGCCCAGGCTAAAGTGCAGTGGCACAATCTAAGCTCACTGCAGTCTCAAACTCCTACATTCAAGCGATCCTCCTGCCTCAGCCTCCTGAGTAGCTAAGACTTGCAGTTATGCACTACCATGCCTGGCTAATTTTTGTTTTTGTAGAGACTGGGTCTTGCTCCGTTGCCTAGGGTGGTCTCAAACTCCTGGACTCAAGCAATCCTCTTGCCTTGGCCTCCCAAATTGCTGGGATTACAGGCATGCCATGCACCCAGCCTCTACTCCATTTTTTACAAATCTTTGAGGTTGATGTTTCTTAAAACACTGCTTTAATTACATCACTTCCGTTCTCAGGATCTTTTTGTGGCTCCCCATTACGTATTGAATGGTGGACGAAAGTTAATTATGCTCCTGTCTCAACTTTGTTTCCTATGCTCATCTCTTGCACAGACCTTTCTTTCTTCATTACTGGTCTACTGACAAACCAAGTTTACTCTACATTTCTGTCTTGCCTGGAATGCCCTCTTCTACTTATGATACTTTGGCTATTTTCTTTACAAGGATCAGCTACTCACTTAGGTCATCTTGAGCAAATATTGTTTGAAGAAGGATGTATGTGGGTAGAAAGCCAGCAGGAACCTAAGTGCCCCTAGTAAAAAGATTTTCTCCAACCCTTTCATAGCATCTACTTATCTGTGTATTTTCTTTTCTCTTCTGACTAGTCAGTTCTCTCTCTTTATATATATATATATTTTTTTTTTTTTTGAGACAGAGCCTCGCTCTGTTGCCCAGGCAGGAGTGCAGTGGCACAATCTCTGCTCACTGCAACCTCTGCCTCCCGAGTTCAAGCAATTCTTGTGCCTCAGCCTCCTGAATAGGTGGAATTACAGGTGCATGCCACTACACCTGGCTAATTTTTGTGTTTTTAGTAGAGATGGGGTTTCACCATGTTGGCCAGGCTGGTCTTGAACTCCTGACCTCAAGGGTTCCACCTACCTCAGCCTCCCAAAGTGCTGGAATTACAGGTGTGAGCCACTGTACCTAGCCCAGTTCTTTATATTTTTTAGTGAAAATCCTTAAAGCAGGCAGTCTGATGAACTTAACTACTTAAGATTTTCCCTCTGAGAGCATGTCTTGATAAGGAATATCAAGTCATTGGTCAATCTATAGATGATCTCTCTTGAGCCAGGTCATACCCTTAATCCAATCAGTAATGGTCCCTGGTTAAAGAACAAGCTTTTGCTGCTTAAATAGGTGGCTGAGGGTGGAGTATATTTAGCTAGAATGAACCATAAGGGAGAGACAAGCACTGTAAAGAACAGGTTGAATATACCAACTATCTGAATTCTGTCTTTTTTTTAAGACTCAATCTTTTCCTTTCTTGATCTCTGACACTCTATTGTGAAGTATATTCCTCCTCCTATCTCTTTATTGTTTTAGCTCATTTGGGACTTCATTTTCTCTGTGTTTTTTTGTTTGTTTGTTTTGAGACGGAGTCTTGCTCTGCTGCCCAGGCTGGAGTGCAGTGGCGCGATCTCGGCTCACTGCAAGCTCTGCCTCTCGGGTTCACGCCATTCTGCCACCTCAGCCTCCCAAGTAGCTGGGACTACAGGCACCCACCACCACACCCGGCTAATTTTGTTTTTGTATTTTTAGTAGAGACAGGGTTTCACCATGATAGCCAGGATGGATGGTCTCGATCTCCTGACCTCGTGATCTGCCTGCCTCGGCCTCCCAAAGTGCTGGGATTACAGGCGTGAGCCACTGCACCCTGCCTTTCTCTGTTCTTATAATTGTAATAGATTGCAAGCCCCTAAATGGTTGGGGCTGAGTTTTATACATCTTTTGATCTTCCTTGTGCTTAGCCTATACAACCTTAGGAGACATTTCTTCTAGGGTTCTTAAACACACATTCTAATATACGTTCAATTGTTTTTCTTTCAGAGCCTTTACCTTCTAATGCAAAAGCCGCCATCAACCTTCAGGATGATCCCATCATTCAAAAGTATGGCTCTAAGAAAGTGGGCTTGACCAGATGCCTTCTGACAAAGGAGGAAATGAGAACGTTTCACTTTCCATTACAAGGTTGGCTTAGGCTTACTCTGATATTGCTAACAATGTAAGAATATCTAACAGCTTATTTAAATACTACTGTTTGAGATTCATTTATCTGGCTGTTTTCTGAGTGGCTTATTCTTATTTCATCTTCTATTAATGAGGAAATATCTTCAGCACAGTGGTATCTCAAAGTGTGTGATGTATACCGTGATTGGCAAAGTGATGATTTTAGGTAGTACATGAATGTGACATTAAATAGCATTGAAATAATATTTAATAAGAAAGTTATTCCCTTTCCTTTTCATTCAGTTTTCTTTCATTTCTTCTTAATATATTAAAAACAGTCAGTATGTCTTTAACATTTTAACACTTTTCCAATACTTCTAATTCTCCTCCCACGCTGCCCCCGTATTTCTTTAACAAATAGAGCAGGTCTAGGCTCGGAGCCTTGGTCAATTATATAGCAAGAATTTAATAAAAGTACTTTGATTTCATTTTATTTTCTTTGTTACCTCCTAATTATAGCAATGATAATTAAATTTCCTTTTTTTAAAACAGACATAATTTAACATACCACACAATTCACCCACTTAAAGTTACAATTAAGTATTTTTTACTATGTTCACAGAGTTGTACAGCCATCACCACAATTTTAGAACACTTCTATCATCCCAAAAGAAACCCTGTATTATAATTTCCCTCCAACTCCCTGAGCCTTTGACAACCGTTAATCTAGTTTCTATATATAGATTTACCCATTCTGGGTATTTCCTGTAAGTGGATGTGCAATATGTGGGCTTTGTGACTGGCTTCTTTAACTTAGCATAATGTTCTCAAGCTTCATCCATGTTGTAGCATGTATCAGTACTACATGTATTTTCACTGCTTAATGATACTGCATTGGATAGACTGTTCATCAGGTGATGGACATTTGGGTTGTTTCCACTTTTTAGTTAATAATGCTGCTATGAATATTCAGGTCCAAGTTTTTTGTGTGGGCACATGCTTTCACTTCTGTTGGGTATATACCTAGGAGTATAATTGCTGGGTCATGTGACAACTCTGTGTTTAACCTTTTGAGGAACTGTCAGGCTGTGAAAGCTGCCGTACCATTTCACTTTCCCACCAGCAGCATACGAGGTTTCCAGTTCCTGCACATTCTTGCCAACATTTACTATTATCTTGTCTGAATATATCCATCCTAGTGGGTATGAAGTGGTGTCTCATTGTGATTTTGATTTGCATGTTTCTGTTGGCTGATGATTTTGAGCAACTTTTCACATGCTTATTAGTCATTTGTATAGCTTCAGAGAACTGTCTATTCAGATCCTTTGTCCATTTTTAAATTGGGCTGTATTTTATCATGGAATTATTGGAGTTCTTATTTTCTGGATGCATAAATTTTATTTTTTTAATTTTTTAAGTTGATGTAGGCGTGTTTTATAGGTGCCAGGCACCGTACTAAGTGCCTTTTTGTACATTAACTGGCAGTCCTATGATATATGAACTAAATTTTAACTCCATTTTATACATGGCTTTTTTCTCTATTTATTTTAACATTTATAACCATCTTTTTCTTGAGGTTGCACTACTGTCACATGAGCACGTAGTAAGGGCAGTACTGCTAACACCTATAAAACACCACTGATAATATAGATAAGGTAGGCAGCAAATATAGTGTCTGTGAGATTTGAGGCTGCCTTTCTTCTCTGGGATAGACCATCTTTTGATTCTTTTCATTGCGATTAGTTGGAAATTTCACAGTACCGGGAATCAGAAATTGGTCAAAGGTTTGCATAGCCCCCTTTGTTCCGTGTCAAACAAGATTTAGATGTTACCTTTACTGCTCCAGCCTCTGCCTGAAGGTAGAAATCTTCAACAATTCAGATGTTTTTGGGTTTTTGAACTAAATACGCATGGTTATGGACTCAGGGTTCACAAATAGAGGGAGTACCTTAAATCTATAGCTGAGCCTCTGTAGGAAATATGTGATTCCAGAAAATGCAGGCAAGGCTCTGAATAGATGTTTCAGAGGAATCTCACGGGTTGAGTTGGGTGGAGGGACACATATGGTGAATGTTACTTAAACTTTCTTCCTACTATGAAATCCTTTTAGATCTCCATTATGGTGGAATCTCATTCCTATTTTCTCTTCCTGTATTTAGGAAAGAAAGATGCCACATACAGTTATTTGCATACTTTATTCATTCTTTCTTAGTGCTGACATGGAAAGCGCCTAATGACTTTGGGTTTAGCCATGATTTAGTTATCTCTTTTCTCATGAGGAGGAAAAATTGTTACTTGGTAACTGCCAGGAAGTTCAAGCCCCAGAATCTCCTCCTAACAGCAAGCCTACATTATTCTTTCAATATAAAAATGAGTAGATGGAGAAAAACTTGAGGACAGAGATTGTATCTTATTTAGTCATTGTATTTCAAGTGTCTAACATACCAACATATCTGACTAAAATATCTAGTATTTTAGTTTTACCTGCTTGAATCTAAGAGTGATGTTTACCATCTCTATTCTAAAGGCAAACATTTTCTTCCTTTTTCTCCTAGGTTTTCCTGATTGTGAAAACTTTTTACTTACCAAATGTAATGGTTCTATAGCAGACAATAGTCCTCTCTTTGGACTTGACTGTGAAATGGCACGTACTACTTTTAATTTTTCAATTGGAGTGTTGCAAGCTGAGGTCTAGTAGAAAATGATTTCTTGAGTCTAATGCACTAATGAACGAATACATTCATTTCTAGTATTCTGTTTTAATAGCTGAAAGTAGGTCCTTTTACTCACACTTTAGAAAACTTAGATCTGTATTCCAGGATAAAGAATAAATATCACATAAGTGGCTGGGTGCAGTGGCTCACGCCTGTAATCCCAGCACTTTGGGAGGCTGAGGCGGGTGGATCATGACCATCCTGGCCAACATGGTGAAACCCCATCTCTACTAAAAATACAAAAAATTAGCTGGGCATGGCAGCATGCACTTGTAGTCCCAGGTACTCGGGAGGCTGAGGCAGGAGAATCGCTTGAACCCAGTAGGCAGAGGTTGCAGTAAGCTGAGATAGCGCCACTGCACTCCAGCCTGGCGACAGAGTGAGACTCGATCTCAAAAAAAAAAAAAATCACGTTTTCCAACTAGTTACTATGTTTAATCAGGTCTTTGCATATTACTAGAAGTTGATTCCTTATGTTTGAAGAAGTATTTTGTTGTTGCTGCCATGAGGACTTTGCCTTAATTGTTGGTTTGGCTTAGTTTTACACCTTGAAGATCAGAAATAGGATTTCCCTGCTTAAGTTCCCCTCGTGCTTTGCTTTATCTAATTGTAGTAAGCCTCTTTTCAAAGACAGTGCATCCCCTCTCAGTACTCAGGAAACAGTTTCTCAATTCTTAATAGAGTAACTAAGACCTAAAATTTGAGAATCTGACATATCAGGGTGTATATCCTGTCCTTGCCTGTTAGTGGCTATGTCACCTTAGACAAATACCCCTAACCTATCAGCCTCGGCTTCTCCCTCTGTGAAGTGGGGGTAATAATAAAGCCTACCTCAAAAGGTAATTATGAGAGTGGCATATATAAAATTCTTAGTACAGCACTAGCTGATAATAGAATGGGCTTCATAAAAATTACCTATTAGTGGTATTTAGCATAATACTGGATATAGTACACACTCCATAAATGGTAGATACAATTATTAATATTATTTGCATTCATCTTCTTTGTGCAGACTACACTGTGTTGATCCTCTTAAGTGTAACATTCAGCAGCCTGCCCAGCTTTAATTTCACTCACACTAGATCCTCTAGAAAGCAAGTTTGTGCCATTGCTGCAGGGACCCTGGTAGATTACAGTAGATGGCAGTTGACATAGTGTAAATAGTAAGAAGAAGCAATAACTTCCACAGTTCAGCAGCCTGACTACATGTTGGTCTTTCAGTGCCTCACATCCAAGGGGAGAGAGCTAACACGCATCTCACTGGTTGCTGAAGGAGGCTGCTGTGTTATGGATGAACTGGTCAAACCTGAAAACAAGATTCTGGACTACCTCACCAGGTATTTTTCACCTTGCCTGCAGCTCTTCTAAGAGCTATCGGGCTAGAATGGAATAATACTTAAGAATGGCCCACAGCTTCAGTTTAGTTAGGTTTTATCTACTTAAATATTATCAAAGGTTAGGGCATCACATAGGTATATTTTAATGCTGAAATTGCACAATGTCAGTGTATAATGCTCTTGCCCTTCTTGATCTTCAATCTTCTTGTGACCTTAAGTCAGCAGAATATTATCTTCCTTGTTCCAGAATCTCCCAATTATAATCATTATCTACAACTGCCAAACAGCTAGAGCTTTGCTTTCTGATAAGACCTCATCTGAAAATCTGCAAGTCATCATTTGGCAGTCAAGTGATGTTACAGCTTAATCTGCCTTGACCCCCAAAACACAAACAAATATTTTTCATAACAGAAATTTGAAGCTGAAAATGTTAGTCTACTTTTCCAAAGATTAGCATGTAATCTCAGAATGTACACACAGTGACTAGGCAAGAAGCCAGTGAAACATTACTGTTCCCATCCGTTGACGTGGCACCAGTAGATTCGTGATGACTTAGGGACAGAGAGGCAATGATAGTGATAAATACTGTCCTATTAGCAGACTTGACAATTAGATTCTTAGAGAACAGTCACGTGTGGCAAAGTTGTATGCACAAGCATGTTTGTCACAGTATTGCAAAAATGTGAGTATATAAATGTCTGAAAGTAGGGGATTAGTTAAAATATGCTGTATCTGTATAATGGAATACTCTGTAACCATTTAAAAGGATGTGCTAAATAGATTTATTGATGTGAAAATGTGTTTATGACATATTATAAATGATAGATTCATTGTAAAGCAGCTCATGCATTATGATTACATTTTTATAAAAATTAAATATATACCTGAATCTATATCAAAAGTATGGAACGACATTTACTAAAATGTAAAAAAGCAATCATCGCTGGGTGATAGGATTATGACTAATTTTTAATTCTTATTTGTCACTTTGGACACTAAGCATATATATATTAACTGTAATTTTAAAAAATGTTACTTTTAAAATCACTTTCCAGAGAGGAAAACTTGTTAATATCCTAGCCTGTCCATTTCTCTTTTTTTAATGAAAGCTTTTCGGGAATCACGAAGAAGATTCTTAACCCAGTGACGACCAAACTCAAAGATGTACAGAGGCAGTTAAAAGCACTGCTTCCTCCTGATGCTGTGTTAGTGGGCCACTCCTTAGATTTGGATCTCAGAGCACTGAAAGTGAGTATCTGATTTAGGACTTTGCATTTTCAGTATAAATGCCTGTTCCATTTATCTCAAATCTAAAGTCTTGGGCTCTTCTCTCCCACCCTGCTAGCCCACTTGTTTTTTCCTTTAGCATAAGACACTACTCATTTTATTCTCTTTCTTCCTCAGATGATACATCCATATGTTATTGATACATCATTGCTTTATGTCAGAGAGCAGGGCAGAAGATTTAAGCTAAAGTTCTTAGCCAAAGTTATTTTGGGGTAGGTTTGCTTATATGCTGTAATATTGTTCTGACAAACTGCATACAAGTTAGCATGTAGTATCTAATTTAATGCATATTGCAAAATTCAGGGTTTCTGCTCTCTTTGCTTATAAACATGTTTTTTTGCATTTCTTATGAAATGAAGAAATTGTAGCAATAGAGACAGGGGTTTACATTCACAGTCGAGGCTTAATGGACAGAACTGAACCATGAAGGCAGAAGAGGTAACCAAAATTTCAAAACATAACATACCTATATGCCTATACAAGATAGTATAACATACTTATACTGTCCTATTGTATTAAGACACATATGTACAAAGGTGTTCATTATAACATGGTTTAAAATAGCAAAATAGAAAACCTCAAATATTCTAGAAGTCTGGTTGAGTAAATTATGGTTATCTGTATTATTGAATATTTTGTTGTTCAGAAGAATATGATAAATCTGTTTGTGATATGGACACCTCTCTAAGACACTCCTGAGAATAAGAGATGCAGAGCAAGATCTATATATGCCTCAATATTTATATGATGTAGATTAGATTTAGTTCTATCTATAAATATATACATATATTAAGCTTTTTAAAAACACCTAAGAAAGTATTTAAGTATGTATAGACACTTATATACAAATAAAAAAGTTTCAGGAAGGCAACTTTAAACAATGGTTAGATCTGAGAAATGGGCCTGGTCCATTTCTTAGAGAAGGGCCTGGCCAGGGAGTCAGCCAGAAACTTTTTGTTGGGTAGCCTTTTGTCCAGATGCTATGCTTGCTGTGAACAAAGCCATTCCTGATTGTTTTGCACCCCCAGTTCCTCTCGCAGGGCTTGGCAATTAGCTGGAATAAAGGAACCTTGATTTTTGTGATGCAAATCTAATTATCAGAATTCTAACATTTTATATGTAATCAGAACACTTGAGATGGTTGAAAAAGCCTATCATTAAAAGTGCTTCCAGTATGTCAATTTTATATTGACTTTCCAGGAAGGATATACAGTGTCCAGACAGACTTGGTCATGATGCCACAGAAGATGCTAGAACAATCCTTGAATTGGCTGAGTATTTCCTTAAGCATGGCCCAAAAAAGGTTAGTATCTTTGCCCAGTGTGTTCACCTTTTCTGATCTAGTGGGACTAGATCAGATTATCACAGACTACCAACTCCTATTATCTATTTTTATGAAAATGGCAGTGTGGGCCAGGTGCAGTGGCTCATGCCTATAATCCCAGCACTTTGGGAGGCCAGGGTGGGCAGATCACCAGGTCAGGAGTTCGAGACCAGCCTGGCCAATATGGTGAAACCCCGTCTCTACTAAAAATACAAAAATTAGCCAGGTGTGGTGGCGCGTGCCTGTAGTCCCAGCTACTCCAGAGGCTGAGACAGGAGAATCGCTTGAACCAGGGAGGCAGAGGTTGCGGGGAGGCAGAGGTTGCAGTGAGCCAAGATTGCACCACTGCACTCCAGCTTAGGTGACAGAGCAAGACTTCATCCCCAAAAAAAAAAAAAAAAAAAGAAAATGGCAGTGTGATTGAAGCCTAAAAAAAGAAAATGGCAGTGTGATTGAAGCCTAGCATGTATTTCGAATTAAGACCCATATCACTAGCATAATGTGGTTAAGTATATAGTCTCTGAAGTTGGGCTTATCTGTTTTAAAATATATGTTCTACTATGTCTAGCTGTATAATCTAGGGCAATTTCTCTGAACAACATCAGTTTTTGGATCTATAATATGGGAATACACACTTTTCTGGGATATTGTTGAGAGTAAATGAGATTGTGTATAAAATTCTTAGCACAGTGTCTTGAATATACTAAGCACTATACTGGTGGTGTAGTGATTATTGTAGTTAATACTAATAATTATAAAAAATCTGCATAGATTTTTGTTTTCTTGGAGTAGGGGGAGCATACAATTGTTTCAACAGCAGTTCAGTGGGTAAATGTTAGAACAACACATAAGGGAGACATGGAAGAGGACATAGTCTCTGACAAACTTTATTATAATGCATTCTAACCTATTAGATTGTCCCATTGCATAGTACATTCCATCATGACTCCATTATGAAATAAATTGTACTCCACATAGAATAATAAGTAACAGCCAGAATAGTCTTTTGTGTCAGGTGGTAGAAAGACATTCTAACAGATCTTCTTTGAGCATATAGATAATAATAGCCACCACTCACTGAGGTCTTAAGTGTACTGTTCTAAAATGCTGTATATACATTATCTTATTTAATCCTCACAACAGCCCTGTGAGTTAGCTATTATCATTCCAATTTTATACATGAGCCTTTCGAGGTTACCAAAGGTTAGATAACTTATCTGAGGTCCCACAGTCAGTCAGAGGTGGAACCAGAATTGAAACCCAGGTCTGTCACATTCTGTCTTTTCTGTATACCAGGGATTAGCAAACTTTTTCTGTAAAGGCCAACTAGTAAATATTGTAGGCTTTGCAGATCATATTGTCTTTATTGCAACTACTCAACTTGCTGTGGTACTGCAAGAGCAGCCATAGACATTATGTCAACACTGGTGGGCACAGCTGAAATAAAACTTTATTTATTTACAAAAAAATATGTATTGGTGTTTGCTAATCTCTGCTCTAAATCACTACAATAGGTTCTAAAACCCTTTTGGTCTCATGACTCTTTTTATATTGTTACCCACACAGTGGTGTGTTCAGTCACTTAGTGGGTGTTAACCCAATGACCACTACCAAGGAATATTTATTTTTATTTTTATTTTTTTTGAGACAGAGTCTCACTCTGTTTCCCAGGCTGGAGTGCAGTGGTGCGATCTCGCTTCACTGCAGCCTCTGCCTCCCCAGTTCAAGTGATTCTCCTGCCTCAGCTTCCCGAGCAGCTGGGATTACAGGTGCCTGCCACCACACCTTGCTAACTTTTTTTTTTTTTTTTGTATTTTTATTCACCATGTTGGCCAGGCTGGTCTCAAACTCCTAACCTCAGGTGATCCACCCATCTCAGCCTCCCAAAGTGCTGGGATTACAGGCATGAGTCACTGTGCCTGGCCCAAGAGGATTTAACAAGGGGATTTTATTACTTTGCAACACGTAAGAACACCAGGGATAGTTCCCAAAGCACTATCTCCCCAAATGAAGGCAAAAGCAGGGCTTTTATTTTGCTAGTCGGCTGAGTCATTGCATGTAAAGGCAGGGTTTGTTCCTTGACACATACATGTATAGAAAATGGAGAATAAGTTCCTCCCTAGGTGAGATTTTTAGTATGGTAATGCAGAGAGTTTGCCAAGTTCATCTCTAACTTCAGGCATCTCTGGTTCCAGCTTGTTTTTATCTTGCTGTAGCTGGTGGTCTTCCTGTACCCTTTTGAAACAACAAGGTGCAACAGGGGTTACACTTTTATAGTGTGCACCTGAAGACCCAGGGACTCTGGGTTACAATATCTATCAACATTTACCATATTAGAAATTAAATAAATTTTTAATATTAGTTTAAGATAAATAAAAAGCCATTATATGTTAACACAAATCACTTTTTTTTCTTTTTCTGTTTTTTGTTTTTTTTTTTGAGACGGGGTCTCACTGTGTTGCCTAAGCTGGACTGGAACTCCTGGGCTCAAGGGATCCTCCTACTTCAGCCTCCTGAGTAGCTGGAACTTAAGCATATACAGCCACTCTGTCCAGCTACAAATAACTTACTTTTATGGAAAAAAGAATTTTCCATAAAAATTAGTGGAAAGAACATCATTGTTTTAGGTATTTTTGTGAAACCTTTTAATATCTAGCTTAATAGAAAACAAGTGGCTTTTCATATCTGCTTTCACATTCAGTCTGTTATGTCACATAGTTGGAGAAGGAAGGACCTCACCCCTTGTGAGAAGATGTCTGGAAACTCCAGGATTCTCAAACCACACTTGGGGCACTTAATTATGCTTGATTTCCAGTGAAAATTGTGTCTCACTTGGATAAAAACTAACCAAATCTGAATTAAGCATGGGCTTAATTAATAATAATGCATTACTATTGGTTCATTAATTGTGACAAATGCACCATACAAATCTATTACTAATAGGTAAAAATGGAGGTATGCTATATGGGAACTCTGTACTATTTTCATAATTTTTCTGTAAATCTAAACTGATTCTAAAAAAAAGTTTATTTTTAAAAATTTGTAACTTTAAAAATTATTCTCTCTACATCACAACTCCCTGGTGGGCTCCCACTTTACGGAAGGAGAAGAAATAACTAGAATAGACTTCTCATGATTTTGTATTAAACTAATAAATAGTCTTTTAAAAAAATTTTCCTGTAAAAGCCATTCTTTTATCATTTCCAAAATTGCATGTTTGCAGAGAAGTAAATTTTAAGTGACTGACTGTTGGATGAGTGATGAGCCAAAATTGACATCCTTTTTCAATCAGCCCTACTTGGCCCTTCCCCATATTCATGTAACAATGTTAGTAGCTGATAACAGATTGCCGGTCTTGGCTAAGCAACCATAAACCATCTGGTAACTATTGAAGCCATCCCAGGGCTGTGGCAATGGCAAAGCCACTGCCTAAGAGAACAGAGAACATTATTCAAGTGGATTTTTTGCTTTTTGTTGTTGTTGCTTTTTGTTTTGTATTTATTTGAGCATCAAATGCTCTGCAAGCAATTATATTTTTACCACTTTGTTTTCTTCAAGATTGCAGAACTAAATCTAGAAGCACTAGCTAATCACCAAGAAATACAAGCAGCAGGCCAAGAGCCTAAAAACACAGCAGAAGTACTTCAGCACCCAAACACAAGGTAATATTTTCAGTTTGAAACAAGAGCAAAGACAAATGGAGTATCTAGTTTCTTATTTAACAACACCTGAGAATGTTTTTATCCTCTTTTGAGTCTATTAAAAACTATTTACCAAAAAATAACATCTATCACAAAAACCACGGAAAAAATACCACCTTCTAGCCTTAATATATAGTATTTAATTTCTAATTTTCTGAATCTACTGGCTGGTCTAAAATGATATCCTTGATCAAAAAAAAAAAAAGAAAAAAGAATTGGAATACGTTGAACCTAGGTAGCACTGGGAAAGATGATAGACTAGTTGGTATTTTGGCTAGAAGAGTCAATCTGTAGCCTTGTTGTATTGCCCAGACTATGAAAGACACACACAGACTCAAAAGGGCTTTGTCTCCAGACTATAGCAAATGTATCAGATCTTTAGAATTTTGCCTAATCTTTTGATAGAGAGCTTTGGGTATATTTCTTGTTTATCCTTCCTCTCTCTATTGAAGCAACACTGTCCAAAACAATTTTCTGTGATGACGGAAGTGCTCTACATCTGTGCTATCTCGTTTGGTAGCTGCTAGTCACATTTGACTAGTGCAGTTGAGGAACTGAATTTTTAATTTTATTTAATTTTAATTTTAATAGCTATATATTGCTAGTGGCTACCATATTGTATAATGCATGTATAGAGAAATAACTGTCAGGTTCTGGAAAACTGTTGTTCTTACCTTAACTCTTCTACTTCTTTATAGTGTTTTAGAATGCTTGGATTCAGTGGGTCAGAAGCTTCTTTTTTTGACCCGGGAGACAGATGCTGGTGAACTTCCATCTTCCAGAAATTGTCAAACTATTAAGTGTCTTTCAAATAAAGAGGTGAGTGGCCTGCTGAACCTTTGCAGGTTATATTCAAAGCAGAGGGGAATGTAGCCCTTTGCACCCATGCCAGTGTCAAGCTTTTTTTCATCAGCAACCCTGGCTACAGTTAGCAAGCCTGGCTTGTGTCTCACATCTTGTATGGAGTACCTAAGTCCTCATAGGGGCAGAACTGTCAGCTGCCAATGCCTGCTTCCAGAGCCCAGCAGGCCTCTGGCTTTGGCGTTGCATACATCTTTGAGTTTCTGTTGTGTTTCTGGTTCATGGAAACGTTTATCTTGGTTTTGAGCCTGGCTATATCCTTTCGATTTTTTTCTTTTTATATTTTATGTATCATTGCTGTATGTTAAGTCAGAGAGGCTACATCAAACATGAGCTTATTATGTTATCATATTCAGAAGATCTGTGTTTGTTTTTTTTTTAACATTTTGTTTGGAAATAATTTCAACCTTACAGAAAGCGTGCATGAATGGTAGAACACCTGTATACTTTCTGTCTAGATTCACCTTTTTTAGCACTCTGCCCCAGTTGCTTTATTATTTTATATGTACCCTCATGCTTATGCTCTCTCATGTACACACTCTCTCTTTCTTCCTCTCTGTATGGCATTTCCTGAACCATTTGAGAGTAAGCTGCATATATCATGGCCCTAAACACTTCAGAGTGTATTTCATGAGAATAAAAATATTATTTTATATAACCACATCGTAACATAGTTACCAATTTTAGTAAATCTAATATTGTCCTGGTACCTTTATCTACTTGTCATCTGTATTCTAATTTTCTTGGCTGACCAAATAATGTCTTTATAGCATGTCTTTTCCCTTTAGAACAGTAATCATTTCTAGGGTCATGTATTACAATTACTTGTCATATCTTTTTAGTCTCCTTTAAAGCTGTAACAGTTCCTCAACCTTTCTTTGTCTTTCATAACCTTAATACTTTTTGAGTAATGCATGCCCCCCTCCCTTTTTTAGCAGAGTTGCTTATTTTAGGTTTGTGTGGTGTTTGCTCATGATTAAATTCAGATTATGCATTCTTAGCCAAATTTCTTGGGGTGTTGCATCCAGAGGCAGTTATTACTCATCTGCCCCTCTTTTGTGCTGTTTATTTTGATCACCTGGTCAAGGTGTTGTCTGCTTTCTCTATTGCAGAGTTCTTGTTTTTTCTCTTAATTCTAATAAATATGTGGGGAGATATTTTAAGAACATGCCAGTATCGCTTGAGCGCAGGAGGTTGAGGCTGCAGTGAACTATGATTGTACCACTACACTCCAGCCTGGGATTACAGGTGTGAGCCACTAGGCTCAGCCAAGTGTTCCTTTTTTATGTGTCTTTTGCTTGAGCTTGTTGAGCTTTTGCAATTTGCGGGTTTATCATTTTTATCAAATTAGAAAAAATGTTGACCATTATTTCTCCCCATTATTTTTTCTTTCACCACCCTCCCCTCCTTTGGGCACTCCCACTGCATATGTATTAGGCCGTTTAAAGTTGTCCCATAGCTCACTGATGTGCTGTTCATGTTTTTTCCAGTTTTTTTTCCTGTCTGTTTTATTTTAGATTGTTTCCGTTGCTATGTCTTAGGTTTCTAATTCTGCTGCAGTATCTAATCTACTGATAATCCAATCCAGTGTACTTTCACCTCACACATTATATTTTTTACCTCTAGAAGTTAACTTTTGTTCTATTTTGTATCTTCCATGTGTCTAGTTAACATTCAGACTTTCCTCTAGCTTCTTAAATTTCAGAATATAGTTACAATAACTATTTTAACATCCTTCTCTATTAATTTGATAATCTGTGTCATTTTTAGATTAACTGAAATTGATTGGTTTTTCTCCTTATTATGGACTATATTCATTCTTCTTTGCAGCCTGGTAGTTTTTTGTATTGGATGCCAGACACAGTGAATTTTAATTTGTTGGGTGCTATATATTTTTGTATTTCTATAAATATTTGTGAGCTTTGGTCTGAGATGTGGTAAAGTTACTTGGAAACACTTTGGTCCTTTTGGATCTTCTTTCTTTCTTTCCTTCCTTCTTTTCTTATCTTTCTTTTCTTTTCTTTCTTATGTTGCCTAGGCTGGTCTCAAACTCCTGGCCTCAAGTAATCTGCCCACTTCAGCATTCCAAAGTGCTGGGATTACAGGGGTGAGCCACTATGCCTGGCCAGATCCTTTTGAATTCTTGCTTTTAAGGTTTGTTAGGTGAAACCAGAGTAAATTTTGTCCCACTACTGAAGCAAAACCATACTAAGTACTTAATCTCCATAAATTATGAGATTTTACACTCTAGCTTTTGGGAATCTAAACCATTCCTGGCCTTGTGTTAGCCCTTGCGATTGTTTCCTCTAATCCTTTTGGGCATCCTTTCCTTGACCTCGCATAGTTTACTTACATGGATACACTAATCCCTACTCAACTGAATATTTGAGGGGGATTATTTATAGATCTATCGGTTTCCTATCTTTAAGGATCACTGTCCTTCATTTTCCAATATCCCGAGAACTGCTGTTCTTAGGAATTTTTTTTTTTTTTCTTCCTGAGCACTTACATGGGCCTCAAGGGCTCTTTGGGCATTATTATTGTTATTTTAATAGACTTTTATTTTTAGAGCAGTTTTAGGTTCACAACAATATTAAATGGAAAGTCTAAGCTGGGTGCAGTAGTTTACACCTGTAATCTCAGGACGTTGGGAGGCTGAAGTAGGTGGATCTCTTGAGTCCAGGAGTTTGAGACTGACCTGGGCAACATGGCGAAACACTGTCCCTGCAAAAAATTAGCCAGGCCTCGTAGCACATGCCTGTGGTCCCAGCTGCTCAGGAGGCTGAGATGGGAGGATTGCTTGAGCCCAGGAGGTGGAGGTTGCAGTGACTGACGTATGATCGCACTACTGCACTCCAGCCTGGCAACAGAGACCCTGTCTCAAAAAAAAGAAAGTACAGAGAGTTCCCATTTACCCCCATACCCACCCACACAAACAACTTCCACCACTATCAACAACCTGTACCTGGGTAGTACATTTGTTAAAATCAATGAACCCACTATGACATATAATTACCAAAGTCCATAGTTTACGTTAGGGTTCTGTCTTGGTGTTGACAAATGTATAGTGACATATATCTACCATTATAGTATCATACAGAATAGTTTCATTGACCTAAAAATCTGTGATGAATGTGCTCTGCCTGTTGGAAACCACTGATTTTTTTTTACTGTCTCCATAATTTTGCCTGTTTTAGAAAGTCACATAGTTGGAATCATATAGTATATAGCTTTTTCAGACTGGCTTCTTTAACTTAGTATATGTATTTAAGTTTTCTCCATGTCTTTTCACTGCTTTATAGTTTTTTTTCCTTTTTAACACTGAATAACTATACATTACCTAGATTTACCACAATTTATCCATTCACCTGCTGATAGACATCTTGGCTGCTTCCAAGTTTTGGCAATTATGGACAAAGTTGCTATAAATGTCTGTGTGCAGGTTTTCATGTGTACATAAGTTTCAAACACATTTGGGCAAATACCAAAGAGTGCAATTTCTAGATTGTATAGTAAGAATATGTTTAGTCTTGTAAGAAACTGCTGAACTTCTGAAGTGTCTATGATTTTGCATTCCCACCAGCAGTGAATGAGAGTTCCTGTTGCTCCACATTCTTTTCAGCATTTGATGGTGTCAGTGTCTTGTTGGATTTTGGCTATTCTGATGGATATGTATTAGTATCTCATTGTTTTAATTTGCAGTCCCCTAATGACATGTAATGTGAAGCATCTTTTCATATGCTTATTTGCTATATGTATCTCTTCTTTGGTGAAGTGTCTGTTCAACTCTTTTGCCCATTTTTAAAATTGGATTGTTCATTTTCTTATTGGTGAGTTTTAATAGTTCTTTGTATATTTGGGTAAGAGTCCTTTAACAGATAAGTCTTTTGCAAATATTTTCTCCCAGTCTGGCTTGTCTTCTCATTCTCTTTATCGTATATTTTTTATAGTTTCTTAGGTGTTTGAGGAGAGAGGGTAACTCTACTCTTTGTTATTCAGTCTTGACTGGGGATGGAAATCCTTGTAAGTTGCATTTGAGAAACTTAATGGCAATCTAATTTTCTTGGCCTTTTAAGTTACTTTTACTGAGGATTTATTTTTCCCGTTTTGTTTAAAGTCTAATTGTTTTACTAAGCTATGTCTCAGAGTTGATCATTCCAAGTCACTTTTTATTGGTATCCAAGGCCCCTTTCAATATTTAGTTTATAGTTTCTTTTATTTCCAGAAGGTTTTCTTGGATTGTATTTTCAAGTATTTGGTTCCATTGCTTTAATTTTCTTCCTCATGGACTTCACTTATGCATATATGTTGTCCCCCGCTGGCCTATCTTTCATTCACCTACTTTCTCTCTGATCCTTTTGATTTCATTTGTATACTCCTAATTCTTTCCATGCTTTTCATTAATGCCCTTTATTAAAATTTCACTTGAATCTATTCTTTCTTGACAACTTGTAGTTGCTTTTTCATATCCTCAAATGCTTGGCTGCTAATATTCAATTCAGTTTAGACCGTAATGTTAACTGTATCCTTTAGCCCCATGGTTGATTTTTTTTTGGGGGAATAATTTTCATCAGCTGAAATGCTTCGATTCTCACTTTATGTCTTGGCTTCTGTTTTTGTTTTTGAGACAGGATCTTGCTCTATTGCCCAGGCTGGAGTGCAGTGGCGTGAGCAGAGCTCACTGCAGCCTTGACCTCCGGGCTCAAGCGATCCTCCTGCCTCAGCCACCCGAGTAGCTGGGACTACAGGCATGTGCCACCATGCCTGGCTAATTTTTAAATTTTTTATACAGATGAGGTCTCATTATGTTGCCCAGGCTCGTCTCAAAACTCCTGAGCTCAAAATATCTTCCCACCTTGGCTTCCCAAAGTGCCAGGATCACAAGCATGAGCCACCGCGCCCAGCTGTTGCTGTTTTTTTATAGTAGTTTAGATTAATATGGTCTACTATTTTCTAATTTTACTGATTTGTTTTTGAACAAGGTTTTCATTCAAGAGCATCTCTTTTATTCTGCCTTCCTCAGTGCAGTTTTTTCTTCTTTTTTTGTGCTTTTCCTCTACTTATCAAGGAATTCTCTCTCCCTTTCCTCTCCTGCCTCTCTTCTTATTGTAGTAAAAAACATAAAATTTACCATCTTAACTGTTTTTATGTACATAGTTCAGTAATGTTAGGTATATTTATATTATTGTGAAAGAGATCTTATAACTTTTTTATTTTGCAGAAGTGAAACTTGGGCTATGTTTCTTTGTATGCCTTGTGACTTATTGTTGTTGGTATTGTTGAGGCTTGGGCATTTGAATAAATACCCAGTTGTTGTCTTTACAGACTGCTTCGTGCAGGGGAAGACCTTCACCAATCAGCCTAGTTAGAGATTTCATGACCTCCCAAACCTGTTCTGGAGATTTGTCTTCTCTGGGGTTATGCATGTGCCTTTAGTTGTTCCCTGAGCCCCTTGTCCCTACTTCTTTTCAGAGCCCATAATCTCTTTCTTCCCCTGGTTTCTTACTGCAGCTCTAACATGCCATGGTGATCACATCTGTTTTTAGTGGCTTCCAAACAAGGCCTTCTTCAGTCCTGTCAGCCTTCCGAGTCACGCAAAACAGAAAATAGTCCCTCAGACAGCCCCCACAGTACCCAGAACATTGGACACATGGTCCCCTCTTTTTTTTCCATCCCAAGAGAAGATCTGTGGTGTGGAAGAAGCCATATTATGTCAGATAGGGAGAGGTGTAGATGGGACCACAAAACATCACAAATTTTCCTTTCCCATTTACTGGAAACCCTTCTTGGTTTCATGCTGGTCTAGGTGCTATATAGCTTCTCATCGAATCTCTACAGTTCTCTCAAAGGTGTTCTGGTCCGTATATTGTTGTTAACTCATTGTTTCTGTGAGAGTGAGAGGCTGAAGGGAAGCTTCCTAGTTCTGCATTTCCAGAATGATGGTGTGGTGTTGAGGGAAGGGAGGAATTTATAATATTGTTCAGAAGAGTTGGCATTCTTCACAGCAGTGTCTCCAAGGAGTACCACCTTTTCTCTATATATCTGATTCTTCTCCAGAAGCATGGCTTCTCTGAGGCTGCCAAGCCTCTTGCTTGTAGTCAAGTGCTGAGAACTGTCAAAATCATGACCCATGTTCCTTATTTGACATTTAATTGGAGTTTTTATTCTGGGGTTTTTTTATGCTTCATCTAATTCTTCCATGCCCCTTGATTTTTTTTTTTTTAACCAAATCTATTAAGCCTCCTCTCCCTTGCTTTCCCTACTGACAGGCTTGCAGCAGTTTACAATAGTGGGAGTTACACTTATTTATTTAATTACAGGTCATTTGAAAATTTTTGTAATAGCCCTTGTCTCTTAGTAATGCCGAAGGTATGGCTCATATGTATTTTATTTTTATTCTTTTTATTGATTCTGTGGTTCTTTGGGGAAGGTGTGTGGTTTCACCATTTTCCTGCAGACCTGGAAGTCAGCCCCATATTACCTTTCAGTATGTGTAAAAAGACAACTACTGTTTATATTATTGTGGCTCATATCCAGGAGCCACAATAGAGTATGAGGTTCCTACCTTATCCAGGCTGTGCTGTTCTCTACAGGTTCTTGAGCAGGCCAGAGTGGAAATCCCCCTGTTTCCCTTCAGCATTGTTCAGTTCTCTTTTAAGGCCTTTTCACCTGTCCTCACTGAGGAGATGAACAAAAGGGTAAGTGAATGGGTTCTGCTGAATGATTTATTTAGTGACTTATTATAACCTCTCATCATTAAGGAAAGTAATACATGCTTTATTTAATTTGTTGTGTTTTTCTCTAGATTTTTACTATCTGCATATTAACATTTAAAAATATTTTTATGAAAATGGGAATCAGACTATGCATACTGTTTTGCAACTTTATTTTTTCATTTAACAGTATATCATACATCTTTCTGTATCACTACATATCTTATTTCCCTTGTTTTTAATGGCTACATAGTATTCTGCTATATGATATACCTATTAACATTTGTGCTTTATACATTTTTGCTATTACAAATAATACTTCAGTGAACATCCTTGGACATTTGGCAAGTATTTATATCAAAAAAATCTTTGGTGAATAATCCCATGCATTGACTCATGATTTCAGTTCTCTTTCCATATTCATTCCCATACTATATTCTGTTGTTTTTCCTACAGATGAGGATCAAGTGGACAGAGATATCAACTGTCTATGCTGGGCCATTTAGCAAAAATTGCAATCTCAGGGCTCTGAAGAGGCTGTTTAAGAGCTTTGGCCCAGTCCAGTCAATGACTTTTGTTCTTGAAACCCGTCAGGTAAGACCGGAAAATTCAGATTTCATTTTCTAGATTAGCGTTAGACATTCAGGTGACTGCTTGGGCCATGCAGATAGCAAATATTCGTAAAGTAAGCTTGATTGCTACCAACTGGAGTGTGAGACATACACTAATGAGAGCAGTTGTTGACCCACAAGAATGTATACCCAGTATTGTGAGATCTTTTGTTGTGTGTGTTTAAAGAATTGAGAAATCTGGCTGGGCGCGGTGGCCTATACCTGTAATCCCAGCACTTTGGGAGTTTGAGGAGGGAGGATTGCTTGAGCCCAGGAGTTCAAGACCAGCCTGGGCTCAAGCAATGTGGGACCACATTGCTACAAACAATTTAAAAACATGAATTAAGAAATCTGTCAGTTTTCATATGTTGGCTCCCATTTCTCAAATACCAGGCCATACGAAAAAATATGTCTGCTGGTTGAATATAACCTGTGGTCCTTATGATTGTACCTCAGCTTTAAATGATAAAATACTCTTTCAAAAAGAGAAGTAACTTTCATATCTTAGAAAGTTACTTCTTTTTTTACATTACAGAGTAGGCTCATGGCTTGCTTGGTTAAGATACAGGAGGAAGATTATGGGAGGGCTTTTGTTGTTATTGTTATCTCTTATCTCTTAGGGTAAGTTTTTGGTATTGTAGGTTTGTATTTACATAAAAGCCCTTTAAAGAGATTAGTTTTACTTTAACAAAAAGAATACTTGCATATGGTTTTAAAAATTTATGTAGTTCAAAAGGACTTCACAAGTTATGTCTCCATCTTCACAGTCATAACAATACCATATCAATAGATAAAGTTTATATGTGAAGCAATAACATCATAAGCATATAGAGACATGGAAGAAATCATGAAAAGAAAAATGGAAACAGTGTAATGTAGGATGTTTGTAGAATGATATACAATAAAGGTAACAATGGAGGCCTCTAGGGGGAAGAATTAGGCAGCTAGCTAATGGGATTAGGGGAAGACTTCACTGTAAATATATTGTTCCTTTAGAATTTGGAACTAGGTAACTATTAAACTGGTGTATTACAATGTATGAAAGTGAAGTAAAAACACTTCTAAAGTGATCTAAGTGCAGGATCCTACATATTTTAAAATGGCTGTCTCTAAATTTTTAAATTTAATTTTTATTTTATTTTTATTTTTGAGACAGAGGCCCAGGCTGCAGTGCAGTGGTGCCATCTTGGCTCACCACAGCCGCTGCCTCCCCAGTTCAAATGATTTCTCATGCCTCAGCCTCCCAAGTAGCTGAGACAACAGGTATGCGCCCCCATGCCTGGCTAATTTTTGTATTTTTAGTAGAGACTGGGTTTCACCATATTGGCCAGGCTGGTCGCGAACTCCTGACCTCAAGTGATCCACCTCCCAAAGTGCTGGGATTACAGGCATGAGCCACTGCACCCAGCTTCCAAATCTTTTATTAATGGCTTTTCTATGACTAAAAATAAAAATACAAAGATTGTCCCTGAGAAGATGGATTGGGGGATGAGAAGTGTATAGCAAGGGACTATAACATCTTCCTAAGTCTTTCTCTTGGCCCCTTTTTTTGGTTGGGGGGATGGCGGGTAAAATACATATAAAATAAAATGTACCTTTTTAACCATTTTCAAGTGGCATTCAGTACGTTGATATTGTGCAGCTATCATCACCATCCATCTCTAGAACTTTTTCATCATCCCAAACTGAAATTTCCTATTAAGCAATAATTTCCTATTACCCCTCCCCCCAGCCCCTGGTAATCATTGTTTTACTTTCTGTCTTTATGAATTTGACTACTCTGTGTACGTACCTCACATAAGTGGAGTCATACAATATTTGTCCTTTTGTGTCTGGTTTATTTCATTTAGCATGTCTTCAAGGTTCATTCATGTTGTAGCATGTATTAGAATTTCATTTTCAAGGCAAAATAATATTCCATTTCATGTATATACCACATTTTGTTTATCCATTTGTTGATGGACATTTGGGTTGTTTCTTGTTTCTACCCTTTGTTTTGTTTGGTTTTTTTTTTTTGAGATAGGGTCTTGCTCACCCAGGCTGGAGTTCAGTGGCGTGATCACAGCTAACTACAGCCTCAACCTCCTGGGCTCGAGCAATCCTCCCACCTCAGCCTCCTGCTGGGACCACAGGCATGCATGCCTGGCTAATTTTTTGTAAGACAGGGTCTCTCTATGTTGCCCAGGCTGATCTTGAACTCCTGGACTCAAGAGATCCACCCACCTTGGCCTCCCAAAGTTCTTGGATTACAGGCGTGAGCCACTGTGCCTGACCCTGGGTTGTTTCTACCTTTGACTATCATGAATAATGCTGCTATGAACATGGTTGTACACATATCTGTTCAAGTCCCTGCTTTCAGTTCTTCTGGGCGTATACCCAGAAGTGGAATTGATGGATCAAATAGTAATTCTATGTTTAATTTTTTGAGGAACCATTATACTGTTTTCCACAGTGGCTATACCATTTTACATTCCTACCAGCAAAGAACAAAGGTTCCAACTTATCTACATCTTCACTGACACTTGTTTTCTATTTTATTTAATAGTAGCCATCCTAATGGATGTGAAATGGTATCTCATTTGGGTTTGATTTGCGTTTCCCTAATGATTAGTGATGTTGAGTGTCGCAGGCAATTTGTACATCTTTTACAGCAAAGTCTATTCACTTGTTTGCCCTTTTTTTTCTTATTTATTTTTTTCAGTTCCAGCTACTCTGCAGTGTTTGCCCATTTTTAAATCAGGTTGTTTGGCTTTTTTATTGTTGAATTGTAGGATTTCTCTGTACATTCTGGATATTAATCTTTTATTAGCTATGTGATTGCAACTATTTCTCCATTCTGTGGGTTGCTTTTTGACACTGCTGTTAGTGTCCTTTGATATACAAAAGGTTTTAATTTTTATGAAGTCTAATTTGTCTATTTTTAATTTTGTTGCCTGCCTTTGATGTCATATTCAAGAAACCATTGCCAAATCCAGTGTCATGAAACTTTTCTATGGGAAGGCTTTTATCTCCATATTGATGCTATGGCTCAGATAATCACAAAGATTTAGTTACTCCGAGTTAACAAACAGAAAAGCAGACCATTTGAAGATGTACCCTATCCAGTGGAAGAACTTATCCTTCCCAAGCTTATAAAGTTAAGCCAAAAGACAAATGGGAATCTCTGCCCGTGACTTGCAGTGATGACTTTAGTGATGCATAATAAATATTATGAAAAGCCTGTTGGGTAGTTCCATTTTAAATGACAAAGTTATTTGTTGTCTGAAAGCTAGTTTCTGAACGTTGATGATCCCATTTAAAGTTGACAGTTTACAATCAATACTTGTGTAGCCCAGCACAGTAAAGGCATCCATTCTGGTGGCTTTGGCCACTGTAGTTTGAATCCTTTCCCCAACCCCTTCTTTAGCCGTTTGAGCTGGAAAGCAATGATGAGGAAATCTTGGTCTTTCTGCAGCCTCATCTCTGTATACAGTATGAAGTCCTAGAAGCTGCCCAGCTGGCCATAGAGTCCTTGGATGGTATTCTGGTAGATGGTATCTGCATCAAGGTAGGGTGACAAGAGAAAGCCCCCTTTGCTCGGGTCTGGCCTACCACAGCCTGTATTTATAGTGCCCCAGGACATATAGGAAACACCCTCAAGAGGCCCACGCACAAGACTTTGTTATGGAAAGTCTTCAGCCAAGTCTAACATTCTCCTACTGGCAGTGACTGAAGACATAACGGCATTCATTTGTGTCAAAAATCATCCTGGGCTAGATTTGGGTCTTCCTTGCATTCTTTATTACTACTTAAGTCCCCTGTGGTTTATTCTGGTTGGTTCTTTGTGGTTACCCTTTTCTTCACCTTTCAGGGAGATCAAATGGTGGTATTTTGAAGTTTCTTGTGCACATAAACAGAATTTCATTAAGGGTGGGAGGCAGGAAACTGAAGAGAATATGTTTACATGAAAATATGTATTTATCAATTAAGTCTCTAACATAATTCTGTGAGGCCATTATCTTTAGTTTCCTTTTACAGAAAAGAAAAGAAATGGAAAATTTTAGGAAACTGAAAAATGAAGTTATTAGTAATGGCAACAACTTGCTAGTATCCAACAGGCCTGAGGATTAAATTGATTTTCTACCACTAACACCAACTTTCCTTGGTTAGGTGCAGAGGCCTGTGACAGAGCTCACGCTTGATTGTGACACCCTCGTGAATGAGCTGGAAGGAGATTCTGAAAACCAAGGCTCTATATATCTGTCTGGAGTGAGTGAAACCTTCAAAGAACAGCTATTGCAGGAGCCCCGCCTCTTTCTTGGCCTGGAAGCTGTGATCTTGCCTAAAGATCTTAAAAGTGGAAAGCAGAAAAAATACTGTTTCCTGAGTAAGTCTATGCTACTGAATGTAGCTTTGGGGAAGGAAACTGGGGATGGTGATAACATGAGGTCAGAGAAAGGAAGATTCACCTCCTGGGCTGGACCAGGGCAGCAGTTCCTGATTCTGTCCTTCTCCTTTGACCCTGGCCAGGCAGCTTGGATGGTGATCAACTTTCTTGGCCCTTAATAACATAAGGTGGGGGTTCTTGCTTTCAGAATTCAAAAGTTTTGGCAGTGCCCAGCAGGCCCTCAACATTCTCACAGGCAAGGACTGGAAGCTGAAAGGCAGGCATGCCCTAACCCCCAGGCACCTCCATGCCTGGCTCAGAGGCTTACCACCTGAATCAACAAGGCTCCCAGGGCTTCGTGTTGTACCTCCCCCCTTTGAACAGGAGGCCTTGCAGGTGAGTGAGTGAAGGCGTCTTGGAGAAGATGTCAGGAGAGTCCTGCTCAGTGACACTTAATCCTTTAATCTTTTTTTTTTTTCTACCCTGGCCCTCAGTCTTATTTCACTCTCCGGCTTCCTCCAGTCCTGGCCACATCTCCTTTTCTCCCAGATCTCTCATACTTTTGCCCCCACCATACCTGCTAAAGTTAGTTTTTTAGTCTTCCAGATCTCCAAGGGACTTTGAAGGACAAAGGCAGGAAGTCAGAGAGCTGGACAATTATTCACTGATCTAGTCTAGGGTTTCCCAAAGTGTGGTATATACACAAGATAAATTGTGGTTGTCATAGATGGTCTTTTCTTTTTTGTTTTCACTTTTATGATTATGGACTTGTCTGTCTTTTTATTATATCTAAGACATCTGAATGGACTTGTTTTGCTAATACTTGTTAAAGTATACAATAACTACATTGAGCCTATGATTTTGTGGATGGTATTAGTTAGACAAGGCTAAGGAAGAAATTAACTCACTTTATGGAAAAATGTTAGAGGGATATACAAGCAGAAGAGTGGAGGTAGAAGGTAAATGGCTGAAGCTTGGGAAACCCTGTCTTAGTCTAATCTCTCATACTTAACAGATGAAAAGTAGGGGCTAGAGTTGGTAAGTCACTTGCCCAAGGTCACAAAGAGACTTAATGGCAGAAGCCAGACTAGACCCCTCATCAGCAATGTGGCTCCCCTAGCTTGGGGTCTTGGAAGACCCATGTGGAGGAAAGGACAGTAGCTGTCCTCCCCTGAGGAAGTCCTTAGCCAACTTGGAGGCCTGGGGATGCTGGGTCAGCAGAGAACCTGCAGTGTGGGCTCCAGTGTTAGAAAAGGGATTTGTCTGGAAACTTTACTGGAATCCCATAGCCTTAGAGGCAGAGGAAGAGTGTTGCAGCCCTTCCAAAGGTAACGAGAGAGTGTTCTGGCTGAGTATCGACACATGGCTTTGATCCCAGACTCTGAAACTGGACCACCCGAAGGTAGCAGCCTGGCGCTGGAGCCGGAAGATTGGAAAGCTCTACAACAGCTTGTGCCCGGGTACTCTCTGCCTCATCCTGCTGCCAGGAACCAAGAGGTAAGGACTAGAAAGGGTATCCCTTCAGGACTCTGTCCCCTGGATTTCAGCTATTCTTAGAGAAAAAGCCTTTTGCTGATATTTAGGCACATAGTGAGGACTTACATAATCATCTCTTTAATTCTCACCGTTCTAAAAGATAGGCATTGTATTCCCATTTCACATTTATATGCTCTTGTATAACTACATTTATTGGTCCCTCAAGGAGATAATTTATCCCCAGTTAAAACCAGGGGTCTTATGTCCTTACTGCTCTCTGGAGTAAGAAGTAGCTGCTAACCCCACTTGAGTAAAAAAAGTAAAGTCTCAGAACAAGCCCTAGGCTTAGGTGTAACCGCTCTACATGTGAGGAATGTGTTCCTGCCTTCTGTACCCTTTTCCCCATTGACACCTATGTTTTAAGAGATAACAGGGCCTGGTTTGCTGATTCTAAGCCTGAGGAATACTGGAGCAGGACTTTGAGTCTAGTTCCAGCTTTATCACCTATCTCCTCTGACAAGTGGCCAAGCTACTTCCCCACTGTAGGTCTCAATGTCCTTTTAGTAACATGAGGGATTTGGAATCAATCAGTTGATTTTCAAACCCTTTTAACTGTAAACCCTTTCTTTAAAGAAAAACTGATATTAAATCTTAAAGCATAAAGATGGGCAGTTTTGGAATGAGTGAGTGGGCAGCTAAATGAATGAGTGTATATTGGGGAAGGGAGGGAAAGATGGTGGCTTTTTTGAACTGTGTGAAAACCTTGGGTTGTGTTAATTTTTAAAAGTCCCTTGAGATTCTGACATCTGGTTAGGCGCAGTGGCTCATGCCTATAATCCTAGCACTTTAGAAGGCCAAGGTGAGCGGAGCACTTGAGCTCAGGAGTTCACGACCAGACTAGGCAACATGACAAGACCCTGTCTCTACCAAAAACACACACACAAAAAAAAACAAAAAAAAAACCCAGCCAGGTTTGGTGTTGTGTGCCTGTGGTCCCAACTACTTGGGAGGCTGAGGCACGAGAATCACTTGAACCCAGGGGGCAGAGGTTGCAGTGAGCTGAGATTGCACCACTGCACTCCAGCCTGGGCTACAGAGTAAGACTCTTATCTCAAAAAAAAAAAAAAAAAAAAAAAAAAAAAAAAAAAAAAGATTCTTACATTCTAGGAGTTGACAGAGCATGAATACCTCTGGCCTTGAAGGTGGATCAGAAGAAATTCATTTCCTAGCATAAAGTTCTTATAACATGCATCTGAGGACCATTAGGGATATGGTCTACCTACTGGGCACCTTTGAAAGAACCGCTTTCTCTGAAAAGCAGAAACAAGTATTAGGTGCTTACATTGAGGGGAAAAAAAATCTTAGACCAACATACTTTAAACAGGCTTGTGGGTAAGCTAACAGGAACAGGTTAAAAAGTGACCACAAGTTGCCAGTAAAAGCTTTTTGGTTAAGATGTGGGCTCTGGGGAACAGACAGACTTGCTCCTCAGGGGCAGTGTATGGTGGTAGGTGGACTGGGTTTTCATGTTCTCACGTAGAATACTTAGATTACAGTCCACGATTGTTTAGGTAAACTAAGTCAAGAGTAGCCCAAATCATTGTTCTTCCTGGATGTTCCACAGAGGGTGAAGCCAGAGGAGGAAGTGCTGGGGTCAGGGAGCAAAAACACTTAAGCTGTGACTGAGACAAAGGTCCTAAGTTTGACAAGTCAGTAGAATTAAGCACCCCCTGGAAGCAGCAAATCCTGTGGTGAAGAAACCTGAACTACTCCTATCCTTTAAAAGTCACGTTCTGATTTCTGTAGACATATTGATCAAACTCAGCAGCAGTAGCATGCATTTCCCCAGGCTGTGGAAGCTTGCTGTGTGACTGACTTCTCTGGGCCTTGTTTGTGCAGCTGTGTCCGTGATGGCGGCAGATACTCTTGGGAAACGTTGGGGAAAAAAGGAATAGCAAAAACAATAGAAGGTTTCCTTAGGCTGGGGTCTTGATGCAGCTCTTAATCCTTACATTTTTGGTAGCTTCTTAAATTAATATTGAAAACAACAGTAATGTATTAAACCCAGGTACTGTGCTAAATGCTTCTATATGCATTTTTGGTTGAGGTTGTCAGAATCTTTACTTAACAAGTGGAGAAAAACTCTCAGATTAACCAATTTTCCTAGGGTCACACAGCTAGTAAGTGCATAGTCAGGACTTGTACCCTGATGGTGTGTCTGACTCCAGAGCAACTCTCCTGCCCTCAAAGCTCTAGTTCTCCATACACAAAAGTCTAGTGTTTGCATGTTTAAGTTCATACATCAGGTGGAGACAGATTCTGTGTTTGTCTTTGCTCATTTCTACCTGCTTTGCCTCAGAGAGCTCCTCAACGCTGACCCAGTTCCATGAATATTCATTACAAGGTGGCAGGGAACTAACAAGTATTGAAGGCTCCTAAATTCCAAGCACCACACCAGGTTTTTTACAACAAACATTGTTAAATAAGTTAATGTTTTGTAACTTTTTTAAACAGCCCCTGGCACCTAGCAGGTGCTACAAAAGTATGGAATGAACAAAGACTAAGACTCTTTAACAGCAACTTATAAGGGATCTAATGACAGATTGCTATTATTGATATCCTGGTTCTGTCACTTAACAGTTGTGTGACTTCAGCAAGTCATATAATGTCTATGAGCTTTTTTATTTTTTAAATGAGGATAACACTTGTACCTACATCAGTGAGCAGTTTTGAGGATTAAATGAGACAAGTGCTTAGAACAATTCTTGGCATGTAGTAAGTGCTCAGTGTATGTTTGCTATTGTCGATAGTCTTCACCAAATCCCTGTGAGATAGTAATTTAAATATTTCATAGTTTTATAGATATGCCTCATATCTCTTAATTGGTAAAGGCAGGATTTGAATCTAGACCTCTGAGACTCATCAGTGCTTTTTCCATTAAACCATCTTCAGCAGGCAGCTTTCCATAAACCTTCCTGCCCTTGCCCCATGGCACACACACATACTTGGAAAAATATCTCCTCTAACTAGGCATTTATAACCATTCATTCAACCTTATGGATAAAAACATACCTTTGTTTCTCATTTATTGCAGCACTCATGGTTCACTCTCTGGCCTAGGACTGATGGGAATAAAAGAGGAAGAAGAAAGCACTGGCCCAGGCCTGTGTTCATGAGTCGGCCTGCCATGTTTCCATGTGCCATTTCTTACCCCTTGTAGGCAATGGCAAAGAATGTGGTCAGGCTGTAGCCTCCCCAACCAGCAGACAGCTTTATGGAAACTTGGCATAGCAGCTAAAAGAGTTTAGTTTGTTTATATGGCATGTATAAGTTTTCAATAAATGCCTAAAGTTCAAGCATAGTATGGGGGTGTCCACAGATTGTTTCTTTGTGTCATTGAGTTTATGTGCATAGGTGTGGTACAAGGTGCTCATTCCATGTAGCACCCCTATTACGTGGTATATACTGCTAAGGAAACCAAGAGGAGTGATTACTCAGAAAACCAGCCGATTATGCAATTTGTCAAAGTTGTAATGTCTGTGAAGCAAATTTCTTTAAACTGTTTTCTTATTGACAACTCTTAAAAAATTGAAGGACAATGATAGCTGAACTGAGAAATCTGGCAAGTCCACCAGGCAGTGGAGTGGAAGATTCTTTTAGTTTTTTTAACCAGCCCTGGAAACGCCTTCCATTCCACGTTTAGGAATCCTCCTTCCCTTCAGAACATGACTGCAGTGCCACCCTTCACCAGTAGGTGCCTCCATCACACCATCTCTCTCTCTCTAGGAACTGGAAACTTGAAATTCAGTAAAAGCCGTTTTAATCAACTCTCAAACTGATAACAATCTGTGTTGGAAAGGACATGGGGCATAGGCACCCAATTCCAAAACTACTAGAAATATTAACTGCCCTCCAGAAAAGATGAATCTGGCATACAGTATGTATCATACCCAAAAACCTCGTAAATTGCTCTGTACACTGAGACCCTGCAATTCTACAGCATTATCCTAGGATACTAGGATAGCTACACAAAAACATGTAATGAAGGAGCTATCAGAGGGTTATTAAAATGGAGTTCTAGGTAGTCAGTTCTAATGTGTGTGTGTGAGACAGAGTAAATAAAATCTTCGGTGAAAGAGATCTTCAAGAAGAGGCAGTAGACCTCTGGATCCAGAATGCTTGACTTTGAATCCCAGCTTTTTAAATTATTGTGTGAACTTGAATAAATTGCTTAACATTTCTGTGCTTGGGATAATAATGGTATGTATCCCAGAGGATTACAGATTAGTGAGATTATACATTCACAGTACTGTATATTATTTGTTGTATGAAGTCTGGAGGGATACAGAATAGCATGTAGTTTGAGTACACTTTTGTAGGAGAAAATATGCAAAGCTATACATAGGCTTCTAACAAAACCTGCAAGGCTATATGCCAAAACGTTAATAGTATTTATCTATGGCTAGTGCCATTGACAAATCAGGTTTTAACAAATGCTTTTCTGTTGTAGACTCGATTTTTTTTAACATTCAACAAACATTGCTTTTATATTTGGAAAATAATTCTTACCACCTGCTGTCAGGAGAAGAAAAGAAGAGAAAGATAATTCTACTTAAAATTAACTCTTAGGGTTGGGCAGTTGGAGCAGTGTTTAATCTTATAAATGTAGCTTCATAAGATCTGGTCCTATATGAAAGTTTAAATGTAGCTTCTGTAAGATCTGGCCCTATATGGAACCAGAACTGAAGAGCTTGACTTGGGATCAGACACCGCAACTTGATTCAAGTCCCTTCATCAGGAGGAAAGTTCCCTAGGTGAATTGCCAACTTCCGCTGCAAGGCCCTGAGAACAACTTGAAACTGACAGTGTTGTTGGGTTCCTTCCTGCCCAGCTGAGCTCCAAAGCTGTGAGAGCTTAGCTGCTGTTTACCTCTTGAGGCTCAAGTCCTGAGAGATAAATTAAGTGTCTGCCTCGGATATGAAGAGGCCTGGGTTGGAGCTTCACCTCCCACACACACCTGAGTATTTTGGGGCAAGTCACTTAACCTCATTTGAGGCTATTTCCACAGCTGTATAAAATGAGGAAATAACTACTTTTGATTATTGAGACATTTGTGGAAAATGACACAGTAATGCACTATGTGTGAATTATTTTCCCTCTCTGGGCCTGTTTCCTCACCTTTAAAATAGGGGAAATTAGTACTTCATAAGGTTATGAGGATTAAACTAGGAAAAGTCAAGATTGAGTGCTGAATAAATGACATACTATTTTACTAAGGATCATCTCCCTGTACCAAGAGCACTCCACTTGCTCCCAAGAATAGCCAAGGCCATCTTTTTCTTAGGAGAAAGGGTAGGGGTGGAGGTTTCCCCAGGGATCCAACTCCAGAACTCTGCAGAGATGGGCCTGCACTACAAGGCCTCTGAGACTTCAGTCTGCACACTCTGTTCTTTAGCCTGATGCTCCACCTTTTGGAAGCCAAAGCTGCCAACTTGGCCTCTTGCAAAACACACATTCCATTCATAAGTGCGTTTGTGCATTTTTCCTCCCACACCCTTCTAGGCAGCCAGCGCAGAGCTGCCAAGGCAGCTGCTGGAGAAGCAGCTTCTTATGGGGGAAAAGCAACTCCAAGGGCTTTTACAGAACTCATGGTTTAGGCTTTGAACACATTACTCCCATTTTCTGGTCTCCTTGACCATAGGGGGGGTTGTTCATTTCTTTTTGCCCCCCTTTTTGTAAATAACCTCTTCCCTATTACAAAGGAAACCTATTAATGAAAATTTGAAAAATACAGAAAAATTTAAATCACAACTGATCCCACCATCAACGGTCAATGACTGCCAATATTTTATAATCGATCAACTTTTTCCATGATAGAAATTCTATTATTCAAAAGCAGAGTTTTAATAGCTGTGTAATATTCTAGCATTGATGTATGCCATAATTTCTAAAACAGTCCCTTTTGTTGACCTTGGAAGTTGTTCCCAAATGATGCTGCCAGTGATATCCTTGCACATACATCCTTGGGAGATATTTCTTTTAGGAAAAGTGCCTAAGTGAAATTATTGGGTTAAAGAGTACGAACACACGCTTTTAACTCCAGAAAGGATTTTACTGTTTACTAGCATAGATTTCTTTCAAATTTTTGCCATTTTAAATTTTTCATTGTATATTTAATGTCTGCTTATTTGAATACCCTTTAGATTGGCATCCTGCTTTTTTCCCAGAAGCTTTTTGGTAAATTATTTTTCCTAAGTGAGTTGTTCATATCCTTTGCCATTTTTCTATTGGGAAGCCAGATCCTTTTCCATACTGAATTTTTAAGAGCGCCTTATGGATTCACTATATATAGTGTCCATTTACAAACTATTACAAAATTTTAGTTTGCTTTTTAAGGTATATCATTTTATGTTTAGTCTTTTGTGATTTCCTCTATTTGCTTTTATGCTTAGAAAGCCCTGATTGATCTCTGGATCCAATGACAAGTTTATATATTTCTAATGATTTAATGTCTATACTTCATAGCCTTATTTTTCTTGGAATTTATCTTGGCATGTAATAACTTTCTCCCAAATATTTAGATAATTTTACCCAATTACCTAGCTTTACTTACCCAATAAAGGAGGATGCTCCTTTATCATTTAAGTCCATGTGTATACTAGGGCCAGTATTCATGTTTTCTTCTGTCTTGTCATGTAGTAGTACCACACTATTGTGTAGCTCTATGATGTACTAGCAGTTTTAGCAGCATCACCCCAGATAAACACAGGGCCCATGGAGAGTCTCCATCAGCATGGATTACAGAACACTGTAGAGTTAAGATGCTTCACTGCTGACTGCACTGGTGCTGCTACATTCCACCAGGACTTTTTCAGCACCCCTGAGTCAAGAGACGGGATAACGGTCAGAACACTGAACAGAAGAATGTTAAACTCAGGTAGGAGCCTTATGTTTTTAAGACAGGGCATCCTCAGAAGTCAACGTAAAGGAAAGGAAATGGAGAGGTTAGGCAAGCTCCCTAATCTTATCAGGCAGACTAACCCTTTTTGACCTACGTCAAAACTCAGAGCTAGAAGGATGACTTCCAGAGCCAATCCAGCCATGTGCTTCAGCAACTGATTTGAAAGGAGGGAAGAAGCCAGTGTTGCAACTCTTCCGTACTCCTCAGATCCTCAGCACTACCTTCAGTGCACCTTTCTTGCTACAAAGCATTCCACGTGCAGTTAAGCTCATCTGGTAACTAAGTGAAGTTGTTTGTCCATCATCTAATTGAAAATTAGATTTTAGCTGTATATAATCTATACAGCCTGTGACAGCACTTTGAATAGCCCAGGCTCTATACAAGCCCCCAAATCAGTATCCTTCCACTTTATTCCCCAAACCTATTTGTAAGGCTCTGGCTGGGCTCCATAACTCAGAAGTGCCAAAGCACAGAAGAAACAAGCCCAAAAGAGCCAACTGGGGAATGTTTTAGAGGCATACTTTTTAAGTGAGGAAAACATCATCCCTTAAGATTTCCTTCCAGCCCCCACCTGGTCCTGTCCTTAGTAATGAGGAAGGAAGAGAAAAAGAGTTGCAGTTCGTTGAGGAAATCTCAGAAACCTCTCCCTAATCAGAGAATGTAGACATGACTTCCAGAGCCTTTGCAACAGAAAAGAAAAAGTACACCTACTCCCACCACCATACTTACTTATTTTTATAAGATACCAACATGAGGCTGGGAATCTTTGGGGAGGCCATCAGGGCCTCCATGAAAGAAATGTGTAAGATGGCCAGTCAAGAGCTTTCCTGAATGTAAACAATAACTAGACAGAAAATACAATGGAAGGAAGCTAAGGGTCGTAAGTGGTCTAATCATCATACATCTAGAGTGTTGAGGCAGATGGGAATCTCAGGGATCACGTTAGTCTGAGCTTCTTCCCCCATCCCCAATTTGGCACAGAGGGAAATTAAGCCCCTAAGAGGGGCTGTGACTTGTGAAAGGTCATGTATGACCATGCCAACCCCCTCTCTTATTCTCTGGTTTCCCTGCATTACTCACCTAGCATTCCTTTGGAGAACCTTAAAAGAGCTTGTAATGTTTGAGCACTTATGTGTCATTGGGACTTTATCAAGACTTTTAAATCCTAGCACTCTGATGGAACCAAGAGTCTTTTAATTTTGCAGATGAGTAAAAGGAAACTTAGAGGTTCACTAACTTGCCAAAGGTCACATAGCAGTGGCATTTGACAGTTAAAGCCAGATACAGCTTGTTTCCTTTGCCTTAATGCACTGCCATACTGTTAAATCTAGGGGTCATGCATTTAACATACTGCTCAACTTCACTTTTTATTCCTCATGAGAATTCACATCAGTTGCTAAGGTAAGACTATTTAGGCAGTGGCCCTGTGAAGACTTATTTGCTCTTTGCCTCTAAGCACTGAGACCCCCAAAAGCCACCCTACTAAGCTTGGTATGTGGGAGGTCAACACCCATGTTTGGAGTCTGAGGATCCTGTACTTATCTGGATTGTTTTTCAAAGAATAAAAATTGTTACTCAATATGTTGGTAGAAGCTCCCAGTGGGTAAATTTTGCCCCAGAATAAAGTCACTGTTTTTTTTTTGTAGAAATATCAATATTCAAGTAAACAAATTTATTAAATCCAACAGCAGGTAACCTTCCAAATAAAAAACATTAAAGGAAAAAATGTAGACATCAAAGACAAAAATGTGTGTAACAAGTCAATAAAAATACTCAAGGGGCCATTTGGAGAGTGCAACAGTGCAGAAAATACAAACAAAAGTATTAACTTTTGTCAAGTTTGTACAACCTCAACAAACAGATACACTGGTCACAAACCAAGAGGGATCCACAAAGGTGGAGGGTCACATGAGCAGTGGACTCATCACCTCAGCGGCTTAAGGCAGGGTATATCTGTGGGACCAATTCATCCAAGCCCCATTTGCCTATTGCTTCACATTCCCCCTTTAAAACCTAGTCATATTCATTAGTGCAACAGGTAAGAGCAATTAAGCACAGACGGAGCTGGGGACCAGGGTCAGAGGGAAGACACTTCTCCCAGAGCAAATGTATGCATGTCAGGGGGATGAAAAACCCCAGCAGCTGCTGAATGGCTTCCTTTGGCAATATCCAAGATTTGTGTTGAAAGGAGCAGGGAGGTTGGATGGGTGGCGGAAGTAGGTATTTATGAGATAGGCTGGGTTTCCAAGAAGAGAAGAATAGGGAGGACATGATGCCCAGCACCTGAATCAGAAGCAGAACCCAATGGTTATGCAAAGCTATTTGAACTATTTTGGCTTCTGCAACCAGTGCTCAAGAATCTATTTCGTCTTTCGAAAAGGGGGAAAACCCCTGCCGATCCTCACCAACATGCAGTCCCAGTCCAGTTTAAACTGGATATGCAATTACAGCTTACCAGGGGAATAAACTCTGAGGGGGGTGGATGGTTCGGAACCTTCTTTATATGATCAGAAAACACACTGTGGAATAAGAGGAGGATCAATGTCGCATTTCCTCAATGAGTCCCAATTAACACAATTCAACAACCTTAATAGTCCTTTCAGTCGTTTAAACAAGATACTGCTGGAGTCCTCCAAGGAAGACCTGTCATTTACCAAGATGTTCAAGTCCCCCAAGGAAGACCTTTGTCAGTTACCAAGATGCTCAAGTCATAGCTAACCAAACATGAGAGACAAGAAAAACAGCAGAGCAGTCAAGTAAAACGCAACAAAAACCTAGCAGCAGCTTTCTTCTACGCCTTAACCTTATAATTGCATAGCTGAGTCTACACCTTTTGGGCTTTGCTGCACTGAAGACCTCATTTGGAATCTGGCAAACCAAACATTCTTAAATACATAGGTTGGTGTAAAAGTAATTGTGGTTTTTGCCATACTTAATGGCAATACATTAAGTATGGCAAAAACTTACTTTTGCACCAACCTAACAGATCTGTTTTGGTTTGTAAACTTTTAGACAAGTTCTTATCCCAGTAACTCCCCACCAGTGTTTAATACAATTTGGCATAGTATATAGTACATGAGGCCATCGAGTGTACTACTATGGGACTAAATTTTGGCACCAGCCCCTAGAGACCAGTACTGCTTCAAAGACTAATACTGTGTGGCTTAATCCTTTCTCCCTTTCCAAAAAGCCTAGTCTGTGCTTTCCTTGGGGAAGTTTAATATTGAAAACACTGCCTTGTACATTTTCAATTGTTATTTTCCTGGGCCCAGGGGTTTGGTTAAAATTTAGATCTTCACCCAGCTCTAGATTCATCTTCCCTTATCAGAAGGGCAGACATGGGTTCCTGGACCCAACTCACACAGGTGGGCAGCACTTCAGCTGCTGAGACAACCAGCTGAAGCATAGCAAAGCCCCTTACAGGAGGTGGGGTTAAGAACGATACATTGAGATTTGGCAAAGATGGGGGAAAGAGCAATTCAATGAAGCAGCACGTCATCTCATACCATCTTTCCAATAAATCGCTAAAGAAACATCACAAAAGCTGACAAAGCCAGTTGTCAAAACTGAGTTATTTCTTATTTCCCAACACACTTGTTTGTTGTTGCCCTCAGATGTTGCCGATTTCCAAAGTGGCGTCCACATCCTGCTCCTCTCCACATCACCCTGATGTTCTGTTGCTAAGCAAGGAGTGTACTGGCTTATCTGAGGGGCATGCATTCAGCCTCTTACACAGACTTACTGCTCACTCATTAAGTGGCAAACCTATTTCTAGGTTGAAAGGAACAAGACTTTTCATTTCCCAGAAGTATAACTTCAAACCCTACACACACCTCACCTTGGATCCCTTTGCAGAAAAACTGCATTTCTTGTGGTCATGAAAGAGTCAAGCATTGGCCCAGAGCTACTGCAGAAGCTTGAAATCTTTGCTGAGCATCAAGTACTCAAACTTGAAAGGAACGTGTAAGTCCCTCCCTGACTGCTCCCTTTTCTGGCTTCTCATTTGCAAATGGATCAATATAACCAAAAAATAACTAAATGGCTTTTTTGGTGGGGGATGAGGAGGCTAAATAGTTAATTTAAAAAACAACAAAATACATCCACTCTAGTACATCTAATGCACGGAATGTCTTCTTAAAGGGTGGGGAAGGAACCTAGTTTCTCCAGAGTACTCAGGGTCCTGGGCTGCCTGCCTCTTTTGTGCAGCTTTCTCTGATACACTCTGATCTGGGATGGAAAGGGCCTTATCTGGCCAAGAGCAGCCTGGCTTTTCCCTCAGTCAACCACTACCCAATCCAGAACCAGGGAAAATGAGTTGCAAACTGGCTTAATGAAAAAGCGGTCTTTTTAAAACCTCAGTCTGGGTACCCAGCTACAACTGATCTCACAGAACCTGCTGGGACCCCTGGAGACTTATTCAAGAGTCTTATTTAGCTAGAACAGAAGCCAGGCATCTGGCCCAAGACCCCCTTCAGCTTTCTAGCAGTACTATACCGTGGATGATCTTAAAGTTTCCCATTTGCCCCTCTGAAGGAGGAACTGTCAGGTTTAGGATTTAAAAAAAAAAACAAATTCCAAGTATGTTCCCTATGGTCAATATCAGTTTTAGAAAAATACCAACTGCCAAAACTCTTTAATAATCCTTAAGATGGGAGCCCAGAGCTGTAAGGCTGCTCACAATGGAACTCAAAACATGCAATTCCTGCCCAGGCTGAGAAACATACCTGGGACGCAGCGGGGTATTAGGTTAGGGGAGAAACCTCCAAATGTTTAACAGACAAAGTCTCATTACCTCAAGAGTATAAATATTTTTATAAGTTTTTATTTAAAAGATTCCCTTTTTAATCTGTTCCAAAGTGTTGGAAGCTGAACTATACAAGTTCCTGCCACCCATCCTTCCAGTACAGTTTTCTGAGGACATACTTTTTAAATGGAAAAATAACAGGAGGACCCTCTAACTGAAACCAGGTAGGCCCAGAGTGAGCTCCTCAGGCCCCTGTGGCAGCCTGGCCAAAGCTGGCCTTTATGGAGCCAGCGCGTGGAGAAGTCTAGGGAACCGGGGCCCTCCCTCTTGTGAGGAAAGGGCTGAGCAAACTCATGTTCTCTTTAGTGAAATGGTCCAAATTCAGATCCAAAAGCCTCCATTATGGCATTCCCTGGCACTCTTCTTATACTTTATACATTGAAGGCAGCTCCCTCTTTTATGGCCAGTATAAGCAGGCAAAGAAACAAAGGAATATAGATACATATATGTGTATATATATATTTTATATAGGTAAAATATATACATATTTTATATATGTATATATACATATTTGGGGGTAGGGAAAGGAGAGGAGGGTCATGTAAACCTAAACAGTCATCACATTACCCCAAATGAGCCTGACTTTAACAAAAAGATAATAAATAACTCCTGGGGGTTAAGTGACAACATGGGTGCAGCAAGAAGGGAAAGGGCACAAATTTAACTATTAAATACACTTTGATATTTGTTTGGCAGAGTTCAGGCCAACCCCAGGCTTCTGCCCTTGCCAGACAAGTAAGCTGATGATATTCAAAGAAAAAAATAAAAATATTAAAAAAAAAAAATTCAAGCAGAGCTCCATACCACAGTTTTCCTTCAAGTCAGTTGGCCGGCAGGCAGTTTCCCGACCACCAGGAACAGAAACTTTGGCTCCAAGGCAAATGAAACAAACAAACAAAAAAAAGTATTTCCACTTACAACATGAAAATACAGAAACTTCATCAAAGAAAGAAAACTATCAAAGAAGTCTACTTCCAGCAAAACTGAGGTAGCACTGCTTTCTCCGCATTCAATGCTTAAGTGGTTCTCAGTACAACGTGTTCTTAAAAAATGCTCACTTGACTGACAGGTGCAGCATGTTGACGGAAAAACTCAACATGAAATGCAATAGGTCAAAGAAGGAATGAGCAAGAAGTGAGGGAAATCAGGGTTCTGGATAAATTAGCTTAAAAGGGGGTTGTCACCAGACTACAAATGCTCTTGGCTGGCCTTGGCTCTCCAAGAGCTCTAAATTGCCTGGGAATTAATGCAATGTGGTTAACAGTTAACACTGCTATTCAAATCTGTGTAAATCTTTAAAAATAATTATTACAACCTAAATTCAACCATGTAAACAGCACTACACACAGTACAGACCTGCCCTGAAAAACAATATGCGAAACTGAGATCTGGCACTGTATCATTTTGTAATGTTAATTCAACCTAACAGTCCCATCCCCCCGCCCTGCTCTATGCCCTCCCCTACCAAAAAAAAAAAAAAAAAAAAAAAACCTAAATTTGTGCAAGAAATGGCAGGCTTATTCTATCTGAAGGCTTCAAAAAAAGATACACAACATGTAACCAGGTTCAAATATTCTGGGAGATTCCCCCAAAAAGGAAATAACCAAAATAACCAAAAAAATGAAGAAAGTGCCTAAAACATGATACAGCATTTTAGAGCCCTTTCAGATACAAGGCAGAGAAAGGTGTAAAGTAGAAAATATCCGGATCTTCAGTAATTTCCAAAATGGTCCAATTCCTCAGTTGGCTGCAGGGCAGCTGGCAGATCCTTGCTGCTGCTCCTGGGACAGAGCCACTAAGTCTGCTCCTCGGGACACAAGCCCTCGGGCCCTGAGCTGAGTGCACCTCTCCCTTCCCCTTCTCTTTTCCTTCGCTCCATTTCCCACTCCACAAAGGTGTCAAAGAGACTTGGCCAGGCCTCATCTTCACTGTAGTTGCTGAGGTCAGGGCCAATCACCTGAGTGAAGTTAAGGAACATGTTCCAAGTGTCCCGGGAGATGCCCTTGATCCCCGAGGGGTTCTCTGTTAGGAAGTTTAGCCATTGGTCCAACACCGGAGGATTGTTCTGGGTAAAAACTAGTTTCCACAGGGCAATGGCTATTTCCCGATGCAGTGACCGCTGCCCTTCTTCAGAGTCCAGGCCAAACTGAAATGTAAACCGGTAGAGATCCTTGAATTTATCCTCTTGTTTGGCTTCTGTTAAGAGGCTAGGGAACCGTGCACAGATTCCGTCAATGCTGTCTGCACTTATTGCTTTGCAGCCATCAAAAAACTCCTTCCTACAACAGAAAGGAAAAGGACAATTAATAATTATAAACTATACTATTTACAGGCAATATACATAGTGATTAAGAGCAAGGCTTTCAGGCCAGATGGTCTGAATTTGAATTCTAACTCCTCCAACTAATTAGTCCTATTTCCTTACTTGTCAAATGGTAAAAATACCACCTTACTTCATAGGGTTTTGGTGAGGACTAAACAAATTACTATTCTGCTTCTAACAGTGCCTGGCACACGGTTGGCAGCTGATAATGGTTCATTTATTCATTCATTCATCTTCCCAAAGCTAAACTCAAGTATCCTGCTCCCTGCCCTGTTTCCCGCTCTGCAATAGCGATTAAGCTGCGGATTCTTTCTCCTTCCAGAGGAGGAGGCTTCCTGTTTCCCTTCTGATTCTCTATGGGTTGTTTGTTTGGGGTATATTTTTAGTGATTGCCAAGGGAGACTTCTGGAGCCAAGGATTCTGAACCTGGGTAATTCTACCACCAGAGATCAAAATTCTATTATTAAAAAACAAAAATTATGTATGTATTTTTAACATCTATACAACCCTTTCAGCTTACAGCATGGTCTCGCATTGATCATCTTCTCAGGGACTGTAGTATCTGCTGAAGAGGTGAGGCCTCTGAGGTCTGGAGGGTAACCTTCCTGGGGTGGGGGGCATGCAAACTACAAATTGTATGGCTAGGCCTCACAGTCAGTTCTTATTCATAACCCCGTGCTCTACAAACCACATTCTATAGGGACATATGACCAGAACAATATGCACAGCTACTGCTTAGTAACTGAGGCCAACTGACCTTATTATACACAGGCCTGGCTGAGGGCGGGCAACATGCTAAGTACTAGAAAGGGCAAGTGGCTTCATGGAGGGAGAGAGGCATATCCCCTCCCCAGAGGCACTTACTATATTGGTACTCACAGTGCCTGGCACATGCTGGGCATACAATAAATATCGAGTGAGTGAACTGACAAGTAAAGGAGTAAAAGAAAAGAAAGGTCCAAGACAGCAGTGGGGCTGAGCAGCAACTTGGCCACCTGGCTCACCCTGGCTTATTTCTCATTTAAGGCAAAGATGAGCAGTGCCCAGTTACTCAGAAGCTGCCAAATAATGCTATGATAGGCCTGAAATTTGACCTATGAATTAGGCAAAGGCGTTATTCTGCAAAAAAAAAAAAAAGAAAAAGAAAAAAAAAAAACCATAGCGTACACATTAGAACCAGACATGAATCTTTATCAAAATCCAAATGCCTGGGCCTTCCCTGCTGAGATTCCTATTCAGTAGGTCTGCTGCAGAGCCAGGGAGATATATTTTAAACCCTTAGAGTCCAGAGGGGCTTCTCAGCATCATAACCACAACTTGGCTCAAAACATTCAAGCTTTAGAGAACCTGATCAGAAAAATAAAAACTTACCCAAAACCCTATGAAGCCAACCCAGACCTATCCTAGCTGGGCACCACTGCCCAATGCTGTTCTCTTTCCTCCACTGCTCACCTGGCGACATAAAGTGTTTGTGACTAACCTGGTGAATTTGCACATGGTTGCAGCCTGGAACTTCCAAGCCAAGAGCAGCACTCGAAATTCTGTGGGGTCAACACACAGGTCATTGCAAAAGCGCTCCATGCCTTCCTCCAAAATTGCATCTTCCCGCTCATCCTTGTAGCGCCTGAACAGTTCTTCCAATCTTTGCAAGGAAGACTCCTCGGCATTGGACTTGGACTCCCTCCCAGCATCTCCCGAGGACGTCGGCAGCTGGCAGGCCTCAGTGGCAGCCTCGGCCTTCTTGGTCCCGTTGACGAGGATATCTCCACCTGGCTTGCCACAGGGTGGTACCTGCTCCTCACGGTGGCCTGCACCCCGCCTGCTGTGTGACTTGTTGCTGGGGTCACGGTCTCCATTTTTGCTGCCCAGGGTCGATGAGGGATTCTTACACTTGGTGACACACTGGCCCATGGTGCTGGTGGCCTGGCCTCTAGAGTGGACCCCTCTGGATTGGATGCCCTCGCTGCCGCTGGCCCATGTACCTCAACATGCCATCAGCCAGAGGAGCCAGCCAACCTGGAAGGAAATTAGAAAGCCATCACCTCTGGGTGGGGGAAATGGGGTATGGACCCTACCTTCTAGGGTGCACACTGGTTCACCGCTCTATTTCCATGAGCCAACAACGAACCATGGGAGAGACCCTGAGTTCATCATCCCCTTCACAGGCCAGCTCTGTAACTTCACCTTGGCGACGCAGTGGCTGGGGCACATATGGAGAACCAATGAGGGAAATTCCTAAAATTCTTAAGGTAACATAGATTTCAAAGAGGCCGATTCATATGTAGAATGCATCAAAGACTGACAGAAATATTCCAGAGGAAATCTGTCTTGCCAACTTGCCATCACATAAGAAAAGTTATTTGGACCTGGGTTAAGCCAGAAGGCACAAAGGAAGGGTTCATCTTCTAATTCCTAATGCCAACATTCTCAGATTTTCTTTTTCAGTAGGATGAGTAGGGAGAAGGGGTGGCCCTATTCAGAACAATAGTCTCATAATGCCCTAATGATGAGGTTGTCAAGACTACAAGCAGGGGCCTAAGCCAAGCAGCAAAATGAAATTTGCCTCTGATCTCTCCAGATTCCTTTCTGGGCCTATCCCACACAGTAGGTGAAATGCCCTTGCTTTGCCCTACTCCATCCACCTATAGAAACCATCCACCAAGCCTATACTCCAAACCAAGTTTCCCAACTGAGGAGCTTCTTCTCCCCCAGGTCCTCAGCAAGGCTGTACTTAGAATGCAAGCCAAGTCCACAATAAATGTGATTGTCCTATAGGGCCTATAGGCTGAGCCTTCCCAAGAAGCATGTCTCCACTTTAAAAGAAGGACTGGGGCCGGTTGCAGTGGCTCACATCTGTAATCCCAACATTTTGGGAGGCCAAGGTGGGTGGGCAGATAGCTTGAGTGCAGCAGTTTGTGACTAGCCTGGGAGACATAGCAAGACCCTGTCTCTACGAAAAATAGAAAAAAATTAGTTGGGTGTGGTGATGCACACCTGTACTCCCAGCTACAAGGGAGGCTCAGGTGGGAGGATCAACTGAGCCCAGGTCAAGGCTGCAGTGAGCTGGGATAGCACCACTCCACTGCAACCTGGGTGACAAAGACCCTGTGTAAAAAAATTGAAAAAATCACTGGTACAAAAACAGGCACACAGACCAATGGAACAGAATGGAGAGCCCAAAAATAAGGCCACACATCTACAACCATCTGATCTTCAACAAAGCTGACAAAAACAAGCAATGGGGAAAAGACTCCCTATTCAATAAATGGTGCTGGGATAACCGGCTAGCCATATGCAGAAGACTGAGGCTGGATCCCTTCCTTACACCATATACAAAAATCAACTCAAGATGGATTAAAGACTTAAATGTAAAACCCCAAACTATAAAAACCTTAGAAGGCAACCTAGGCAATACCATCCCGGACATAGAACCAGGCAAAGATTTCATAACAAAGACACCAAAAGCAATCAAAACAAAAGCAAAAATTGACAAGTGGGATCCATAATAATTAAACTTAAGAGCTTCTGCACAGCAAAAGAAACTATCGAGAGATAGCAAAAGAAACTATCAAGAGATTCCTACAGAATGGAAGAAGAAATATGCAAACTATGCATCTGACAAAGGTCTAATATCCAGCATCTATAAGGAACTTAAATTTACAGGAGAAAAACAAATAACCCCATTAAAAAGTGGGCAAAGTACATGAATAGACACTTCTCAACAGAAGACATACATGTGGCCAACAAGCATATGAAAAAAAGCTCAATATCACTGATCATTAGAGAAATGCAAATCAAAACCACAATGAGATACCATCTCACACCAGTCAGAATGGCTATTACTAAAAAGTCAAAAAAAAAAAAAAACAGGAGATGGTTAGGTTGTAGAGAAAAGGGAACACTTATACACGGCTGGTGGGAGTGTAAATTACTTCGACCACCGTGGAAAGCAGTATGGTGATTCCTCAAAGAGCTAAAAGCAGAACTACATTCAAACTAGCAATCCCATTACTGGGCATATACCCAGATGAATAAAAACCATTCTGCCACAAAGACACACGCATGCGAATGTTCACTGCAGCACTATTCACAATAGCAAAGACATGGAATCAACCTAAATGCCCATCAATGACAGATAGGATAAAGAAAATGTGGTCCATATACACCACGGAATGCTATGCAGCCATAAAAAAGAACGAGATCATGTCTTTTGTGGGAACACACATGGAGCTGGAGGCTATGATCCTCAGCAAACTAACGCAGGGACAGAAAACCAAATACCACATGTTCTCACTTATAAAGTGTGAGCTAAATGATGAGAACTTATGAATACAAAGAAGGAAACAACAGAAACTGGGGTCTACTTGAGGGTAGAGGGTGGAGGGTGGTAGGAGGGAGAGGAGCAGAAAAGATAATTACTGGGCTCTGGACTTAACACCTGGGTGATGAAATAATATGTACAACAAACCCCCATGACACGTTTACCTGTGTAACAAACCTTGACATGTACCCCCAAACCTAAAATAAAAGCTAAAAAAAAAAAGTTACCAAAAATAAATAAATAAAAATGCTCAGGATATTCAGAAAAAAAGAAAAAACTGAAAAAATTGGGAAAAAAATAGAAAAACAAAAGAAGGACAGATTTACCCAAATACAATCTCTAAATGGTGGATAATTGCTAGATGAAAAAGAAAAGTTTGCACTGATACATAACAAACTCGTCATGGTGGTTTATTAATTATTTATATAATTTAAAAGTGGTTTTTTAAACAAATTGCTAGACATTTCTGAGCCAGAAGCGAGGTGATTTCTCTAAGATGACTCTGGCTACCTAGGACTCTTATTCCTACCTTCAACTGGTTTGTTGGAAAATCCATGTACAATTTAGTATTTATAAAACTTTGCCAACTGCTGTAATAATGGCAGCCACTGAAATTACGTTGTTAATGAAGTGTGGACCAGGAGCCAGAAGTGTAGCAGGAAACAGACACTAAACAGAAGTCAGCGTCAGTCACCCGGGCCTCCCCAGGTCTAGGGAGCTTTCATGGACCTCTATGATCCAAACTAAAAGATCTTTGAAAACCGGCAGTGGGACAGAAGGTGTTTTTTATGAAAGGCTGGAGCTTTAAACTTTGCCTAAAATACTTGGCTTCCTCCAAATAGTGCCTGGATAAATTGGGGGTCGTCTTCAAGAGGAATTCTCTCTGAGGATAAGCTCTGAGTATACAGTAAGTTTAAAATGAAGAGCACAATCATTCCTGTAGTTATTAGAGATTAGTCATATCAAGGCCTGTCCCCTTCTCCACCCGCAAAGAGAACAATGACAAAAATACATGTCCAAACATGCCCTCAAAGACTTGTAGTTTTACTTAGGCTTCAAAAATACACTGAAGCTCTTATAAGGGCTTTTGGTATGGAAAACAACCATCCTAAGTAAGTTTTTTAAAAGACTTTTTATGCTTTAAGACTACAGCTAGTAAGCCATAAGTACAACTCATTACAATTTCAAATGGCAAGGGGTTAATTCTTGGAAGACCATGGTACAAGGGAAGCAACTGTGCGAGCTGAATTATCTCAAAACAAGGACTGTACCATGTGGAGGGCCTGGTTTCCAGATTTGTGTTTCTAAAGACTAGAATGCTGAAAGAAACAAAAGGCCCAAACTTACACAAACCCCACATGCTCACAGACTGGCAACTCTAATTCCCAGGCACGCTGACTCACCAGGGTTTGCTGCTCAGCTCCTGCTGCTGAGTGAGGCATGGGCACCCAGCGAGATAAGAGGATTTCCTGGCCTCCATCTGACCCACCTACCCCAGGCCACTCACCCCGCCCCCACTGGACAGATGCTTCATCCTAGCAGCTTTCTCCAAATCCTGGCGCCAAGGCCTTCAGGTAGGGACAGAACAGATGGGGCTCCCAAAGAGGCCCTAATCCCATTGAGCCAACCAGCCCTCCATGTAAGAGTATCTTTTGACTACCTGACACAGCAGAACCAGCTGAAACCTGAAAGCTTTTAACATGCCCAGCAGATGAAAAAAAGGAGAAGAAAATTAGTTTCAACAGATGATCAATCAGCAAATGCCAGAAGGTTGGATCGTTCTTCCACTCTGGTCTCTTTCTTTGAAATGCCCCCATTCCATTGAGTGTTGAGGCGAGTGGTGGTCTAAACCCAGAAGAAAATATCTCCAGATCTGGTGAGTATGGTCCCCCGATTACTCTGATTACTGCCCAGTGGTCTACCTTCTTCTGTGTCTACCCCCTTCTCTGGGAAAATACTTTTGCTCTCCCAGAGCTTTCCCCAGGCTCCATCACAGTGCCCAGCCCCACGGCCCAGGCTGGCAGCACTTCAAGTGTTTTAAAGTTGAAGGTCTCCCCTAGACTCACTAGCTGATGGCTAACAGCTAATAATAGCAGTCATCAATTATTGAGCACTTGATACGGTGCCAGGCACTATGCTAAGCACTTTTGGGGACATGAACTCACATATACTCATCACAGCCTCATTTAAAAACAAGGAAACTGAGGCTGAGGAAAGTAAATTACCCATGATCACACATCCGGCTCAAGATACCATGACATTTACCCCTAGGCTAGATTGCTGAGCCCACCCCCAGCAAAGCATCTAGAGAGAACACATGACGGACCGGCCCCAAGTTCAGGAGTGACGCCACAGCAACCCCAGAGCAGCAAATCTCACCATCAGCCACTGGAGAGAGAACACATGGTCTGTGCTCGGTGCTCAAGAAGGATCTCCTACTCACTGCCCTCTCCCCAGGCCAGCCCTGCTGCCATGATCCAGGCAGGCACCATGCACCCAGGCTCAGCCCCACCAGACGTGGAAACGAGAATTAGTCCAGATGCCCTAAACGTGTGACGTTTTTGTCCACCAGCACAGTTAAAAGCTCCAGCTCTGAAAAGGACGCCCAACTGCGACACTGGCTAATTGTTTGACCCTAATGGAAGCCTGAATTTCCTCAATCTGCAAAATGATATCTGCCTGATAGAGCTCTTGAAAGGATTCAGTGAGGAAATGCAGATTAAAGGTACATGGCTTCAGAGAAAACACTTGATATGACAGCTGTTACTGTATCAGTAGTAGTAGTAGCTCAGTAGTATCTGGTTAGCCTGTTGGAGGCCCCAACTTACCCCATCTGAACAATGGGCTCCAGGCCTCAGATTCCACAGGCCCAGCTGGCCAGGACTTCCTATCCCTGCACTGAGTCACTGGCCCAGGGCTTGTTCCAAAACCGATTATCTTGCCACAGCACTGATCCTACTCAAAAACACCACTACCCAGTAATGCTTGGAGGATCAGACTCTCCACAACACAGGATTTCCTTGTGATTGATCCTGAATAAAATCAAGCTGAGTATCTGCTGTGCCCAACGGACAATGAATTGCTGGTTATGCCCAGTCCCTAACCTGGAGCAGGCTTTTAGCCAGTTCCAAACTCCTTCCCCTCTCCACTTAGTCCCAACTCTGTAGATCTCTGCAAAAGAAAGGATGTCTAGCTTTCCACTCGGTTACTAATTTAATGGAACTGCCTTCCCAGTTGGTCCTCCTCCCCATCACTGCCACCTCTGAAGTGGACAGCCTCAGCACAATCTGGACATCCCAGCACCAAATTTTCAACAGCAACAGAGCATTATTAGTCCTGAATATCATTTGGTATTTGTTAATACATTAAGAAAGCTATATATAAATGTAGCTCTGTGAAGCAATTACCCCCATTTTACAGGAAACTAAACAGAGACATACTGAGGTCAAGGAGTCTATTTAGGAATGGAGGAAACAGAAGCGCAGTGATGAAGAGGATGAGCTCAGACAAACCAAGACAAACCATTGCCATTGCCATGGCAATCTCACCAAATAATGGGAACTGTCCGCATGGAACTTTAAAAGGAGGCAGTTGTACCTCAAAGCACTATTGGGTAGAATAAATAACGCAGGTAAATGCTCTGCTCAATACCTGACTCACAGAAAGCATTTGGTTGGTGTTAGCCTCTATAGTAGTTATAATTATTGTCACAACGTTGGTGACAGAATCGTCTCCCTTCTCCTAGAACAGTGCTCTTTTCAGGAGCCAGCCCGGATCTCCCATAGCGATTCAGGTCTGCTCACAGTAAGTGACCATTCTCCTGCATTAGCAAGGGACACAAATGGGTTGAATGGAGCCAGAGACAAGGAGGGATGTGGAAAAAGAAAAGGCAGAAGAAAGAAGGAAAAAAAAAAAAAACCCATGAACTGGGGAAACCAACTTCTAGGCTTTTTTTCTTTTCTACTTATAGCTTTGAGTGTTTACCTGAAAGACCAAAGACAGCAGCTCTGCTCAGCTTCTGCTGGACCAAGATCAGCCTCCAGCTTCTCTCCCTCAGTCTCAGCCCAGCTGCTCTGCCTCTCCCTCCCTCCTCTGCACATCAGCCTCCAGACTCTTTCCTCCCCTGTGCCAGCGCTGGCCGCTGTTCCTGGGGATGGGCTTGGCTGGCTGCCTGGTCCTAGGCCTGGAGCGGCCACTGCTGAGCCCAAAGGGCAATCCCAGAGGCTGCAGTCCCTGGGTTGCTCTAGCTCCAAAGAGGGATCAGGAAGTTGTTCCCATCTCCTAGGCAGATCATGAAATGACAACCAGGCAAGTCCCTGTCTTCTAGGGGCTTACTCTCAACTGTGTCTTCAGGAACAGAACCACCACAGAGGACAAACTCACACTGAGACTCTGTACAAATGCAGACAGGAGAAGGAGAGAGAAGTGTGAACTACTATTACGGAAAGAAAGGTAGAGAGGGACTGGGGACGTGAAATCAGTATCTGTGGAGCCTGGGGCTACATGCTTCATATTCATCATCACCTTCAAGCCTCCCAACAACCTCAAGAAAAGAGTTGTTGCAGCTTTCATAGATTAGGAAACAGGTCTCTTAACTACTAAGCAGTAAGGCTGGAAAATAAAACCAGTCTGCCAGACTTTCCATGGGCAAGTTTCAGAGAGAAGGCAGGTTTAATTCTGGTCCTTAAATGTCTATAAGCATGAAATGGAAAGGAGGAGGGAGAGGGTTGATATGGTTGGCTCATGTTATTAATGTATATTAATAACAATATTGTAAAAATAATTACATATATTTATTGCCATGAATTATCACATGTAATCCACGACTCTATAAGGAGACAATATAATCTTCATTTTACAGAGGGAGGAAGTGAATAGAGCTTGAGGGAGGTAGCCTGAGGTCACACAGCCAATGGAGGAGAAGGATTCAAATCCAGGCAGTCTGACTCTAAACTCGCCACTTTCCATCACTGGTTTCACTACTGTTCTCTGCTATGATGTGTGCCAGGATATTCCCCTACCCCTAAGGAGGTCCTGGTGCCCCAAGAAGAAAATGTCCAACATCCTATCAATGCCTAAGTATATTCCTGAGGAACCAAGTCAATAGGAACAGAATACGACCCCAGGAAGCCTTTGGTTCTGGTGTGAAATCCTCCTGAGCAATGTGCACTCTCGAGCAAGCCACTTAACCTCTCTGAGTTTCTGTGACACCGACATTAAAGTGAGAGGTCTGGGTTAGTCTTTCCAAGGTCTAATATTCTGGGACTACTTCACCTTTTTTGGCATTCAGTGAGGCCAAAGTTCTAAATGTGCAACCCTCCTAAGGACAGGCACTTTGCCTCCTTGGTGAACAGATCTCACACTACTCCTTGCCCAAGACTATCAGAGTCAAAGAAAAAGCAGAAGTCCAAAAGCAGAGGGAAAGCAGGGCTACTCCAATCTGAACAACGAGGGATAGGAAACACCAGTTTTGCAGCCTTCCCTCTCCTTAATCATCTTAGTTTGATCTCTGGAGGGTCAGTAACAGGCCCAGACATGGAAAACAGACCCAAGTAAACTGCTGCAGCTCGCTGGGTCAGGAAGCCCACTCAGAGGAATGCATGTTGGCTACTACTAATGGACAGCCTGTCACCCAAGGAACAGACTTGTGAAATGAGGAGCTAAAAAACAGGAGGCAAATGCTGGCACCAAAAGTCAGTGTCAGCAAGGCACTTGAGATCTGCTCTGAGGCTTCCTTGACAGAAGGGACCAATCCATTCCACTCCTCCATTCTGTTCCCATCTAGAATCTATTCAGCAGCAAGAAACCACTGCCAGATGCTGGTGCTCCTACATATTAGCAATATAAAAAGCCCATCTTTTCAACTTTCATCTAAATAGTTTGTAGAGCTAGCTGGGTGCAGCTTTTTATTTCTTCCTACATATGCCAGATACCCAAAGGCCAGAGAACATAAGTACATGAATTCCTCAGACAGCTTTTCTACAGCTGCCAGGGGCTGAGGCGGCTGTACTGGCACAGCCATCCTCCGGAGAGTCTCAAGGCAAGACCACAGGAGCCCCTTGATCCCACCTGGCAGCAAGACTCTGAATGACCTGAGAAAAAGACGGAATATGGCTGGTGTCCATTTGTAAACTACTTCCTAGAAAGTAAATGTGCAAAAATAACAAGGAAGACTGAGGGAACACTTTAAATGCACAGTTGCTGCTGCCACTTCCAACTTAAGACTTCAAAGATCACCTTTGGAGATTAGGTCTTACCCAGAGCTACTTGGGAGGGAAAGTTGATCCCTCTGCCAAAGCAAACGAGACCCGTCTGCTTCTATTTTCCAGCTTTTAAAAGACTTTTTGTCCTAAAATGTACAGCAGCAACAAGCAACAGCAGTTCCAGTTAGGGTTGGGGAGGAACCCATGACTTTTTACATCAACCAATCTCAAAAGTGCAAAAGAAAAGAGGGAGGAAGGAAGGGAGAAAGGGGGTAGGGAGGACAGAGAAAACTTTTAAAAAAGAAAACTGGCTATATTTCTATAAAAATCATCTTAGGTCACATGACTAAGACCAGCCAGTTTAGCATAAAGTCATTTCTTTTTGAAAGTGTTCTCAATGTCCCTCACATTGCACCCTTTGAATACACTACTAAGAATATATGTCCAGTTGAGGCCTCAGGACTGAAGCCAGTGTGGGCTGGCTAGAACAAATGCCTACTCGCCAAATACAGCCAAGCCAACACACGCACATACTATAAAGTTTCCAAATACCAAATAACCATTTTTTTGGTCTCTGGGCTTCCAAACTGAGCTACATGTTTAATCCCACATAACTCAAAATAACCAAAAAAGGGCTATATCATTTCACTGACCCATACTTGAAATATTTTTTGCTGTCACTATTGATCTGGGCATTTCTAACTACCCACTTATGTGCAAGGGGGAGCATCATAAATGGGCACCAAATTTCTAGGTCATTCTTTGTTTTCACACCAGCTTTTCCAGTGACTTTCCCTGTTTAAAACCAGAAAGCCATCCTGGATTTGTACTGAACCTTACTCTAATAAAAACGGCATGCCTGCTGCACTCTTCATCTCCGTTATAAGCTTGCAGCTTGTTTTATTCCTTAGGATGGAGCCTCAGTAGAGCCCACTGAAAGTAAACCACTGATTAGCACTAATACCCTCCTTCCAGTCAGCATATGGTTATAAGCCACCCTGGAGGTTTACCTGATTGTAGCTGATTAGTCCTCAAAACACCCAATTACCACATCAACTGCTCATTTTTCAATCACCTTCTGAGAACTTGGGAGTCAGCAACTGACTGAAAATTAGTGAACTGGAGATAAGGTTAGATTTTTGCATCTAAGTAAAAGGCAAGAAAGGAAATTATGAAATGAGTCCAAAGACAACGAAGGAACACAATATACAGATGATAAATGACTGCATCCAAATGTCTTAAAGGGCACCTGGATGACCACAAATGTAGATATGTGGTTTCGGGAGCCAAAGGCCTCTAAGTAGGCCTCAGGTTCACCACGTGGTAACCAATCAACCTCTTAATGTTTGCTAATTCTTAAAAAAAAAAAAAAAAATCTAAATCCATTAAGACCACATTTATCAGCTTTTTCCCCACGATGGAGGTTGACTGCTAATGCATAGCAGACAGGAAGAGGAAGAGGGACAGAAAAGATCCATACAATAAAAGAATTCCTGCTTTCAACCACATCAGTAACCTGGTCAGAAAAGTGAGGTCACTAGGCTCTCTTTCCTGCTGGCAAATTCAAAAGTATTACATAATTATTTTGTGAAGTTTAGAAAGTACAGAGAGGCATAAAGAAAAAAAAAGCCAATCACTAATTTCACCACCTACGGTTAATATTTTGGAGTATATCCTTTCAGTCTTGCTTCACTGCGAATCACATCAAAAAGGCTAACCAGGCTAGGCGCAGTGGCTTACGCCTGCAATCCCAGCACTTTGGGAGGCCGAGGCAGGTGGATCACAAGGTCAGGAGTTCAAGACCAGCCTGGCCAACATGGTGAAACCCTGTCTCTACTAAAAATACAAAAATTAGCTGGGCATGGTGGCACATGCCTGTAATCCCAGCTACTTGGGAACCTGAGGCAGGAGAACTGCTTGAAGTGGGACCTTGGAGGCAGAGGTAGCAGTGAGGAAGACTGTGCCACTGCACTCCAGCCTGGGCTACAGAGCGAGACTCTGTCTCAAAAAAAAAAAAAAAAAAAAAAACTAACCAATCCAATGATCCAGTGATTCTGGCTCCAGGGATTTTAAGGAAGTGTTTTTAAATGATGGGGGAATGGGGAGAAAAGCAGCTTAATCCTAAAGACATCTTTCACTTATATCTAAATTTCCTCAATTTATTCTTTCAAAAGAAGATCAACTTCCTCCCACACTCCCTCCAAGGAAAAGAAGAGGACAAAGATGATGACCATCTTAAGGTCTAATGAGTAACAGTCCCCTTATCAAAGGTTTAACATCAGGGGTAGAAGGGTCTGGCCCATGGACTGAGTGATTCACATTCCCAGGGAGCAAGAGGCTCATTCAAAAGAGAAATGTGGAATGCCTGGAAATGGTCAATGGGCTGGATTTAGTGTGAAGACTAACATGGGCTGTCAAGCTGCAGACTGGGTCAAAGGACAGATTTGTAGCAGACGTGTCTGCCTTCCCAGCATCCAGGCTCTTCATCAGGTGATTACCCAATTTTCACCAGCAGATCCTTTTCCCTCGCTCTCGGCCATATGGCTGGGTGGGGTTCATAAAGAACTATGGGACTCAGCCCCACCAAGGCCTCACATGCCCCTGGCTTTAATGACTGGACCCAGGATATGCCCATGACAAGCCAGCCAGACAGAATCTCAACCCTGAAAATACAGGAGGCTGGAGATGCTACCAGAAAGAGCTACCAGAGAAAATAAGAATGCCTATTCAAGGGTCACTGTGAGGATTAAATGGTCCCTGTTTATCACATGGGGCTCAGCTCAAATGCATGTAGAACCCAAAAATGAAATCACCAAGTGGAAAGCAGTACGAAGAGACAAAGGGAAACTGAATTTTGAAGGCATTATTTACACCCTGAATCCAACTGTTCCTAGAGTCAAGATCAAAGCCTGAACTTCACAGGTGTGAGCCAACAAACTCTCCTTTGCATAAGTTAGATATCAGGTTTTCTATCACAACTGAAAGAGTCCCTACCAAGACACAGCTATGTCACTCAGATCTCTTCTATTCAGAGAGCAAAGAGAGAGAAGATCTAATAGCTAGATGTTCTGATTCATGGTTCAGAACCAACTGACTAGGCCACAATTTCTAGTCAAATATATCATAGGACCCTTAGCTGAACAACAGGACCAATGATCCCAAGTTCATGAAAGCTGTCAAATTCCATTATAACTACGTGGACCAGTAGGATGCTATTTAAAAGATGGTATGACTAACTGGCTACAAGAATCTTTCCAATTGCAATTTTTACACCGTTAGACCTCCTTCAAGTAGATATGCCACAGAATACTTCAGGAGCTTTATTCTATTGTGTACATATTTGCTGTCATCATCTTGTTCCCAAAGAGGAACCCCATCCCAGCATTCAGACACCATGTGAAAGGCTGAAAGCAAAAATCTCTCAGAAGTCTTTCTCTGTACAATAACATGATCAACCTTCCAGCTGAAACAGGTATTTGATCTAAACCATATCCCATGAAACTGAAAGCCCAAATCTAACCTGAACTTGGCTACCCTCTTGGTTTCAATTCCTATCACTGAGACAATTTCTCTTTGATTTTACGTGCCGAAGAGCCTATTAAGAAAGTGTTTAAGTTTCAAAGACTGACAGGAAATGCTCATGTTTGCACATCTTTATTTGAATACATTCTCTGCAGGTTGAAACTTGAGGCCCCAAGGTTTAGGCTTTGATTTTTTTTTTTAAGTTACTTATTTTCACAAATGCTCATGTGGCATGAGGCCCCAGAGTACATTAACATGTGCAAAGATAAGCAGGTAATTAAAAATAGAGCTCTATACCTGTTGGAAGGCACTGTGGTACTGCAAGCTTTGCAAAGTAAGACATCTGATGATTCGTTCCTGCCCACTTCCCACCCACATGACCTGCCAAAATTGCTGCCACCTAATGGCCATCACAATGCTGTCTATTAAAACCCTGCCCTAGCAGCTATGCCCTATTTTAAGAAACAACATAAAAAAATTATAAAATAAAGCAGCAGCACCATAAGTTCTTTCAGTCATCAATAAGTCTGAAGACTCAAAGACAACTATGGCCCCAGAATAAACTGCGTGCGCTCATGCACACACACACACACACACACAAATGTTGCATCCAACAATAGGGGGTCCGTGAAATTACATGCAACTTTTCTGAATTGCGTTCAGTGTCTTGACTGTTCTGCAACCAACATTCAATTCTCTCACTCAAAAACCAGTTGCACAGATATTGCAGCTCCTTCAGCTGCTCCAGTATAGTCATGTGCCTTCCAGGAGGGAAAGTACATGCATTGGATACAAAATGACTAGGTTTGTACAGCCCAGCTCTACCAACTCTCTAGCACACACTTAACCATATTCCATCTCAGTTTTCTCAGTTGAAAACGGGAACTAAAACAAATCACTGTGAACTAAATGACTAAATGCAGAAGAATAAAACTAGATCCCCTCTCTCACACTATATACAAAAATCAAATCAAAGTGGATTGAAGACTTAAATATAAGACATGAAACTATGAAACTACTAGAAGAAAACACTGGGGAAATGATCTAGGACACTGGTCTGGGCAAAGATTTTTTGTGTAAGACCTTAAAAGCACAGGCAACCAAAGCAAAAAGAGACAAATGGGGTTATATCAAGCTAAAAAGCTTCTACACAGCAAAGTAAACAATCAACAATGTGAAGAGACAATCCACAGAATGGGAAAAAAAATCTGCAAACTATCCATCTGACGAGGGATTAACAGCCAGAATATATAAGGAGCTCAAACAACTTAATAGCAAAATAATAATAATAATAATCTGATTTTTATTTTATTTATTTATTTTTTTTGAGACAGAGTCTCACTCTGTCGCCCACGCTGGAGTGCAGTGGCATGATCTCGGCTCACTGCAACCAATCACCTCCGAGGTTCAAGTGATTCTCTTGCCTTAGCCTCTCGAGTAGCTGGGATTACAGGCGCATGCCACCAGGCCCAGCTCATTTTTGTATTTTCAGTAGAGACAGTGTTTCACCATGTTGGCCAGGCTGGTCTCAAACTCCTGACCTCAGGTGATCCGCCTGCCTCAGCCTCCCAAAGTGCTGGGATTACAGGCTTGAGCCACTGTGCCCGACTCTAATCTGGTTTTTAAATGGGCAAAAGATCTGAATAGATGTTTCTCAAAAAAGGAGACATGAAAATAGCCAGCAGGTATACGAAAAAATGCTCAACATCACTAATCATCACAGAAATGTAAATAAAAGCCACAACAAAATATTATCTCACCCCAGTTAAAATGGTTATGAAAAAAAAAACAAACAGAATAATGAATGGCAAGGATGTGGAAAAATGGGAACCCTCGTATACTGTTGGTGGAAATGTTAATGAGTATAGCCACTATGGAAAACAGTATAAAGGGCCCTCAAAAAACTGAAAATAGAACTACTGTATGATCTAGCAATTGCACTACTAGGTATATGTGCAAAGGAAAGAAAATCAATATACTGGAGAGATCTGCACTCCCATGTTTATTGTAGCATTATTCACAATAGCCAAAATATGGAATCCACCTGAGTGCCCATCCATGGATGAATGGATAAAGAAAATGTGGTACATATACACAATGGAATATTATTCAGCCATAAAAAAGTATGAAACCCTGTCATAGGCAACACGGATGGAACTAGAGGTCATTACGTTAAGTGAAATAAACCAAGCACAGAAAGACAAATTGCACATGTTCTCACTCATGTGTGAGCTAAAAAAGTGGATCTCAGGAAGAGAGAGACAGTTATCTTCTCTAGGTAGTTACCAGAGGCAGGGAAGGGGAGCGGGAGGGGAGATGAAAAGAAGTGGGTTAGTGGGTACAAACAGAAGTAAGACCTAGCGTTGGAAAAATCAGTAGGGTGACTCCAGTCAACAATAATCTAATGTACATTTCAAAATAGGTGGAAGAGAATAATTTAAATGATCCCGGCATAAAGAAAAGATAAATATTTAAGGTGATATAATATCCCAATTACCCTGATTTGATTTTTACACATAATGTGAATGTATCATATTATCACATGTCTCAAAACTACATATATTATTTATCAATTAACAAAAAAATGAGACTGAGTTCTGCGATGAAAACAAAAAAGGTCACGGTGAAGAATAAATGGCTGCTTCATATGAGATGGGTCTCAGTTCACGTGCTGACATGTGTTCCATGTTCAACCAATCCAAATGCCACTTCCCTCTAATTCAGCACAACGCTGTTTTACTTCTTCACGGCACTTACAACTCTGTGAAATTCTAATTTGCTGACTTATTTATTGCCTGCTCCCTCTAATAGCAGGCATTTTACCTGCCTTATTCGCCACTTTACCCTGTGCACCTAGGCTATGTGGCACATGGCACATTGATAAGTATCTGTAGAAGGAATAATAGTCACTGATACTGAGCACATGCTCTGTACAAGGCTTTATTGCTTTAAATATATTAACTCGTGATTGAATAAATGCTGAATCTGAGATGTTTAGCGCTTTCTCACACACAATTAGTACTCAATAAATGGTAGCTATTTATACCAATTCAAATTATAGGATGATGTCAACAAACACTCAACAGGAAAGAGTAAAGGGAGTTGAGTCCTAAGAATGCAGAACTCAATTCAGTTCTCAAGAGCTGATTTTTTCTTTTTAGAGACAGGATCTGGCTCTGTTGCCAGCCCAGAGTGCGGTGGTGCAATCATAACTCACTGTTAACTTCAAACTTCTGGGCTTAAACGATCCTCCCACCTTAGCCTCCCAAAGCAGCTAAGACTACAGGCACATGGTGCCACACCCAGCTACTTTTTTCATTTTTATTTTTGTACAGACAGGGTCTTGCTATGTTGCCCAGGCTGGTCTCGAACTCCTGGGCTCAAGCAATCCTTCTGCCTCAGTCTCCCAAAGCACTTGGTTTATGGGTGTGAGCACTGGGCCCAGCCCTGATTCTTAAGGTCTATTTTTTCTTGGACTCCCCCCATTCGAAGCACCCACTACCTTCAGAGAGGAAAGAGAGGAGAGGATTATCTTATTACTCCAATTATTCTTTACCTTATGAGTTTCTCAGATAATGTGATACAAACACAGCTTCTCAGCCAGCAGTACACGGTTCCATCTCTCCTCACTTCACAAGCTAATTTTCACCTCAAATACAGCAAAAGCCAGAATATGAAGCTGACATAGGGAGATGTTCAACCTGTCATGTCTCTTTTTGACCTGTACCTCAGGACCTTAGAAAAAATTCACATTAATGGAAATCACTTCTGCCTCTCTTTTCAGTCAGGGTGTTATGTCCAAGGGTTTACTGAAGCCACAGCCATGCACTGCACTCTAGGAAGACCAAGGGGCTCACCAACTGGGAACACTCCAGTGAAAAGCCTCAGGCTGCTGGTCTGAACTGCATCTTCCCCACCTCAACAAATAAAGGCATCATATTTAAGGTGTCTAGAGATGCAGAAGCAAGAGCCAGCAGCTTTTTTGAATACTGCATACTACTTGCTTTAAATACGAATTCAACTGCTTAAAACACAAGGACTCATGGCCAGTGTTACACCTCTTGAGATGTTATACCACTGTTCACTTGATGACAGAGTGACTTTTAACTTGGAGGGCTGAAGCACATACCTTATCAAAGAGGGTAAGTGATACAGACAATAAAGGTCCTCCATCTCTTTACAGCCACCAGAGACAATGAACTTTGTTTCACATGACTGCGAGAAAGGCCAACAACTAAAGTCCTCAACAGGGCCCCCAAAGCCAGAGCTACTTGCTGAGAAAGCAAAGGGCAGATTCCACCTCCGCTGGCTGGCATACCCACACATTCTGCTTAACCATGTGAAACAGCCAGCTCTTACTCTGCCCGCCCCCAGGCCCAGTTATGATATTTGGGGTAGAAAGAGAATAGCAACACCGGTGACTTTTCTAGGAGGCTGTTTTATAAAAACAGAGCTTCCAATTTTAGGCCTAAAATTGAAAAGAAAAATAGCCAGAATTAGAAGTCTGTTTTAACACAATATATTGAAAATTACAAGTTTAAACACTGGTAGCTGGAGACAGGGTATCACACTACCACATGACTTCTCAGTGAGTCATAAAAAATAGTACCGGCTTGTTTAACAGTGATCGTCCACCAGTGACAGAATTAAGAAGTCCGCTTGTGTCAAATGATGGAAAACCAAACTGATACCCCTCTTGTGTTTGTTTCAGCAGTGGCAGAACTGACACAAATGAATTGCAGCAACAATCTACAAGACAAACACTGATAAACCTTTTTTGAGGCTGGTCAAAGAGGAAATGTTTGAAACCCTGAATATGACTCATTTTTCAGAAGTCAGTTTAACAGGAGAAAAAAAAATCTCTAAACTATTAATAAATCACTAACTGAAATATTTCTGGATTTCTAACATCCAATCTTGATTAGCATACCTTTGTGTCAAAGCAAAAGCCAAATGCAGGCATTTAACAAGTCACTACCCTTTCAGTTAGGAGAATCGCTCTGGTGGAACTAGATGAGAACAACAAAAATTAATCTTCAGGCATAGATGGATACTGTCATGATAATAAGATAATAAAGACCTCCCCAAAGGATTTCTGGGTATCATAAATTATATAACAAATCCACTTCTGCCAGGCAGCCAAGATTAACTCCTATTCACCCAGGTTATGACTCGGTATTGCCAATGGGCTTATTGAAGTGGAAGTCTCATTATCCACCACTGCTCAGCAAAAGGCACAGTCATCTTTCTCATTGCAAATCAATTTGCTGACACCAACTACTCACTGTAAGAGAAGTCAACCTAATAATCTTAAAAACAACTTTGACACTTGTTTCTTCCAGGCCAAAAACATATTTTAAGAACCAGAAAAGAAAATGTTCCGTAATTTCTCCCTCCCAGTAAGTCCTTAAACCGAATTTTTTAAGTGCCTAAGATGACATTTTATTATAATATACTTTATTATGTCTATTGTGCGTCCAAGGCTTAAATGCATTATACATTATTTATTCCCTTGGGACAAAAACATTCATGGCTCCCAAGCAAACAGTCAAATATAAAAAGTACATAGAAGAGAAAGGCTGTTGTCATTTTAGTGACAGCATCTTAGACTGCAAGCTCCAAGAAGACAGGGAATGTGTATGATGACACAAAAAAGGGTCAACTTGGCATAATGCGAAGGCTCACACCTGCAGACCCAGCACTTTGGGAGACCAAGGCAGGAGGACTGCTTGAGCCCAGTAGTTCGAGACCAGCTTGGGCAACATAGGGAGACCCAATTTCTACAAAACCACAAATAAAAAAATTAGCCAGCCTTGGTGGTACATGTCTGTGGTCCCAGCTACTTGGGAGACTGAGATAGGAGGATCCCTTGGGCCCAGAGGGCTGAGACTGCAGTGAGCAGTGATCATGCCTGGGTACTCCAGCCAGGGTGACAGAGTAAGACCCTGTCTCAAAAAAAAAAAAAAAAAAAAACAGAAAAAAGAAAAAAGAAAAGAAAATGGCTAACTGGCATCTAAGAGATACTTTCTAAAGAATCAAATGGAAAATAAGCACCTACTATGTCCCTAGTGCACTGCACAAATCTACCTAAATGCAGAGTACTACCACTTTTACATAGTAACATCCACAAATAGTTTCCCAAGGTTTACTACGTACCAGGCATCATTCTCAAAACATTTTTACACATATCAACTAATAAAACAATCCAACTCTCCAATAATAATACCCTAGGAGATAGTAAGCAGCAGAGCCAAAATTCAGACTCTTAAATTAAGGATGCTTTTCAAAGCTATTTTTTTTTAAGCCTGAAGGTTTAAATTGCTTCTTTCAAAACAGCATACTCCGATAGAGTGGTTTTTTGTTTGCTTTGGTGTGCTAAGTCTTTGAGTCACTGAGAAATGAGAGTTTGGACTATACAAGTAGTTTTCAAACTTTAACTGCAACCTTCAGTGAGAAATATATTTTATATCCTTACCCAATGCACACATATAAAGCCATGTACAACTCAAAGAAAAGTTCCATGAATATTTAACCTTTTAAATATTTACCCAAGCCTGGGCAACACAGCGATACTCTGTCTCTACAAAAAAATTTAAAACAATTAAGTGGGTGTGATGATGTACACCTCTAGTCCCAGCTACTCAGGAGGCTGAGGGGAGAGAACTGCTTGAGCCCAGGAGTTTGAGGTTACAATGACCGATGAGTGTGCCACTGCACTCCAGCCTGGGTGACAGAGCAAGATCCTGTCTCAAAAATAAATAATCTACTCAATATTTACCCTTACTTCTATGATGCACTGATTTGCACTATTTATTTTCTTTTTTTCCCATTTTGTTTTTAATTGTTGGTTATAACCCACCAATGAGATATGACCCATAGCTTGGAAATCTCAACCAAGCTTGATAAACGTTCCCTCCATCACCTTTATTGTGCCTGAAACAACGTTAGGCATTTTACAGTCATGATAGCATTTACTCTCCAAAGCTGCTCTCGGAGGTTCCTATGGCTATCCCTATTTTACGGACGAGGAAATAAGCTCAGAACTAAAGCAGCTTATGCAAGCCCTTAGCCTGTGACAGAGACAGAGGAAATTCACCAAACTGCTCCCCTAATTTCAAACATCCTTTCAGTTAGGTGGGGAAATGTGTTTACTTTTTTATTTTTTTATTTTTTGAGACAGAATCTCACTCTGTCACGCGTGCTGGAATGCAGTGGTACAATTTTGGCTCACTGCAACCTCCGCCTCCCAGGTTCAAGCGATTCTCCTGCCTCAGCCTCCCAAGTAGCCAGGATTACAGGCGCATGCTATCACGCCCAGCTAATTCTTGTATTTTTAGTTGAGATGGGGTTTTGCCGTGTTGGTCAGGCTGGTCTCAAACTCCTGACCTTGTGATCTGCCCGCCTCAGCCTCCCAAAGTACTGGGATTACAGGCATGAGCCACCGTGCCCGGCCTAGTCTTATACACACTGTTACCACTGCTCAGAATCCCTCCCCATTCCTTTCTCTAGTCTTGCTCTTTCATGCCTTATGCTGGGATTTTACTTCCCACAGGACTCCTTCCTGACTGAGAGCCTCTCTGCCCCTGAGCACCTTCATTTATAACATTGCTATTTTTTTTTTTTTGAGATAGAGTTTCGCTTTTGTCACCCAGGCTGGAGTGCAATGGTGCAATCTCAGCTCACCAAAACCTCCGCCTCCCGGGTTCAAGCAATTCTCCTGCCTCAGCCTCCCGAGTAGCTGGGATTACAGGCATGTGCCACCACACTCTGCTAATTTTGTATATATATATATATATATATTTTTTTTTTTTTTTAGTAGAGACGGGGTATCTCCATGTTGGTCAGACTGGTCTCGAACTCCTGACCTCAGGTGATCTGCCCACCTCAGCCTCCCAAAGTGCTGGGATTATAGGCGTGAGCCACCATGCCTGGCCAGCACTGCTATTTTTACAGCACTGGTTTTACAACATTTTCTAATTGTCACTATCTTATGTTCCAACCAGACAATAAAGTCCTTAAGAGCAAGATCTACAATAGGCACTAAAAATTATTGGAACAAGTAGCTGGCAACATATAAACACATTTCTTCTTCCTGAAACACGATGTGTCCAATCCTAGAGTCAGTCTTTCAGAAAAATTCAGAATACATACGCTTCACTTTGAATACAACCATGAAAGCATTACATTTTGGAGGCCAACATTTTTTAGCTTACAAAACTGGTTTTTAGTTTCAGAAGTACCCTATGAATGGTCCACATTCTGTCTGAGAATGCCAGTCTTTTGCTTATAGATTTCTAACTTAAAAATAACAGTCTGGTTCTTCTTAGGGAGAAAATATCTTGTACAGGTTGAGTATCCCTTATCCCAAATGCTTGAGACCAGAAGTGTTCTGGATTTTGAACTTCAGATTTTAGAATATTAACATTGTACTTACCAGTAGAGCATCCCTAATACGAAAATCTGAAATCTGAAATTCTTCAATGAGCATTTCCTTTGGGCCTCATGTCAGGGATCAAAAGTTCTAAATTTTGGAGCATTTCAGGTTTCAGAGTTTCAGTAACTTCAGTACTTTAAAAGTGTGTTTTTGAAAGTTTTGTTCTGGCCGGACGCGGTGGCTCACGCCTGTAATCCCAGCACTTTGGGAGGCCGAGGCGGACGGATCACGAGGTCAGGAGATCGAGACCATCCTGGCTAACACAGTGAAACCCCGTCTCTACTAAAAATACAAAACATTTAGCCGGGCATGGTGGCGGGCACCTGTAGTCCCAGCTACTAGGGAGGCTGGGGCAGGAGAATGGCATGAACCTGAGAGGCGGAGCTTGCAGTGAGCCGAGGTCGAGCCACTGCACTCCAGCCTGGGTGACAGAGCGCAACTCCACCTCAAAAAAAAAAATTTTTGTTCTGTTAAACTGCTATCATAATTGAAAATTCTTTTGCTTAAGCTGGTTGTATGAGAAGTATTAAATACTGGAGATCTTTAGAACTTTCTGTTGAGTTAATCAATTGAAGTACTGTATGAAAATAGCAAATATGCAAATCAGAAAGGGGAGGAGCTTAGGCCAAACTGTTCAGAAGGAAAGAAAAACAGGTTTCCTTCCAAATGGGGAAAAGGCAACTGGAAAGATTTTTACCTGTTGCATAACTTTTTATTATCTCTTTCTGCTAGGCCAATCAACGATTGAGAGCTGTGAACTTGGAAAAGCAAATGCTCTGATAAATTAAGCAACTCCAGCTCTTTGACTAGGAAAGTTTTAAAGTCAGAGTTAAAGATTAAGTCTTCAATTAAACATTTTTGTTTTTTTACTTGAAGTTGCCATGAATATTCAAGTTTCTAACATCCTAAAAGGGCTTTATTTTAGGAGTGAAAAGATTCTGGATAAACTAAAAGGTTATTCTACCATGAGAAGACCACGATAAGTGGTGCTGGAACATGTAAGAATGGCTTGCAAAGGTACTGACCTCTGCCACTATGTTGTACATCTTTCCTTCTGACTCTGTTATATGTTAAGTTTTTAAATGTGTGGTCTCGAATGCTCATACTTCTTATGGAGATTATACGACCATGGAGATAATCATTTGTATGACTAGGAAAGAACAGTCTTCTTTCATGTGGCTTTCATCTTTAAAAGCCCAACTGCTCAGCTACCCACAAAAGATCTTAACCAAGACAAACTGATCCAATGGCAATTTCCCAAGAAGAGAAGAAAACAAACAGCCCCACTCTAACTTTGCAAAACCTGGTCTGCAGACCAAGGGTAAATGTCACAACTCGGCCCCTCCCCTTTCAGAATGTATCCAGACTCATCAACCATTGCCTACACATAATGACTAACTTCCATACCACAGGAAATAGGCTGTTCTAGAAACCTGACATCTACAAGTAAGGTGGTCTTATAATTGTATATCCAAGGAGTTGCTTGGTTTGAACTCAAAATCTGCTCAAAGGATGCTTGCTGCATGTCATCAATTAGATCTTAGTGGGAAGGCAGACTTGTAATCCTGCAAAACACAGCCTTCAGTAAAAGGCTTTTTCCACCTTGCCAATGTGCCCAATGACACAGGTCACGACACCTCTCTGAGACAAGACAGTAAGAATGACAAAATCGAAATTTACAAAGTATGAGGAATTGAAGCACAGATCCCACCTCAGTTGGGAAACATTTGAGAGTTTCTCATTATGAAGTCATGTAGAAACCTTGTATTAAATAAATGAAGTTCGAGGTTGCAGGGAACCATGATTAGGCTACTGCACTCAGCCTGGGCAAGAGAGTAAGACCCCAACTCAAAATAAATAAATAAAATAAATTAGGAGAATAATCTTGGGCTATATCACTGCCACCATTTTGCTTTTTTTTTTTTTTTTTTTTTTTTTTTTGAGACAGAGTCTGGCTCTGTCACCAGGCTGGAGTACAATGGCACAATCTTGGCTCTCTGCAACCGCTGCCTCCTGGGTTCAAGCAATTCTCCTGCCTCAGCCTCCTGAGTAGCTGGGACTATGGGCACCCGCCACCATACTCGGCTAATTTTTGTATTTTTAGTAGAGACATGGTTTCACCATGTTGGCCAGGATGGTCTCCATCTCTTTACCTCGTGATTCCGCCCACCTCAGTCTCCCAAAAGTGCTGGGATTACAGGTGTGAGCCATTGCACCCGGCATTTTGCTCTATTTTAACCTAATCTTCACTAGTAACACTTGGCACAGGGACCTATCAGACTTGGATCCATCTTTATAGCAATTTTTTAAAACTAAAATCTGAAACACTAAATAACTTATTACAAGGAGCTATACCAGATCCATGGCCCTTTACAGCATGTTAACTCAGAACACGATCACTTGCAAACACAGACCAATACCCAACTGTAGATAATAAAAGATGACAGTGTAAAGATACACAGAAAATGTTTAGGGACTACAGGTAATTAAGGCTTTTAAAAAAAACAAAAAACATAAACTACATCTGAAAGCAGCTTTTTCGGCTTCTATTGCTTAACAGAGATTTCCATTTTATTCTGGGTTTTACTGAAAAAGCAAGTGCCTCCCACAGTAGTCTGTATCATTTCTACTACTACTTGTTTCCCTTCTCAAGACCCCACTATGTTGAATTATGAGCAATATGACAAAGTGAAATGAGATTTTAAATACTGCCTGCCTCAGTGTTTAACATCATTTTAGGGCACATGTCCCACTGTCCCTTTAAAGCAGTCACCAGGAAGAAGTAATCTACAGGTCAGCTCTTGAGATGGGACAGAGCCTTGAATCCATGCACTGGCTTGGGTTCAAGAAGCAATTAGGCTTTTTCTCCCACCCCAACAGAACAAGTCAGACCCTAACTTTACTTCTAACATGGGGAGTCCCAACAGCAAACAATGAGGAACTGAGGAGCAATCCAGGTAGCCGGGAAACTGCTAAAGGTGAAAGAGTAAACAATATTATTCATTTTTTCATTGAAAAAAAAAAAAAAGGCCACCAATACTAATGGCTATGGTATTTTAAATTCTACATAACCTACTTGTGGGTATTTTTGTCACAAATGCAAAAAAAGAAATTTGTCAATTTGCTTGAGTTAGTCAAGTCTTTATTTTTTTGCCTGAGACTTCTGAAGGCAAGTCTTTAAGTCCTGAAATCGGGACCTGCTCAGCAGTGGCCATCACCACAAAGACTTCATTGAATAAGGTGTGGCGCTGCACTAGAGTTACTGAGTCTTGGAACCTACAAACTTCAGCCATTCGTATCCCATTTTTACCATCCCATCTACTGTTCACCTAATATTTTTCTTAAAAGCTTCTTCAAAAACTGCATCTACTGTTAAATAAAAATGATAGAAGACCATGGTTCTGGACTAAGCTCCTGCACTAGGCTCCAAGAGACCAGACTAAAAATCAAAATGGAGTCATTCATGCCCAAACTAAGTTTGTTATCTGACCTTCCCAGAAACCAGGAGAAAGAGATAACATCCAACTTCCCAAACTCCATGTTTAAATCTTCAACTGGCATGATAATGAAGTTCCCTAGTTTTAAACCTTACACACAAACACACACAAAAGTCTGAAGTAATCTAATGTTAACTATTCAGTCATTTCTCTATTGTTCTGTTTCCCTGTCCTGCCTTACAAGAAAAGCAGCTTTGAAAGGACTGATACACTCTTTGTTCTTTGCTTCTGCTTTCTTCAGCCCTTCTGTCTATAAAGCCAACTCCTGCTTAGCTCATCTAAACACTTATTCTATATTATGGAATGAAACATTGCCCAATTCTAGAATTGCAATACAGCCAGTTGAGATCTGGAAACTAAATTGGTTGCAATTTTGTCTTTGACATGACTTTAGTATCATCCTAAGCACTATTGTCCATGAATTCATAGGTGTGATATGATAGTTATGTTTTCATTCATACACATTAAAAAACAGAACTAGTAGGCTGGGCGCTGTGCCTCACACCTGTAATCCCAGCACTTTGGGAGGCCAAGGAGGGTGGATCGCCTGAGGTAAGGAGTTCAAGACCAGCCTGGCCAACATGGTGCAACCCTGTCTCTACTAAAAATACAAAAATTAGCAGGGCGTGGTGGCGGGTGCCTGTAATCCCAGCTACTCGGGAGGCTGAGGCAGGAGAATCGCTTGAATCCAGGAGGCAGAGGTTGCAGTGAGCCAAGATAGCGCCACTGCGCTCCAGCCTGGGAGACAGAGCGAGATTCCATCTCAAAAAGAAAATACAATAAAAAACAGAACTAGTAAATGAAAAGTATTCATCATGTGCCACCAAAAATCATCTTATGCACCATCAGCAGTAAAAAAACACATGAGTATTCATTTCAGCAACACATAAATTACAAGTGTAACCAAAGCCACACTTTGAGAAACAGTGATTTAGTCCTAAATCCTTTATGTCATAGTTAAAGAAATAGACTGAGAGGGGATGTGATCTGCCCAAGGAAAAGCAGCAATGGTGGCAGAGTCTAGACTAGAACTAAGGACTTAATCCAATGGTAGTCCCACTACAGTACACTGTCTTGGTTGTTGAGCTACAGGAAGAATTAGAGACCTGGCCTCAGAGGAGTTCACCAACAAGTAAACTCTAAGCAGTCAGGAAGCCCTTTTGCATGTGGATCTGGGCTTTTCTCTTTATCTGAGACTCTGTCAAACATTATCTAGACTGGCTGAAATAAATCTATTTCTTTTCCCAAAGTCTAATGTGGTTTTGCCCAACTCACTGAACCTCAAGGCATACAGTCAAAGATAAAAATGTCTCCTGGATCAGTTTCCCAATTTTTGATCCAACAGTATGCTAGCCCTTGTCCCCACTGCTAGACTTATACAGGCTCCATAGGGTTTCAGGAGGAAGATTTTCCATCTCTGGGTTTTAGGCCAGCTTTGGAAACATGCTGGAAGTTTCCATTACAGAGTCACTAGTGTATTTCCCAGATACCCAGAGGACAGGTTTTATTTTCAAATGATACATAACTTGTGTCTACTGTGTGCCTAGCAATCTTTTTATACACTGTCCCATAAACTGATTATAAGAGGAGGTAAAATGATATACATGATTCTTGACTCCTTGGGAATTAGCTGCCATTCCAGGTGGGCATAGCAATGGATGCCATGTAGCCAATAATAGCTAATGTTATTAAATGTTTGTTTTTATGCCTAGCACTGTGCCATGTCCTTCGAATGTACTATCTTATTGAATCCTCACAACTATTTACTGTGATTACCCTCACTCCATACATGAGGAAGCTGAGGCTTAGAGAGAGAAATGGCTCATCCAAGGTCAAGTGGCAAGTCGGTGATAAAGTTCAGACTCAAACCCAGACTGACTCTAGAGACTATGTTCTCTTAACCAAGGCACTATGTACATCTATTTTTTGTTTGTTTTGAGCAGGGTCTCACTTTGTCACCCCGAATGGAGTGCAGTGACACGATCACAGCTCACTACAGCCTCAACTTTCCGGGCTAGGGTGATTCTCCTCAGTCTCCCAAGTAGCTGGGACCACAGGCGGGCACCACCACACCTGGCTAACTTTTGTATTTTCTGTAGAGACAGGGTTTCACCATGTTGCCCAGGCTAGTCTTGAACTGGTGGGCTTAAGTGATCCTCCCTGGCTAGGCCTCTTAAAATGCTAGGACTACAGGCATGAGCCACCATGCCTGGCCCACTATGTATATCTAAATCTTTTTAAAAGTCATATTAAAAAGTAACATGGGCCGGGTGCCATGGCTCACACCTGTAATCCCTGCACTTTGGGAGGCCGAGGCAGGTGGATCACTTGAGGTCAGGAGTTCGAGACCAGCCTGGCCAACATAATGAAACCCCATTTCTTCTAAAAATACAAAAATTAGCCAGGGCCAGGCACAGTGGCTCACATCTGTAATCCCAGCACTTTGGGAGGCCAAGGTGGGTAGATCACTTGAGGTCAGGAATTCGAGACCAGTCTGGCCAATATAGTGAAACCCCATCTCTACTAAAAACACAAAAATTAGCCGGGCGTGGTGGCACATGCCTGTAGTCCCAGCTACTTGGGAGGCTGAGGCAGAACTGCTTGAGCCCAGGAGGCGGAGGTTGCAGTGAGCTGAGATCGCACCACTGCACTCCAGCCTAGGTGACAAAGTGAGACTCCGTCTCAAAAAAAAAAAAAAAAAAAATTAGCCAGGCGTGGTGGCACGTGCCTGTAATCCCAACTACTCGGGAAGCTGAGGTAGGAGAATCGCTTGAACCTGGGAGGGAGAGGTTGCAGTGAGCCAAGATCGTGCCACTGCACTCCAGGCTGGGCAACAGAGTGAAGAAAAAAAAAAAAGGTAACATGAAATCTGTATTATAAAGTAAGCTGGTTTCTTGCATTAGGGAAGTCTAGACCTAATGCACCTTTGAAGTTCAAGAATACTGACTATTCTGGGAATGCCATTTCATACTAATTGAAGGAGGAATTTGCTGCTTATAATCTAAAGCTAATCAACTTGCAGTATCTGGTGTGTCAAGAAATGACAATTGTTAATTATCATTTAAATCAACTTTAGGTACCCTTATTCCGTTACTACTTACAAGATACAAAACTGGAGTACTAATGGAGTATTAGAAAAATGTATTTGGTCTTTGTCCCTGGTTCCTGCCAGAGATCCTAAAACCCTTGGAATTTTCTGTCTTTTATTATTCATGAAGAGCCCTCTGGACCACATGCCAGAGTTTATGCTAACAAGGTGATTTCACCATGGGCCCTTATAGTTTCCAGTGAAGGGCTAGCCAAACCAGAAAGACCAAGCACATGATTAGACTTCAAAGCCCTACTTTCTGAGCTTTGGGGAGGGGAGGGCTGGCTAGAGACAGAGTTCAATCACCAATGGTCAATGATCATGCCTACGTAATGAAACCTCAATCAGAACTCCGAAACAATGAGGCTGGGAGAGCTTCCAGGTTGGTAAAAGCATTTATGAGCTAGGAGTGGCACACCAGAAGGGGCATGGAAGCTCTGCACCCCCAACTCATACCTTGCCCTATGCGTCTCTTCCATTCAGCTGTTCCTGAGTTATAAATAAATCCTTTGTAACAAAACTGTAATCCTAAATATCATGCTTTCCTGAGTTCTATGACTCATGCTAGCAAATTATCAAACCTGGGACGGGGAGTCACGGGAACCTCCAAATTTATAGTCTGCTGGGCAGAAGTTCAGGTAACGTACAAATACCCAATACCTGCAGCTGGCATCTGAAGTGGGGCAATTTTGAGGTAATGCGTAAGTAATATGTGGGATCTGAGGGTGTGGGGGCCCACACCTGTAATCCCAGCACTTTGAGAGGCCAAGGCAAGAGGATCGCTTGAGGCAGTCTGAGACCAGCCTGGGCAACAAGCAAGACTCCATCTCTACAAAAAAAATTTTTTTTTAACTAGCCAGCCATGGAGGTGTGTGCCTGTGGTCCTAGCTACTTGGGAGGCTGAGGTGGGGAGATCACTTGAGCCCCAGAGTTTGAAATGACAGTGAGCTATGATAGCACCACTGCACTCTAGCCTGGGCGACAGGGCAAGACCCTGTCTCTATAAACAAAAAATGAAATAAACAGGTGGGGTCTGTGCTAACTCCACACAGTAAAAGAACTAAACTGCTGGACACTCAATTGCTGCCCAAGAACTATTGGAATGATATAATTAATAACCTCATTAAGAGGTCCACACTAAAACTAACCATTCTGATGCTCAGAAGCCACTTCCCTGCTTGATCTAATCATTAAATCTACACCTGTCACCAATTCAGAGCACTGCTTGCAGGTCGGCACTAGCAGGAAATCAGGTCCTATGGACAGATCACAGCACCTGGTCAAAATTTTTTTTTTTTTTTTTTTAAAGAAGAAAGACTAATTTGGCCTGCCAAAGAGAACATGGATGTTGTAGAAATGTGAAGTAAAAAATGATTTTTTTTTTTGAGATGGAGTCTCACTCTATCGCCCAGGCTGAAGTGCTGCGGCGCGATCTTGGCTCACTGCAATCTCTGCCACCTGGGTTCAAGCAATTCTCCTGCCTCAGCCTCCCGAATAGCTAGGATTACAGGCGCCTGCCACCATGCCCGGCTAATTTTTGTATTTTTAGTAGAGATGGGGTTTCACCATCTTGGCCAGGCTGGTCTTGAACTCCTGACCTCGTGATCCACCCACCTCGGCCTCCCAAAGTGCTGGGATTACCGGCATGAGCCACCATACCCGGCCGATTTTCTTTAATCAGTTTTTTCACATTACAGTTCCCACAAAAGAATCATTAATTACCTCAGCAATTGACATGTAACTGTTCCGTTTGGATAGCAAACATTGTTAAATGTCAAGAGCCACTATCCAGTGTTCTCTAATGCTCTAACGGATACAAATAATTACAATCCCTTCTTTACCAACTTCCGATTTGTCAAAATAAAGCCCTAAGAGACAGGGATGGAGGCCAGGGGAATTGGCCAGCAGTCTGTAAAGATGATTGGTCTCCAAGATGGGAAGTTGTCAGAGAGGAGGACATGTAGGGTAGCCGGCCTTCGAGGGGGCACAGTGGTGGTGGGTGTGGAGTGGGGAGAAATGCCCATCAGTGGTCTAGCTGGGACCAGGGATAACTCCTGATTATGGCTGATTAGTCCATCTTGGAGAACAATTTGGCCAAACCAGCCACTGTGTCCCTGTACTCATCCCTCTTAGGCAGAAATATGCTTTCCAGTTGGGAGAGGACTTGTGATCAGAGCCCTGGCCAGGGCCAGTACACTGCCCAACTCCAGAGGACCCTGTCCCCTCCTTGTGAACGGCATTCCCTGGAGTTGGGCAATCTTGTGGGCCTGCTCCTTCCCTACCCTCTGTCCCCAGTAACTGCACTGTTAGTATTTTGCACCCTCTCCCAGCTAGACCACTGATGGGCTTTTCTCCCCAGTCCACAATACCACCAACCACCATGTCCTCTCAAAGGCCAGCTACCCTACACAAGTTCATCTCCGACAACTGAACCTCCCATCTTAGTGCTCTGGAAGTCTTTAGGCTTTTCTCTTTCCTAAAAAGTTAGGAAACTCTCAAGCAGAATGCTCCTCACCGTGGGCATGAGATACACCAACTGTTTTGAGTAAATGACTGAACAACTGACTATTTCAAAGAACAACTAAATTTCTAAGAGAAAAAGAATCTGACAACATTCTCAAAAGTAGACACAGAGCATTCACTCTATCACTCCTCACTCTCTAATTCCACTTACTGAGAAGGAAGAAAATGTCACAACGGGGAAAAACACCTCCTCAGAGGGCCTGAGACTTCCAGTGTGCCCCTAGATGCTGTCTCGTAGGACCCACACTGCTAGAGTCCCGGCACCCTCACTGTAATGGTATTATTCACCTCCCCCTCCTGTTTAAAGAGCACTTACTAGGCAAGTCATTAAGTAGACATAAAGCAACTATTTAATTGAAAACCAATTTGCTTTACAGATATTTTTTAAAAATAAGGAATGCATGTCCATGGTGGTTATTTCCACAGAGCTGTTCAGAAGCTGTTCTGTCCCTGGATCCACCTGGATTCTCCTCTTCAAATTCCAGGGCAGGTCACAGGAAATGGCAGTCTGGTTTAGCATTTTGCACTGGTGTTCGAGAACAGGCCCACTTGCTTATCTGAAAAACTTACAGTGCACTGACCATTTTGGGGTTGGTTTGGGGGGAAAAAAAGAAAACTTACAGGGATAATGCCTCAACTCCTATGTGAATGTAATATGGTCACTTTCAGAACTATTCTGAAGAAAAAAGCCCAGCTTTCTATCAAGTATCCACAACCACTACTAAAACTAAGAAGCCTCTCATCCCACTACCATTAATAACTTCGCTTCACATATGCTTCACTATAGGGAGTCTTCTTTGAAAGATGAAGAGTTTGTGACAAAATGTTTGAGTACAGAACCCAAGAACACAGAGTCCAAACACCAAGGATTCAATTAAACTTTATCGGGTGCCTACACCAACTTGTTTGAGAGATGCAGTGCAACAGACAGAACAAGAATTAGTGCAGAGAAGGCCTGATTCTAGCCTTGCTGCTGCCTAGAGCTTGCTCTGTAACTTTAAGCATTTACTCATCTTTTTTTTTTTTTTTTTAATGAGACAGGGTCTCACTCTGTCACCAAGGCTACAGTGCAGTGGTGCGATCTCAGCTCACTGCAGCCTGACCTTCTGGGCTCAAGTGATCCTGCTGCCTCAGCCTCCCAAGCAGGTGACACTACAGGTGCACACCACCACACCCAGCTCCTTTCCCTTATTTCTTGTAAAATGAGGTCTCACTGTGTTGCCCAGACTGGTCTCAAACTCCTGGGCTCAAGAGATTCTCCCGTCTAAGCCTCCCAAAGTACTGGGATTACACGCATGCAGTGCATTACCATGCCTGGCCTACTCATTTTTCTTGATTTCTGTTTTCCCACTGAAAATAACCACTTTTCAACCTGTTTTCAGCCTCAGAACATTTTATTCAACTAGAATCTAATAGGGTAGCCCAATATAACAGAATATTACAGTAACTTTTCACAGACTGAAGTAGTAACGTGAAACAGAAGGAAAACAGCAAAACCCCCTCATCCCTGCCACAAGCATACTTCAACAATGGCAGAGAGGGCTCCTCAAAGCCCAGCTTGAAATAAACACCAGATATGCTAAGACTCTGCAAGGGTCTGACTTTTTCCTGCTTCTCCTAAACTTCAGGAAGGGGAATTAACAGCATTCAAAGTAGTAATGCTATGACTTGAGACTCGTTCAGAATCAAAATTAAAGGACACATACTAATCCACTTTAAGCAAACACTGCATAGAGTTCAAACCCATCATGAATGATAGAGAGCTAAAAGCTGTAACCCAACTCTGCTGCTTGTGTGGAAACAATCTCCTACTAAAATAAAGGAGCAGGCCAGGTGTGGTGGCTCACGCCTGTAACCCCAGCACTTTGGGAGGCCGAGGCAGGCAGATCACTTGAGGTGAGAAGTCTGAGACCAGCCTGGGCAACACAGCGAAACCCCATCTCTATTAAAAATACAATAAATTAGTGGTGCATGGTGGTGCAGGCCTGTAGTCCCAGCTACTCAGGAGGGCTGAGACAGGAGGATTGCTTGAGCCTGGGAGGTCGAGGCTGCCGTGAGCCTTGATCATGCCACTGCATTCCAGCCTGGGCCACTGAGTCCAGCCTGAGACTCTGTCTCAAAAAATAAATGAATACATAATAAATCAAAAAGGGGCAGGTTTTTTCAACACTTTCTCTTGGACCAACAGGCAGAAAGAGGGGCAGTGGCTCCGAGATGCTAAGCAGTCTCAAAAATGAAGAGTCCCACACTATACACTGCTGCTATCTGAGATCCTTAGTCAGTCATCAGACCTGGTATGAATCTGCAGGCCCAAGTGACAGAATTATTTCTAGTAACCAGGTCCTGCGGTTGAGCCCTCCAGCAGAGCAGGGCACAAAAGGATCAGGGATGATGCTTCCCAACACTATGCAATCCAAGCTTCTGTGTGGCAATTCAATCCCAAGCCTAACAATATAGTACAGCTCAAAGGACACTCTTGAACAAGGTCAAGCCCTCAGGAAGGTAGAAGAAGTCATTGACATGTCTGCCTTTGCATGCAACCAGGCTGGTATCCAGGCTCTGGGCACAGGTGACTTATTTTGCCACAAGAGCTAATCACCACCTCAAGACTGATTTACTAAGCTTCCCTGTTCTGATGTATGGTATTTAAAGAAGGTCTCATTTGCACACATCTTAAAGAAAATGATTTCCCTATCTGCCATTCTCTTCTTTCAACATATCACAACTTCAAAGAATAAGAGTTTGAGCCACTTCCAATCTTTTCTTTCATTTTCAGTGCAATTGGCCATCTGTATCAATAGGTTCTACATTGGCAGATTCGACCAACCATGGGTCAAAAATATTTGGAAAAAAAAACCTAATAACAATACAACAATAAAAAATAATATGAATTTTTTAAAATACAGCATAGCAACTATTTACATACCACTTACATTGTATTTGGCTGTTGTTTTTGAGATGGGGTCTTGCTCTGTCACCTAGGCTGGAGTGCAGCAGCTCCATCACGGCTCACTACAGCCTCAACTTCCTGGGTTCAAGCAATTCTCCTGCCTTAGCCACCCCAGTAGCTGGGACTACAGGCATGCAGCACCATGCCTGGCTAAGTTTTTAAAATTTTTTATAGAGACAGGGCCTGACTATCTTGCGTAGGCTGGACTTGAACTCCTGGCCTCCAAGCAATCCTCCCACATAATAAAACAAAAAGGGGGCAGGTATTTGTAGTAGCCTCCTAACGTGCTGGGATTACAGGAATGAGCCACCACACCCAAACTGTATTAGGCATTATAAGTAATCTGGAAATGCCTCCTGAGTAGCTGGGACTACAGATGTGCATCACCACCACTCCCTGCACCTTCCCATATACTACCACTTTATATAAGTCTTGATCATTTGTGAATTTCGTAACTAAGGGGTCCAAAACCAATCCCCCAGGATACCAAGGGGATGTAAATACGTTACGCTCTAGTTTGTAATTATTCACTGATTAAACGGTCAAGTTCTGTGGTAATCCCTTCTCACCACCCAAAAGAATAGGATTCACCATCATCTAGGAACACAGACGTAAGAACTAGTGAAACTAGATTTGAACTGAAAGACACTAACTCAATTAACCCTGGTCCATTGTGCAAAGAGCTCCAGAACAGTCTAAACAGACACAAAGAGATAATTTTAAGTTATCAAGACCCGGGAAAACAGGAGTTACCACGTCATTACCATTGTTTCAATCTAAGTTACCACTTCTTCACCTCAAAACAACTGGCAACTACTGCACAATTAAATGTCCTTACTTCAGCACATAGAGACAGTCCCAGACTACTTCAAGTACTTACACAACCATTCTGTTTTTCACTTCCAGTATTCATTCAATAAATTACATGAGATATTCAATATTTTATTATAAAATAGGCTCATTAGATGCATTTGCCAAACTGCAGGTTAATGTTCTTGGCATGTTTAAGGTAGGCTAGGCTAAGCCATGATGTTCGGTAGGTGAGGTATATTAAATGCATTTTTTTACTAACAATATTTTCAACTTATGATGGGGTTATAAAAGGTAACCCCACTGTAAATCAAAGAGCATCTGTACACCAAAACAGTAGCAAAATCTGATTACCTTTAAGTCATGTAATGCAATGTAAAACCACTTACCCACAACTCCAATAGCAAGTGGCATCAACTGGCTTTCTAGGTTGCCCACCTTTCAGAAGAGTTTGTCCAAAAGCCTGCAAAGTGTAAGAAATAAATCCACTGGTACCCTAAATTAAAAGGCCAGCTCAGCTCCGAAAATCCAATCCACTTAAATTTGTGGATTCTTTCCCCAAACACAATTAGTAGCCAATGTAGAAGTCAATGGCTTCTCCTTGTGTTCAAGTCCCCTCCTACCCACCCGCCCCCTTTCAAAAATTTTAGAAAAGAGCCACCAGTCTCCAAACTGGCTGATGAAACTTCAGCCTACAAGATATTTTCATATTTGAGTTACAATAAACCATTGAAATGAAAATGAAGTGGAGAGCTTAGTAACCCATCAGATAGAGCATTTTATGCCAAGCATCAGCATATAAGTTAAGTCCAAAACCTTTAACCTGGGCCAAAGCCAAATAATTAAATTAACAAATCTCACTACCAATTCTCTATTCCTTTGAGATACTCTAGTATGAAGAGTAGAAGTTGCCTGTTCCTAGATGTTTACTTTAGTCATTTGCTTGCTAACTAAAAGACATTCTGTTTGCAATCAAATCAGAATTAGTAATTCAGTACCAGGATCTACCTCGTCCCCTTCATTGCCCCCAGAACTGCCCAGAAAGCTCTGTTCAAGTTTTCGATAATCCTTCTACAGGTGCCACGAGAATACTAGAACCTAAAACAGGTGACAAGTCCTCAATTTCTGATTCATTTTCCCCAAACACTAAAAGGTTTTATTTAGCATTTCTAATACTGAGTTTACTACAAATAGCCCAAGCAACATTTAAGTCTCTCAACTGCCTGGCTCAAAGAGCCAATTCACTCAAAGAACACACTAGTCACTGTTGTAGGGTTCAAGAGAAGAAAAAAGCATATTCTGTTTCAGCCCAGTGTGACATGGCTCAAGAGGGCCAAATCAAGGAGTCTTGATTGGGCCTCTCAAGTGGACAATCTGGTCAAGGTGAGGCTGAAAAGCAGCACACCATTAGAGATGAATGCCCTCAGCAGAAGGCAAAAGTAGGTTACATCCCTTGGTTACATGCCAGCCCAAAGATGCCGACACAGTGGAATTGAGCCCCACAATGGTCATTTATCTAATGTAATCCACTGAGTGAACTTTTAGTACCAACCTACACCTCAGCTGAGTGTTATTAGTCATCAGAAGGATCAGACAAGAGTGGAACTATTGCAACATAAACTGCCTCCCTACAAAAGACAACTTGAAACTTAGATCCTGATGGTCATCTTGGTAGATGGACAAGGGCATATTATTAACACTTGCCCAGTCCTTAAATTCATACAGAGCTGGAAACAAAGGAGGATTCGTATACTAGAACACATTCAGAGAACTTATTATGCAGTTTTAAACAGCAGTATATAAGACAAAATAAAGAAAGAGGTGTGTCCTCAATTGAACATCCTGCTGAAAATCTGAACACCCAGCTTGAAATTTAACTGCCAGAAAAGACCCAGGTGACCACTGCCTCTTCCTCTCTCACTCAGCAGAGTGACTTTATTATGATAGTCCAACAGTACCGGCAAAAACAGTAAGTGATAAGACCCTAGTTAAGGCAACAGAATTAATCAACAAGCAGCATCATTTTCTACTTCCTACTCCTTCTGGCAATTTGTTTGCCTACCTATTCTGAGCCCCATATCCACCTCTCTGACCTTATCTCCAACTCTCCCCCGTGTTCACTAAGCTCTGGCTATTACTCACCCAACCCATCCTCTTTCCACTACCTCCCACCTACCCTGACCCTTTCTTCCCATTCCCTGGAACTTGACAAGCGCATTCCAGCCAGTTTCTGCACCAGCTGTTCCCTGAACCTGGAAGGATCTTCCCCTTCTCTTTGGATGGCTGGCTCCTTCTTTATACTTAAAGCTCAACTTAAGTGTCACTTCCTCAGAAAGATCCTCTTTGACTGCATCTACAGTTAAGACACTTTCAATCACATCACTCTTATTTTCTTCAGCGCTTGATCAAAATCTGGTTTACTGGGATACATATTATGTCTCTCTCTGTCCCCAGCTCCCACTCCGATGTAAGCTCCACGAAAGGGTGAACCTTTTGCTTGTGTTCACCTGTGTACACCCAGTGCCTGAAACACTGGCTAGCACTTAGGAGTCAATAAATGTTTGTTGAATTAATGAACTGTGAACTTTTTAGTCAATGGCAAACTAGGTTCTAAATCAGTTAAAGTGAGAACAGTAGTCATTCTTCTGTTGTATTTTTGTGAAACATCTAAACACGCTGTTACTGGTATAATCAAGCATTAAATATTCTGTTTTTTAGGGCCCGAAAGCCCTGAATAGGACTTCCTAGCATCAGATCTTCCTAGCGCTATGCATATCAAGCTCAGTGACAGAAGGACAGGACTTACGGGCACTTTCTAATCAAAGGACTCCGAAAATGTAGGCACTATCTCTTAAAGTTCTTCAGAAAACAGTTTCAGATTCTACAAAAGATTTCCGAAGAATGTATCAACACCAAAAGGAAAATCATAACACTTCACTCTGATATCTGTCTGAGAGGCTAGAAGAGTGCTCCTTGATTTTTTTTTTTAAACCAACAGCATATCAACAAAGAGGCCTTCTTTCCATTCTTTGCTTCAAATAATTTTTTCACATCCGTTATTGGTTTGTATTCGCCCTTAAACCAAAACTAAACAGATCACATTGTCTCATTTAGGACCCCCATACACAAAGAATCAGCTACGTAAAGATGAAAATCAGCACAAGCTGAATGTGTCACTGATGATTTGTGTGTCACACATAAATGGAGAAAAACATAAAAGAGCTATTGTCCAATTGTAGAAACAAAAAAGTAATATGGGGTTTTCTGTTCTCTGAAGTGCATCATGAAAAGTGGGTGGAGAGAAACACAGAAATCCAGAATTAGCCTAGCAAATCATTTTGGGAAGAGCGGACAACATGTAAATTCCTCACACATAAAGTATTTCGAGCAAGAGACCTTGATTCCTGGGCTATGATGCCATTCAGGATTCCTTGCAAAGGCTCTGGAATTCCAGTATTCATAAAAGAAAATGCTCATTATAATCGGAGCGTAAGAGGTACTCCCAACGTGACAGCCTGTATGAAGTATTACAAAGCTTACAGTTAAGATCTGGGATAGAGGCTGAACACCAAATTCAAAAGAGGTAACCAAGGCACTAAGTGCCATAAAGGAGGAAAGGGGAAGAAAAAAAAATCCACTATTGCCACTCAGCCACACAGAATTAAAGTGGAAACCAGGGGTGTGCATGGGGGAGGATGAGGGGTGAGAAGTGCCGGGGGGGGGGGGGGGTGGTGGTGGTGGAGGAACAAACAATACATTTGTCACCCCGTCCCACTTCCTATAGAGGATACAGGCAAAGCCTCCAGCCTCATTACCTCGGACACAGATGGTTATCGTTTATAGCAAAGGTGCACAAAAAGGCCTTCAGGTCTGAGCCCCTTAATTCCAGGGCTGTTAATGATTAAAGAGAACGATGGGGGTGGGGAGGGAAATGAGGGCGGAGGGAGCTGGGAGATTCACCCACCACCTCCCCCTAGGGCTCCTACCTCACAGCGCTCACCCAGGACAGAGGACCAGAGTCTGCACCCCCTCCAGGGCAGCTCCAACCCCATATCCCCAGGCCCTGGGTTGAGGGGTGCTGGCGTTGGGGAGGCAGGGACAGTAGGTAAGTTTTCTGAGCCCTGCGGCTGACACGCCACAGGCTCCCCTCACAGCCTCTTCTTTCAGAGGTACCAGTCCAGACAACGCGCTGACTTCCACTCCTCCCTTTCCACCCCCCTTTCTCGAAGGTACCCAACCCCCGCCCCTTCATCTCTCAATGCCCCCCCGCCTTTTCCTCAACTCCCCCCCTCCCCAAAACTCACAGCTGCTCCAGAGGTTCCTCCAGTCAAACCCTTTCTGGAAACGACGGCGGCCCGGCGGGTCCAAACCACCTACCATCCCCGCTCGCGTTTCCAGGCTCCCTACCCGCGCCGCCGCCGCCTCTTCTTCCACCACTGCCACCGCCTCCTCTTCATCTGCGGCCCACCGGCGGCGGCCGCCCCGAAGCCCCGCCCCCTCCATCGCCTCCTGCATCATCACTTCCGGTAACCCCGCCGGCCGCCAGCTCCAGGAGGGAGAATGGGAGAGGGGCAAGGAGGGAACGAGTGGAAGATTGCGTCACGACGCACATAAAGACGTACGAAGCCGTCGCCAAGTAAGGGCAAAGACCTAGCAACCCGGAGGGAGCTGGGCTGGACCATTTTTTTTTCTTGTTTTACGGGAATGGAGCGGGGAGGATAATGAAAGCGTAAAGGAAAAATAGGGGGAGGAGGAGCTCAGCTTATTGTTGGATGCGGCGGGAGATGGGTAGAGTCAGTCAGTCGAGACTCCCCCAGACCTGGAACTGGTGCTCCCACAGAGGTGGGCCCGGTGGTTTGGTCCGGCCTGGCCTGCTGGACCAGCCTGTGCTCGGTCGGCCACGGCTCTGCTGGGCTCCTGGCGCCGCCTCCTCCCAGCCCGCCGCGGGCTGCGCGCTTCTGTGGGTGGGGGAAGGCAGGACTGACGCAGAGTGAGTGTAGGGGATGGAGGCGCCGACTCCAGGCGCGGGAGACTGGCGGGGAAGGGGTTGGCTCCCCACGGGCAGGGATGGTTTGGAGGTTGGGCTGCGGCGTTGCCGGGAGACGGGCCTGTGTGACCCCAGCTTCGCGGGGGCGGCTCGGTGTCATCGCCACCGGCCTCGGGGACCTGCCTCACGGAAGTGGCTCGCGCGTCCAAGAGGGGAGGCCTGGTGTGGGGACGCTCAGGTGCCGGCGTGGGGCCCCCTCGGAGGCTGTGAATCTTTTGGACCCCCGAATGTAAATGGGAGATGGTAGGGGCCGGTCCGGGGGCGAGAGGTTTCTGGCTGGGGAACGTTGACCCACACCAGGTCCCGTACAGGAACGGAGACTCCCTAGCACCGTGAGAGCCAGCTTCGTAATTCTCTTGCTCTTCAAACCTGAGAGTAGGGTGTTGCTCCGTTACCTTCCATTCGTGTGCAGGAGAGAGTTAAGTAAATCAATAAAGAAGGTATCAGCAAGTGAGAAATGCCCCCCAAAGACCGGATGAGGTGACAGAAGATGGGGGGAGGGCCCCTCGAAATCGGGTAAGGTCGTTCAAAGGAGGCCACGGTTTTGCGGGGATCCGAGACAATGGGTTTTCTGGGTGGAGAGAAGAGCCAATGAGAAGGACTTTTAGGTTGGAAACAGCCAGAAGGCCATGTGGCTGAAGCAAACAGAGCCAGGGCCGGAGTGCCCTGTGATGTAATTGGGGAAGTGGCAGGACTGTAGCAGCGCCTTTTAGCCCAAGGCAGGGGTTTGGCTAATGTGTACCTTAAGGGTTTTAAGAAGGGAAGTGAGCTGACCTGATTTACATTTTTAAAAATCCGCTCTGCCTGCTGGATAGAGAAGGGTGGAAGTAGTTAGACCTGTTAGGAGACTGTTGCACTGTAAGACAAAGGAGAGGTGAAGATAGTGTTGAAAGGGCCGGCCGGGCGCGGTGGCTCACGCCTATAAACCCAGTACTTTGGGAGGCCTAGGCGGGCGGATCACGAGGTCAGGAGATCGAGATCATCCTGGCCAACATGGTGAAACCCCATCTCTACTAAAAATACAAAAATCAGCTGGGCGTAGTGGCACGCGCCTGTAATCTCTGCTACTCAGGAGAATCGCTTGAACCCGGGAGGTGGAGGTTGCAGTGAGCCAAGATCGCGCCACTTCACTCCAGCCTGGGCAACGGAGTGAGACTCCGTCTTAAAAAAAAAGAAAAAAGAAAAGGCCCTCAGTCACAGTGGAAATGGAGAGAATTCCATTCAGCATATATTTGGGAGGTAGTGCTTGCAGGACTTGCTGGGGAATTGGATGTGAAGTGTGTAGGAGAGGGAGGAACCAAGGTTAACTCCCTACGGGAAAACAGTTTAGAAAGGAATATCGAAAGTTCTCTTTTGAACATATTAAGTTTGATAAGTCTATTAACAAGTCAAATGAAGTTGTCAAGAAGTTAGATATACAAGTCGGGGAAAAATCATGGTTGGAGATAATAAATGAGGAAGGCAGGGAGGAGCTCCCAGATCACCTAAGAAGAGCGTGTAAATAAAAGAGGAAGACCCCTAAATCCCTTGGGTTCTTACCATTTAGAGAGTACCCAGAGAAGGAGAAGCCAGCAAAGGAGACGACACAGACAAGACCTCAGAGATCAAAGGAAGAGGCCCCTTAATATCCTGGAATAATGGGACCCATCCCCGTAATCAGTGAATCTCATCCACCCGCTTGCCAGCTTCTACCGGCAGCAAGTAGAAGCTAAGTCCTGGCTCAAATCTCTTCCCTCCCTCCCTCTCCCAGCTGTCAGTGCTTTTGGACTTGTGCTCAGGTAATTTGTGTCCGTTATAGAAAACCTGACTTTTTGGATAAATTGTCTATTTATATGGCTGTCTCTCCCAGGTACTGTTTCTTATTTGTGTCTTCCTGGCTCCTGGTACAGAGCCTTGTCCATATGGTGGTTGTAGCTGGGCAGGAACACTGTGTTCATAAGGTATCAGCCATACAATCCAACAACTTCTCACAAAAAGGGGCTTTTGTCCCTGCCACTGCTGCCAACCCCACCACAATTACGATCAGTTCCACAATATAGTGTAAAGGGTATCAGAAGATGAATAAGAAGGCCTGGGTTTTAATCCTGGATCTGCCACTGACCAGCAGAGTGGCCATGGATAAAGCTCTTCTCTCTGAGCTGAAGGGTTGGCCTAGATTTGAAGTTGCATACTGACAAGACAGATATTGCCTGCAAACATATTGTTCAGCCCACACAGTGATTTAAATTCTTTTTTAAATTTACTTGCCAACATTTAAAAATTGGACATCAAAATCCAGACTTTGGGCTTCATTTGAAAAATCCGACAATCTGACAACACCAGCCTGAAGTTCCTAGAGGTTCCTACACAGCAACTGTCAGCCAGAGCTGAAGAGCTGTCTCCCGTCTATGTGGCTCATGCTCAGGGTTTGCCAAAAAGGCCTCTCCTCTCCTGCTACCTGGCTGACCCCTGTGGGCATCTGATTTGCAATTCTTGGTCTAGGGCTGTGCTATCCCTGTGTAGCCACTGACCACATGTGACTATTTAAATAAAAATTCAGTTCCTCCAACACATTATGTTTCAAGTGCCAGTAGCTACCTGTGACAGGTGTGTGTCCTATTGGACAGAGCAGATAGAACATTTCCTTCACAGAAAGTTATCTTGGTCAGCATTGGACTGGAGGAACTCGAGGGTACTATGTAGGCTAGTCATTCTCCGCATGTGAAACTCAAGGGACTTAGCCTACTGAGGAGCTCTGGTGCCTCTGCAGATGGGAAAGTTGCGCATTCAGTAGTTATTTGATGGTGGAGGAAGCTGTCCTGAAGGCCTGGATCCCTGCACAGAATGTGGTTATTTATCAGAGAGTTGGATCAAGGGTCAGGTGCTAGAAAGCTCCAACTGTATCTAGTGTGGCATGCAAAGCTCTTTGGTCAGTTTCCTAATCCAGTTCCTCAGAAAACTATAACAAAGCAAGAACTTAAGTCAGTGTCTTGTGTTCTCAGACTTCTCGATTTGATATGAAGGGTGAAAGATCCTGGCTGGGGAGTTATGAATGAATGAATGAATGAATGAATGAATGGTTGATCTTTAGCATTGGCCTTCAATTCCAGCCCCCCCCCACCACATCTCTTCCACTGCCTTCTACTACTAGTAACTGGTGACTGCTTTTTCACCACCTCTGACTGACCCGTGCCTTTTCTTTGCCTGTTAAAATATGCTAATAAGGAAACATACTTCCATTTCTTTTGAATTGAGGGGCCCATAACTTTTCATTTAGAACTTCTATCCCTGATGGGAAAAATAGCTGTATATCTATTGGTTGTTATCTTGGTTACAGTAGCCTGATTGGAGTTCCCCTGTACAAATATAATCTTGTGTGCGCTCCGGTGCTGGTATGATATATTTAGAATGGGTGTGCTTGCCTCCTGTGATCTTGTTTGGGATAGACATTTTAGAAGTCTTTCAGACATTTTTTGTTTTGGCCCCGTGTTCTAAAAACTTCCCATATTACAGGGCCTAAACTAAATTATTTTCCCTTAGGTAAAATAAAAATGCCATCCACCCTCTCCTCCCTGCCCCCTATTGCTGACAGACCATATTCTTATCATTTTCTGTGTAAAAAGATGCTGTTTCATAAAATAGCTGCGGTATGATTAAGTATACCACACAAGCATATCCTGGAATTTGCAAAACAGTGTGTGGCATATGAGGCATTACACTTCCCTTTTTGGATTCTAGTAACCAAAAACTGAATCTGAAACAGGAAATAAGTCTGTGGTTTGTGTGTGTGTGTGTGTGTGTGTGTGTGTGTGTTTAATTGATAGGAGGATATGGGACCAGAAATGTATGGGGAACAATTTCACTTAAAGGTTATTGGATTGGGGTAAGAATATGGGTGTACACCAAAAAGGAGGGAGTATAACAGATCTAAGAGAAAAGTGCCCTGAGGGATAAACAAGGAGTAAGAGATAAAGGAAGAAAAATAGGAAGGGAAGCCTGGTCATGCCTTTGGTGTTGGCACCTGCATTATATTTCCAGTAAGAAGTATGCGCTGTGGTCTGAAGATAAGCGGTGCTTCCAACAGGGTTATTTACTCATACCAAAGAACAATAGTCCTTTGCTGTACAGGGATTATTAATGATCAGAGGGAAACAGCTTTAGGAAAATCCATTATTACCACAAAGCAATAAATTCACCAACAGGCCACACATTTCTCTCCTATTCAGACAAAGCTTAGCATAGATAAAAGAGACCTCGTTGTTCTTCCTCTGTTTCCTCCTATTCAGGTAACATTTGCCTTTGTTAACTCTCAGTGCTAAGTGATGTTACATGGATTATTTCATGAATAATCCTTACGACTCTGAAAGGGGTTCTGCTATTACCCCATTGTACATTCTAAGAAACCAAGTCTCAGGCAGTTAGTTAATAATTTGCCCAATGGGGTAAAGTCAAGATTCAAACCCAGCCTTGTCCACCCAGAGCCCAAAATAAATGTTCATTTATTTTGTATTATATCTGCTATTCCTTACAAATGGGACAGACATTCCCTACTCTGCTATACAGGGCAAGAACATCTGGTTGCTCTGACATTATCAAGAGCATTTCAATTCTGTAGAGGTTTTCCAAATGACCGTTTTAAGTCACAGTTTTCTAGATTGATTTTAACCCATGATCATTGAGTATAGTGGACCTTATTCCCCAAAAGGATTTTTTCAGGAAAAAAGTATCAGAACCCCATTCTTCTATGTTTGGTTCTAAACTTCATGGAAATATTATAAGGTATTTCAGTCCAGTGGACAAACCCTAACCAGCCTTAAGAAAACTTAAGAGTGAGGGTTACATCATAGCTGTGTCTCTTAGGCTATTCTGGATGAAACTGATGAGGATTCCTCCCCAAGTAACACTGAGTCTCCAGTTCTTTATCCTGACACACACTGCTCTTGAAAGCATCCTAGTAAGGGTTAATTAGTATTTAACCCTTCAATGCTCTGGGATCATCAGTTGGGAAGCTTGTCCAGATACCATCGTGTGTATCTCAGGATGAGAACATACGTTATCAATGACCATTCTGTGTGTGTAAATTTATTCTTCTAATACATATTTGTCATGTTCCAACTATGTGCCAGCCTAGGCATGTAATGTACAAGACAGTCCCAAATCTCTCCCTGCTCTCCCCACCTCCTACTCCCTGCAACACACACATGGTGGAAAAAGAAAGGTAAGTCATGCAAAATTATGATAGAGTAGGATGAACATTATGACAGGGGTATGCTAGAGGTGCCAGGAGTGCATATAGCCGGGACACTGACCCAGCCCCAGTGTGAAAAGGGCACCCGTCCAGAAGTGATGGAAGTCAAAAGGTGGAAGCAGCAAATAGGCAAAGAAAGGGTATTTCAGTTGTATGAAGTAGAGAGGCTTCCTATGGCAAAAAGAGGGACATTGCACATAATGAGCACAGAAGACCATGATCTCATTTGGGTGGAGTTTATGATTGCCCCTCCTTGCTAAAAAATCATAAAGTACTTGGGAGAGAAATTTGACTATACTACGGTCATGAGTTCTGATGAGGGAAAAAATTCCACCTAGGGGTAGGTCTTTCCTGAAATAAATGGAAAGGGGTGTTTAACTTCCTGGGGCTTGAAAATCAGGGTAAATTCCTCTTGCCTTTGTCCCATTTCTTATTTGTACTGCAACACATTTTCTTTAGAAGGCAAAGCCTCATGAGAGTCCAGCATTTGGAATTTGGACATTCCTGAGACCAGAGTCATACTTCTATAAATCTCAGCTGGGGAAAGGGAATTTTCATCTCTGCTCTTAAATTCCTAAGTGTTCATGCTGCAATGGTCTTTCCAAAGGCAGAGGAACTGTTCCAGAGGTGGGGAAAAAGGGCACAGTGGATGAGGCCCCTCATACCAGCAGATCTTTCCATAGTCCTCCTGTAGAAACACCAAGTGTCTGGGGTATGCCTTGTACAGTAAGTTCTTGGAACCTCCCCAGACCCTCTCACTGCACTTTGGAGTGGCAGAGTGGGTGGGTGTTTGGTGTTTGGTTTTTGTTTTTGTTTTTTAGACTGATCGCTGCCCATTATGAGTCCCCATTACTGACTCCAAAATAAAAACAGAAAAGCTTGTGGTCAGTCAGGAAAATGATCATCCAGCTTTTTTGGCTCTTGACCCTGACTCCTGTCAACTAATTAGGGGCATTAGGCAAGATCTTGTTTCACCATCTGTACAAGTGTTGGAATTATAAGTAGTTATGATATACAGTAGTTTGATATACAGTGTATTTAAAAAGATATAAATCAGACCGTGTTACTCCAGCTTGCATAAAATCTACCAGTGTCTTTTGCACTTAAGACCAGAAACAAAGTGCCTTTCCAAGGCCTACCCCCAACCTGTGCTGGATTCTGTGGACCTGTGGCCCCTTTCCCAAAGGCTCTTGTTGCATTCATGTTCATCTTTTTTATTTTCATTTTTTGAGACAGAGTCTGACTCTGTTGCCCAGGCTTGAGTGCAGTGGCGTGATCATAGCTCACTGCAGCCTTTATCACCTGGGCTCAAGGGATCCTCCCACCTCAGCCTCTGAAAGTGTTGGGCTTATAGGCATGAGCCACCATGCCTGGCTAATGTTTTTATTTTTCAATGGAGATGGGATCTCCCCGTGTTGCCCAGGCTGGTCTCAAACTCTTGGGTTCAAGCAATCCTCCCACCTCAGCCTCCCAAAGTGCTGGGATTACAGGCATGAGCCACCATGCCCTGCCTCATGTTCATCTTTGAAGTCGATTCCCACGTCACATCCTTTGCTCCTGTTGTTCCCTCTACTTGCACCAGCTTCCCCTTACCTGGGTCCGTTATTAGGTTCCATCACACCATTCAGGACTCAGCTCAAATGTCACTGACCACCCAGAAAATAACCCCCACCTCTGGTCATTTGTATCTTATTACTCTTCAGAGCACATATGACTGTCTGAATTTCTTGTTCTTGTACATCATCCGCCTCTGCCACTAGAATATAAGCTCAAGGAGGGTAGGGACCATGGCTGCTTATTTATCACTGTATCCCCAGAAACGGCAGGTGTCTGGCACATGGTGGACCTTCAATAAATGTTGAGTGAGTGGATGGATGGATGGATCCTTGGAAGGGAAGAGTAAGGCCTACCAGGTAGTAGCACTGTAGTGAGCCCCTGCACTGGTGGCTTTTATGTTGGCTCCATTGGAGTCAGAGGGGACAGGGTTGCCACGGGGAATGGAAGAGCAAAGCGGTGCAGCCATGTGCCCAGCCTGCTTAGAGCATGCTGGTGTGTAACATAATTAAAAAGGGCGGTTGCAGGTTAGGAGCAGGGGCAGGTGGCAAATGGGGAAGGCTATTGGAATTCACATCAATGTGCAAAAAAAATTGCTTCCTTTGCTCTTTGTATAGAAAGGGACTAGAATTATTTAGTTCCCTTTGTCACAACTAGCTAAGCTCTTTAAAGCAATCAACAGACATTCAACATTTATTGAGATTGAACAGTGTATTTCGTGATTAAAAGCATGGGCTCTGACTTCAGACCAGCTGAGTTTGAATCCTGGCCCTGCCTATTGTTAGCTGTGTGACCTTGGACAAGTTACTTAGTCTCTGCATCAGGTTCCTCCTTTGTAAAATGGGGATAATGGTAGTATCTGCATATATAGAGTACCTAGCAAATTATCTGGCACACAGTAAATGCAAAGCAAATGTAACTTTTAATATTTTTCTTACTGTAATGAACAAGATACAATCCCTGCCCTTCAGGAATTCAGACTCAGAGAAGAAAAAACAGAGTGAAAGAAATGCAGAACTATCTGCTGGCCATGATAGAAGCAAGGAAAAGGTTGCTTTGGAAAAGCTTAATAGCAAGTAGGTGTCTGTTTGATGGTGTGGGGTGGCTAGCAGAAAGGAGACATTGTAGGCAGAGGAAGACTCAGCCAAGACAGACAGAAGTATGACATGGCAAGGCACCTTAGAGCAGTAGCTCCCAAACTTCAGAGTCCACATCACAGTTTTTGCTGTTTACCTATATTTTAAACTAGCTTAAAAAGTTTTCTAATTCATTTCTTTAAAGGAAGCTGTATATCACATAAAATCTAAATCACTCAAAATTATGGGTTTGATGGGCTTTTCTAATATACAGTTTGTATTGTATATCTAAGATCACCTCCCCAACCAATCTTTGGGACACTTGGCATTAGGGGACACATCTCTTAACTATGACCAGAGGCCACAACACACTGGCAGCAACATCTGTCAGCCTTTTCTTAGTGGCACAGGCCTGCACATCACAGAGGCTTGAAAATGATCCTCACCTCCATACATGTATAACCCTGTGTTATAACAGGGCGTGATTTTTAAGAAAAGAGACCAGCTTCTAGTCCCATTTCTTTCCAGGCACACCTCATATCTTCTGTCTTTCTTCATTCTGGGATTTGGGGGTTAGGGAGATGAAAAGGAGTAAAGAATTGGAAGAAATGTCGGTCTCAGAATAAAGATTATAGAAGGTTAACTTTTAAAAATCTACATGGATAGACTTCGTGACCAGCTGAGACCGCAGTTGAATTGTGGTCCTCTAAACTACTGAATATTCCTGATGTGTTGCTGGTAAGAAAATCCCAGCAGACCCCATTGTATCAGATCAACCCCTGATGTAGTGAAGAAGGAAAAGGGCTTCCTTAGTCTTGCATTAATTGTGAGAGATAATTGATAGTTTTAGAGCAATAAATGTTGGTTTCAAGCCATTAAATCCATATTCGGGAAAAGCTGATTTTTCTAAATAAGTTGCTTTCTAGGAACAAAGACAAAAATATAAAAAGGAAAAGAGCTTTTTAAACTTTTTAAAAAATATATGGCTGATTCTGTTTCTAGAATCACAAACTTTCTATAGCACAGGATACTCTCAATTATTCAGCAAACATTTATTGAATACTGATTATATACCTTTCTAGGTGCTGAGAATTCAGCAGTAAAGAAGATGAATGTGATCATTGTCCCCCATAAAGATGAGAGTTTACTGGGGGAAGACTTTAACAAACCATTACTTAAGTGAGGAGTGCTATACAAAGAAGAATATTAGGACCTGTGAGAAGGTTCAACAGAGAGCCCCAACCCAATGGGTGTGAGGGAAGCAGGAAGATTTTCTGAGACATCCATATTTTCACTGGGAATGGCAGGATGGATAGGGTTGGTCAGGTAAAAGGGAGGGGTTCAGGGGAAAGCCTTCTAGAAAGAGAAAACTGCATGGATATGTGCCCCTAAGGCAAGAAAGAACATGGTTCCCTCAAAGACCTGAAACAAACCCAGTAAGAAAAGAACAAAAGAAGCATTTTTCTTTTCTTGCCTTTTCTCTCAAGACTTGGAAGGAAATGGTAGGCCAGATTTAATAGTACACAATGGTGAATACAGCTTTAGACCCTTCTCTCAGGAAATCTTTGAAACTTGGGTTTTCTGGGTCACCTGATGTTGCAGAGTGAGACATCACATAAATCCCTTTCAGGATTAGTTTTCAAAACACTTAAACGTTAATTAAAGTGTTTTGAAAATAGTCCTATTAAGTACCAATTGTTAGCACTGCTCATTACCTTGAGGGTATTAACCTAATTGCAGGGCTTGTGTATCAGATTATGGTATATGATCAGTTAGAGTTTGAAACAGTGATTCTTAGAGTCATAGAAGGAAACTAATTAAAGTTAGATTTTTAGAGAAGGTTGCTTTAGCCAGTTGTTGTGGCACACGCCTGAGGTCCCAGCTACTCTGGAGGCTGAGGCAGGAGGCTCACTCGAGCCTGGGAGGTCAAAGCTGCAGTGAGCCATGATCATGCCACTGTACTCCAGCCTGGGTGACAGAGCGAGACCCTGCCTCTAAAAAACAACAACAACAACAACAACAACAAAAAACCTTGCTGCTGATTGAATATGCCTGACCTTGGTCACTTTTCTCAAGTGTCTTGCAGTCAAGGAAGTTCCGTCTGTTAATGACAGGGAAGTGAAGCAATCATTAAGAGATGTTAGTTACAGACTCCCTGTACCTCACAGGAACTGACTCATGTATTTTCATATGAAACCATGGAGTTTTAGGGAGAGCCAGAAACTCAGAAACCTGTTTCCTTACCAGGAAAAATGTCATCATCTCATCTGGGTTTTTATTACAATAAGCCACAAAGCATGATGTTCTCTCTTGGTTTTTATGAATTCCTTGTAAGCATTTTTTCTGTGCAGCCTCATAGACTCAGAATTGGTATTGAATATAACTTTGGTCCTTTTAACCTTTGAATTAGGTGAAGTAGTATTTGAAGCTTTTCATCAGTTGGCTCATTCTTTACTCAAGAATAAACCTCAAGAAACGTCATCAGGGTCAGAGTAAGTGCTCATATTGGAAAGAGAAATTCTCTGTAAGGTGAATTCCTTGCAAGTACTTAGAATTTTGAGGTAAACGTGCCCACTTCCAGCTCCAATCTGCATTCTTTAGCTGCTCAAATTCTTATAATTTCAGGACTACCCTAAAGCATATTATCTCCACCTCTTATGCCTTTCCCTCCATAAGTTGAAAATGGATCATGTTCCCAAAAGCAGGCAGTGAGCAGCTTACTTCCCGATCCTGATGAGCCTGTTAGAGGAAAACCCAGAACTCAGAATGAGGTGTCCAGCTGCCTGGCCTTGCTACTTACTCACCAAATCTGCCCTCCTTGTCTTCCCACTCTGTCTTCTGGTTCAAGGCTGTACAATATTCATTGTTCTAATTCTGACTAATCAGAATCTTCCAGTAGTGGGACTTTTTTTTTTCTAGCTTCCCTGAATTTATTTTAGATATAGAAATGTAAATAGTTATGAAAAGAGAGGGTGGGCTGAAATACTTTGTTTTTTCATTTTTATAGAGATAGGGTCTCTTTATATTGCCCAGGCTGGTCCTGAACTCCTGCCCTCAAATGATCCTTCCATCTCAGCCTCCCAAAGTACTGGGATTATAGGAATGAGCCACTGGAGCCAGCCTGAAGTTTTTAAATAAGTTGTTGGGGTTTGCTTGTTTGTTTTTGAGATGGGGTCTCACTCTGTCACCCAGGCTGGAGTGCAGGGGCTCAGTCTTAGCTCGTAGTGCAATCTCAGCTCACTTTAGCCTCCCGGGCTCATACGATCCTCCCACCTCAGCCTCCCAAGTAGCTAGGACTACAGGCACATGCCATCAGCCCTGTCCAATTTTTGTATTTTTTTACAAAATGAATGTTTTGTTAAAAACATGTTACCGAGGTGGGTCTCAAACTCCAGAGCTTAAGTGACCTGCCTGTCCCGGCCTCCCAAAGTGCTGGGATTACAGGCATGAGCCACTGCACGTGGCCTTAAATAAATTTTTTTTGGTATTTTTGGGGGTTTTTTTGTTTTTTTTTTGAGATGCAGTCTCACTCTGTCACCCAGGCTAGAGTGCAGTGGCGCAATCTCGGCTCACTGCCAGCTCCGCCTCCCGGGTTCACGCCATTCTCCTGCCTCAGCCTCCCGAGTAGCTGGGACTACAGGCGCCCACCACCATGCCCGGCTAATTTTTTGTGTGTATTTTTAGTAGAGACGGGGTTTCACCTTGTTAGCCAGGATGGTCTTGATCTCCTGACTTTGTCATCTGCCTGTCTTGGCTTCCCAAAGTGCTGGGATTACAGGCACGAGCCACCGCACCCGGCCGGCCTTAAATAATTTTTTTTAAAAAGGAAACACCTAATATCCATCAGCAAAATAGATAGTACATTGGGATATCTTCATACAGCAGGCTGAATTGCAGCACTGAGAATATATGAACCAGAGCCATGTGTAACAACATGGATGAATCTTATGAATGTTATGGGCAAATAAAGCAAATTGCAGAACTTACCTATAAACTTTTTAAACTTGCAAAGCAGGCGGGGTGCGGTGGCTCATGCCTGTAATCCCAGCACTTTGGGAGGCTGAGGCAGGTGGATCATCTGAGGTCAGGAGTTCGAGACCAGCCTGACCAACATGGTGAAACCCCATCTCTACTAAAAATACGAAATTAGCCGGGCGTGATGGTGCGCACCTGTAATCCCAGCTAATTGGGAGGCTGAGTCAGGATAATCACTTGAACCTGGGAGGCGGAGGTTGCAGTGAGCCGAGATTGCGCCATTGCACTCCAGCCTGGGCAACAAAAGCGAAACTCTGTCTCAAAAATAATAATAATAATAATAATTAAATAAATAAAACTTGCAAAGCAATACTATAAATGTTATGTGTAAAGATATGCATAATAAACAACAAATTCAGCATAGTGATTCCTTCTAGGAGAGGAAGGGAAATGTGATTTGGAAGGGGTACAGTGGGGGTTTCTACTGGATACATAATTTATTCTTTAAGGTCTGTTGTAACTGTATGGCTATTATATTGGTCTCAATATCTTTTCTTTGTTTTTTTTTTTTTTTGGAGACAGAGTCACTGTTGCCCAGGCTGGAATACAGTGGCGTGATCTTGGCACACTGCAACCTTCACCTCCTGGGTTCAGGTGATTCTCGTGCCTCAGCCTCCAAATAGCTGGGATTACAGGTGGTTGCCACCACACCTGGCTAATTTTTGTATTTTTAGTAGAGACTGGGTTTCACCATGTTGCCCAGGCTGGTCTTGAACTCCTTACCTCAAGTGATCCACCTGCCTCGGCCTCCCAAACTGCTGGGATTACAGGCATGAGCCACTGTACCTGGCCTCTATATCTTTTTGTATCTGAAATATTTTGTAATAAGAATTTAAAGATACTGGGAATTATGCTTTTGAAAAATACAATTAGCTTTACAGAATATACCTATGTCCGTTCTCTCTTGGCCACGTCTTCTGAAATTAAAACTGATGTTTGAGACTAAAAACCCAGAGGGGCCTTGAGATCTTCAGCCATCAGAAAGATTTTTTTGTTTTTTTTTTTTTTTTGAGACAGAGTATCGCTCTGTCACCCAGGCTGGAGTGCAGTGGCCGGATCTCAGCTTACTGCAAGCTCCACCTCCCGGGTTCATACCATTCTCCTGCCTCAGCCTTCTGAGTAGCTGGGACGATAGGCACTCACCACAACGCCCGGCTAATTTTTTGTATTTTTAGTAGAGACGGGGTTTCACCGTGTTAGTCAGGATGGTCTCAATCTCCTGACCTCGTGATCCGCCCACCTCAGCCTCCCAAAGTGCTGGGATAACAGGCATGAGCCACCGCACCCGGCCAGTCATCAGAAAGATTTTTAATTATACTTATTGGACAAGAAAGTAGACCAACGATTTTGAGAAACATTTCCAAAAAGGTTATGACAGACTAAAAGAGAGGTTGCAACCTGACAACCTCTGGGTGGAACTGAGCCTACAGACTCATTTTGTTTGGCCTGTACAGTCGTCTTTTTTTTTTTTTTTTCTTTTTGGAGACGGAGTTTCACTCTGTTGCCCAGGCTGGAGTGCAATGGTGCAATCTTGGCTCACTGCAACCTCCGCCTCTGGGGTTCAAGCAATTCTCCTGACTCAGCCTCCCAAGTAGCTGGGACTACAGGCACATGCCGCCACACCCGGCTAATTTTTTTTTTTTTTTTTTTGTATTTTAGTAGAGACAAGGTTTCACCATGTTGCCCAGGCTGGTCTTGAACTCCCGAGGTCACGCAATCCACTTGCCTCAGCCTCCCAGAGTGCTAGGATTACAGGCGTGAGCCACCACGCCTGGCCTCACATTTTCAAAAATAATGACTTAGTGTGTTTTTTTGAGATGTCATATTTTTAAAATCTGGATTGCCACCTATTTTTAAGCTATCAGGAAATCTGGCATTCCTAGGCACTTCTTTCTACATGGCAGCTGCTGGCTGGAGCTGAATGGCAACTGTTCCCTTTCAAGGGGGCATTTCCTTTCCAGGTGGCCACTGTCCCCATCCAAGCAAGTCCTCTCATTTATATTACCTGCCAGGCCGCAGAGGCACTTGAGTTTGTAACCAGTGGATTACATTCCATTTCTCCCTTAACTAGAAAATTCAGTTATCAAAAATATGCCTTCACCTAGGCATTCAGGTGAGTAATATAATTTTACTGGACTGGCTTAAAGAATAATATGTGTGAGCTTTGGTTTTGCCGTGTTCATAAATGTGGCCACCATGGCAAACGATGTGGTTAAGCAACCCTCAACCTCGGGATGAATTACAAAGCCAGTTGAGAGATACGGTGTTTCTATTAGATGGTTTCAGCAATGCTACCCAACAGATTTGTTGAGAAAGAGCAATTATTTCTAGACTAATTAAAGGTCTTAATTAAAAAACTGTACATCAGCTGGGCACGGTGGCTCACGCTTGTAATCCCAGCACTTTGGGAGGCCGAGGCGGGCAGATCACGAGGTCAGGAGATCGAGACCACGGTGAAACCCTGTCTCTACTAAAAATACAAAAAATTAGCCAGGCGTGGTGGCGGGCGCCTGTAGTCCCAGCTACTCGGGCAGCTGAGGCAGGAGAATGGCGTGAACCCGGGAGGCGAGCTTCCAGTGAGCCGAGATTGCACCACTGCACTACAGCCTGGGCAACAGAGCAAGACTCCATCTCAAAAAAAAAAAAAAAACTGTACATCTGCCTGGTGCCTCCTGTCAAGTTGCATTTTTATGCAAATTTTCCCTCTTCTATTTTGGTGGGTCTGAAGATGACAACGGCAACACGACAAGAAGTCCTTGGCCTCTACCGCAGCATTTTCAGGCTTGCGAGGAAATGGCAGGCGACATCAGGGCAGATGGAAGACACCATCAAAGAAAAACAGTACATACTAAATGAAGCCAGAACGCTGTTCCGGAAAAACAAAAATGTAAGTAGGCCCCACTTGGAGATTGTGCAGAGGAGAGTTGTTCCTTATGATATTTGTTTATTTCTTTTCGGTCTTTAATCAAGAGGGCTGAGCCGCACAGTCATGGTGGCAGAACTTGGGGCAGGAAGGGGCCAGTGCACAGCTTGGCTAGCTTGCCTGACCACTGGGAAGCCTGTGTTTCTCTCTTCACTTGTTCCAGGTCTCAAGCCAGCCAGTAAGTGGCTCAGTGTCCTCAGAAGACCCTATGAGCCAGGTGACATGAGCAGGCCAATGAGTTTTCAGAGGAGGAGCCAGTCCTCATACTGTACCCGTTGCTGGCCACTCCCATAGGAGGTGTGCAGGAAAGTGGTTTTTTGTTGTGTTTTTTTTTTTTTTTTTTCAATTCATAAACTATTCAAAGCCTCTAAATATAAACCCATTTAGAAGGAAGAGAATAGGATTAAGACACAGGGTTTCCTTCATAACAGCTTTGAACTCAAGCCTCTTTGGCTAGCAGAGTGAGATTGCCCTTTGGGACCACAGAACTGGGTAAAATAGTGTCTCCATTAGCTGGTTTAAGGGAACTGCACACACAGCAGGGAGCCAGATTGGACCACCCCCCTACAAACCCTAAAGCGTTAGCTGTTAGCTCCGGGGAAGACCGCCCGGCACTAAGCATGGAAAAAGGCTTTCACACCTGACTTCTCTTCCGTCTCCTCACTGATCTAATGGATTCAGCGCGGTCACTGCTCCCCTCATGAAACTTCCTAACAGTCTACTCTCACCACTTTTCCCTCTCTGACCTCTGACTGTCTCTCTTCAGCCCTGTCATCACACACCCTCCCGCCAGCTGCAGGGGTCCTCTGAAGGTCAGCCCTCTGTGCTGAGGCCTGTGCAACATGCAGCCACCTTGTGATTTAAGCTGTCACATCTGAATCCCCAGCTTTGGCCTCTGCCTGGCCACCTGAAGGACCTCACCATGGCTTAATGGTCCAAAGCAGGGTCATCTTTCTACAGGAGTGCCTCCCCTTCCCCACTGGCCCATTGGTGTCACAGCTCCTGTCACCACTCTGCAACTCTTTGTTCTCATTCCTCACTCAACAAATATTTGATTGCCCACTATGTGCCAAACACAAGACTAGATGTCGAAGACAAACATAAGCCAAACCAAGACACAGCTGTCAAAGGCATTTGAGTTAGATGGAAAGAAATATAAAATTACAGTTGGGAAAAGTGCTACAAAGGCTGGACATGGTGGCTCACGCCTGTAATCCTACCACTTTGGGAGGCCAAGGCTGGAGGGTCAGTTGAGCCCAGGAGTTCGAGACAAACCTGGGCAACATAGCGAGTCCCTGTCTCTTAAAAAAAAAAAAAAAAAAAAAAAAAAGCGTTACCACAGAAGCCCTCCTAATCTGCAGCAACTTCCCCTTCTCTGAATCCCTGATGCCTCTAGCTTTTCAAGGCTGACTTATGAAGTTTCTCTCTACCCTGCTGACCTTCCTCCAAACCCAGGTTCCCCAAACTTTTTCTGCTCTTAGCATAGACCATGCTTGCCAAACCAGAGTATATGTACCCCATGAGGTCCTTAAACAATCCTCTAAGGAATGGAAATAAAATACAACTGCTATTTCTATTTATCCTTTCATCTTTCTAAAAAGTCTGTTTGGTACACAGTTACAATGAACTTGTTAGTACATATATATAATTAATTAATACATTTATAAATTAATATAAATACATATATGGGGCTGTGGGCTCAGAAATATTTCAATGAAAAGAGTAGGTGATTGGCCAGGTGTGGTGGCTCACGCCTATAATCCTTACACTTTGGGAGGCTGAGGCCGGTGGATCACTTGAGGTCAGAAGTTTAAGATAAGCCTGGCCAACATGGTGAAACTCTGTCTACTAAAAATACAAAAATTAGCTGGGTGTGGTGGTGCACACCTGTAGTTCCAGCTACTCAGGAGGCTGAGGCACGAGAATTTCTTGAACCCAGGAGGCAGAGGTTACAGTGAGCCAAGATCATGCCACTGCACCCCAGCCTGGGCAACAGAGGAAGACTCTGTCACCAAAAAAACCAAAAAAAGAGTAGATTATCAAAAGGCTTGGAGATCCCTAAATAGTTGTTTATATTCTCCTTTTTCTTCTTTATTTTATTTATGTTGGCATGGTTTTCCCAACCAGATCATCAGTTCCTTGAACATATAGACACGGTCTTATACTTATCTAGTATATCCCAAGGGACCTCCTTGTGGTTGTCACTAAATGAATGAGCAGCTATAAATACTTTAACTGGCCTCCTCCAGGAAATCTTCCTCAGTTTCTCTGCTTCCCCCTCAACCCCATGCTGGCCGCCTGTTCTGAATTCCTATAGCTGTCTGTAGCAGTCACTGCATCCATTGATTATATACCACTGTGCCTTTTCTGTAGCTTCAGGTATCAGAGTTGTTCTGCCCAAGTAATAACTTTGATAGTTGAAGGCACTGTCCAGCCTGCGGTATTGGGGATATCATAGTACATGCCCAATAAACCTTTGCACGCTCACTCACCTGAAGACTACTCAAGAGTTTCGGTTTTCAGTTATCGCAATAACTCTTCCTTTGCCTCGGCTTGGATTGGCTCGAGGAGTGAGCCAGAGGGAGGTGTATGTGCCACTGATGGTACATGAGATTATTTGGGACTGGGCGGAAGAGGTACATGGGTTCTTAATTTTAAGATACGTACTTGCTTTAGCATGTGTTATAAAGGACAGAGAATATTAGACCACAGTTTCACAAATGCTATTGCTTAAGAGAGTCCATTTAATGAAAAATTTTAACATTAGTATAAGTAGTATGTGGATATGGCAGAATCATGCAGCCAGCCCGTGAATGACTGAATTTGGAGTACTGTAGCCCAAGCTTGTTCAGATAGACAGCTGAAGCCCCGGAAGCCCCAACCCCCTTAACCATATCTTTGTCAAGGGCTTTTTCTTTCTTCCTAGTCCCTCATGCAGACATAATGAGTTTCTTGTAACTTTGATTACTCTTAAGAGTTTAATAATCCAAAGGTATCCCATGAACTGCTCTGAATCTCAGTGGGCAAATGGGAACATGGAACTCTTTTCCAACACAGACAGCAAATCAGTGGCTTCTGAGAAGCACAGAGGTCAGAAAGTTGGGCCTCTGCCACAAGGGAATCACAGCTGTGGTTCTCTGCATTGCTGTTCCTGGAACTCTTCTGTGCTCCAAGAGGTACCATAGGACAGGAACGCCCTTGAAATTTCCAAGCCACATGGACCCAGACTTTGCTGCGTGGGTGTCATCTGGTGCTGATGCAATCCTAGCTCAGCTTTGAAGTCCACTTGCAAACTCCTAGCAGAGCCACGTCTTGATTCATTTTCCTACCTCATAATGAAAGAGTTTCTCCCTTTTTCCTACTTGGCTGTTTTTCAGAATGAACTTTTTATTCCTTTAATTGAAAGTGGATTACCATGATTTGACTATTTTGGAATTTCAAAAGCCCTTTGTTCCCCTTACTAATGAGCCAAGGCAGTTGACAGTTTAAGAGGTGTAGATCATTCTCCAGTGTCTTACTCTGGGGGTTTCAGGACAGCACTTGCAGAAACCATGGGGTTACTTTAAAGTTTAATCAACATGAGGGGGGTGTGAAGAAGCACTCTCAGTCAGTGTCGGTGAGAATATAATTTATAGATTGTTGGTAGGAATGTAAATTGGTGTGAACTCTAGAGAGTAATCTGGGAATATCTGTGAGAATTACAAATGCATGAATCTATGCCTTTGTCCTGGCAGTCCTCTCTCTCTAGGAATTCATCTTTTAGATACATATGCATGTAAGCAAAGTAATTTTAGAGAGATCCATAGCGGAATCATTTATAATAGCAAAAAATTGGAAATAACTTAATTATCCATGGGTAGGAGATTGGTGAAATTATAATAAAGCCTTCTGTTGGAATTTTATATAGCTGTTAAAAAGAAGGGAGCAGCTCTATAGATGGAATATAGAAGGAACCTCAAGTTATGTTCATGAAAAAGCAAGGTTCAGAACAAAGGGAGCTATTGTTTGTGTGAGAAAAATAATCAGCTTCTACATACATGTGCATTTTCACATATACATAGAATACCCCTGCAAGAACACACAAGAAACTGCTAATTGTTGTCTCCGAGATGAGGAACTGGAATAGAGGAGTAAGAGGGAAACGTAGTTTTTATGTTACATCCTTTTGTATTATTTGAATTATTTTTACCTACTTTAACGATTTTAAAAGTTTATGGTAAGCTTTAATATTAAATTGCTTTTGATTTTCCAAATTAGTAACATTTCATTTACTGGCTAGTGAACTAAAAAAGTTTGAGAAAATGTATACCTATACTCTATGCACCATTAGAAAGATACTATCAGCCTCATTTCTTTCTCCCTTTTAATAGCTCACGGACACAGACCTAATTAAACAGTGTATAGATGAATGCACAGCCAGGATTGAAATTGGACTGCATTACAAGATTCCTTACCCAAGGCCAGTAAGTGTGACTCCGGTTAACAAGTGCTGGGTACTTACCCTCATCAACCTGGTTATTTCCAAGAATGTGTAACAAGAGGGCGAGTGCTTGCTGAGAAGCCCAGAGCTGCTGAGGGAGGCATGTTGGAAATAAGCTATCATTGCATGCTGCCAGCCCATCACAACAAAGTAAAATGTCAATGAATGCATGACGTATCCTGCTTACATAGCTTTCCACGTATGGAAGGGAAAACCAGCTCACACTGTAGAGCTTTTTCTCTTTTCACTTTCATCTTTTTTATGGAAATGTGTTTAATTATAAAAGGCAGGTTTGTTGTTACTAAAAGAATAAAGTTCAAACATGAAAGGAATACATAAAGTAGAAAGTAAAAATGGTCAAAAATTCTCATCCAGGCTAGGCACTGCGGCTCATGCCTATAATCCTAGCACTTTGGGAGGCCAAGGCAGGAGGATCACTTGAGGTTAGGAGTTTGAGACCAGCCTGGGCAACACAGTGAGACCCCATTGCTATACAAAATTTAAAAATTAGCCAGGCATAGTGACACACTCCTGTATTCCCAGCTACTTGGGGAAGTGAGGTGGGAGAATTGCTTCAGCCCAGGAGGTTGAGGCAGCAGTGACCCATGATCACACCACTGTGCTCCAGCCTGGGTGACAGAGTGAGACCCTGTCTCAAAAAATAAAGAAAACTTAAATTTATATATATAAATTTAAAATAAAAAAATTATATAAACAATACATTCAGAAAGTTAAGAAACAAAATAAATTTCAAATTTATATGAATTTAAAATAATAAATGTATATAAATTTATGTTTTCTTAAATTCTTTCATACCATAAATTTAAAACAATAATTTAATTTAAAAGAAGTTTTATTTATTTATTTATTTGTGGAGACTGAGTCTTCGCTCCATCACCCAAGCTAGGTACAGTGGTGCAGTCACGGCCCACTGCAGCCTTGACCTCCCGGGCTAAAGTGATTCTCCCACCTCACTTCCCCAAGTAGCTGGGACTACAAGCATGTGCCACCACGCCCAGCTAATGTTTTAATTTTTTGTAGAGATGGAGGTCTCACTGTGTTGCCCAGGCTGGTCTTGAACTCCTGGGCTCAAGCAGTCCTCCCACCTCAGCCTCCCAAAGCTCTGGGATAACAGGCATGAGCCACCGTGCCTGGCCAGAATTCTTTTTTGTTTGTTCGTTTTTTTGGAGACAGAGTCTTACTCTGTCGCCCAGGCTGGAGTGCAGCATGATTTCTGCTCCCTACAACCTCTGCCTTCCCAGTTCAAGTGATTCTCATGCCTCAACCTCTCGAATAGGTGGAACTACAGTCGTGCACCACCACACCCAGCTAATTTTTTGTATTTTAATAGAAACAGGGTTTCACCATGTTGCCCAGGCTGGTCTTGAACTCCTGAGCTTAGGCAATCTGCCCACCGTGGCCTCCAAAAGTGCTAGGATGACAGGCGTAAGCCACTGCACCCAACCCAAATTTCTTTAAAAAAAAAAAAAAAAAAAATTTCTCATTGTGCAGAGGGTGAACACTTTAACTGTTAAATGGAAAATTGCCAATATTCAACTCTTTTAGCTACAAAAACAGCAATTTTATATTGTAGTGGCTCAACCTAATTAGTTTGGTAGTATACCCTTTTAGTCTTTTTTTCTGTATTCATGTACCTACATTTTCTTTACATATGTAGGATTCTGGATATAATGTTATACTGCATACTTATTTTACTTCATGTCTTCTGCACATCTTTGTATGTAGCTCTCCCTCAATCTTTTTTTTCTTTTTTGAGACAGAGCCTCACTCTGTCACCCAGTCTGGAGTGCAGTGACGCAATCTTGGCTCACTGCAGCCTCCTGGGTTCAAGGGATTCGCCTGCCTCAGCCTCCTGAGTAGCTGGGATTACAGATTACAGGTGCACCACCACACCCACCTAATTTTTGTATTTTTAGTAGTAACAGGGTTTCACCATGTTGGCCAGGCTAGTCTCGAACTCCTGGCCTCAAGTGATCCGCCTGCCTTGGCCTCCCAAAGTGCTGGGATTATAGGTATGAGCCACCACGCCCAGCCCAATCTTTTTTAAATGATTGCATTGTATGCTATTGTAAGAATGTGCCATTGTGTTAGGGTTCTTCAAAGAAACAGAACCAGTAGAATGAAGATATGTACATCTAGAGACAGCTAGATGTATATGTGAAGAGATTTATTATGAGGAATTGGCTCTCTATTTATCTAGACAGAGATACATCTAGTTACGCCTGAAAGGAGTTTTTTTGGTTCTTTTTTTTTAGACGGAGTCTCGCACTGTCACCCAGGCTGGAGTGCAGTGGCACGATCTCGGCTCACTGCAACCTCCACCTCCCGGGTTCAAGCGATTCTCCTGCCTCACCCTCCCAAGTAGCTGGGATTACAGGCCCCCGCCACCGTGCCAGCTAATTTTTTGTACTTTTAGTAGATGTAGGGTTTCACTATGTTGGCCAGGCTGGTCTCAAACTCCTGACTTGGTGATCCGCCCACCTCAGCTTCCCAAAGTGCTGGGATTACAGGCGTGAGCCACTGTGCCCGGCTGAAAGGAGATTTATTATAAGGAATTGGTGCATGTGATTATTATAGAGCCTGAGAAGTCCTAGGATTTGCCGTCTGCAAGCTGGAGACCCAGAAGAAAGCTGGTGGTATTACTCAGTTTGAGTCCACAGGCCTGAGAACCCAAGGGGCCAATGGTAGAAATCCCCAGTCTGAGGCCCAGAGAAGATGAGGTGTCCCAGCTCAAACAGGCAGGAAGCAAAAGGAGCCGCTTCCCCTTCTTCTGCCTGTTTGTTCTATTCAGGCCCTCCATGGATTGGATGATGCCCATTCACACTGGGGAGGGCCATGTGCTTTACTAAGTCCACTGATTCAAATGCTAATCTCATCCAGAAACACCCTCACAGATACACCTAGAAATGATGTTTAATCTGGGCACCCATCGCCAATCAGATTGACACAAAAAATTAAGCATCCTAGGCCAGCCACGGTGGCTCATGCCTGTAATCCCAGCACTATGGGAGGCCAAGGCAGGTGGATCACTTGGGGTCAGGAATTCGAGACCAGCCTGGCTAACATGGCAAAACCCCATATCTATTAAAAATACAAAAATTAGCCGGGCGTGGTGGCGAGCACCTATAATCCCAGCTACTCGGGAGGCTGAGACAGAGAATCACTTGAACCTGGGAGGCCGAGGTTGCAGTGAACTGAGATCATGCCACTGCACTCCAGCCTGGGTGACAGAGTGAAACTGTGTCTCAAAAAAAAAAAAAAAAAGAAAGAAAGAAAAATTAACCATCCCAGCCATAATTTAACCAGCCCCTCTCTTGCTAGGCAGTTAGTTTGATCCCAGTTTTCTACTATGCACAGAACATCTTTATATACACACACTTTTCTCCCCTTCTTTGGATTCTCAACTTGCTATGTGATCCATGCTCGTTTTTTCTCCTCTATGCAGGCGATATAGCAAAGAGCACAGGCTCTGGAATCTGACAGATCTGGGTTCAAATCCTGGCTTCCCTTCTTAATGTATAACCTTAAGCAAGTTTTTTAACTTCTCTGAGGTTTCATTTCCTCATCTGTAAATATTAGAATAATAATCCCTTATGAGGTTGTTGTAGGATTAACTTGTGTAAAGATTAATGAATCAATGTAGATACAGCACTTAGCAGAGAATATGGTACTTTCTGAGTAGATCCTCAGTGAATATGAGCTGCTGCAATGATGATGAATATGATTCTTCATATTATTGTTCTTATTCAGATTCATCTGCCTCCAATGGGCCTTACCCCACTCCGAGGCCGGGGACTTCGAAGCCAAGAGAAACTGAGGAAACTTTCCAAACCAGTATATCTCAGATCTCATGATGAAGTTTCCTAATCTAGAGGAAAGTTTATTTCTGCAAATGATGAGCCAACTAGTTATTGAATGTAAACCAGATGGCAAAACACTTCTTGATTAGGGGCAAAAATTCAAATGTCTTCTTAAAACCTCCACAATTGATTCTCCCCCTGTGATGTGCACTTAGATATCCCTAGAGTTTCTCAGCATCTTTCTTCCTGAGTGGATGGCATTATCCCTAGAGGTCATGGACCTTACATCCTCACTGCAGTCACCTTTGGAAACAAGACCGAGGCCTGTAGAAGGAAAGTGGAAGGGTGTAAGAGCTGTTTTGGGAATTCCATTCACCACACATGCCAGCTGATGCAAAGAAATTTGCCAGTCACTGGAAGTTACTGTGGCTACTATAAAACTATGTACCACTCTCAGAATATTCTTAGGCTTTTTTTTTTTTTCAAGTTATAGATTTGCTTAAAGTGAGGTTTTTTGGTGTGTGCTTTTTTGTTGTCTTTTGACCCTTCCAGTTTCCAGACAAACTTGTCTTAAAAAGTGCATCATTGGATTGACCATGGTTTTTCATGAAATTTTATGAGATTTCTGCCTTAACAAAATGCATATATTCCTTATCTTAAAGCCTGTCATTACTTAGGATGCACTTATAGGATCTGAAAAGCTCACTTTAAACTCATACTACATTCATTACGAGTATTTTACGTTAACATAATTGAAAAGTACAAGGTCCAAGCTGGCTTTCAAATTATGTTTAAACAGAAATGGGACAAACAGACTTGAAAATAGAAGGGATTTATTCCATCCCTGCAAGGGTAGAGTCAGGTGAGAGTCCCTTGGTGAGTCATTTGTACATCAGTGTCATTTCTTCTTAACCTCTGAAGAAGATGGGCATCAGAAATAAAGACAAAGCACTATCAATTTTTGTCTGTCTATTCTTTTTCAAAATGGACTCCTGACCCTCAGAAGCAATAGCTGGAACCTACTCCTATGAGGAAGAGCACACGTTTTCACACTCACTCAAGGTAACTTATCACAGGGTTTGGCAATAACGTAGAGAACAAATATGATGCTGTATCAGTGGAGTAATAGTATATGTATATATATAAAAATTTTTTTTTTTCGAAACGGAGTTTTGCTCACATTGCCCAGGCTGGAATGCAATGGTGCAATCTCAGCTCACCGCAACCTCCGCCTCTCGGGTTCAAGCAATTCTCCTGCCTCAGCCGCTCGAGTAGCTGGGATTACAGGCATGTGCCACCATGCCTGGCTAATTTCGTATTTTTAGTAGAGACGGGGTTTCTCCATGTTGGTCAGGCTGGTCTTGAACTCCTGACCTCAGGTGATCCGCCCGCCTCAGCCTCCCAAAGTGCTGGGATTACAGGCGTGAGCCACCACGCCAGGCCTCAGTGTGTGCATATTTAACACAAATGCAACTAGTACACTTTGTGCTGCTATAATGGAATATCTAACACTAGGTACTTTATGAAAAACAGAGATTTATGTCTTAACAGTGCTGGAGGCCAGGAACTACAAGATTGAGGAGTCTGCACCTGGTGAGGGCCTTCTTGCTGTGTCGTTATAAGGCAGAAGGCATCACATGGTGAGAGAGAGTGAGAGAGGGCCAAACTCACTTTTATAACAAACCCAGTCTCGTGATAATGAACGCACACCTGCCATTATGACATTCATTCATGAGGGCAGAGCTCTCATGATCTAATCCCCTCTTAAAAGCCCTACTTCTCAACACTGTTGCAATGGTGATTAAGTTTCCAACACAAGAACTTCAGACGACACATTTAAATCATAGCATTCTATCCCTGGCCCCCAAAACTCACGTCATTCTCACATGCAAAATACATTCTATCCCAGTAGCCCAGAAGTTTCAACTTGTTTCAGTGTCAACTCAGAAGTCCAAATTCCAGACTGATCTAAATCAGATATGGGTGAGGCTCAAGGCACAATTCATCCTGAGGTCAATTTCCCTCCAGCTGTGAGCCTGCTTTATCTACTACCAGGATACAATTGCAGGACAGGCATCAAATAGGCATTCCCATTCCAAAAGGAAGAAATAGGCAAGAAGAAAGGGGTAACTTCCCAAGTGAGTGTGAAACCCAAGATAGAAAACAATATCAAATCTTAAGATAGGCCAGACATGGTGGCTCACGCCTGTAATCCCAGCACTTGGGGAGGCCAAGGCGGGTGGATCACGAGGTCAAGAGATCAAGACCATCCTGGCCAACATGATGAAACCCTGTCTTTACTAAAAATACAAAAAATAGCTGGGTGTGGTGGCACACACCTGTAATCCCAGCTACTCGGGAGGCTGAGTCAGGAGAATTGCTTGAACCCAGGAGGCGGAGGTTGCAGTGAGCCAAGATCACGCCACTGCACTCCAGCCTGGCAACACAGCGAGACTCCATCTCAAAAAAACAAACAAACAAAAAAAAACTGAAGATAACAGAATACTCATCTTTGACTGCATGTCCTACATCCTGGGCACACTGGGGTAGGAAATTGGCCCCCCAAGGCCTCAGGCAGCTGGACTCGGTCTGTGCAGCATCTCTCATAGGTTGGAATCTCATGCCTGCAGCTATCTCAGGCTGGAGTTACACAGTGGTGGCCTTACAGTTTGGGGCCTCAAGAACTGCCCCACTCTCATGGCTCCACTAGCCATTGCCCTAGTGGGGACTCTGAAATGGCCCTGCCCCTGTGACAAATGTCTTCCTGAGTCCCCAGACTGTCTGCAACATCCTTTGAGATGGAGGTGGAGCCTGCCAAGGCACCACAGCACTTGTTTTCTGTGCACCTGTAGAATTAGCATCACATGGATGCTGCCAAGGTTCACGGCTTGTACTTTTAAAAAAATTATCTTTTTAATTAACACATTGTATCTAAACAGAAATGGGACAAATTGTACATTATAATTGTATATATTTATGGGGTGCAATTTGATGTTTCAATACATATATATATATATATATATAATGATACTGATCTATAGCTTGTACTTTCTGGAGTGGCAGGACCCATGTGGGCCCATTTGAGCCATGGCTGGGGCAGCTGAGCTTGGAATTTATCTGCACCTCTCTGGAAACCTTGCCCTCAAGGTCCTAGCTTGCCTCAGAGATCTCTGAAATGCCTTTGGGGTTATTTTCCCATTGTCTTGATGAATAAACCCTGGCTTCCTTCTACTCATATTAATCTCTTTTAAAAGGGCTGCTTGACCAAACCCTTAATTTTCTCTACTGAACATGCTTTTTAAAAATTCTTTAAATCCAGGCACAGTGGCTCATGCCTGTAATCCCAGCACTTTGGGAGGCCGAGGTGGGTGGATCACCTGAGATCAGGAGTTTGAGATCAGGCCAACACGGCAAAACCCCCCCGTTTCTACTAAAAATACAAAAATTAGCTGGGCATGGTGGCGGGTGCCTGTAATCCCAGATACTTGGGAGGCTGAGGCAGGAGAATTGCTTGAACCCAGGAGGCAGAGGTTGCAGTGAGCAGAGATCATGCCACTGCATTCCAGCCTGGGCAACAGGCTGAGAATTTTCCAAATCTTATTCTGCTTCCTTTTTCATCACACATTCCATCTTTAAGTCATTTCTTTCTTCTCTCATTTTACTATAAGCCACCAAAAGAAGCCATTCAATGCCTTGAATGCTTTGCTGCTTAGATATTTTTTTTTTTTGCCAGATATGTTCATCACTCTTAAGTTCTGCCTTCCACAAAGTCCTAGGACATAGACATGGTTCCACCAAGTTATTAGCAACTGTATAACAAAGATGGACTTTACTCCAGTTTCTAATACCTTGTTCCTCATTTCCATCTGAGACCTCATCAGAATGGTCTTTACTATCCAATTTTCTACCAACATTTTGATCACAACAACTTAAGTAGTCTCTAAAAGATTTAGGCTCCTACTACAGCTCCCGTCTTCTGAGCCCTCACCAGAATTGCCCTTAATGCTCCATTCACAGCAATCTAGGCTTTTTCTAGCCTGCTCCTCCAAATTCTTCCAGCCTCTACCCATTACCCAGTTCCAAAGCTGCCTCCACATTTTCAGGTTCTTGTTATTGCAGCTGCCCTACTTCTTGGTACCAATTTTCTGTCTTAGTTCATTTCGTGCTGCTGTAACAGAATACCTGAGACTGGGTAATTTATAAAGAACAGAGATTTCTCTCTTACAGTTCTAGAGGCCAGGAAGTCCAAATTTGAGGAGCCCACATCTGGCGAGGGCCTTCTTTCTGTGTCATAATATGGCAGAAGTCATCACATGGTGAAAGACAGTGAGAGAGAGAGCTGAACTTTTATTTTTTAATTTTTATTTATTTATTTTTTTCCTCTGATAACAGAGTTTTGCCCTTGCTGCCCAGGCTGGAGTGCAATGGCACGATCTCAGCTCACTGCAACCTCTGCCTCCTGGGTTCAAGCAATTCTCCTGCCTCAGCCTCCCAAACAGCTGGGATTACAGGCGCCTGCCACTACACTCGGCTAATTTTGTGTGTGTGTGTGTGTGTGTTTTGTTGTTTTTTTTTTTTTGACAAGTCTCGTTCTGTCACCCAGGCTAGAGTGCAGTGGCGCGATCTCGGCTCACTGCAAGCTCCGCCTCCCGGGTTCAGGCCATTCTCCTGCCTCAGCCTCCCAAGTAGCTGGGACTACAGGCGCCCACCACTACGCTTGGCTAATTTTTTTTTTTTTTTCATTTTTAATAGAGACGGGTTTCACTATGTTGGCCAGGCTGGTCTCGAACTCCTGACCTCAGATGATCCACCCGCCTCGGCATCCTGCAGTGCTGGGATTACAGGAGTGAGCCACTGCGCCCGGTCTGAACTGACTTTTATAACAAACCCACTCTGGCAATAACATTATCTGTGACCTCCTGACCTAATCACCTCCTAAAGGTTGCACTTCTCAACACTGTTGCTTGGGGATTTTCTAACACATAAACTTTGGGGGATACATTCAAACCACAGCAAAGCCTTTGGCGAAGAGAGACAGAGAAATGTAAATATGCTGGCAGGTGTTCTGGCCTTCCCATGGCCATTCAGTGAGCACATAGCCCAGCCTAGCTTGAATTGAGAGACATGAATCTGCTGTTCCTTCAGCCACTCTCCTTCCAGCTGGTCTCATTGTAGAGGCATTTCCCTGTCCAGAGATGGTTCTAATGTCTAAAATTAATTGTTTCCCATGCAACATAGGGCTTATGAAATCAAGCCAACTACTTCATCTGGTGGTCAGCCAGTGAAACCCATCTGTTTCTGCTTGGAGGAAAAATTGGCTGTGCTGGACCAAGTGAGACATGTCTCTCATCTCTATCATGGGAGATGGGAAAGTTCCTTTCTAAGTAACTCAAGGTGATTTTAATTATTTGCATTTTTGCCTTACTCTACTGAGTGTAGAAATCAGCCTTCTCACCCAGCCTTTTCAGGATGAAAGTCCATCTCATTGCTAGCCAGCCTTTGAGCATCTTCCATTTGCCTTAGTGTGAATTTTACATGCCTAGCCCCTTTGCAAACATGTGTATACTGTTACACAAAAGCATAATTGTCAATTTACTCTCAAACCTTCCATGTAACCTGTGTTCTGTTCTTAATAGTATTTTCCTCACTTTCTCTCCAAAACTATAAAATCCCCATCTTGAGTCTCTCAAAGGCAGAACCCACCTTCCCTACATCCCCACCTTCAATGTAATTATCTTCCAACACTGATAAGGACTGAACCTAACTGCTTACCCAAGAGCTAGATTTTTTTTTTTTTTTTTGAGACAGAGTTTCACTGTTGTCACCCAGGCTGGAGTGCAGTGGCACAATCTTGGCTCACTGCAACCTCCACCTCCCAGGTTCAAGCAATTCTCGTGCCTCAGCCTCCTGAGTAGCTGGGATTGCAGGCGCCCGCCACCACACCCAGCTAATTTTTGTATTTTTAGTAGAGACGACGTTTCACCATGTTGGCCAGGCTAGTCTTGAACTCCTGACCTCAGGTGATCCGCCTGCCTCAGCTTCTCAAAGTGCTGGGATTACAGGAGTGAGCCACCGCACCCGGCCCCCAAGAGCTAGATTTTTAAAGAACAAGGACTAGCTTGGTGACAAGGTTTGTCTGATGTCATCTGCTGAGCTATTTATAGGCAAGGCCTGCAGCTTCTCACCGAGCTGATCTCTGGCCATCTCTTCCCCAGGACTCCAGCCTCTAACTCACCATGATTTCTGAATAGCGTATTGCTCTTTCACAGGAGGAGACATTAACTACCACATTGGCCCAAATAGAAAATGACCTCAAATTTCAAGCAGTCTTTCTCTTCAAAGTAGAGAACATTTTTTAAATTACAAAAATTTAATCCATCATATGAAAACAGTCTGTCCCTTGACCCCTGAGGAATGAGACCAGTCCCTGCCTCCCTCAGCTTTTTGTTGCTGAAGCTGTGGTTGGAGAACTATAATTAAAATTCAGTTGTTCTCTTAGCAACCCCCTCACTGACAGCTCCTTTACAGCTTGCGTTGTGATTTACCTACCAGTCCGAGAATCAGGGATTTGAGATCCTGACCATCCTTCTATCCAAAATGACTAACAATCTTATTTGGAACAATAGGGTAGTTCCAGCTATCTGTTCATTCTGATTTTTCCCCCATTGGAGAACATTTATATTTCTTTCTTGAAAAAATAGCTTTTGGCTGGGTGCAGTGGCTCATGCCTGTAATCCCAGCACTTTGGGAGGCCAAGATGGGTGGATCACTTGAGGTCAGGAGTTTGAGACCACCCTGGCCAACATGGTGAAACCCTGTCTCTACTAAAAATATAAAAAAATTAGCCAGGCATGGTGGCAGGCACCTGTAATCCCAGCTACATGGGAGGCTGAGGCAGGAGAATTGCCTGAACCTGGGAGGCGAAGGTTGCAGTGAGCCAAAATTGTGCCACTGCACTCCAGCCTAGGTGAGACAGCAAGACTGTCTCAACAACAACAAAAAAGAAATCAAAGACCCTGATTCAAAACATTTCTTCTAGTGAAGAGGCAGAGAAGCCAAGGCCAGACACATGAAAACCCCCAAACAGTCTCATGTCTTTGCTCAACTACGAAGTGACCAAGACAGGGCCCTGAAATAAGCCACTTAGTGCCACAAGACTACATGAGAGAGTTAGTGAAGAAGTAATGCATCAAGAATGTGATTTTTATCTCCCTCAAGAGTCTCTTCCAGCTGGCCCTGGGGAGAAACAAGTGATTGAAATTTCTTGGACATAGTTGTGTAGTTGGAGCTACACATCTCTTCTAAGATTCTACATCAAAACAGAGCCAAGTCCTTGGCAGGGAGGCAGCGTGTGGCGGTGAAAAATGCATGGGTTCAAGAGCCAGACCAGCACAAACCAGGCTTTGCAGTGTGAAAAAGCTGAGCGATTTTAGGGACGATAATCTCTCTGAACCTCCAAGGGAGAGGACAGGCCTTCCCACCACAGAGGATCAAGTGAGAAATCTAAAGGCCTGGGCACAAAGCATGGCATATAGTAGGCATGCAATAAAGATTGCTTCTCTCATCTCCCCTTTCCTCCGGAAATTTCCACCCATCTATGCAGGCTAGTAGAGAAACAATTGCGTCCCAGTTCTATCACTGACTAGCTGTGGAACTTTGGGCTAGTTTTCTAAATCTCTGCATTTTCCTCTGTAAAGTGGAGATAATGATAACACCTCCCATCTAAGATTATTGTGAAAAGTGCATTTTATTTTTTGCCCTTAAATACCAAAAAGAGTCCATTTTAAATGTATCAAGGGGCTTAGCAAATAAAAGTGGCCCAAACCTCTGTCAACCTTTGAGAGGCCTTGGTGGTCTCCCTTATGGATAGACTAGGAAAGAAGTGATTGAAATTCAATGACAGTTACAGCAAAATAAAAAGAAAAAAAATAAGGCTGGGTGCGATGGCTCACGACTGTAATCCCAGCACTTTGGGAGGCCAAGGCGGGCGGATCACTTGAGGCCAGGAATTCGAGACCAGCCTGGCCAACATAGCAAAACCCCGTCTCTACTAAAAGTGCAAAAATTAGCCAGGCATGGTGGTGCACACCTGTAATCCCAGCTATTTGGGAGGCTGAGGCACGAGAATCACTTGAACCTGGGAGGCGGAGGTTGCAGTGAGCCGAGATTGTGCCACTGCACTCCAGCCAGGGCAGCAGAGCAAGAAACTGTCTCAGAAGAAGAAAATCACCATAAGGGAGCTTAGCCAACTGACCAAGAGTCTGTGTTGAAGAGTCCCACTGCCTGTATTCAGATACTACTTGAGTAGCTATCTGATTTGGGGGAGATTACTTATCTTCTCTGTATCATGGTTTCTGCAGCCATAAAATGAGGATAATAATAATAATGTACTTTATAGAGTTGCTATGAAATACCTGGCTCATAGCAATTGCTTTATTAATATAATTGTCATCAACATCATCACCACCACCATCATCAAGAATGAAATGCCTTCGTTCTCACTCACAGGTCGGAATTGAACAATGAGAACACTTGGACACAGGAAGGGGAACATCACACACCTGGGCCTGTCGTGGGGTGGGGGGGGGTGGGGGGGGAGGGATAGCATTAGGAGATATACCTAATGTAAATGATGAGTTAATGGGTGCAGCACACCAACATGGCACATGTATATGTATGTAACAAACCTGCACGTTGTGCACATGTACCCTAGAACTTAAAGTATAATAATAAAATAAAATAAAAAGAATGAAATGCCTTTTGGCCAGGCGCGGTGGCGCCTGTAATCCCAGCACTTTGGGAGGCCGAAGGGGGAGTGGATTGCCTGAGCTCAGGAGTTCGAGACCAGCCTGGGCAAAATGGCAAAAGCCCTGTCTCTACTGAAAATACAAAAAAATAGCCTGGCATTGTGGTGTGTGCCTGTAATCCCAGCTACTCAGGAGGCTGAGGCACGAGAATCACTTGAACCTGGAAGGCGGAAGGTGCAGTGAGCTGATTTCATGCCACTGCACTCCAGCCTGGGTGACAGAGCAAGACTGTCTCAAAACAAAAAGAATGAAATGCTTTTTATTTTCTGTCTTGAGACAAATGCCATCAGTTATCCAGCTGGCACAGTGAGGCCACCCCTCGGTTTATCCAGTGCTTCTGGGGCATGTCTGTTGGAAGCTCAATGGAGAGGACATAGTTGGTAGAGTGGCCTGTGGTGGAGAGGGTTCCTCTGCGGGCACTTGTTTTGTAGACTGGACACACATAAATGTCCTGATGCAGAAACATTGTGCTCTCCCCAGGTTTCAGCCAAATGATGGGCAGTGGGTCATAGAGGATTTTGGGGAGAGATTCCCCAATCTGCATCGTTTTCCTGTCCCAACGGGCACCTTCTAAGAAGAGCCCTTTGATGTAGGCCCCATCTTCGGGGTTATTCTCCATCACTGTTTCTTGTGGGGTTACCTGGAAGAATAAAAAGCTATGAGCTCCATTGCCTGCCATTTTCCTACATGGGCAGCTTTAAGAGCCTGGAATCTTCTGATACTCAAAGTGCAACCTGGTTGCAATATCTACCTCTCCCAGGATCCAGGGACAATGGGGCTTCTGTGATAATATTCCTGCCCACCATACATGGGCCAGGCCTGACTCCTGGTCAGTAGGCTGCCCTTCCCAATGGTGGGCTAGAGAATGCACTCAAGTAGGAGTCACATTATTCTAACACATTACCTCTAACTAGCTTAGTGACTGCACAATCCCTTCCCTTTCTGGATCTGGATTTATAAAGTGAGGGGTTAGATTCAGATACAGAGACAGACTGGATAAACAGTTCTGGAGATGAGTGTGGGGAGAATAAAGCCTTGATTTCTAGTTTCTGTGGTATAAAGACTTCCACCATGGTCAATTTCAGCCTACCAACTATTTAACAACCAGCTCACAAAATTCCTGAAAATGTAACAGTTGGCCCTGGTGAGCTGATATGAGTGAGCTCCAGCACACCACTGCTTAGATTCAGAGGTGGTAAACTCAAATTCCTTTAGGTAATTGCAGAAAATGGACAAAGCATAGGAGAATAGGGAGGGGTGGGGATTATGGTGAACCAGAGAGCACAAACTCCATTTAAAATCATTCAAATTATACTTTAAAAAATTTTTATGGTGAATGGAGTTTTTTCCCATTTCTAATTCTAAGTATATATTGGAAGAATAGGAAAAGGCTATTGATTTTTATAAATTTAACCAATATCCAGTGACCTTGTGAATTCTTCTACAGATGCTCCTCAACTTACAATGGGGTTATGTCCTGATAAACCCATCATAAGCTGAACATATTGTAAGCCAAAACTGCATTTAATATACCTAACCTACAACAAATATCATAGCTTAGCCTAGCCTCCCTTAAATGTGCTTAGAACACTTACATTAGCCTATAGCTGGGCAGGAATCATCTAACACAAAGTCTGTTTTATAGTAAAGTGTTGAGTATCTTATGTAATTTATCAAATACTATACTAAAAGTGAAAAATGGAATGGGTGTATGGGTACTCAAGGTGTGGTTTCTCCTGAATGTGTATTGATTTCACATCATGAAGTCAAAAAATTGTAAGTTGAACCATTGCAAGTAAAGGACTCTATGTTTTTAATCACTTCGGATTTCTAGGTATACAATCATTTCAACATCAAGAAAGATGGTTTTATCTTTTTTTCAATGTTTATCCTAGTCATTTTTTTTTCTTGTTGTATTTATTTTGGCTTAACATTGTCTTCAAAGGCTAATCAAGTTAAGTTCATTCATAAACTGATTTAAGACATAGGGCAACCAGTTTGTGACCTCTGGACTAGATGATTTCAAAGGATCTTTCCATATAATTTAAAATTCTACAATGCTCTGTAACAGTCAATCGTAGCCATTCTACTCTCTATATATGACAGGCTGATGCTTGACTGTTGGCCATTCTTTTAACTTTACTCCAAGCAAAGGACTACCTAAGGGCATTAACATTCTTCTAAATGAAGAGTCCACCACATTGAACAAACAGAGTGGGAGAGTGCCTTCATTTTTCTTGGTGTTCTGACGGAATCTGGAAAGATTCCCTTTTTGTATACACAGAGACAAAGCATTGGGAATCCTCTAATTATTTTAGGAGTAGCTTTTAGAGCTACTGTAAATTATGCTAAATGCTTCATATGTACCATTTCAGAAGCATTTGGGTCTTAACACATCCACATTTTTTGACTCATAAGGAAATTGGCAACATTGCTTTCTCTGGTCAGCCCCTTGAGTGAGCCTAACCCAAAGCACCCCTACCTCAAACTCAAATCCAATGTGGTCAATGGGGATGGTATATTTCCGGGCATAATTTTGAGAGACGCCAGTCAAAAAAGACTGTGTGAAGTAGAATCCAGAGATCCAAAATACCGCAGGGGGCCCCTTGTCAATCCATTCCTGGAGAGCCACAGAAATCAAGATTCAAAATCAACAACACATCAAAGATAGTTCAAATGCAAGTAATGTAACGAGTACCGTATAAAATATGTTTTTTCATATTTTTCTTGAAACGGCCCTCTTGGTTTAGCTTCTATCTTCCCACTTTTGAAATAAGGGTACAAAGAAATATATTTACACTTTAAGAAAAGCCTAGGTACTACAAAAATTAGCCAGGCGTGATGGTGGGCACCTGTAGTCCCAGCTGCTTGGGAAGCTGAGGCAGGAGAATCGCTTGAACCCAGGAGGCAGAGGTTGCAGTGAGCCAAGATCATGCCATTGCACTCCAGCCTGAGTGACAAGAGTGAAACTTCATCTCAAAAAAAAAAAAAAAAAGCCCAGGTGCAAGCTGATATCAGGGATACAACAGAGAGTGGTGGGGACTGTAGCAGTGGAGAATATGTACCTTGTCTAAACTGAGCAGCTGCCACTCATCTCCAGCAATAGTCGCCATGCCATGCGAGAACGCAGGTGCATTGTTTCAGGTCTTCTATTTTTTGCAGTACAAACATCGGATTTTTATATGTAAAAAATCAATGTTTACATGCTGGCTCAAAAATGTTTAAATTACCAGGTAGCCAAACCAAACATAATTATTGTCCAAATCTATCTCATGAGCCACCAGTTTGTGACATTTATTCTAGTTCCTGTTCCTGTCTCCATAGGCTATAATCTTTTTTTTTTTTTTTTTTTAGACGGAGTCTTGCTCTGTCGCCCAGGCTGGAGTGAAATGGCGTGATCTCGGCTCACTGCAACCTCTGCCTCCCAGGTTCAAGCCATTTTCCTGCCTCAGCCTCCCAGGTAGCTGAGACTACAGGCATAAGCCACCATGCCCTGCTGATTTTTTTGGTATTTTTAGTAGAGATGGGGTTTCACCATGCTGGCCAGGCTGGTGTCGAACTCCTGACCTCAAGTGATCCGCCTGCCTCGGCCTCCCAGAGTGCTGGCAATACAGAGGTGAGCCACTGCGCCCGGCCGGCTATAATCTTTTCCAGGACTTTCAAGTCTCCCTCCTGCTTCTAACTCCAGGAAGACTGTTTCCAGAGGCTCAATCCAGGATGTTCTGTGGCTGCCTGCCCTCCTCCCCCTGCCTCTAGTCTGCCATTTCAGAATGTCCTCTCCACCTAAGCAAGCATGCCAGGTTCCCGGTTACCCCTGACTCCCAGGTACCTGGAAGAAGGTCAGGCGGGCCAGCAGGTCAGCCACGTAGCCCCCCAGAGGCTTCAGTGATGGGTAAGACTTGGCTGCCCACATGGCTGGCACTTTGCCCACAAGCATGCTGTTAAAGACTTCCTCTAGCTCCGAGGACATCAGGACCTGTCCTTTGATGGCTCGGCCAAGATCGATGAGGCTCCTCCGAACCACTTTGGTCAGCCTGCAAGAACAGAGGAGCTGGCTGAGCTGGGCTCTCCGGTGGCCACATTCTACCCAAGTCCACTGACTGCTGTCCCCTTTAAAATGTCAGTTAATTAATGCACAGTCATTAAATGAGGAAAAATTAAATCACCCATTACCTTGCTACCTAAAGATAACGTTGATGTATATCTTTCCAGATTTTTCTCTATGTGAACACAAATTATTTTTAATGAGATCATACTATATTATCTTTCCGTAATCTGTTTTTCTTTCTTAGCATATAGGAAACATCTTTCCAATTCAATAGAGACCTAAATTGTCCTTTTTTTCTTTTTTTTAAGAGATGGGGTTTCACTCTGTCATTCAGGCTGGAGTAAGTAGTGAGATCAGAGCTCACTGCAGCCTCAAACTCCTGGGCTCAAGTGATCCTCCTGCCTCAGCCTCTGGAGTAGCTGGGACTACAGGTGTGCATCACCATGCCTGTCCTTTGTAAGGACTGCAAAATGTTCCATTTTGTTTAACTATTCCTCTATTGTTGACGTGTTATTTCTAGATTGTTGTCACTATCAACAACATTGCTAGCAAAATTCATCCATCTCAATCTTTTTGCAAATTTTAAATTATTATTAAAAATATTTCTAGGTCAAAGAGCACGCACAGTTTTAAGGCTTTCAATTCATATTGTCAAAGTTGTTCTTTTGAGACAGAGTGTTGCCCTGTCACCCAGGGAAGTGCAGTGGTGGAGTCATGGCTCACTGCAGCCTCGGTCCCCCAGCCTCAAGGAATCCTCCCACCTCAGTCTCCTGAGTAGCTGGGACTATAGGCACATGCCACTATGCCCACCTGATTTTTTTTTTAAGTAGAGACAAGGTCTCCCTATGTTGCCCAGGCTGGTCTCAAACTCCTAAACTCAAGTAATCCTCCCACCTCAGCCTCCCAAAGTGCTGGGATTACAGATGAGCTACCACGCCTGGCCAAAGGTCCTTTTTTATCGACTATAAGGTGCACGCCTGAGAAAAGGCAACTGAAGGGCAGGCTGGGAGATGTCAAATTCACCTGCCTCTCCCTCTGACCTTTATGTTACGAGGCCCAGCCAAGCCCAGAGGTAATTCACCTGAGGAGACCAAAGAATCTGCCACTACAAAGAGCTTTTCATCTCCAAAGATTTATGGAATCTCAACTGAATGGACACGAGAATGATCACATGCAGGAAGAGGATTTCTGGATGTGTAACCACTAAACCATTGTATCAAGAGGAATGTGGCTGGGTGTGGGGGCTCACGCCTGTAATCCCAGCACTTTGAAAGGCGGAGGTGGGTGGATCACTTGAGGTCAGGAGTTTGAGACCAGCCTGGCCAACATGGTTAAACCCCATCTGTACTAAAAATACAAAATTAGCTGAGCATGCACGCCTGTAATTCCAGCTACTCAGGAGGCTGAGGCAGGAGAATCGCTTGAACCCAGAAGGTGGAGGTTGCAGTAAGCCGAGCTAAGATCACGCCATTGCACTCCAGCCTGGGCGACAAGAGTGAAACTCTGTCTCAATTAAAAAAAAAAAAGGAATGTAAAATTCAGACATGTGTTTGCTAAGCAGTCAAGGGTAAAAGCTGCCATCTGAGGGATTACACCACAGACCTCTATTATACCTAAAGACCTACTTGCAAAGATTCTCTTTCTATTCTTGCAACTATGAGCTCTGCTAGTTTTAAGGTTTTAGTACCCAAGGAAAGAACACTTGCCCAGAAGACACAGTCACAGTTCCCCTGAAGCTGAACTGTCGCTGAATCATTCTGGGCTTCCTATATCACTGGGTGAAAAGGCAAAAAAAAAAAAAAAAAAAAGGAAAGAAAAAAAATAGTGGGGAGGAACGTTAGAGTACTGCTTGAGATGATTAATCCTGACCATCATTGGAAAATAAGATTGCTTTCCCTGTTCTTTTTTTCTTTTGAGACAGGGTCTCATTCTCTTGCCCAGGCTGAAGTGCAGTGGCACAATCTTGGCTCACTGCAACCTCCAATTCCCAGGCCCAAGCAATCCTCCCTCCTCAGTCTCCTGAGTAGCTGGTTCTACAATGCCCAGATAATTTTATGTATTTTTGGTAGAGATGGGGTTTTGCCATGTTGCCCAAGCTGATCTCCAACTCCTGAGCAATCTGCCTGCCTCAGCCTCCTAAAGTGCTGGGTGGAGTGAGCCACGGCGCCTGGCTTGCTGTCCTTTATAGAATGCCCAATGGTGAAGGCCAGTGAAAGCCCCTGCAATCACCAAGAAAGAGCTCCAGTGGCTTTAGAGGAGAATGACAGCAGAGCAGGGAAGCCATTAGTTTTGGTGTCCAGTTGGACAGTCCAGGACTACAGTCCATCATGCCAAGGTGTCTCACAACAGAGGTGGCCTCGTCCTAGGCTCACACCCCATACCTTGCTTGGTCCCTGCTACAGCCAACTGCCTGTTGACTCTAAAGAGTAACCTAGGCCGGGCGCGGTGGCTTACACCTGTAATCCCAGCACTTTGGGAGGCCAAGGTGGGCGGATCACCTGAGGTCAGGAGTTCGAGACCAGCCTGGCCAACATGGCGAAACCCTGTCTCTACTAAAAGTACAGAAATTAGCTGGGCATGGTGGCGGGCACCTGTAATCCCAGCTACTTGGGAGGCTGAGGCAGGAGAATCTCTTGGACCTGGGAGGTGGAGGTCGCAGTGAGCCGAGATTGCACCACTGCACTCCAGTCTGGGTGACAAGAGCGAGACTCTGTCTCAAAAAAAAAAAAAAGTAACTTTAAAACTCAGGAAGCCTAACAACTCTCAAATAACACTCCTCCAGTCCCCTGGTCCTCTGGAATCAGGGCTGTCCTTAAAATGAAGCAGTGACCCAATGACACAGAATAGAGGCAGTAACACATGCAGTGTCTGGAGCAGCAAGACCTTGGTCTTGGAAGCAGAATTGATAAGTTTTAGCCCACTTGGCTCTGAGTCACTTGAGACCTACATCAAATCACAGTCATCTCTGGACCTCAGTTTCCTCATCTGGCCTAGATGGTCTTTGATAACCCTTTCAGTTTTGACTATTCAAAAATCAAATCCAGGTGATCCCACTGGGCTCCATGCTGTAGTAACTGGAGAAGAGGACTAGAATACAAGGCCAGAGATCCTTGCCCCATGGCCAGCCTATAATACCCCTAACTGTGTGGTAGAGGCACTAGGATGAACGTCTCCCACCCCTTTCTAGATTTACCCAGATTTCACATATTGGATAAGTACATGGGCTCTGGAATCAGACTTAGTTCTGGGTTTAAACTGAGTTTTCCCGTTGAATGATTGAATAACTGAGCAACCTTGGGCAAGTCTTAACCCTTCTGAATCTCAGAGTTTTTTTTTTTTTTTTCTTTAAGAGATGGGGTCTTGCCATATTGCCCAGGCTGGTCTTAAACCCCTGGGTTCAAGCAATCCTCCCGGCTTGCCTCCCAAAGTGCTGGGATTGTAGGCGTGAGTGATCATGCTCAGCCTCAGTTTTCTTATTTGTAAAATGCTGGTAGCAGGATTAGTAACGAGACGTATTTCAAAAGACTATTGTGTAATTTTTTTTTAAGGGATAGGGTCTTTCTGTGTCACCCAGGCTGGAGTGCAGTGGCAAGATCATAGCTCACTGCCGCCTCGAGCTCCTGGTCTCCAAGAGATCCTCCCACCTCACCCTCCCAAGTAGCTGGGACTGTAGACGTGCACCACCATGCCTGCCTTTTTTTTTTTTTTTTTCTTTTTTGGAGAGATGGGGTCTTGCTTTGTTGCCCAGGCTGGTCTTGGACTCCTGGCCTCAGGTGATCCTCCCTACTCTGCTTCTCAAAGTGCTGGAATTACAGGCGTTAGCCACTGTGCCCAGCCCTATTACAGACTTTGAATGAGACCCATGCATAGTGCTTAGAACCATATCTGTCCCTAAAGGCTCAATACAAATGGCTCTAGGCCAGGTGCAGTGGCTCCCACCTGTAATCCCACCACTTTAGGAGGCCAAGGCTGGAGGCTTGCTTGAGGCCAGGAGCTCAAGACCAGCCTGGCCAACATGTCAAAACTCCATCTCTATAAAAAATAAAAAAATTAGCCAGCATGGTGGCCTGTGTCTGTAGACTCAGCTACTCAGGAGGCTGAGGTGGGAGGATTGCTTGAGCCCAGGAGTTCGAGGCTGCAATGAGTCATGATCACACCACTGCACTCCAACTTGGGCGACAGAGAGAGACCTCAACTCAGGAAAGAAAAATGAAAGTGGCTCTAATGACTACTTTTACTATTAGCCTGTGCTTGATACTGGTTTTAGCCTAACTTTATAGATGTCACATGAATGAATGGGAATGAATGAATAGAAGCAATGATTCAACCCAGGGTCAGCATGTGCTGGGGACGGTCCTATTCACAGCCCCTATTCACACCCCTAATACGGGTGGGGCAAACCACTTCCTCTGCATAGCAACCCCTTCTCAGCTACTGCCTGTTAGATCCTACTCCTCACGTTCCAACTCCCAGGATTCAAGCTACATCATCTGGCCCACCTGTTGAATCTGATGAGCTCCTGCCTTAGGACGGTATTCATGGATTCTTCATAGACCACGGGGTACAACTTCATGACCTCTTCCAGGTCAAAGTCTCTGGGAAGCTTGAAGAGAATGTCTTGTGCCAACTCCTCAACCACTTCCTTAAAATGCAGGCAGAAGAGAGGTGAGTGAGAAGCAAGCCCTACAGGCTGTAGCTTTGGATAAACTTTAAGTACTGAGCATCTGACTTTTCAAATGTATTCTGTGGGACTTTCCTGAGAACTCTCCAACAGAAGCCATTTCTGCCTCCAGTGGGGAAAGGAGTCCCTCATCACCCCACCAGCCTTGGGGAGGGCATCGCCTCTTGGTCCAGAAGAGTAGAGTCCTGTCCTTGGCAGAGCACGGTGGCTCACGCCTGTAATCCCAGCACTTTAGGAGGCCGAAGTGGGTGGATCGCTTGAGTCCAGGAGTTTGAGACCAGCCTGGGAAACACAGCGAAACCCAGTTTCTACAAAAAATACAAAAATTAGCCATTAGCCATGCATGGTGCTGCATGCCTATGGTCCCAGCTATTTGGGAGGCTGAAGCAGGAGAATCACTTGAACCCAGGAGGCGGATGTTGCAGTGAGCTGAGATCTGGCCGCTGCACTCCAGCCTGGGTGACAGAGGAAGACCTGTCTAAAAGTTAAAAAAAAAAAAAAAGAGTCGTGTCCTGACACCTCAGGCAAGAGCCGAAGGGCCAGGAAGGGAACTCCTGCTCAGCCAGGTAGCTTCAGGGCAGCACTGAGCCTCTGTCTTCAGTGTCACACCTGGGTGAGAATCTCCCACAGCCTCTGACCCCTGAGGATTAGCTCCTGGTGCCATGGGGCCCTTTCTCAGTGCCCGTGACACCTGGGAAAGCAGCAGGCCATTCTTCAGCATTGGAGCAAGAAAAGCACAGAATCCTCAGCTTAGCCAAGTAGGGAGGGGACAGGCCTCGAGGCTCAAGGAGGAACAAGACCTGAGTGTGGGAGAGACAGACACCCTGTGGTCCTGTGGATGTGGGAGGCTGGGATGTATAATTCTTTCCCTCTTCCCACTGTGAGGGGAATTTCCACTCCTACATCGGGATACACCAACCAGGCTGGTTTACCTTCATACCAGTGATACTTAATGGCACTAGGAACCAAATCATGAAAGCAAATTAGCAAATTCTACAGTTGGGAGGGGTTAAACAGGAGGTAGCTTGGAAGGTGGAGAAGGGAAGGGATGGGAGAGGAAGCGGGTGGAGTCAGGAGACGGTGGCTCTGGTTCTGGCTCGGTCCTTGATTTTATGAAAGCCTGGAAGCCGGTCACTTTCTCTCTCAGGATTTGTTTCTCTCTTCATTTGTAGACTTAGGAGGGTGGCTTGGGTCAGGTCATCACAAAGAGTGCACTGGGACTACTAGAGGTACCCAGGATTTTAGGTGTTTCCAGGACACAGAAAAATCATGTTGAGTCACATGGTGAGAAAGTTACTCTTTCAGGTTTTGGGTTTTTTTTCATTGTTGTTGTTACTGTTTTGAGATAGTGTCTCACTCTGTCGTCCAGGTGGGAGTGCAAAGGCACGATCACAGCCTTGTGATCACAGCCTCACTGCAGCCTCGACCTCCTGGGTTCAAGTGATCCTTCTGCCGCAGCCCCCTTAGTAGCTGGGACTACAGGCATACACCACCACACCCAGTTAACTTTTTTTAAGACAGGGTCTCACTCTGTCGCCTAGGCTGGAGTGCAGTGGCATGATCTCAGCTCACTGCAGCCTCAACAGCCCAGAATCAAGCGATCCTCCCACCTCAGCTTCCTGAGTAGCTGGGATTACAGGTGCACGCCACCGAGCTCAGCTATTTTTTTTTTTTTTTTTTTGTATAGACGGCGTTTTGCTATGTTGCTCAGGCTGGACTCCAACTCCTTGGCTCAAGCAATCCACCCACCTTGGCCTCCCAAAGTGCTAGGGTTATAGGCATGAGCCATGGCACCCAGCCCTCGGTTAACTTAAAAAAAAATTTTCTGTAGTGATGCGGTCTCCCTATGTTGCCCAGGCTGGCCTCGAACTCCTGGCCTCAAGTGCTCCTCCTGCTTCAGCCTCCCAAAGTGCTGGGACTACAGGTGTGATTCACTGCACCTGGCCTCTTTTCAAGTTCTGACCATCTTTCTCTTTTCATTCCTCTCAAAAAGACAGTTTCGGGTCAGTGCCAATTCTTTGACACTCACACATCTTTCTCCTTTTAGCAAGAAGCCAGCAAAGCCTCAGCTCAGGGGCTTTGGCCAGCAACATCATCTGGGAAGAACTTAACAACTGTTAACGCTGGGAGCAGTGGCTCACGCCTGTAATCCCAGCACTTTGGGAAGCCAACGCAAGCAGATTGCTTGAGCCCAGGAGTTTGAGACGATCCTGGACAATATGATGAAACACTGTCTCTACAGGAAATACAAAAAAATTTAGCTGGGCATGGTGGCATGTGCTTGTAGTCCCAGCTACTCGGGAGGCTGAGGCAGGAGAATTGCTTGAGCCTGGGAGGCGGAGGTTGCAGTGAGACAAGATCACGCCACTGCGCTCCAGCCTAGGTAACCGAGCCAAACCGTGTCTCAAAAAAAAAAGAAGAAAAGAAAAGAAAAGAAAAACAGCAACAACAACAAACAGAAACCAAAAAACACCAACTGTTCACTGTTCAGCTTTCATTTTCTTTTTGTGCCTATCATGACTTTATGGAAATGATACTGGGTTTCCACTTATGGTTCTGATGTGCAATCTTTTAAATTAAAAAAAAAGAGAGAGTTGGTTTTAAAACATTATGTAGAAAAAAAAGCAAAAGAAAAAGAAAAAAAGAATAAAACCCATTATGTAAATGGAGTATAGGTGATAGGTGGATATAGCAGAAAACGTGAAGGTTATACAGGAATAGCTGACATTTTGGAAACACTGGTTCCCTTGCAGCTCTGGATATAAGGACTCACGGCAGTAAGGCCACAGTGCTCCTTCCCTGCCCTTGGCCAGGAGGCTGCCAGGCCCCCACTCTCTGCCTCTTGGTCACCCTCCAATCCTGTGTGCCCACTGGATGAAGAACTGCCTGGGAAATAGGATTAAGCCCCCTTTCCCGAGCCCAGTTACCTGAGGGGACTTGCCACTTCCTCCTGACTGTCTAGGGAGGGTCAGCAGGACCCCCTCAAACAGCTGGTTGGTTTCCTGGTTGTCTTTGGTGATGTCTGCGTTCTCATGGAGGCCGAACACTTCTGGGTGGGCTGTGATGGGGAGGTTCCTGAGATAGTCGATATAGGACTGGAAGGGAAATCTTCAGTTGAAATCAACGAGGGACTCCAGAATCCCACAGATGACTCCAGGCTTAGCAGAACCCAATCAGAACAGGAATCACACTGTATCAGTAGCACAGGACACACACACACACACACACACACACACACACGCACGCGTGCGCGCGCGCTGGGCGAACACATCCCTAGCCCTCACTCATACAGTTTTCTGGGGAGTGGGCATGAAAGCAGATGAGGCTGAATTACCTCTCAGCCCACCCTGGCTTCCTCTCTGCTCCCCCAGTGGGCCTGGCTTTGGACCCAGACAGAAGTGAGTTTGGATCCTAGCTCCATCCCAAACTGTCAGAGGCATTCGAACCAGAGCGACTCCATCTTGTATAGGGACTGGGTAAAATAAGGCTGACACCTAGTGGGCTGCATTCTTAGGAGGTGAGGGCATTCTAAGTCACAGGATGAGATAGGAGTCAGCACAAGATACAGGTCACAAAGACCTTGCTGATAAAACAGGTTGTGGTAAAGAAGCCAGTCAAATACCCCCAAACCAAGATGGCCACGGAAGTGACCTCTAGTTGACCTCACTGCTCATTACACACTAATTATAATGCATTAGCATGCTATGAGACACTCCCACCAGCGCCATGACTGTTTACAGATGTCATGACAATGTCAGGAAGTTGCCCTATATAGTCTAGAAAGGGGAGGAACCCTCACTTCTGGGAATTGCCCACCCCTTTCCCGGAAAACTCATGAATAATCCACCCCTTGTTTAGCATATAATCAAGAAATAACTGTAAGTATAATCAGTTGAGCAGCAACCCATGTCATTGCTCTGTCTATGAAGTAGCCATTCTTTATTCCTTTACTTTTTTTTTTTTTTTTTTTTGAGACAGATTCTTGCTGTCTCCCAGGCTGGAGTGCAGTGGTACTATCTTGGCTCACTGTAACCTCCGCCTCCTGGATTCAAGCGATTCTACTGCCTCAGCCTCCCGAGTAGCTGGGATTACAGGCATATGCCATCATGCCCGGCTAATTTTTTGTATTTTTAGTAGAGACGGGGTTTCACTGCTTTAGCCAGGATGGTCTCGATCTCTTAAACTTGTGATCCGACCTCTTTGGCCTCCCAAGGTACTGGGATTACAGGCATGAGCCACTGCGCCCGGCCTCCTTTACTTTCTTAATTAACTTGCTTTTGTTGTACTCTATAGGCTTGCCCCGAATTCTTTCTTGTGCAAGATCCAAGAACCATCCCTTTGGGTCTGGATCTGGACCCCCTTCCGATAATAAAACTATGTACCCTTGAACTTGTCATCTGAAACCCCAGTTTCCTTATCTGTAAATAGAAAAACAAGTGTAGTTATGAAGTATAAACCAAAAGTAAAATCTTAAGACCCTCCAACCATCTGAATGGACTTCCTCCTCGTCCAGGGCACTCTAAAATTTAACCTGAAAGCCTGGTTCAGGCCATGACGGGAAGTGGGGGTCAGACATGCCTCATTATGCCCCTCTAGCATTACCATCAACACAAACCTTAAGTCTGATAAGAAACATTTACAATCTAGTCTCTCTGAAGCCTGCTGCCTGGAGGTTTCATCTGCATGATAAAACTTGGGTCTGCACAACCTCTTATCATAACCCAGGCATTCCTTTCTATTGATAATAACTCTTTCAACCAACTGCCAATCAGAAAACGTTTAAATCTACCTATAACCTGCTGGCCTCCACTTCGAGTTTTCCCATCTTTCTGGACTGAACCAATGGATATCTTAAATGTATTTGACTGATGCCTCATGTCTCCCTAAAATGTATAAAATCAAGCCCTGACCACCTGGGGCACATGCTCTCAGGATCTCCTGAGGGCTGTGTCACGGGCCATGGTCACTCATATTTGGCTCAGAATAAATCTCTTCAAATATTTTACAGGGTAAGAAAGAGACTCTTTTCATCCACAGAAGGAATCAGGCCTTGGCATGTGACAGATTGTGGTGTAATATACATATATATCTACTGGTTTTCATCCATGGTTCCCCGCTTCTAACTCCCCTAGCCCTTGTTACAATCACCTGTTATAATGTTGGGTGTGTTAGGCCTTAGGGGCAGGCCGCAGGAAACAGAATCTCTCTGACCTTCTCTTTCCCTCCTTTTACCTGCCCCCAAGCAAGACTCAAATCTTCCCCTACCTTTCTGATTGTGAGTCCTTTTTCTTTTTTTTTTTTGAGACAGGGTCACTCTGTGGCCCAGGCTGGAGTGCAGTGGTGGGACCTTGGTTCACTGCAACCTATGCCTCCTGGGCTCAAGCGATCTTCCCACCTCCGCCTCCTGAGTAGTTGGGACTACAAGTGCATGCCATCACACCCGGCTAATTTTTGTATTTTTAGTAGAGACAGAATTTCACCACATTGGCCAGGCTGGTCTCAAACTCCTGACCCCAAGCCATCCACCAGCCTCAGCCTCCCAAAGTGCTGGGATTACAGGCATGAGCCACTGCACCTGACCTGATTGTGAGTCTTAAGACTCCACCGAGAGAGAGGGTGCTGCCCTATACTCTGGGGGATGTCATACAGCTTTCATAAAAACCCAAGAAGACTGGGTGCGGGGAGCTTCTGGATAGCTGACCACGTGGAGGTTCCTGGAGGGTATTTCACCCAGGGAGGGCATGCAAGTTCTCACTCCTTCTGCCATACTTCACCCTATGCATCTCTTCATCTATATCTTTTGTAATATTCCTTTAATAAACCAATAAACCTAAGTATTTCTCTGAGTTCTGTGAGCTGCTCCAGCAAATTAATTGAATTAATTTCAATTAAAGGGGGAGTGGTGAGAACCCCAACGTGAAGCTGGTTGGTCAGTTCTTGAGGCTGGGACTTGTGACTCGTGTCTGGGTTGGGGGAAAGAATTGGGGACTGAGCCCTCAACCCATGGGATCTGACACTATCACCAGGTAGATGGTATTGGAATTGAATTAGAGGACACCCAGTTGGTGTCCACTGCTTAGTGTGTGGGGAAGGGGTAACCTCCACACATTTGGTCACGGAAGTCTTCTTCTGTATTGATGGTGGTGGTGGTTGTGGTGAGAGAGTAGTAGAAAAATACAATTTGAGAGTTTTTCTGTTCCACAGGTGATCAATAAAAGTAAGCTCTTTTTTTTTTTTTTTTTTTTGAGACAGTTTCACTCTGTCACTCAGGCTGGAGTGCAGTGGCATGGTCTCAGCTCACCACAACCTCCACCTCCCAGTTCAAGCAATTCCCCTGCCTCAGCCTCCCAAGTAGTTGGGATTACAGGCAGGCGCCACCACACCTGGTTAATTTTTATATTTTTAGAAGAGATGGGGTTTCACCATGTTGGTCAGGCTGGTCTCAAACTCCTGAGCTTAAGTGATCCACCCGCCTCAGCCTCCCAAAGTGCTGAGATTACAGGCGTGAGCCACAGCGTCCAACCTGTAAGCTCTTTTCTATCTCTCAGATTGTTTTCATCTTCCTTTTTGTCATTCCCTGCCCAGTTTTTCTGTTCCTCCCTCTTTGCCACCTTCTGAATCTTCGTCTTCAAGTAGCAATTTCCATCTTGCTCACTTCCAAGGCTCCATCTTAATCATCCTTCTCTCTCCTTCCTCCACCCAGATGGACCCTATATTTCGAAACACCTTGTCTACCAAATACCGACCCCTCCTTAAACAGTAGCCATGTCTCTCTTGCAGGCTTTTGGGAATATTGGGAATAGCTTATGGATTCAATTCAGGAAGCCCAAGGTCACCCCTGGGATCCCTGGCTACACTGCAGCCCTGTAGCCATATAGAGATGACGGAGCCCTGTGGGGGAAAGAGGTAGGCCTCCCTGCCCACCCCTTACCTGGTAGGAGCCATGAGGAGGGATGTAGTAAGTGTCTCCAGGAGCGAGGGAGTAATAGTCCTCCTCAATTTCCTTACAGTAGAACATGGACAGAAGTGACAGCAGGAGACGCCGGTCTTTGTCATCAGTCACTCTGCCTCCGTAATTACATTCCCCTGGGGACAACCAACAGAAGGAGAGGTTGAGCCCAGGGAAGGTCATCACGAGCTTGGTGGTTGATGTAAAACACGGCATTCTTCCGGCCAAAGATCTCTGCTGGGACATAGTGATAGGGACAGCAAGCAGGAAAATTCCGGGCAGAAGATGGCGGGTCCCCTGCAAGGGCCCCACCCTCAAGCTGAAAAGCCTGAAACCATGGCCCAAAGTGAGAACTTACATCCCTGTTTTCCCACTTGAATGTTGCCTTTTCCAAAACCACCCATGACCTGCCCCACCCCCGCAATCCATGCCCATTAAAACCCCAGGCTCAGCCAGCAGAGAGAGAGAAGCAGCTGGACATCAGAGAGAAGCGGCTTGACTTCAGGGGAACAGCCTTTTCAGCTCCCTTTCCCGCTGAGAGCCACTTTCTTCGGCAATAAAATCCCCCACATTTACCATCTTCCATTCGTTTGTGCGACCCCATTCCTCCCGGACACTGGACAAGAGCTCGGGTGCCATGAGTGCAAGTGCAAAAGTCTGTCACGCTGACCCGCCACTGGGCGGTTAATACTTGAGCTGTCCGGACCGCAGAGCTACCAGAGTACTGTAAACCTTCCTCTGGGTGACAGAGGGAGACTGTCTCAAAAAAAAAAAAAAAAAAAAAAAAAGACCTGCACTCCAGCCTGGGCAACAGGAGCGAAACTTCGTCTCAAAAAATAAATAAATAAATAAATAAAAAATAAAAACCAAAACAAAAAGACATTTCAAGAGAGAGGGAGAGACCACATTCATATAACTTTTATTATAGTATATTGTAATTGTTCTATTTTATTACTGTTATTGTTAATCTCTCGCTGTGCCTAATTTATAAATTAAACTTTATCATAGGTATGTATGTATAGGATAAAAAATAGTATATATGGGGTTCGGTAAAATCCGCAGTTTCAGGCATCCACTGGGGGTCTTGGAACATATCCCTGGTGGATAAAGGGGGACTAGTGTATATGTTGAGATGGTGGCAGTAACAGTGGTTGGAGCCTTTGCTAACTGTGCCCCAATAGAGAATTACAATGAGCAAAGACTCTTGCTAATTCATGCTGGAAATGCAGAGTGGGCAAGAAATGGATCTATGATGTCTTTTATACCCTTGAGGTTTGAGGATTGTTTGTTATCTCAGCCTAACTAGCCTATCCTGACTGGAACAGTTGGAAGGTAACTACTCTCAAGCTGGCTGGTTTATGACCAGCAGGCAGTTGGTTTATGGCTTGCAGGCAGTTCTCTAAGCAGACCACATCCCAGGGCAATCATGCACTCATGCTATGGTCTGAAGAGGAACCCTAGGATGTGCTTCTGCATGACCTGGAACTGTGGGAATATGGCTCACTTCTATTTATTATTATTACTAGTTTTAGAGACGGGATCTCGCTGTTTTGCCCAGGCTGGTCTTGAATCCCTGGGTCCAAGTAATCCTTCGGCATCAGCCTCCTGAGTAGCTGGGACTACAGGTGCAAGCCACTGTGTCCAGCTCCAGGCGCACTTCTTTGGAGATGTTCTTTCACCAAACTGAGACCCACTGTATGCGTACTGTGTGTGTCATTTGGGGCTTTGTTTTAGGGAACACTATACTGAGTTAAGGTCAATGTGACCTTCTGGCACTGAACTTAATCACTGTAAAGAACAGTCTTTCAACCTTGGCACTCTTAACATGTTGGACTGGATAGTTCTGTGTTGTGGGGACCACCTTGTACATCGCAGACTGTTCAGCAGCATCCCTAACCTCCACTACTATAACTGCCAGTAGCACGCACTATGACATCCAAAACCATCTCCAGACATTGCCAAATAGCCACTGGGGGCTGAAATCACCCACAGTTAGAACCACTCCTTTAAGCCTCTGTCTTCCCAGCTGTAAAACGGGGTTATTAACATGGAGCTCATAAAATTAGCGTGAAGACTCAATGCATTAATCACAGGTATACAGTGTCTGCCACGTGCCTGGGGAAGGGATTCTAACAAACTCCTTAACATATGGAGCTGAAGAGGAAATTGTGTGTGATCTTGATGCCCCAGTGTTTTAATTAAGCTGCATTTTGACCTTCGGCCATGATATTCCATTCATTTAGCACATGTCTATTCTTATTCCTGTCTCTGGGACTATATGGCACGTTCCTTGAAGTTAGTGGTCACGTTTTTTTGGTTGTATGTGTGTATGTTTTTTAAGAGATGGGGTCTTGCTCTGTCACCCAGGCTGGAGTGCAGTGGTGTGATCATAGCTCACTACAGCCTTGACCTCCTGTGCTCATGCGATCCTCCTGCCTCAGCCTCCTGATTAACTGGGGCTACAGGTGCCCAACACCATATCCAGCTCATTTTTATTTTATTTTTTTGTAGAGATGTGGCCCAGACTGGTCTCAGACTCCTGGGCTCAAGCAATCTTCCCACCTTGGCCTCCAAAAGTGCTAGGATTACAGACGTGACCCACCGCACAGAGCCTATGATCAAGTTTTACACATTTACATTCTTCCATATTATGTACTTGTACATATCGTGGACTAATAAAAGGTTGCTGATTGATTGCTTTAATACAAAACAGCTAGTGCCATTTCTACCTCAGGATCACTTTGCTGGGAATGTTCTCCTTCCTCTATGCCCCACCCAGTCCATTCTTTTCCACTCATAAAACTCCTACTCACCCCAAAAACCCATCTCGTATGCCTTTAAGAAGTTTGCCATGATCATCTCCTCCTCCTACCCCAAGATTTAATCATTATGCTGCCCTTCTACTTATAAATGTTTCTCTTGTTGAACTTATTACTATGTTACCTTTTTTTTTTTCTTCTGAGACAGGATCTCGCTCTGTCACCCAGGCTGGAGTGAGGTGGCACGATCAGAGCTCACTGCACCTCCACATCCTGGGCTCAAGCAATCCTCCCACCTTAGCCCCCTGAGTAGCTAGGACTACAGGCATATGTCACCAAGCCTGGCTAATTTTTGTATTTTTTGTAGAGATGGAATTTTGCCCCAGCCGGTCTTAAACTTCTGGCCTCAAGTGATCCATCGCCTCGGTCTCCCAAAGTGCTGGGATTACAGGCAAGATCCACTGCGCCTGGCCTGTATTTTTTTTTTTTTTTTTTTTTTTTTTTGAGATAGAGTCTCTCTCTGTCACCCAGGCTAGAATGCAGTGGCGCAATTTCAGTTCACTGCAACCTCTGCCTCCCCACTTCATGCAATTCTCCTGTCTCAGCCTCCTAAGGAGTAGCTGGGACTACAGGCACCGGCCACCATGCCCGGCTAATTTTTTTATATTTTTAGTAGAGACGGGTTTTCACCGTGTTACCCAGGATGGTCTCGATCTCCTGACCTCGTGATCCGCCTGCCTCTGCCTCCCAAAGTGCTGGGCTTATAGGCATGAGCCACCACGCCTGGCCAATTTTTAAATTTTTAGTAGAGATGGGGTTTCAATATGTTGGTCGGGCTGGTCTCAAACTCTTGACCTCAGGTGATCCACCTGCTGTGGCCTTCCAAAGTGCTGAGATTACAGGCATGAGCCACTGTGCCCCGCTGGTCTGTATCATTTTTTAAAATATTTTTCTTCTTTTGGAGACTGTGAGTCACTCAAGGGTAAAGATTCTATCTTAATTTTGTTTGTTTGTTTGTTTCCTTACAATATCTAGCATGATGACCAGCATTAGTAAGAGCTCCATGTTTATGGTGAGGGAGGGAGGGAGTACATAAGTGAATGGAAATGGGAGGAGAACAGCAGGTGGAACATGATACTGGAGGTTTACAGTGGAAAAACCCCTCCTGTAAATACCTGTCAGGTAGGTCAGAGCATCAAAGGGCACCTCCTTGTAGCCATTGAGAAACATCTGGATCTGCCACATACTAATCCTCAGGTCAGATTCGTTGAATTCATAGGGAATATTCCACCCTGCATGCGGGAAAGCAGAGAGAGGCTTCAGTGCTGAGAGCTCTTAATTTCCACTCAAAGACCAAGCTGAGGGAGTTAAGCATCATTATGGATCAAAAGCCTCTTTCAGGCTCATGAATATCAAGCACCGAGGCCAACTATTAGCCTGGACATTTACCGCCAACGTGGGAGCCATTCTGCCTGAGAAAACATCCATTCTAAAATCAATTTCCTTATGTACCTCCCCATTTGTTAAGGAAGATGTTAATGTCCTGGGATTTGTGGAATGAGAATTATTCAGCCTGGCAGGGATACGGCGGTAATGCACGGAGCTCCAAAAATAACACCGCGGCATGGCTAGACAGCAGGAGCTACGACTGGGCAATAGAGCCACGTTGGTTCTGAGAATTCCCCTCCTCGAGCTCATGGGAAAAACTGAATGGCCAGCCTTAAAGAAATGACCACTCGTATTTCCAAGGGTGTAATGATAAATGCCCATTGGGGGCTGAACAAGTGACATACATGTGTAAACCAGGCATGGTGCAGGATACAAGAAAGAGTATGGGGAAACCTGTGCTCAATAAGGAAGTTTTTTGTTTGTTTTGCTTTTGTTTGTTTTTTTGTTTGTTGTTTCTTTTTTTTTTGAGACAGAGTCTCGCTCTGTCCCCCAAGCTGGAATGCAGTGTCGTGATCTCAGCTGACTGCAACCTCCACCTCCTGGGTTCAAGAGATTCTCCTGTCTCAGCCTCCTGAGTGGCTGGGATTACAGGCACGTGCCACCACGCCCAGCTAGTTTACGTAGTTTTAGTAGAGACGGGGATTCGCCATGTTGGCCAGGCTGGTCTTGAACTCCTGATCTCAAGTGATCTGCCTGCCTCGGCCTCCCAAAGTGCTGGGATTACAGGTGTGAACCATTGCACCCAGGTTCAATAGAGAAGTTTAATTTCCTCCCAAACACTCGCTTTCAAATTATAACAAAATAATAAAATTTGTGTGCCAGCAAACGAAGCATGACTGGCAGTTAGTTGCAAGCCGAACAGTTGCATGGCTTTTTTTTTTTTGAGAGACTGGATCTCGTTCTTTTGCCCAGTCTAGAGTGGTATGATCTCCCTTCACTGCAGCCTCGAACTCCCAGGCTCAAGTGATCCTCCCACCTCAGCCTCCCAAGTAGCTGGGACTACAGGCTTGTGCTACTACGTCAGGCTATTTTATTTATTTTAATTTTTTTTTTTTTGAGACAATGTCTTATTTTGTCATCCAGTTTGGAGTGCAGTGGCACAGTCTTGGCTCACTGCAGCCTCCACCTTCTCGCCTCAAGCGATCCTCCCACCTCAGCCTCCCAAAGTACTGGGATTACAGGCTTGCGCCATTGTGCCCGGCATGACTGGTTTATTTCACTTAGCGTAATGTCCTCTAATGTCCTCAGGTTCATCCACATTGTAGTGTATGTCAGAATTTTCTTCCTCTTTAAGATTGATTAATATTCAGGAGTTCTAGACCAGCCTGGCCAACATGGTGAAACCCCATCTCTACTAAAAATACAAAAATTAACCGGGTGTGATGGCATGCTTGTAGTTCCAGCTACTGGGGAGGCTGAAGTGGGAGGATCGCTTGAACCCGAGAGGTGGAGGTTGCAATGAGCCAAGATCACAACACTACACTCCAGCGTGGGTGACAGAGCGAGACCCTGTCTCAAAAAAAAAAAAATTTTCGTTGTATGAATATATAACATTTTGCTTATGTATTAATCTACCTATAGACTTTTTTTTTTTTTTTTTTTTGAGACAGGGTCTCACTCTGTCACCCAGGCTGGAGTGTGGTGGTGTGATATGGGCTCACTACAAACTCCACCTCCCGGTTGAAGCCATTCTCATGCCTCAGCTTCCCAAATAGCTGGGATTATAGGCGGGCACCACCACACCCGGCTAATTTTTGTGTTTTTAGTAGAGATGGGGTTTTACCATGTTACCCAGGCTGGTCTTGAACTCCTGGCCTCAAGGATTCTGCCTGCCTTGGCCTCCCTAAGTGCTGGGATTAAAGGCACAAGTCACCACGCCCAGCCAGGTTGTCAGATTTAGCAAATAAAAATACAGTGAGAGTTTAATATTAGTTAAATAATAAATCACTTAGTATAAGTATGTTCCAAATATTGCCTGGAAAATACTTATACCGTATCTTACTGGCAACCCTATCTGAGCGCAAGCTTAAACACGCACCTGGAAACACACCTATATGTGTCTGATATCCTTTCCCTCAGGCCACTCAGGTGCACTGTCATCGCTTACCTAAGGGGCCGAAGTTTCTTCTCTCTTGAACAACGGCGTGGAAGAAACAAAGGCCAAATAACATCTTTTGCCACATCACCGCCTTTGCACAGCTTTGGAAGAACACAGGATCTGAGATGGGGTCATTGAGGTAGGAGCGCAACAGGTTGGCCCGGAGCCCTTTGGGGGGCTCATTGGTCATTTTGATTCCATTTTGGAGAATGCTGACCGGAAACTTCTCTGATGGATAGCTGGTTAGCCAGAGTCTGGAAGAACAATGGACCCAACTTTTTAGAGCAATACAGTAAGTTATAGTGAAAAACAACAACAAAAACAAAACAATAACAATAACAAAACAGACCAGCCTGGGTAACATGGTAAAACCCCATCTCTACTAAAAACATTATTTTATTGATAAATTAAAAAAAAAACAATAACAAAAAAGAATAGCTATGATTTATTAAATACTACCAGAGCCAAAACTATGCTAAGCATTTAACATATGTCCTTTTATTTCCCTTAAGCCTCACAGCCACCTGATGAGGAGGGACTTATTACCCCTTTTACCAGTGAGGAAGCGGAGGCACGGCAAGGTCAGGTGGGTTTTTCAAGGACACACCACTTGGCAGTAGTTGAACCAAGATGTGAACTCAGGACTCTCTGACTCCAAAGCTCCTACTCTTTTTTTTTTTTTTAATGTAGAGATGGAGTCCCTCTATGTTGCCCAGGCTGGTCTCGAACTCCAGGGCTCAAGTGATCCTCCCACCTCACCGTGCCACAGTGCTGGGATTACAGGTGTGAGTCCCCGTGCCTGGCCCTAAGGCTGCTTTCTCCCTACAACCAGAGTTGAATAGTTGCAACAGAGACAATATGGCCACAAACCCTGAAATATTTACTATTGGCCCTTTACAGAAAAAGTTTGCTGATGCCTGTCATATAAGAAATGGCATTTGAAATGTGCCTTGAAAAATAGGGAGAAATTCTTTTTTAAATGCAAGTGTATCTATGCCCACAAAAAAATGGCAACATATGTAAAAGTGTTTAGAAGAAACTAGAATTGATAATTTTACCCCCTATAGGTTAACATCTTGGCACATTGCATCTGAGGCTCTTTTTTTTCATTTTTATTATTTTTATCTTATTTTATTTTTATTTTCATTTTTTTGAGACAAGGTCTCACTCTGTCACCCAGGCTGCAGTACAGGGGTGCATCTCGGCTCACTGCAACCTCCACCTCCCAGGTTCAAGTGATTCTCCTGCCTCAGCCTCCCGAGTAGCTGGGACTACAGGTGCCCGCCACTATGCCCGGCTAATTTTTGTATTTTTAGTGGAGACAGGGTTTCACCATGATAGCCAGGCTGGCTTTGAACTCCTGACCTCAGGTGATCCACCCACCTCGGCCCCCCAAAGTGCTAGGATTTACAGGTGTGAGCCACTGCGCCCGGCCAGAGTTGCTAACGTTTAAAAACCTAAGGCTTTCTTTTACAGTTCTAGATTCCCATCTTCCCTTTAAAATTGTTAGAAAGCCTGATCCTACATGGCAACAGTTAGCTAGTATTAAACAGTGACCGCTCTCCTTGCCAGAGCATGTGCCCAGTTCACTGCAAGCCCCACCATTCCCTATTGTGTCTGACACTGAGGCTGACTACCCATGAGGATTGTTGCTGTACTGTGGAACATGGACTATTTCTTGTATCCAGCCCTCTTCACTCATTTATGATACATGCCTGGCCCCTATAGGCACTTGAGAACTTGAGTTCATGATTTTTGGGTCAGGATCATATTACAGTAGAACTTAAAATGTCAACATAAATAACTTTTTCTTCTTTGAGTGTGTCATTAATGGCCAATGAATTCACTCACTATCCCAAACCAAACAACATTCTTTTCTTTTTTTTTAAAGATTAAGGCACAACACTTTTAGGTTTTTTTGTTGTTTGTTTTTTAATTTATTTATGTTTGGGACAGAGTCTCACTCTGTCACCCAGGCTGGAGTGCAGTGGTGCAATCTCAGTTCACTGCAACTTCCACCTCCTGGGTTCAAGGAATTCTTGTGCCTCAGCCTCCCAAGTAGCTGGGATTACAGACATGCACCACCGCACCTGGCTAATTTTTGTATTTTCAGTAGAGACAGGGTTTCACCATGTTGCCAGGCTGGTCTTGAACTCCTGGCCTCATGTGATCCGCCTCCCTTGACCTCCCAAAGTGCTGGGATTACAGGTGTGAGCCACCTCACTCGGCCCCAAACAGCATTCTTGAAACTAATGGACTTCTCTTAAACTCTCTCTCTTTTGGAAGTTTTATATGAAGACAAATCAACTGTGGCCTAATCCGACTTTGTAAATAAGCACCAAACACTTTCACTCTTTTCTGGCAGACGACTGAGATGAAAGTAACCAGCTAGTTTTGTTGGATAGAGCAGGGGTTGACAAATTTTTTTCTGTAAAGGACCAAATAGTACATATTTTAGACTTTGTGAGTCCACATGATCTCTGCTGCAACTACTTGTCATACAAAAGTAGCCATAGACAATATATGAATAAGCATGATGTTTTTCAATAAAACTGTATTTATGGACACTAAAATTTGAATTTCATAGAAGTTTCATGTATTATGAAACATGATTCTTTAGTTTCTTCCCCACACTGTTTAGTTAGCTTGCAAGCTATACAAAAAAAACTGGCAGCAGGGTGCATTTGGCTATCGGGCCATAGGTTGCTGCTCTCTGCCCTGGTATAAGAGAATCCCTTGGCTGGGTGTGGTGGCTCACGCCTGTAATCCCAGCACTTTGGGAGGCTGAGGTGGGCGGATCACCTAAGGTTGGGAGTTCAAGACCAGCCTGACCAACATGGAGAAACCCCATCTCTACTAAAAATTCAAAATTAGCCATGCATGGTGGTGCATGCCTGTAGTAGCCTCAGGAGGCCAAGGCAGGAGAATCGCTTGAACCCGGGAGGCAGAGGTCACGGTGAGTGGAGATCGCGTCATTGCACTCCAGCCTGGGCAATAAGAGCAAAACTCCATCTCAAAAAAAAAAAAAAAAAAAAAAAAGAGAGAATCCCTGAACATTTGAGTTAAAATGGACTTTAAAGTCTGTTTGGTTCAACTCATTATTCTATGAATGCAAAAACTGAGGTTTAGCTTTGTTGGGCTTTAAAATTCCCAAAAAACAAATAGCTGTTTCCAGTGTTGATTAAAATTCCGAAGAACCCCAGAAATGTAGGATAGAGGCACGAGGCAGGACAAATGATACCTGGAAAACAGTAGAATTTTTTTTTTTTTTTTTTTTGAGACAGGGTCTCACTCTGTCGCCCAGGCTGGAGTGCAGTGGTGTGATCACTGCTCACTGCAGGCTCGACTTCTCAGGCTCAGGTGATTCTCCCAGTTCAGCCTCCCAAGTTGCTGGGACTACAAATGTGTGCCACCATGCCCAGCTCATTTTTTGTATTTTTAGTAGAGATGGGGTTTTGCCATGTTGCCCAAACTGGCCTTGAACTCCTGGGTTCAAGCAATCCACCTGTCTCGGCCTTTCAAAATGCTGAGATTACAGGCGTGAGCCACCATGCCTGGACAGGATTTTTTTTAGACAAATAATAATTTTTAAAAATCAGACTTGCTCACATTGAATCTACCTTTCCAGCTACGTCTCCTATTACCTTCTCCGACAACTTTTCATGGCATATACCAGAGCTGTAAGATAACTTCTCAGGATTTCCTTAATACCTCTCTTTGCTTTTCCAATACCTCTCTTTGCTTTTCCAAATGCTGTCTCTTCTGCCTAGAATATCCTTCCTGGCAAACTCCTATTCATTTTTCAAAATCCTGGGCCATTGTCCGGCCTCCAGGACTTCCCCAACCTTCCCATCCCTTCTCTGTATTCCATGGTTCTTGTTCAAATAGTGAGTAAATCAGGTATGACATGGTATCAACATTATTCATCTATGGCCTGCCTTCTGCTATACTGAAGAGCTTCTTTCTTTTTTAGAGAGGAAGTCTCGCTCTGTCGCCCAGGCTGGAGTGCAGTGATACGATCCCTGCTCGCTACAACCTCTGCCTCCTGGGTTCAAGCAATTCTCCCACCTCAGCCTCCTGAGTAGCTGGGATTACAGGTGTGCGCCACTATGCCTGGCTAATTTTTGTATTTTTAGTAGAGACAGTGTTTTGCAATGTTGGCCAGGCTAGTTTCGAACTCCTGACCTCAGGTGATCCACCCGCCTCAGCTTTCCAAAGTGCTGGGATTACAGACATGAGCCACCCTGCCTGGCCTAGACTGAAAGTTTCTAAGGGGCAGGACTGTGTCTTGGTCATCTTCCCAGCCACCATCCTGATGTCTGGAGGTTGGGTCCCAGAGAAGGCAGTGGTGGGACAGCATCTCACCTGAATCTGGCATTGGTGCTCTCAGGAACAATCACCTCCTCACAAATCTTCTCCAGGGTAGGCATCCAGCTTGCGGCCAGGTGGCAGTTCTGTAAGACCACCCAGGTCCCGTCTTTGATGGCATTGTTGATCATTTTGGCAGCAATAGGGCCTTGGCCTTGGCCCAGGGAGATGGTCTGTGTTCTGGTACCTCCCATACCAAGATCATCAGCAAACTTCAGCAGGCCTGAGACCAGGAAGAAAGGAGGCTTTTGAAAGACGACAGGCCAGCTAACAGTAACAGAACAGCTATATCAACAATAACAACATGGCTGGGTGTGGTGGCTCACACCTGTAATCCCAACACTTTGGGAGGCCGAGGTGGGAGGATCACTTGAGCTCAGGAGTTGGAGACCAGCCTGGGCAACACAGTGAGACCTTGTCTCTATTTAAACACACACACACACACACACACACACACACACACACACACACACACACCAACACAAAAGGTGGGGTTCACATTAAAATTTTGGACTCAGAAAAAAACTCATTGGCTTCTGTTAATTACAAAATAAACATCTCTCTGGGGAAACTTTAGACATCAGATCAGATGGCAGATGAAGCTACCATCAACTTCTCTTTTGCTTTAAACACATAGACATTCTTGATAAAAAAAGAAATTATCTGAACTGAAAAGAAACAAAAAAAATCAAGGTTTGAAAGAAAAGGATATTCCCAGGTGCCCAAAACGGGGAACTCAAAAATAAAGAGGTGAGCACATAATCAAATAACTAGGAAACTGATTTTTGCAAATTTATTTTAACAAGAAATATAAGCATTTGTAAAGTGAAATAAGTCTCTCACTTCTCTCTTCTCAGTGGTAGCCAATGTGATTAGATTTGTGAATCCTTCAAGAAATATTTTGTGTATTTAAATAAATGCATATATACTATTAAATTTATATGAATTGTAGAATACTGCATTTTTTTCCCACTTAACAATGTACATATCTTATAGGTCTCTTCCACATTAGTACATGTATAAAGGCTTTTTTCTTTCATGGATACATAGTATATCACCATTGGAAAATACCACACTTTATTTCATTACTCTAGATGTTAAAGTTTTAATGTCCATGGGAGATATAGCTTTGCACTCATAAGAGGTGGGGAGCTGGAACCGAGACACTTGCATAAAGTTAGAATTCTCAAAGTGCCGTACCTTCATGTTATGAAGGCCAGACCTTTGGCCAGATGCGGTGGCTCACGCCTGCAATCCCAGCACTTTGGGAGGCCGAGACGAGCGGATCACTTGAGGTCAGGAATTCGAGACCAGCATGGCCAACATGGTGAAACCCCATCTCTACTAAAAATACAAAAATTAGCTGGGCTAATTAGCTAATTAGCTGGGTGGCGCATGCCTGTAGTCCGAGCTACTCGGGAGGCTGAGGCAGGAAAATTGCTTGAACCTGGGAGGAGGCGGAGGTTGCAGCGAGCCGAGATCACGCCACTGCACTCTGGCCTGGGTTACACAGCAAGACTCCATCTCAAACAAACAAACAAACAAACAAAAGAAGGCCAAGGCCATTTGACTACTGACCCAAGGAAAAGACATGGAAGCTCATAACTGGTCTGGAGCCTGGGTGGAAAAAATAACTCTCCAGTTTAAAAATCAAAACACTAAGTTTATGCCACATGAATTTGAGGAGTGCGAGTTCACGGTACTCTCTGGTGTGGGATTCCTAAGCTGAGAAATTTCCCATAAAATTTGATCCAGAATGGCGACCCCCACCTCACCCTCTGGGGTACCACTGTTTGCACATGCAAAGTTGTTCTGTAGGGACACTCCTTAAACCCAAAGTATATGAGACTCCTGCAAAACAACACAAATTTGATGATGGTGAACTCACACTAAAAAAAAACCTACACGAGGAAGTACATCACTATGAGGGGCAGGCAGCACATAAAAAGATCAGGGTTAATATTCTAAGGATTACATATGGTCTCTGTTACGAGCTGCATCGTGTCCCTAGCAAAATTCATATGTTGAAGTCCTAATTCCAGGTACCTCAGAATGTAACTGTTCAGTAGTTGGAGACAGGGTCTTTGCAGAGGCAAAGTTAAAATGAGTTCATTCAATGAGAACACTTGGACACAGGAAGGGGAACATCACACACCAGGGCCTGTCGTGGGGTGGGGGGAGGGAGAAGGGATAGCATTAGGAGATACACCTAATGTAAATGATGAGTTAATGGGTGCAGCACACCAACATGGCACATGTATACATATGTAACAAACTTGCACGTTGTGCACATGTACCCTAGAACGTAAAGTATAATAATAAAAAATAAATGAATTAAAAAATAAAATAAAATAAAATAAAATGAGTTCATTAGAGTGGGCCTTAATCCAATATGACTGATATCCTTATGAGAAGAGGAGATGAGGACAGACACAGAGAGAAGGCCCTGTGCAGACATAGGGAGAAGATGACCATCAGCAAGCCAATCAGAGAGGCCTCGAAAGAAACCATCCCCGCCAACAGCTTGATTTCAAACTTCTTTCTTTAAGAATTGTGAGAAAATAAATTTCTGGGTTTTTTTTTCTTTTTTTTTTTTTGAGATGGAGTTTCGCTCTTGTTGCCCAGGCTGGAGTGCAATGGCATGATCTTGGCTCACCACAACCTCTGCCTCCCAAGTTCAAGCAATTCTTCTGCCTCAGCCTCCCGAGTAGCTCACACCAGTAATCCCAGCACTTTGGGAGGCCGAGGTGGGTGGATCACTTGAGGTCAGGAGTTCAAGACCAGCCTGGCCAACATGGTGAAACTCCATCTCTACTAAAAATACAAAAATTAGCTGGACGTGGCGGCACGTGCCTGTAATCCCAGCTACTCGGGAGGCTGAGGCATGAGAATTGCTTGAACCCGAGAGGTGGAGGTTGCAGTGAGCCAATATCACGCCACTGCAGTCCAGCCTGGGCGACAGAGCAAGACTCCATCTCAAAATAAATAAATAAAATAAAATAATAATTAAAAAAATAATAATCATTGTGCACCTGCTACTGAAATAGTGGATCTTGGTGATGATTTTCAAAGGCCACTAAAACTATTAAAGTCAGTGGTTCCCATCCCTGGCTGCACATTGAAATTACTGGAAAGGCTTCATAAAACACAATTCGTGGGTCTCACCCCAAAGATTTTAATTTAATTGGCCAAAGCTGTGGCCCGTGCATTGTGAGGCTTCTTTAAACTCCCCAGGTGATTCCAATGTGCAGCCAAGATTGAGAACTGTCACATCAGGTGAAAAGCTGGTGGGAAACTGTATAAGGGAGGGAGTGGGGGAATGGAGAGCCAGCTCATGCTGACAATGCCTAAGTCCCCAGATCTGTCTTTATCAGAAAAGACAGCCAGACAGTATGGATCTCATGACATGCGGCACTAAAAGGGACACAGTGTGAAGTTTCCTGTGGAATCATCCGAGCTGAATCTCACCAAGCTTCTATTTTGTTCTTTTTTTGGGGGAGGGGGCAGGGTCTGTCACCTAGACTGGAGTGCAGTGGTGTGATCATAGCTCACTGCAGCCTTGACCTCTCAAGGCTGAAGGGATCCTCCTGCCTCAGCCTCCCAAGTAGCTGGGACTACAGGCATGTGCCACCATTTCCAGATAATTTTTTAATGTTTTATAGCAATGGAGGTCTCACTATGTTGCCCAGGCTGGTCTCAGACTCCTGGGCTCAAGCAATCCTCCCAACTCATTCTCCCAAAGTGCTGGGATTACAGGCGTAAGCCACCTCTCCTGAACCCTCACCAGGTTTTTAAGGAAAGAACTTTGAATGAATTATCAAGATACAAAAGTGGGAAATTTCTGCATTTCTGGTTTCTCTTGAAAAATCAGATGATCTAGCAATTCTGGGCTTACATTCCCAAATGGCCCAATTTGTGGATGCGGAGTAGCAGCTGACCTCTATAGGCAGAAAAGGACTAGTTCCGTGGCTCCACCTCAGCCTATGAACCACCTGGCCTTCAAAGCCATCTGAACTTGAGATCCCTGCTGTAAGGGATGGGCTACTGATATCCACCCACACATTCTGGGCTTTCCACGTCTCTCCCACAACACTCTGTTCTTACCTGCCATTGGGTCTGCACTTGGAGACAACACAAAAATCAAAGGCGCACAGCAGCTGGAATCATTGTAGGATCCCTGGAGATCGAACGTAGGGGCTTCGATATACGGCTTTCCCATATGTTCAGCAATGAACTCCCGGACCGCTGGCACCATTTTGTCAGGCCGCAAACATCGAAGGATCACCATCTTCTCCAGTCCTTGAGAGAACTTCCAAGACCCAGGGAGTTGCTCCTCATGGGGCCAGGCCGAGTCATAGATCAGCTTCCATTCACCCAGGTTCTGTTCCAAATGCTCCATCAGGCCGTGCAGTTTGGGTAAGGCAGATGCACGGACAATCTCTGCCCATGCCTTCTCAGACAGCCATTGGGGAGCTGGGTTGGGGTAGGGGTTATCCAGTGCGATGCCTCCAGTGAGAAGGAAGTACCACACCTCCTCCGTAATTTCCTTCTTCTGTTTCATGATGCCGATGGTCAGGAGGAGAGAGAAGAGTAGCTTGTCCTTCTCAAACAGAGAACGGCACACGTTGTTGTAGATGCTCAGGGTGAAATGGTCAATGATATACTTGATGCGCAGATTCAGTTCCTCGCTCTTCGTGCTGTGGGTCAAGGAATGCATGTAGAGATTTATGAACCAAGTCAGGGAGTACTGGTACATCGGCTCGATGTTGGCCAGGTCCGAGATACAAAAGAAGATGGTGGCGGAATGCACAGCCACTGGCTTGTAGCCCATCCGAGTCTCGTCAATCTGCGTTTCTGTCATGGAAGCAACTTTCTGTTTCTCTGAGATCTCTTCAGATAGCACTTTGGAGGAGGACAGAACTTTGATGGCTGTTTCATCCTCCAGGATGTTACCCTTGGACATGGAGAGAACCTCCAAGATCTTATCTTCAATTTCCTTGAGATGCTTCTTGTTCTTGGCGCTTTCCACAATCAACTGGTTCTTTTTCTCTTCCAGCTCTGGCTTCTCCTTCGCAGCCATGATGCCAAGGAGTTGATCTTGGAGACCCAAGGGGGTGATCATGAAGTTGAGGAGACAGACCTTCACGGCAACTTCTGGGAGGTAATGTGGATTCCTCAAACGGGTTGTGATGTATAACTTAAAATCCCTGGAATATTCGATGATGTTTTCACCCAGCCTCATGTACTCAACTCCTTGCTGTTTGAATGTTGCCTTGAGCAAGATAGGTTCGATAGAAGCATCCAGCTCTTCTCCAATGTTTTCAATCAAGACAGGGGTGCCTAACTGCAGCGCGTTTTCCAGCATCCTCATGTAGTTGCTATCAGAGAACTTGATGACAGCCAGTTTATTCGCCTTCTCCATGTTCTTAATCCATTTATTGGCCTGCCCCTGAGGGTCAATCATTAAGGCCCAGCGTCTGGAATTGGATACAATGATGCCATTGTCGATGGAGAAGGAGTCAACGGGAAGCCCAGCAATCTGCCAGGCACGGATTTTTATGGGATCCCCTAACGTGTGGCTGAGACTGAAGTCACTGGAGCCAGGGATGACCTTGTCCTTACATTCAGCCAACCACTGATTTTGGCACTGGACCCGATAATCCACTGTAAAAGTGCCCAGGTAAGCCACGGTTCCTGAGGACAGCAACACGTCACCCGTCAGATTAGTATAGCGGATCCCCAGCTGTCGGGCAGCTTCGGTCCATCTGTCCTTCTCTCCCCCAAGACCACTGATCAGTTTCTCTGCCCTGACCAGCTTTTGGGAGCAGATTTCAATGTTTTCCTCCAAGTCCTTTTTCTTGGTGTTCATCTCTTCAAAGTCGTCATTCAGGGCCTGGAGCCGGTCTACCACCAGCTTCAGCTCTGCTCTTTTCTGGTTCAGCTTCTGCATCTGTGCAGCCAGCTTCCCCTCTGCCTCCCTCAGTCGCTCCCGTTTGGGAGCCACCACCTTGGCCACGCGATCGTACACCTCCATGGCCCTCACCCACTTGCACAGACCCTCGCAGGCCGACGATACATTTTTAATGACAGCTGGCTGGAATTCCGGGTGATTGATAAACCTTTCCCGGATCCGCTTCATGGTCAGTGGGGGGATGTTGTCTTTGTCATATGTCTTAAGACTCTCCAAGAATTTCAGATCCCCAAGAATCTTTTTGGATACCCCCCAGTAATCTTCTATCATCTTACCTATTTGGAACAAGAAACAGAGATAATGTGTTAAGACATTCTGGCCAAGACTTAAAATTCTGCAGTGGTTACTGCTGGTATTTGAGAAAAAACAAAAACAAAAACATGGTCTGAGAGGCCCAGCCAACCTCACCAACCCCATCTCTGCCTTGCTCCCTAAACTTGGGTTACAAAGGACCTTCCTTCAATTCCTCCATGACCCCAAGTGCTTCTTACCATGAGCCCTTTGCCTATACTGTAAATGGCATCTAGCTGGCTCCTGACCAGACCTCAGGCCTCATTTTATTTTATTTATTCATTTATTTATTTTGAGACAGAGTCTTGCACTGTCAGCCAGGCTAGAGTTCAGTGGTGCGATCTTGGCTCACTGCAACCTTCGCCTCCTGGGTTCAAGTGATCCTCCTGCCTCAGCCTCCCAAGGAGCTGGGACTACAGGCATGTGCCACCACGCCTGGCTAATTTTTGTATTTTTAGTAGAGACAGGGTTTTACCATGTTGACCAGGCTGGTCTTAAATTCCTGACCTCATGTGATCTGCCTACCTCGGCCTCCCAAAGTGCTAAGATTCCAGGCCTGAGCCACCGCACCCAGCCAATTTTTTTTTTTTTTTTTTTTTTTTTTTGAGATGGAGTCTCACTCTTGCTGCCCAGGCTGGAGTGCAATGGTGCGACCTTGGCTCACTGCAACCTCTGCCTCCTGGGTTCAAGCGATTCTCCTACCTCAGCCTCCCAAGCAGCTGGGATTACAGGCACCCACCACCACACCCGGCTAATTTTTTGTACTTTTAGTAGAGACAGGGTTTCACCATGTTGGACAGGCTGGTCTCGAACTCCTGACCTCAGGTGATCCACCCACCTCAGCCTCCCAAAGTGCTGGGATTACAGGTATGGGCCACCACGCCCAGCTGTGCCCAGCCAATATCTGTATTTTTATAGAGATGAGGTTTCGCCATGTTGCCCAGGCTGGAGGCCTCGTTTTAAAAGCCATTGCCATATAGAGGTTTCCCTAGACTTATCTGACAAGAGAGGCCCCCCTCCCCGCTGCACCAGCATTTTCTTTCACCTTGCTTGCTAGAAAGTCCATTCCCTTTATAGCACTTATTGCAACCTGTAAGTTTTCAATTATTATCTACCATCTACCTCTCCCTCAAAGCGGTAACCTTCTTCTGTTTTCTAGAATCTGGCACACTGCCTGGTACTTAGTTATCAATAAATATGGGTTGAATGAATAGTACCCCATTATCTTATTCATGGATGAAAAAGGCAGCAGGAGCCACAGCCCATGGGGATGAGTTTCGAATATCCTTCCCTAGTCTGGGAGGTGGGTTGGATGGAGCCCAATCAGTCCTCCCTTTGATGAACTGTGTGAGTGAGGCAAAGGTCTTGTGAGAATGAAGGAGGCTGGAAGCAGCAGCTTGCAGGCTTCCACCCATACAGAAGACTACCCGTGGCCTGCCCAGACACAAAGCCAGGCCCTTATTCCCCTTAGCACCCATCATGCTGACTAACAAGTAATCAAGTGACTCTCAATCCCATCCCGGAACAATGCTCCTTCTGTTGACACACTGGAAAAAATTGGGGAAGATTTTTGGCCCATGGTACTTGCCAAGCTCAGGCTCATCAAAAAAGTTATACTCTGAGACATCACATTGAGTACAGCAGGTCAAATGTGTCCCATTCCTAATTACAAGAGCAGAAATCAGCCAAATATTTCCCATGAAGGTTTTTGTTGGCATTCTAGAAAATGATCTGCTTCATTTAGATTCAAGGTACCCCGAACTAACTCAATTGCTCTTTTGCTCCATCTCAATATACTCACTCAATTCCATGGTTTGGGTGAATAATAGGCATAATTTGCTTTAATTTTAATTTAATGATGGGTTCTGTGCTGATCATCAGTGATCCAAGATGAGAGGTGACATTCATGACCTGGCTGTGCTTTGTGTATCTCAGCAGGTCTCAACCCCAGCTGCAGGGGGAGCTTAAAAAAAATCCTAATGCTCAGGCTGCATCCCAGACCAACGGAATGAGACTCTCTAGGAGTGGGGCACAGACTTCTGCTTTTTTTTTTTTTTTTTTGAGACGGAGTTTTGTTCTTGTTGCCCAGGCTGGAGTGCAATAGCGTGGTCTCACTCACTGCAACTTCTGCCTCCCGGATTCAAGCAATTCTCCTGCCTCAGCCTTCCATGTAGCTGGGATTAGGCACACACCACTATGCCCAGCTAATTTTTTTTTTTTTTTTTTTTTGGTATTTTTAGTAGAGACAGGATTTCACCATGTTGGCCAGGCTGATCTTGAACTCCTGACCTCAGGTGATCCTCCCATCTTGGCCTCCCAAAGTGCTGGGATTACAGGAGTGACCCACCGCACCTGGCCGACTTCTGCATTCTTTAACCTCTCCAGGTAATTCTAGGGTGCAGCCAGGGTGCAGAAGTACTATCTAGCTCATCTTTGCTCAAGGCCAACTTATTATACCTTAGCTATTTCCCTAAAGGATGCTCTTGTAACATCTGCTCTTTGCTTGACTATTCCTGATGAGCTTTGCCTCTGCTTTATGTGAGTGTAGGCCTGACACCCGCCAGAGAAGAGGGAATGCTAAGCAATGGGAAGCAGGAGCCAGAAGGTCTCAAATGAGGGATCAGGGATTTCTTTCTTGAGACAGGGTCTTACTCTGTTATACAAGCTAAAGATCAGTGGCAGGATCACGGCTCACTGCAGCCTCAACCTCCCAGGCTCAAGCGTTCCTCTCTTCTCAGCCTCCTGAGCAGCTGGGACTACCGACATGTGCCAGCACACCTGGCAAAATTTTGCATTTTTTGTAGAGATGGGGTTTTGTCATGTTGTCCAGGCTGGTCTCAAACTCCTGGGCTCAAGTGATCCACCCACCTCAGCCTCCCAAAGTGCTGGGATTACAGGTGTGAGCCACTGCACCTGGATGGGATTAGAGCAGAGATTTCTAACATTTCAGAAAGAATGAAGGAATAGCCAGACTGTTCCCAGGACTGGAAGACTCAAAAGGCAGGAAACAGATTTGGAGGTGATTTTTAAAGTCATTGTTCAGCTCTAAGGCACTGGTCTTAATGCAAAGTCCTACACCTAATTTAAATTTGGAGGAGAATGAATATTCACCTGTTAATGTTTCTAGGCTCAACTGTAGAAGGAGCTTTCCTTCCTCCTTCCCCATTCCTTTCTGCCCGTTTCTAATTCTCTGTATCCTCCTCTTTCTCTTTCTTTGTTCATCTGTCCCTCTCTCTCTCTTTCTTCCTCTCCATTGCCGTCTCTGCCTCTCTTTGCCCTTGTCTCCTGCCCATGTCTCTCTCCCTCTAATTTTTCATTCCCCACTCCTGCTCCACCCCACCCCCTCCCCCAACTCCTCTTCTCTCTCTTCGTGTGAGTGTTTTTTTCTCCCTGTCTCTGTCTCTCTTCTCTCTGGTCTCTTTTCTTCCCACTCTGTCTGTTTCTGTGTCTCTCTGTGTCTCTGGCACTCCATGTGTCTCTGCATCTCTCTGTCTCCATTTCTGTCGCTCTCCGCATATTTGTCTCTCAGTCTCTATTTCTACCTGTTTCTCTCCCCTCATGTCTTACTCTCTCCTGTATGTCTGCATCTCACTTGTGCATGCAAGTCTCTCCCCATCTGCTTTTTCTCTGTGTGTGTGTGTGTGTGTGTGTGTGTGTGTGTGTGTGTGTGTGTGTGTTTCCCTGTCTCTTTCTCCCGATTTCCTTCTCTCCTGGTCCCCCTGTCCCTTTGGGTGTATATACATGTGCATGCCTGTATGTATGCATGTCTGCATGTGTGTTCGTGCATGGCTCTGTGTGTGCATGTATGTCTATATGTGCATGTCTCTGTGTGCATGTGTGTGCATGTGTGTGTGTGTGCATGTGTGCGCATGTCTGTGCATGCATGCATGCGTGTATAGGTGTCTGGGTCTCCATTTATTTCTCAGACTCTTTCTCTCCGTTCCTTTCTTTGTCTCTGTCTCATTCTTTTCCTTTCGCTAACTCTCTCTGCTTCTCTCTCTGTTTCTCTCTCTCTGTAGCTCTCTTGGTCACCCACACATGACTCTGTGTTTGTTCCACACCAGGCCTTTTGTCTACCTGACCTTCATTTTTGTAATGACTTGCACGGAGAAGCCTTGACTAAGCTCAGCTCCACCTACAGATACCTGCATTTTTCCCAACTGACTGAGAGGGCGGAGGCTGCTGGAGAAGCCTGAGAGAGGCCTTGGGTGCACACACACAGCCTGGTTCCTTTCTTAATTCCTCCAAACTCAGTGATCTTGCCTGCACGCCTGGAGTCGACTTGGGGATGCAGTGGGTGCTGGCACCCCACTGCCAGGAAAGAGCAGCCTGTGCAGGCATCTGGGTGGGGTGGCGCTTACCGGAGCCACTGGGGTCTGGCTTCCTCTCTGGCTTCATCCCTTTCATGACGCAGATGCTCTCCATGACCAGTTTGACAGGCCCTGGTGGGTTCTGCATCGACTTCACCAGCGAGATGTCAGCCGGGTTCAGGGTGTCCAGAGCAGCTAGTGCAGCCTCGAGTGCAGGCATTGCCTCAGCTAGGTCCCCCTCACATTCGTTCTGTGGGCGGCATGAGGACAAAGGAGATGAGTGCCCAGGGCCTGGCACAATGGGGGCGAAGCAGAGCTCCACTCCTACATGAGGAAGAAGGAAGAGGTGCTTCCTCTTCCAGATCCCCTTTAACACAGTGCCTGCCGCTGGAGCTGGACAATGGCTCTGACCGTTAACCAG